>NC_080761.1:32501702-33158577 GCF_020826845.1 Diceros bicornis minor | reverse complement strand
TTTGAATTTTCCATTGTTTCTGTTTTGTGATTTTTATGCATATGAGATGATACATTACATAATTATATCTCACACTATCATCTTAAAACACTAGGTGCATGCTTATCCTGTGTTCTATGCACTTTTTCATCTTTCATTATAGATTCTTGTTATCGTATGATTATTAAAATCTAATGCTAAAATGTTGCAGGCAAATAAATCTTATTACCTTGGAGTTCATATTCTGTGTTTTTATTTTATTTTTCTGAGATTTTGCTCCTAAACTTACAGGGAGAAAAACATGTAGAAGAACAATATGTCAGTTTTTATCTGCATGTTATTGTAAAGATTTGCCTATCAGTGAAAATGTTTTTCACTGAAACTCTTACTCGTTCTCTTTATTTTTTCCAAAGGTAAAGCAGAGCTGTTGTCCTTTACATGCATTGTTGATTCTGGAATTGCTCCGATAAGGAAAAATAACATATATTTTGTTGCTTTGTTTTTGCTATTTCATTGTTTGTTTTTCTTGGATTGCAGTCTGTCCTCACTAGCCTGTTTCAACAGTGGCTGGTATCTGTCCCCAAATCTCACTCTTGTGCCAGAAACCACGCTAGTTACTTGACAGAGTTCTGTGTTGCCAATAGCCTGCTTATCTAGGCTTCTGAAGAAAATCAATCTACTCCTGAATGCCTGGTAATTTTTCCCTGTCCTTCTTCAATTGAGAAGCACTAATACTTCATGTTCAACTTCTTAATTAATAACAGCCCATTTAACTTTTGAATATAAATTTTTTAACTTCAGTGGCTGCCTAATTCAATGCTTCAAATCTTTCCACCAAATGGCAGAGAAGAGTAACTGTTATCAAAAGGGAATCCAAGATCTTAGCCTGAAGAGCTTGCCATTCAGAATATTGTTTCTTTCGAGTCTCCTGTCTTAAAAAATCTGTGATTTTATACTCTACCCTTAATATATCTATGTTAATTTGACTATAGATAGTAACAAAGCCATCACTGATGGTAGTCCATATCTTGCTCATCAGTTTAAGTTTCTTTCAGTGGCCTTCCCCGCCAGTACTTGTCTAGAGATCCAGATCAATCCCTCCCATGGGTTATGAGGACCTGGATCTTTCACAGGACTAAGCAAAATGTTGTGGAACTGATAAGCAGTATTGATGCAAAACAGTTCCTAGGTTATGTGCTTGTAGCAAAATTTCTAAAAGGATTTTGTGTGCTGGAGAGGAAAATTCTTGCTGGAAGGAAGGCTAGGTGGCTTCTAGACAGTGTCTGAGCTTCTGAGCATGTTTTGCAGTACTCCAATAGTGCCTAGGCAGTGGGCTTCTCTCTCCCAAGCACTTGCAAGGGTCAACTCCCAAGCTGGTGACCTCCTTCCCTGCCTTCTTCTCTTGCTCCAATCCTCTATAAGGTTCATTTTCACCTCACACCCACAAACACTCTTGTATTGATCTACCCTACCAGAAATAAAACAAAAGAAACAACAGCAACTATAAAAAACTCTATTCTTGTTCTTTATAAATAAACCTTGAAAACCTCTTAAATGCAGATCCTGAATTATTCACTGACTGCAGTTGATAGAAAATGTGAGCATTCTCAAAATATAAAGGATATATCAGAAAATGTCATTAGAAAAAGTGTATCATTAAGAGTATGGTGAAGAGGATGCAATACAACTATAGTGATACCCAACCAAGTGGGCTCGCCTCCTGGTGAGTTCAATAAGACTCTACACCAGTGGAAGTTGTCTCACAAAGTCAAGTGTATTTGCAGCAAATACGAGACCATGAGGAATCATTTCCAAAGTCATGGCGTCCTGAACCAAGGAAAGCAGGAACTTTTATTTGGTTGGGGAATGAATATTCAAAAGGGAAGCACAGGCTCAGTTGGAGAACATGCTTCCACATAATGAGCCCTAAGCTCCTCCTGGAGAGATCTTTGCATTAAAGATAAGGCAAAGGTCACGGGCATAGCTCTTGTGGTGAGGCTTGGTCAGTTTCAGGATGGCTGGTGGTTACATCTCCCTTGAGTGCCTCACTTGGTCAGTTTCAGGATGGCTGGTGGTTACATCTCCTTAACAACCAAAAGGAAAAGAAAAAACTTGGAAAAACAGTTAACTGCTTCCAAACCCACCTTTGAGTTTCTCGAGGCACCTAGTCGGTGACAATAGGACTAGAGAAATCCATGTTAGAGGAGCCTTAAAAGATCACCTGATCTACCCCTGCCCTCTCACAGTTTTGCCTTAAGCCAGTGCAGACTTCAAGGAGAGTGACATGCTAGCAACCTGGCTTATAAAACAAATTTTTCATTAAGATCAGTGCCAGGTTTGTGTTAAACCATCACTTTGCTGTTATCCAGGGGCTGGCAAGTTAAAGCCTCTGCAAATCATGTATTTGGCAGTTTAACGAGATTGTCAAGCTCATCAATTGTCAGAGAAAAAGAATGGGTAATGACAGGGAAGAAAGTTCAAGGTGATGTCTTTGCTAAGCTCTGGAATGCTAATAACTAGAAATAGACATAAATACAGCGTCCCCTATATAAACATAAATGATTTCACTGCATTATTACTTTGTTATTGTCAACAGCTTCTACATCCTGAGTGGTGTCCCTCTTGCTGATTTTTATGTGCCAATTATTTTCTGTTTGTAAGTCAACAACTAGCTAGGAAATCAACCCTCTGGTGATCACCTTTTAATTAAAGCAACTGCTGAACTCAACATTCACTTTTCTATTATTAAAATGACTTGCTTGCTGTACAGGGATAACATGGAACAGATTAATTTTCCTCAAGGAGATAAAAGATGCAAGGAGACGGGAAGTAATCTCTCCCAACCTCATATGGTGTTTGCTGCTTTTCAGAGGGTCTGATTAAAAGAGATATCAAAGTGAATAAGGGTCACATAAGGAGGCAGTCAGGGCCAACATTTGGTGGCATGCTGGGTTCAGACAATATTACTTTCAGTAGGGTTATGTATCAAGATCACATCTTTATACACCATTTGTTTTGATACTTCTCAACTATTGCATGGAGGCAGTATTTACTCAGGCTGTTAGGAGCCTAGGATGTAGATAATCAAAGGGACAAAACTAAAGAGAACAATATCCATTCAGATATTTTAATGTCGTAAATTTTGAGATAATGGTTCAGTCCAACATAAGAACATAGAGCTGATGAAGCAAACAGTCTGTTAACCCAGGAAATAGGACTCCACACTCCAGAATCCCACTACAGAAAGAACATTAGGTTTCAGTTTAAGACACTGAAAATATAAATGTTTATATTACATTAGTTTTTAAAATGTATTCCAGATTCAAGTAAATGGAAAAATCAGCTTTGAGCAGTATTTACATTTTTAGAAATATCTATTGACTCTTTAACATGTTTATTTTGAAATATCTATTATTTATCTATTATGAATTTGAAAAGTACAATAAAGCAGTAATTCTGAAATGTTGCTCTGTGGCAAAATTTTCCCCAGTCCACTATAAAAGAGCTAAATGAGAACAACATGGATATTCCTAAAGATTTATTTAGTCAATCTTAAGAGATGATTCTTTATTCTCTGACAGTATGTCTTATTAACTATTTTTTTGAGTGATAAATGCTCCTTTCTAAACTTAATGTATTTTATAGTTTAAAATACTATATATATCTTCCTGTTTTTCTTGAGGAAGATTGTCCCTGAGTTAACCTCTGTGCCAATCCTCCTCTATTTTGTATGTGGGATGCCACCACAGCATGGCTTGATGAGCGATGTGTAGGTCCGCACCCGGATCCAAACCTGCAAACCCCGGGCCACCAAAGCGATGTGCACACAGTTAACCCCTATGCCACTGGGCTGACCTCTAAAATATATTTTTTGATAATTATGATAACCTTATGTCATGCATAATACTGTTTCTCATTTTTTGAAATTTCTTGAAATCAAAAATCTGGGATCTACTTCCACAACTCCAGTACAATGCCACCTCTATGTTGTGACTCATTTTATTGAAATAGTGGCAAAAGAGGGAGACTGAAGGCAGAGACAGATACAGGGGTGGCTGTGTCACTCTGTGACTACATACACTTTTATGGATAATCTAGGGCTTGGAAATGCACTGTGGAGAAGATAAACACCCAATCATATGTAAACACAAGGCTAAATAAATAATTTTGGATAATTTTGTCACTTTGACTTAACAAAGTATTGAAAGAATAGTATCTTAGACTATCGAAAGAATAGTATGTTGAAATTATATCAATATAAAAATTGAATGAATAGTATCTTAGAATCATCAGGTAACTGGAAACACCAAATTAGTAAGTATGTTTTCATCAGAATACAGTAATATATAATGTAAATTTTCAATTGCACAAGAATACACACACACACAGCTGCTGGGTGATAAACTTCGTGCTAGTCCTCATTTTTTTCATTAGTTTCATAAAAAAACTTATGAAAGATATATTACTGTTCCTACTTCATAGATGACAATACTGAGGCTCAAAAGTTAAGTAATTTCCCAAAAGTAATGAAGTGATTATGTTGAGGAGCCCAGAATCTAACACAGGGCTTTCAGGCAACTTTCCCGATTCTCTTTTGTGGCCCGCTGTAGGCACAAGTGTCCTGTTTTGTTTAACATCTATTAACCTCTGGTTTGTTGATTATGTGGATATTATCCTTAAAGCATCTGAATTTTTCCAGATTTCACATAACTTTTCCAGTCATCCAACAGGGATAGAATTACAGCATTTTAGGTCTGGGAAATAGCTTAGGGATCAACTACTATGGGACCTTAGTTTCGCTGTTACCATCACAATCATAACCTTCCACTTCTATCAATCCAACCAAAACAGCTGACCACAGTAGCTGCCAGAGCTTAAGGTTGGAGAACCGCAGGGTCTCAAAGTCCAAGCAAGTGAATCAGAATTTATCTAGTCATGAGAAATCCTATGCTTTCCTCCCACATCGTGTGGGCCATTAAAGCTACGAGAAGTAAGAGAGGGTACCATGATATTAATGCTCGCAAAAGTCAGATGGAAAAAAAATGTGCGCTCCTTCAATTCACCCATAAGAGGAGGTGGATGGTCTCGGTGGTCTGGCAGGGAGTCTGCTCAAGCAGCAAAATGCTGTCATTAAACCAGGCTTTCTTTTCTCTTCTTCCTATATCAGTTAACCCCAAATAGTTATGAAGTTGCATCTCTTCCTCCTCTTGATCCCAAGAGGGGATGGTGGAAATGAATCGAGATACTTAGGCATCCAGACCTTCAAGTAATATTTTAGTAGAAAGTAATGACCGGTCAGCTCTTCCCAGTAACTCTTTTCAGTAATTCACATTACCTTTGCCTTTACTTGTTTAAATTCAGTTTAGGGGCATAATTTTTGTAGATATAAGCTAATTGCTTTTGATTTATTTGCTTTGATAAACTTCCGATGATAATCAGGTTTATAAATGACAAAAATAAATGACAAATTCCATTTTAGCCAGATATTTTAGCATTGAATGATGTTTACTAATTACTTTAACACTATGTTTTAATAACTCAATAATAATTGGCCACATTGTAGTGGGTGTAGTTTTAATAGATTATAAGCCACCTTTAAAATAGTTCTTACAGTGAATGATAGAGACTGTGAACTCCTCAGATTAAAAATATTTAACTAACAGTAAGAAAACACTTATGGTACATTTGTTACAAAGATTATAAAGAAAAGATGAAATAAAAATGAGTAAGTAAATTTAGAAGCTAAAGTCTTATGAGAAAAGAACTAGTATAGCTTTTATGGTAAAATATCTTTCTAGTTATTATCACTTTTGAGACTAAATATAAGATTATTTCTCATTAATGGAGGCTCATCAAATGATTGTAATAAAACAATTTGTTATAAATTCTTTAATCTAGAAGTACTAGCAATAATTGTAGCAATTTATAAAAATGAATTGGTATCCTGTAATTTTGGGTCTTGATGCACAAATGATACTAAAATGAACCTTTATGTTTATTTTCTAATTTCCAAAGCAGTATATTCAAATGTGAATAGATACTTTGGAGACCCAGCTTTGACGTATTCCAATCCTGCAAATCAGAAAATTTATTTATCCTTCTGTAGATTACAGAAGATAAAGGCTTTTTATTATTTTAAGTAGAAAAATAGTTGTGATGAAAAATTACGTTGACAGGATTGCTTGAAATAAAATATCTTTGTAAGATTGAGAAGCTATTATGAGTCATATAACTGTCAAATCTAAGTGAATCTTAGCAGTATTCATTGTTTCCCTGATACCATATTTATCTTGAGAAAATTTGAAAGGGAAATATTATTTAAAAAATATTGTTCTCTACAGGAATAAACATAGAGTATTTTATATTCAAAAGCAAGGGGTGTATTCAGATACTCTTGTGACAGTTTTGCATATCTTATATCAGTTTTGCTATTTGAGTAAGCACATTATTTTACTCCCAATGCTGTTATTTATTCTGCAAATGATTGACAGACTCTCTGGATTTTTAGAAAGATTAGCAGAAATAAATGTTTCTTACACTTTTATTTTGTTTTTAATCAAAACATCGTTGAGTCACTGAAGTACAATTGAATTGGCAGATCAGGCCTCCCGATTTTGGTTATTTTCCTTTCCTAATTTTTTTTTTTATGGTACTCTGTTAATTAACACAAGGTTGGAATCTAGGACACTCAGCTAGTTTGGCATGGCCTGTCTTTATTGAGTGCCTGCTTAGTAAAAGTTCCCATAGTTGGAATTTGCTGATGCCATCGTGTGATGTTCTTTAAAACACTCCTCCATAAATTGTTACTTAATCACAGAGGACTGACCCATTTGATTATAATTTTTCAGCCGGGTTAATTCCTAGATGGTGTATATTTCCATCAGGTGGTACATAGTCTTTATTTTTAAAACTATGTTTTTTGATAGTTCCTACTTCTATAGATAGTATTTCTTTATTTACTATATATTCAGCCTCTTTGCTTATCTTTTATCTTATATGTATTCATTTATCTGTATTTTACAAGATTTCTAGATCAATGGTGCCCTCTTTTGTGTAGAGCAAAGTGTGTTTATGTGTCTGTGGAGGGAGGGAGGATAAGGAGGGAGGAAGAAAGAGAGGATGAAGCATGTTTGTGTTTCTTTTTTGATTTTTTTTATCAATCAATTTTCACCTTTGGTTTCTTCTCTCTTTCACCATTCAATTTCCAAAGGGCATCTCTCCCTTTTGCAGCTTTGACTCCATGATAAACTTTGAAGACTGCTTCTTTAAACTGTGCATGCTTCAGTTCTCTTTACTAGCATCAGAACTCTCAGCCACCAGAATGATAGTACTTTTTCTTTCTTTTTTTTTGGTAATATTTTTACACAGGGTGACGTTGTCTTTCAGGCGTTGGTTTTAGAACAATTTTAGATGCCGCTTGACCCTCTCTTCTCTCTTTGCCCGCAGTGTTTTGCCCTCAGCCCTTGATCACCACAAAATCCTCTAGCAGGAGTGTGAAAAGTTGCATACTGGAATTTAGTGTTTTTTTTTCTTTTATATAGACAGTTGTTTTCAAGTTGGTGACCCTTCTAGTTATGCTGAGAGCATTTTTTGTTTTTTGAGTTTTAAATTTTTTTCTTATTGTTCTGTACTGTTTTTTGGAGGACATATGGAGAGATGTGAACCTAAGTAGCCACCGTGGTTGCCAAATAATACCTCTAACATTTCCCTATTAATAATAATGTTTACTATGATTTTTATTAGAAATCCTTAAGGTACCTAACAGAAACATAAAGGATTCTACTTTATATTCTAATTTTGCTAGAAACTTTTGAAGTTGAAATATGGGATTGCATAAAACACTTTTATGGCATATTTTGAGAAATCTTGTGTTTTGTGTTATTTAATCTGTTCACGTGGTGACTGACATTTGTGGTTTTTTAACATAAAAGAACCCTCACAATAATGTGATAAATCACACTTGGCCATGATGTTTTATCATTTTAATTTAATACATTATTGGATTTAGTTGAGTAGTATTTTGTTTGGAATGCTTGCATCAATGATCATGAGTGAAATTGGATATAATTTTCTTCTCTCAAACTGTTCCTTAATTTTTTTCATATTAAGGTTATATTAATTTCACAGAATGAATTGAGAAGTTGTCTCTGTGTTTTAAATATCTGGAAGAATCTGTTTAGGTTGATAGAACTCACTAATATAATTGTTTTGGCCTGCCTATCTGTTTTTTTTTCTTTATAGTAAAATTCAGATTTTTCCATTTTTTCTTGAGAAAATTTTATAAGTTATATTACTTTAAATCTTTGTTCCGTTTACATTTTCAAATTACTGTAACAAATTTTTGCAGTTTTTTAAAATTTTTATTTTAATCTATATTGGATTTGTATTTGTGTCCTTTAAAAAGTCACTATCGTTGGGTATTTGTACATTTTCTTTTTAATCCTGATAAGTCATTTGTTGTAATTTTTTGGTATATTTTATTATTATATTTTTAAAGCACTAACTTCTACCTTTGTTGATTTTTCTCTGTATTATCAGTGCCTTCTATTTGAGTGTTTCTTTGGGGCTGTCCTGATGCCCTTTCTCCACAGTTTTGGATTAGGCATTAACTAATTAATTTCCAGCCATTCTTCTTTTTACCATTATAAGCATTTAAGGCTACACTTGATTATGGGAGTCCTTCTTTTCCTGTGTGCTACCGATTTTGATACCAAGAAATTTCTTAATCATTCAGTTCAATATATTTTTAAATGGTTTCTTTAAGGACTCATGAGATATCTTAAAGTGGTTAGTTTCAAAATATATAGAGATTTTCTGTTTATTTATCTTTCATAATTGACTTTTAATATAATTGCCATAAAAGTGTGGTTGTCAAAAATCTCAAATTTTTTAGACTTGTTTTATGGACTAGAGTGTGGTCAGTTTTTACAAATGTTGAATACGATTTTGACATGAGACAAATCCCTTCTCTAGTTTTGTATGTAAGATTCTATGTAGTCCATGTGACCCAAAATAAAGCTTATTATTGTATTTCTCAAATCTTCTATACCTTAACTATTTTTATTGTCTCTTTGACCAACAAAAGTTGAGAGAAATGGGTTCATATTTTTCACTGTTAACGGTAAATTTGCCAACCCACTCCCCTCACCCCACCCCAACCCAGCCACCTGTGATATAAGCCACATTTTTCCTTTATAGGTATCAGTCAATTTATATGACGCACACATATGTAGAATTGTTGCATCTTAGTAAACTGAATCTATTATAATATAATGATACTTTCTGTATTGAAAAATCATTTAATCTCAAAGTTTATTTTGTCTAATATTAATGTAGTTAACTTAGCACTTTTAGGTGTACATTTGACTGGCTTATAGTTTGATATCCCTTAATTTCAATCTTCCTCTGTACTTATGGTATATGTATGTCTCTCAAATAGCCTAACTGTTTCGTCTAGGGGTTTAGATTTGATTCATCCTTGTCTGTGGACAACCTAAGTTTCTTCTCTTTTTCTTGTAGAATTCTTCCCTCCAGAAATTATTGCGTTTGTTTTTTCTAGGAGCCAGAGGACATTACAGACGTAGATTCCTTTAGTCTGTTGAAGAGTTTTATATGTTGAGCTTTATCTCGGAGTCTTTGATTTCCCTTCACATACAAATTAAATTTCCTTCCATTTACTCCTAGTAATACTGATATTGAATTTTACCGCAAAATAACCCTTCTTTTTGTGTTTGTTTACAATCACTGTTCACGGCTCTAATTTCTCTTCATGAATATGGAAGTTTGCTCTCATAGCATTGGTGGTTTCCTTAACATCTTGTAAAACCAGCAACGCAACAAAAAGCATATATTATATGCAGTTTCTAGTCGTTCCCAGTGGAAGGAATCTTCAGAGTTTCTGGTATGCCATTCTCCTCAAAGTAGAAGTTCTGTCTGGTAATAAGTTTAACCATGTCAACATTCATTAACTAGTTTTGAGTAATTTCTCTGAACTAAGTAACTTGATAGGCTATAAGTACATTTTGGCAACTGACACAGACATGATCTTTTTCTTCCTGCAGCTTACAGTCTAATGGTGGAATAATGAAAATTGGAAAGAAAACAAATAACATAAACAAAGATTATGAACAAGATGCTAAAAACTTATGTTGAAAAGGATAATGATGGACAATTCTCTAGAATTAGATCCATAATTTGTACCTATTTTTCAAACTTGTGAAGTGGTATTTGAGTCACTGTTCTTAAACTTCTGCAGTATTGAGAATTTAGTTCAGGTTGTCATTACAATTTTTATATTGTTATTATCACTGAATATGCCTGTCTTTCCCTTGGTTAACAGGGATCTTATTACCTGTTGACCCTAAGTCTAGAACCAATATCAGTAAATATTTCAGATTGCATAAATGCATATATTTTACTATATATGTGTCATTAGCAGTTTTGGAATATTTTTCCATCTCCAGGCGTTAGAATTATGCAGATTCAGGTTGTGTGTCTAGACTACATTAACTAGTTTTTTAATCTTACATTGCTAAATCTTTTGTAGCGTCTGTTTTCTCATTAGCGAAATTGGGTGAATAATAATTCTCTCTCAGGATTTCTATAAAGACTAATTTGAGGGATAGATAGATAGATAAATAGAATTCAAAATATATTTCCAATCCTATTTTCTCAGTGAGGTAGCTAAATGTAATTGTTCGGACCATAAGCTCCAGAATTAAACTGGTAAGGAATTCGATCGCTGCCATTTATTAGCTGTGTGATATCAGGCAAGTTACCTGACTTCTCTGTGATTCTGTTCCTAATATGTAAAATAAGAATAGTAATGGTGTATTCTTCATAGGATTGTTTTGAGTATTAAATGAGTTAATATTTAATAAAGTACTTAAAACAGCAGCAGGCACAAAATAAATATCTAAATGGAGATAAAATCATTGTAGCAATTCACCTATATGGGTAATTATTTTTTATTTTTATATTTTTCTTTGCAAATTATCCATCAGTGTTTTCCAATTTATTAAGAAATAATCTTTAATCTAGATGATGGAATTTACAAATGATTTTACTTATTTGGATTTGTTACAATTATTCTCAGAAAATTACATTGCCATTATAATATGGAATCACATAGAATGATGTCTGTTTTCTTTTATTTACATTTTGAAATAAGTAATATTCTTCTTGTGTTATCTGGTAACCTTGTTAATAACAGCATCTCCTCCCCCATAGTGATCAGTTCAATGTGATTCATTTTTCACAGCAGTTACACAGGCTGTAAATGTTGGCTCACTCTCTTAAATGTATCCCTGACAAGTCCTGATGGTTTAATGTACTGTGGCAATTTTTATTCTTCCCATCAAGTCTCATAAAAACTCCCTAATCATAGTCTCCTTTGGTTTGGATGTTTCGTGCAGGCATATTTGTGGAACTCTGAGTCTCTCCTTTCAGCTACTCTGGTCTTGTTGTTTTCAGTTCTTCCACATTAAGCATACTTTTTACAGTGTCTTATATTTGTTTTTAGTTCAACACAAATTATTCCTAATTCTCTGTCACATATTACTCTAATTTACTGTCAAATAATTAAAGTTTTTAGTTCTATATGATGAAATGATGAAAAACAAGCTAAAGCAAAATGAAAGGACCATTAGAATATTTATAAATGATGGTGATGAATGAATTAATAATATTGCAGTGGATAATGTCACTGGAATACAAACATATCTTAATGGAGATATGGCTATAATCAATATATACATTCTATATTTAAATTGTTGATGATGACTGTACTCATATACATGATTTTCAAAATTCTTATAAGGGTTATTTCTGTTTCAACATTTTAGACGGACAATTTGGAGTTATAAAAATGATATGCAAGAATACTGCAGTGAATTGAAATTGGCCAGATTGCTATGAAAATTTAGGCTTTAACTCTTACAAACATGCAATAAAAACCTTAATTTACAGATTTTTAAATGTTCAGCTAAAGTATAGTTTATTTTCAGATAGTTCAATAAACATGATATTTTAACAAGTTTAAAAACTCTTCGGTTTTCAATACTCCTAACACACATTGGAATTACATCTGTTTGCAAAATTTGTTTAAAATGGCACCTTCACAATGGTGTTTATCCATTTGTTCTAACCCACTGACATATGGTTTTAAGAACTCTATTATTTGATGCACTACTTTGATCTTTTGGCTTTTCTCTTTATATCAATTCCTTAGAGATAGAAAGTAGATTACCTGTGTTTGGTCCAGAACTAATTCCATACCAATCAGGAGCAGTGGGTACTATCAATTATACCAATAGATTCTCTATTTATTGTGTTACTTGTCCATCTCAGAAGCTGTAGAAATTAAAATTACCCCTTGTTGCCAATGTAGAAAACGGGGAAAGAGAACACATCTGCTATTAATTTAGCACTTCACTATTATTTTGCACGATAGCAGCTAATCAGGAGTTAATTTAAAAGAAATATGTGATTCAAAATGACATTCAAGACTCAAGTTTAGCATTGGTCCCCAAAGAGATATTACCTCCTAGAGTGGATTCTTCTGAGGTGGGAGATACTGCCAAAAATGAAGGCAGTTTACAGGCAGCATTACTGACATTGGTGTTCTGAATTTATAAAATCATATCAATCTCAGAGGAAAAGAAAATTAGTTAGCTGAACTAATTAAGAGCTTAAAAAATAATAAAAATAAAAGTAAATAGGTGCAAATACCTTTAGAGTGTTAACAAATGCCAGGAGCAAGTTTACGTTTTAAATGATTAGTACAACTGAATTTCTCTTTATGCTGAATGAACAAATCTATTAAGAGCAAAGAAAATAAGAGTTAGTTTATAATTTTAGGGGGATAAAAAGGCCAATCAAAACTTAATTGGATCCATTTAGAAGAAAAAAGATAAACAATGTACTAAGAAGGCAGTAGTAATTAAGAAGGCATTTAAGGATTAATACAATATACTCTTAATATTGTATGTCTTAGGGTAACCAAATCAGACCTAATTTAGACTTTGAAGACTGCAATTAGCAAAAATTTCCACTAATAAGCAAAATCCTTTGAAATTTTTTTTTATTTCTGGAGAGGAAATGTGCAGTCTTGCTGAAGACCAATCAGGAAATAAATTGTTGGGTCCAGATGGTTATTCAATAGTGTTGCATAAGGAAAAAAATGACACTGGAATTCACTTCCTTTTATCAGTTGTGCTTATAATCAGTTCTTCTTTTAAGATTGTCTTCCACTTTCCATGAGTGAGACCTGAGGGCTTATTATTCAAAAGATATGTGAAGATCATTTTGTTTTAGCTTTGACAAAGCAAACCATTATTTGAGTTTGAGGAGCTATGATGCTAGCTCTGATTTTGAACTGGAAAAAGGGACAAATAGTCTACCCATTTTCACAAGGATTTTGTTTCACTGCGGGTTGTTCTAATAATCTATACAGGCCATCAATCCTCATTTAGAAATATTTGCAAGTGCACTGTTTTTAAGAGAATGATTTACAAAGTGGGACCCCCCAGACTACTTCTAGCAAAGTCATGTGGGATGCTTGACAAATGCAGATTACCACTTCCCCCTCCCACCCCACAGAGTTCTAAATAAATATTTCTGACTGACATGCTGGAAATCTCTGTTTTGATAAGCACTGCAGAAGATGCAGAAGCATGCTAATATTGACAACCAGCCCTCTAGGCATTTGCCAGGATTTACCAGCTACTCCAAACTGGCTGATTGTCCAGCTGTTGCTTCTAGATGATTTGGCCTTCACTGTCAGCACTTGTATCACTTCTCAAAATCTCTGGACTATTAAATGAATTCACTTTTAACGAAAGAACCAGTTCTTCAGGAGTAGAAAATACCTTAACCATGTATAATTAAAATAATAGTTCCTTACATTTTTTATGGCTGAATAATTTATAAAATGCATTAACATATACTATCTCATGGCATTCATGGAAACCAGTGAATGAAGAGGCCGTTTTGCTGGCTCTGGTCACAATATTGATAAACCTATTCAATATTTATTAAGACACTGTTAAACACAATAAGAAAAGTAAAACATCTAATTGGAAAGTGAGGATGAGAGAGGTTAATTATGAATGTGATAATCTCAGAAGGTTTAGGGAAATAATAGAATTTGAGCAGGATATAAAATACTAAGAACTTTGATAGAGGTGGAAATGGTTGAAGAAGGCACTGCTGCAAGATGAATCAGCATAAGAAAAAATTCTGGAAGTTGAAGAAGGTGAGTTGGAGTTTACCATCATGATTATTCAGTTGTCAATGAAGCACATGGAGAAACGGGAGAGAAAAGCAAATAAAGCTATAAAGGAATCAGATTGTAAAGTAACCTTAAAGGCCAGGCTAAGGAATTTGTGTCCCATTGTCTTTGCACTTGTGGGTAAACGTGAAACACGTTTAAAGAGAAATGATAGATTTTGTTCGTTTCTTATTAATATTAATAAAAATATTTATCAGTAGTTCAAATGACCCTTACCCAGGCCTTTTGCTGTTGATTCATATGCAACAATGTATCCATGAAAAGGTAGGGGAAGAATTAAGGAAAAAAGGGAATGGAAGGGGATTCTGGTGTTGGTCTTAAAGCTCTGCTTAGATCATGCTGATAGATGGTTATGTTAGCTAGCCATCTCTTGGTTTTAGAATGGCTGTGTATGGAATTCATTGAAGAGGAAAGAAACTAGATGCAGGGATGAGGGACTACTGCAGCAGTATGGTTGAAATAAAACAAAGGCCTTAACTAGAACAGTAAAAGCCAAAAAATAAGACTTATGGAGACTGAATTAACACAATTTGCCAACCGGTTAAATACAAGGTCAATGACTTAAGTTAGACATCCCATTATTATTAGTTGTAATGATAATAGGAGAAGGAGTAATATTTTGATTTTTTTCAACCATTGTTATGATTTTTATAAAACTGAGCTGTGTGTCACTTTAAAATTTTAACTTTTAAAAGGAGAAAACAAAAGCTACACAAACTCCCACCAGAGAGAGACAACATCCTACAAGTTGAACATTCTGTCTATGAAAGATAGACAAATTGTACAAAGTATAGAAATGGGATCATAATTTACGTGCTGTTTGTTTTTAAATAGCTTTTATAATTCTACAATATGTCATAGACATATTCCATGTCAGTAAATATGTTTTTATATTACCCTTTCGAATGGTTGCACAATATACATGTTATGAAGGTACAATATTTTAAGTAGCCACTCCATTACCAATGAGCACTTTATTGCTTTCTTTTGACTGATATTATGAATAGGGCTTCAGTTATCATTCCCATACATACATAATACTTTGGTATAAATGTCTAGATGTAGAATTTTTGGGTCCAAGGTTATACATATTTGATATTTTGGATAGCTATTGAAGAACTCTACTCCCGAAAATTTATACCAACTAATTGACAACAACATTTAATTTTTTTGTATGCACAGTACCTGCCTCTTTAAAACTTGAGAAGATAAATGGCTTTGATCCCTTCATACTTTATACCGTTCTTCCTTTTGGAGCTCATATCCATTCACTGGTTATTTAAAAAAAGTAAAAAAAAAATAAATATTTGAAACACTGTACATCACTTTAATCAAATTACCAATCAAATTCTCAGTAATAAGCTCCCTAACATTTTGGCAGGCAGGTTCCTAGTTTACCGCAGTACTGTGAAAGAAATATTTCATTAAAAAAATCAATCATTTGAAGACTTTACTTTTTTTATTAATATCTTTAATATGATCTAGGAGAAGAAAGAAGTAAATTCAAATTGTACCATTTTGAGGGTCTACATGTGAAATTTAGGGATGTGGCTGAAAGAAAGTAAACTTTGACATCCTCAGACCTGGGTTTGAATCCCTGTGCCATCCAGAATCTGAGAGACTCTGGGTAAGATATTTTACTTGATGGACTCTCAGTATCTTCAGTTGAATATTTAGGATCTCATATATCTCAGAAAACCAGAATACGAGAACATGGTAAGAATCCAATCATGTTAGTTTTCCTTCTACGTTCTATCACAGTGACAATTTATATATTTTTTTGATATTAAATGAAAAAATCTATTTATTCACTAACAATGTTCTACTCTGATGTTATTTTGTTTAGCAACTGTTTTATAAGTGTATTTAGCTCAAATAACAGATTGAATAGAAATATTAATGAATACTGTATTATGGCTTGTTTGTAAGTCCATCAATTATTTATAGTTTTTAAATAACCCATTTTAAGGCTTTTATCTATTACTAGAAATTTGGCTGTTCACTTTTTTGAGTCAGAACACTATTTTCTGTAGCTGTTACTTTCTAAATAATTCTTCCTCTCTCTCCCACCCTTCCTTCCACCCTTCTTTCCATCCTTCCTTCCTCCCTCTCTCCTTTCACACACTTGATGCCCTTTCCTTTGTAGAGTTCTGCTTAATATAAACAAATATGCATACACCAAGAGAAGAGTGACAGTTTCATTGCTTGCTCATGTATAAGAATTTGAGTATGACAACTGACAATCAAATATAAAAAGCTTTAATTAATTGATTTATTCAATTTTAATAGAATTTTCTATCCTAAAGACTGACAGGGAAAACTTTTTTGTGCTTGCACAGCTCAAATATACTCTAGTTTTAAGAAGCTAAAGATTACTAGTTCAGAAAAGCTTTCTGGGATGTAAGATTTCTCATTAATATACAGAAAAGGTAGAAAGTACTTGTTCACTGATTTTTAATCAGTTTATGACAGGGACTGTAAGGCTCCTTCAGGAGGAGATTCTGCTTGACTAATAATACATCAGCAGTAATCCAGTGATCTGTCCATGCATTAAGGATACAATTTATTTTTCTACTGATCAGGTCTTTTCCTAGTAAAACGAATTGTCTAACTTTTGATGGAACTGTCTAACAAAAGAGCTTTGTGGATGAAATTGACAGACCTTACAGGGTTCAGTTTAGTTTGAATGCTTAAATTAGAAACCCTTGTATTAGGATTAAAATGGAAAAAGAGCTGATCTAATTGCGTGTCCGAGCAGATATGTCAAATCTGGTTTCTTATGAGCATTGAATTCTAGCATAGTTCATAAATGTAGTTAATATATGAGAAGAAAAGTGATTCTTAAAGGCTGAAGAAATATTAGAAGTAGATTCTCCTCACTCTATCTGTGGGAAAAAAATTCTTTTTTATGTTTTTGTATCGGTAATTATGCTTCAGTAGCAATTATTAAGCTCATAGATGGTTATCACTATCAATAACAATTACTAAATACACCAACAATTAGAGCTCACTTTTTAATTTTTTTTTAAATTTTAATTTTAAACACAAGCTGTGTAGAGGACTCTTTACAATTCATAGCATTTTTTTATCCTTAGACTCATAGCTTGCCTTTTCTTAAATGTGTATGTGTAAATTTTTGTATGCATATACATAGATATAGTCCACTTAAATTATTAGTTAACATAATCTAAAGTAATGTAAATAAAATTAATTTCACTGAAATGCATGATACAGTATAGCAAAGTATCATGATATAGGATGAATTTCTGTGAGCTTCTGAAACTTTAAAATTACCCAAACCAACTACCACACTAGAAACAAAATTAATTTTGCATTTGAACTTTGCTTTTGACATCTAAAGTATGAATTCAGTCAGCTGTTACCACTGTTAATCAAAACCAATAGAGAGGAGAATGCTAAGTATCATATATATATATATTCACTTAATATTTATAGTTCTGTCAAACACTCATTATGTCACTTTTACCAATGAATAAATTAAAAGTCAAATTCAGATCTTAGTGATCATTTGGGTATGAAAGAGGAAGAAGAGAGAGATGTCATTATAATGCCCATGTTTTTTTCTTAAGCACACTGCTTGGATGGTGACATTATTAACATAGGCAAGATTGGAGTAGGAATTTGTTAGGGTTGGAAGTATAATTCAGTTTTGCTTACGTTTGAGCTGCATATGAAAAGACAGATAAAGAAGTTAAGTGGACAGTTGTTTCTTCCAGTCTGGCTGAATTTCCTTCTTAAATTGTCTTATTGAGATGATGTAGGCACTTTTTTTTTTGCTTACATTGAATTATATATATATCTTTACTAAGTATTACTATGAAATCAAGTTTATTAATATACCTAATAACTTCATATATAGATGTTTGTAATGGTTGTATTTTATTTCTGTATATTATTCAGCATGATTATCTAATCCTATTTAGAAATAAGTATTTCCTTTCCATGACATTGCTGAGTAATGCAGAGAAGGTGGAAAGAGAGAAGTGGAGTAATGATATCAACCCAATCCCACATCTAATTTCAATTCTGAACTTTTGATTGTCATAAAATTGCTAGTTATAGTATCTACATGCAGATAAACACATGTGCTAGCTTCTGTTTTTTAATATCAAATTAAATTTTGCTATTCATATATTGCCAAATTAAATAGGAATCACAGCATGTGAGTTTATATACAAAATAATGTTTAAATAAACCCATAAATAAAGGGAAAAAGTAAATCTGAGTTTTGCCTCAAAGTGGATGAGATTTATTGATCCTTATAATAAATACTTCAGTGGAAATAAACACAACTAACTCTTTACTCTCAAGCACTCTGCAGTCTAGCAAGGGATAAAATATGTACACAACAGACTATGAAACATGGTAGATTAAGATGAGCATCATGTGCAAGACACCAAGATCCAAGTGGTTTTAATGCCTTGGACCTATCCCATCTGTGGATTAATTTACATAACTCTAAAAACGGTCAATTCTTCAGTAAATATGTGTAGTTCAGCCACTTTTGAACATTTTACATTGTCTTTTAGGAATGTTACTTTGTATGGAGCATATTTTCCTTACATGAATCTGTTGAAGTGGTGGTTGAAATGTTTTTCCAGCCTTTTCATGCTGACACTCTTCAGATATTTTAACAGAGGAAGAAAACCCTATTGCTTCATATGGTGTAAAATAATAAGGAATACCATAGCAAAACTCAGCCCTCATATCCTTGTTGATAGTTTTCTCCACACGTTATTGCTTATTTATAGCACAGAATGTTTTCTCTTAAAGAAAAGCCTATTGCTGTTGTAGCAGTAATGTGGTGCAAATAAAATCGTCATGATTATGTTCCTTTGGGAAATGCAACTGCACTTTTCCAATTTAACTACCTAAGTTATATATTTGAACAGTTTTCTTTTTCTGCTACACACAGAGTTGAATATCACTTTCAAAATCATTAGATAATAGGTTTGCTATGATACTCTTTATAGAAGGTTCAGTAATAATATATGTAAATACTGGAACTGAGGCCTTGCCTTCCCAGCCTCTCAAGATATTTTATGACTATACGAGGTATTAAGAATGCTAAAGTTCTTTAATCTTGAAGAGAAGAATGCTATCTTGTAATTTCTTATGTAGAATGGCAATATTTGACTACCTTTGGAAAACTGAGCATTGATATATTTAAAACTAGATCAAGAATTATAGCTATTATATATCTTATACATGTTGTGTGTGTGTGTGGGGGGGTATACTGTTAATTAGTATTAACAACCCTAAAGTCTATAACAACTTGAGAGTCCAGATATTAGATTCACCATTGCACCAGAGCAGTGCTTCCCTCAAAATAACTCACCTGTCTAATACCTGGGCTGAAACAGACACTCAGATCTCCTGATTCCCACAGGGTCTTCCTCCTCTCCCTTACTCCTCCTCTCTTTACCTCCCTACCTTCCTCCCTCTGTCTTTCTCTCTTCCCTTTCTTCCTTTCTTCTTATCTGCGAAAACCTAGATGAATGGTGAGAAACAAGTTAGACATGTTTTCCTTGTATTCATGGAGCTTGCAGTGCTGGAGAGACAAATGTAAACAAAGAAACCCACATATAGGTATTCTACATAGGTAGAAAGAGTCATAAGTATTCTACATCATCTAATGATAACATAGCTTACCGTAATTGTCCAATTGGTAGCCATAATTGATCCACAGAAAATAAAATTGCTTCTAGACTGAAGCATTAAAAACACATGATTTGAAAAACATTTGAAAAACTGTGAGATGAAACTGAATACAATGTGTCACTTTTTAAAATATACAGTTAGTTTAATTTATTCAAAGTATTGCTTTTTAAAATATTACTTTTTTGTTATTGGACAGTATTTTTATATAATTAGTGTTAATTATTTATGTAAAATGGAGTCTTAATTAGAAAAAGTTGTGTGTAGAAGTAAGAAAGGGACAGGTCCATCTTGATTCTTTATAAAACATCTGAATAGCCTCCCAGTGAAAATATCTAGCATACATTTTATATTTAATTTAGGCCCCCACATACAGAGAAATTGTTTAATAAATTAGTGTTTGCCTTTTTCTTATTAAAGCAGGAATCTATATTTCTTTTGGGAAAATTATGTGGTGATTCTTTAGTAATAAAACCAGACGCTAGATAATTACTTGAATAAAACTGTTTCCCTTTGAAAGCTTCCCTTTGAAGCTGCCCATGAAGTCTTTAAAATTTTGAGTTATTTAAAGTCACTGTTTAAAATGACACTTACAATGATGACAAGGTAATGAATCTTGGCATTATTAAAACTTTGCAATTCAGGCTCTGAGTTTACTATAATGGAAAGGAAGGAAAAGCCTATGAGATAGAGTTGTTCCAAGACTGCTCGTTTTCTGTGGGCAATCTGAATGTTGGAACAAGAGCAAGGTAAGCACTATAATCACTTTGTTTATTATATCCTTGAACATCTGAAGGCCAAGAACTTGTGAATTTTTTCGAAATCCTGATAGTGTTATTTTCCATCTCCCAGATAAACTAAGTTACAATTTCATAGAATGCTTACCTAAATGATCAGATTAGTGGAACTATCAGTTTCTGAAAACATGTAATAACGTAATAGAGTTACATATTCACCTTTGCTTCTCTTTTTCTTACGTCCCCCATCTCAAGCACAACGCACATCTAGTGCTTAAGAAATACTGTCAATTAAACTATATTCAAAATCCCACCATTCACACCATCTCTATTACTCATTGACCGGGCCACCGTCATCCCATGCTCGGATACTGAAATAACCTTTTAACCTGTCTCCTTGCTTGCACCTTTGCTTATGTCCTCGCCTCGTATAGTCTATTCTTCACAGGGACAAGATAATCCTGTTAATGTATAAATCTAACCATGTCACTCCTCCACTCTAAAGACTCCTGTGACTACCAATCTCACTTAAAATAAACTCCAGAATCTTTGTGATCCTATGCCCAGATACATACATCTATAATCTGTCTGCTACCATGCTCCCTTTGACTGGATATGAATTACATGAATTTTTTTTTTTTTGCTGAGGAAGATTGGCACTGGGTTAACATCCGTGCCCATCTTCCTCTACTTTATATGTGGGACGCTTGCCATGGCATGGCTTGATAAGCCGTGCATAGGTCCTCACCTGGGATCCGAACCTGTGAACCCCAGGTCGCGGAAGCAGAGCACGTGAACTTAACCACTACGCCACCAGGCAGGCCCCCGTGAAATTTTTGAAGTGCAAAAAGGTTGTTAGCACAATAACAATTAGGACAAACAAATAAAAAGCAAATACCCATGTATGTTAATTTAAAATTAAATATTTAAAAAAATAAACATTTGGGGTCAGATTCTTTCATTGCCTTGAATATTCTAATTTGGTTGGATAGCTTGTTCCCTTCAAATACTGATGAAGTTACCATTATTAAAGGAAGAGATAGCAGCACCTGTAACATCTAGAGCAATTGTGATTTTGCAAAAAGTATTGCTGGAAGACTTCCGGAAACAAATAATTTGGCAAGGTTCAAAAGGATATTAAGCATAAAACTCAAATGGGTTCCACTTGCCTGGATTAAATATGTAAGGACAGTCAGGTCTCATCCTCTCTTTGGGTCAGGAAAAAATGTCCCACCGTATTATGTTGTGCTGCCCAATTAAGTGCTTTGTGGAGGGTTTGTGGATTTGCCTCACTCTAAAGCCTAGTGCATCAGCCACTATCAAAGGGAGGATGACAGCTCATTGGTTTGTTGCAGTGTGGCAAGCCTATGGTCCTAGGGCAATGCATGCTCTACCTGTCTTCCATGTTGTTTTGTTAGAAGAAAAAATTCAGCCGATAAAAAACAAAGATTAAGTTATGAGCAACACATGACCTTGGTTAATTATTTTCTAGAGAGCTAAAATTTGAAATCATTGATAATTTGTCTCCATTTTTATTATAATGGTGATAAACTTTAGTATTTTTTTCTTTTGACATAACATAGCTGGAAGATTAGACATTTCATTCATTCATTTAGTCAGAGTGTTTTCCAAGCACCTATTATACTTCAGGCTCTCTGCTAGGTGTTCGGGATTCAATATTATTGACTGTTCAACATAGTTGCATTTATTGAGTGCAATATTTATTTATTTATTTATTTATTTATTTATTTAGCACATGGCGCTAAATTCTTGGCATACTTTTCTCGTTTAGTTTTTTTTTTTATAATAGACTTTATTTTTTTAAAGAATATTTAAGTTCACTGCAAAACTGAGGGGAAAATACAGAGTGCTCCCACGTGCCCTCTGCCCCTGCAGACCCATAGCCTCCCGCACTATCAACATCCCTCCCCAGAGTGGTACATTTGTTACAACCAGTAAATCTACATTGACACATCATTACCAACCAAAGTCTGCAGTTTACATTAAGAGTTGTACATTCTATAGGTTTTGACAAACGTATAATGACATATATTCACCATTCAATTACAATACAAAATAGTTTCGGTGTCTAAAAATCCTTTGTGTTCCACCTAGTCATTCCTCTCTCCTCACTGACCCCTGGCAACCACTGATCTTTTAACTATCTCCATAGTTTCACCTTTTGAAGAATGTCATATAGTTGGAATAATATATTGCATAGCCTTTCACATTGGCTTCTTTCACTTAGTAATTTGTATCTAAGATTCCTCCAGGTCTTTTCATGCCTTGATAGCTCATTTCTTTTTAGTGCTGGATAATATTCCACTGTATGAATGTGCCACACTTTATTTATTCTTTCACCTGCTGAAGGGCAGCTTAGTTGCTTCTAAGTTTTGGCGATTAAGAATAGAGCTGCTTTAAACTTCTATGTGCAGGTTTTTATGTGGCCATAAGTTTTCACCTCCTTTGGGTAAATACCAAGGAGTTCAGTTTTGCGATCATATGCTATGAACATGTTTAATTTTATAAGAAACTGTCTTCCAAAGTGTCTGTACCATTTTACATTCCCAGCAGCAATAAATGAGAATTCCTGTTACTCCATATTCTAGCCAGCATTTGCTGTTGTCAGTGTTTTGCATTTTCATCATTCTAATAGGTTTGTAATGGTATCTCATTGTTTTAATTTGCAATTCCCCAACAACATATGATGTTGAGCATCTTTTCATATGCCTATTTTCTATCTGTATATCTTTTTTGGTGATGTGTCTGTTCAGATCTTTTGCCGATTTTGTAATCAGGTTGTTCATTTTCTTATTGTTGAGTTTGAAGAGATCTTTGTATATTCTGGATAACAATCTTTTTATCAAATGTGTCTTTTGCAAATATTTCTCCCAGACCGTGGCTTGTTTTCCCATTCTCTTGATCATGTAGTTTTTATTATAATGCTATAAAGTGGGTGTTATGATCCCCACTTAAAGATAAGGTAAATTAGTTAGCAATGCTTAGAATAAATATGATCCCTATCTCGGAGAGGCCTAAGCAAACCTTTCAGATAACTAGAATATATATGCAAGCTTCAGTTTAAAAAATAGTTAACTATTTGTGGAAAAGGATCATTGTTAAATATAACACACACATAGCCTCCTTTTAAAGCAAATGATATGAAATCATTTAAGGATTTCTTAAAGTCATTGCTGTGATCAATTTTTATCTTAGGCTTTATTATAATGATGCCTCTAGTATTTGTTAAAGAGAGTAAGTCATGTGTAACATATGACAAACAAGCCTGATCTGTATATGAGCATGCTACATATTTGTGTGTATGCAGATCTTAATTGACAATGTCTTCCTTTTGACATTGTACCTGCTTCTAACCACCCTAATATTCAGATTATTTTAACCTGCTGAGGACAAAAAAAGAAAATTAAATAACCAAACTTGGGGATGGAGAATCTTGCTATGAATAATATTCATTATCTTAAGTGAAAGGGTTTTGCACAATTTATTTGGAATACTCAGGTGCTGTTTTTGTATATTTCTGTGTTCCTAATAGTGTTTATAATAGATAAGTAATTACCAGTTAAATACAGTGTTATTATGAATTGCTTATGCTTAATGTGTCTATATATGTGTATATAATTTATTTGCAAGTATATGCTTAGATGTATGTATATACATATAATTTACATATTGATCATATTGAAATCATTTCTTATCTCAAGCATTAAAATTTTTGGAAGAGTATTAAACATGTTGCTACTTCATGAAATTATATATGCCACATTTTGGTATTTTTATAAATTCTCATTCTTACTGAAGATATTAAGATTGGGGACAATAGAATTATTAAAAATCTTTCAGTGCTATTACCTGCCTAGTTACATGATATTGCTAAGAAGTATTATAATGTAGCCTGGGGTTGGATAAAAAGTATATTCCTTTTTAAGAATGAATTATCAGAACCCAGTCCATTATTTTCAGCTGAGGTCTTTGATCTGAGATAGTGGCCTTGTAAGATTTCAATTTTGTAACCCCAACCTTCCTTTCATCATGTTCTAAGTGAGGCCTGTAATACCCTAGCTATATCAAAGCAAAAATTAAAAGTACATATATAATAAAAATTACCAAAAACACCATTTAAATAAGTCTTCTATTGAAAATAATAATAAATTTCAAGACTTTCATAAAGGAGCAAGGAGAGCAGTCTAATCTGTCTTTATCACTTCAGATACCACGTGTCCTTAGTTAATAGTCTATCAGAACCAAATCCCTTTAGGGGAAAGAGCCCTGTAATGGATCAAAGAGTAAAATGTTGATAATGTCCAAAACACTAATTTTCAGCACTGGTCTTGGATCCTATCAGCAAGCCGTTCCAAAGCTTTTATTTGGATTGCTTCTTCCTGCCACTAATTTATAACATGGTACCTGAGTGATAATTTTCTCATGCTGTTCAGTGCAGTTTCTAGCTATAAAAACAGGTAAGCAGGCTACTAGAGCATCCACTTATGATGGAAGCTTCAGGCTGTTGACAGTTTTTATGTTTCTCTAAAGTAAAGGTACAGTGTTTGCTTCTGCATTTTGCAAAAAACGTTTTTTAGTTTTCTAAAGGACACTGTATATTTACTAGCTACAAACCATTAGTTTCTCTTTAGGCACAAAATGAGCATGGCAACTTTTTAACCTAAGACAGGAGATTTGATCCAGTAAATACTGAACATTTCCCCATAAAGGAGAAACTGTGGCCAGGAATGCAACTAAGCAAAAAAACACTGAGCTCCTTAAAAGTGGCAAATTCTTTTCTGGTCAGAAGGATAGAGACTGTTATGAACTAAATGATTATGTTTCCCCCAAATTCTTATGTTGAAACCTGACTCATCAATGTTACAGTATTAGGAAGTGGGGCCGTCTGGTGGTAATTAGGATTAGATGAGGTCGTGAGGGTGGAGCCCTCATGAATGGGATTAGTGTCCTTGTCAGAGTCAGGAGAGAGCTTACTTCCTCTGCTCTCCACTGTGTGAGAATACAATGAGATGTTGGCAGTCCGCAACCAGAAAAAGGGTTCTCACCAGAACCTGATTATTATGGCAGCCAGATCTCAAACTGCAAGTCTCCAGAACAGTGAGAAATAAATTTCTACTGTTTATAAACCACCTAATCTATGATATTTTGTTACAGCTGGCCCAAGCTGAGTAAGATGGAAAGTAAAAGAGATTGAATTTATGCTCAAGGAGTTCAGAATCTGCCTCATTCCAGGGAGGCAATAAAGGAGTTACAAGGAACCCATTGGTATTGCAGTGATCAACTTCCCCAGATTGTAACGTCAAGAACTCTAAATACCCTCCCCAACTACAACCTTCTAACTTTTTTTACACAGGAAACGTAGGGGTTCATTTCATAGTCAGAGATAAGGTTCCAAAATTTAAAAGGAAACCATCATTACGTATCTTCATGCAAATGATCAGTGTCAGATACTTTGTCTCAGGTTATTGGCTGAGGGGTTGGTGTGAGAGTGGGTAAGTTCAAACAGCTCAGCTGTGGGAAGTGTGCGAGAGAACTAGGGCTTCAGCCAAGCCAGTAGATAGTATGGCAAGGAAACACTGGTATTAGGGTAGATAGTTATTAAGGGGATATAATTTAAGATTAGAAAAACAATACATGATTGTTGTTACTAATAATATTAAATCCATATGGCTATAATAATTTTCAAAGCTCATTCTCAATGTGTCTTTTACGTAGGAGCCAATGGTTTGGTGATGGAAAAAGCATAAGCCTGAGCTATCCCAGTTATTAGCAGAATGATTATGAGTATGTTATTCAGCTTTTCTTAGACTCGGTTTCCTTATCTATAGAATGGGAATAATCTCTAACATAGTTTTTTTGAAGATGAGTTATTTGTATAATTTCACCCAATTCTCATATATATATCATTTATTCACACAGAAAATCTATTCATATTTGTGAATATTTAATCATTTAGAACCAAACATATTTATATTTATAATTATATACATATATTACATATGTATATGCAATATATACACATACACATATTTTCCTTGCTATATAGAGAATATATAATTATATAATTTATATATATTATAGCTATAATTTTAAATTATATATATTATTGTATATAATAGATTATAACTGTACATTTATGTTTTATTTATAAGATACATAATTTCTATTTATTCATTCTTATAAATCATTGTGAAAATATATAATATGTATGACTGCATTTTGAAAAATATGGCACACTAAAGAAATTTAAAATATTGTTAGATTAGTATATTTATTGGATTCTTATATCTCAGAGTGCCCATTATTGTCCATAATTTACAAATGAGGCTGAAAATGTTTTAGAGGTTCTAAATAGCATTTATATACCCATTCAACTGGTATACATCACAGCCAAGACTCATGTCCAGTTCTAATTCTAGTCACCGGTAGAGGTAACAGTTTGGAAAGAACACCCTCATGTTAAGAAATTACTGCTTCAACATATTTTACCCCTTCTAACAATATATGAACTATACCTTTAGTATTGGAGTACAGAGTGCTTCTGCGTGTGCAATACCCAATTTTGAAAAAGTCTTTCCTCATTCTCTGCCTGGACAATGATTATTTATCCTTCAAGACCAAGCTCAAGTAAAAAAAAAAGAAATTATTTCTCTTTATCCAGAAGATAAACTAATATAATTAAATAATAAAAATCACCACAGTCAACACATAAATATCGTTCATTAAAATATATTTTAAAGCATCTTTTCCATTATTAAAATATACATATAATCAAGAGAGATGGGAAATATAACTCATAGAACCAACACACAAAGTTAAACCACTATTATCATTTTGACACTTTTTATTCCAAACTTTTCTTCACAAAATGGTTTTCTTTCGGGAGTATTTTGGAAAACTGCTTGTGATTATATTGATTTTTATCCTGCTGCTTCCCATTCATTTAATAAAGCATTTTCAATATAATTATAATTTTTTCAAATACACTTTTTGTAAATATAGATTTTTAAAAATCTTCACTGCCATAAATAGTACTTTGATAAACCTCTGTATGTGTGGATCTTTTTCCGCACATGGGATTCTATTCAGATTCAATTCTTAGAATAGCTAGATCAAATGTGTTAACTCTTTTCAACAGTGGACAAGTCTTCTAAACAAGTAACATAAAAGTATAAAGTAACAGCAGCAGAGAGTAAGAACATAGTAGGGGGTGTGGCTTGTGTTTCAATGGGATCCCCAGAAGAGTTAATAAAAGTTTTGGTAGAAGAAAATCTTACTGTTAACATTATAATATAAACAAACAAGCAAATAGCTACAACAACAAAACCCCGTACAGGTAAAATTAGTCCCCCAGGCCCCAGGCCTTGATTAGTGGTTCTGTTTGAAATGTTTTTAATAATATGTTAACAGCCTTTTCAGGAGAGTTATATCAAGTTACATTTACTGTTATAATTCATTCATTTATTCTTCCAACAAATATTTATTGAGAACCTAACGTGTTCAAGGCTGAGGATTCGCTACTGAACAACATAGACATGGCTCCTTCCATCTCCTAGCAGGAAGAGGGACTCAAGCATGAGAACTAACAGACATGTATGACAATTACAAATTGTGATGTGTTATCATATCACAAAGAAACAAATAAGTGGTAGAAAGGGAGACCCTCTCTGATGAGGTAACATTTAAGCTGAAACATAAGTATGAGAAGGATCTAGTCGTGGAAAGAGAAGGGAAGGGTTTCCAGTCAGAGAAAGTATTAAAAAAACTCTTAAATCAGGACACAAAAAGAAGACAATATAGCCAGAATGGAGGGAGAAGGCAATTATAGAAATTAGAAGAAAGGGCCTCTAGGCCATGGTAAGGAGTTTGGATGTCATTGTTCATGTAGTGGATGAGGAATGAATGATTTTTGAGCAGGGAAACAACTTGGTTGAGATGTAATTTATGTTGATCAACTCTTACTGTTATGTGAAAACAGATGAGAAGGAAGCAAGAGAACTGGAGACTAAAATCAAGAGGCTGACCTGGACAAAGATGGTAGTAAGAAGGAAAATACAAATGATAGGACATTGATGGAAAGGGAGAAACCAAGGGTTTGTGGGTAAAGAGAAAGTTCTATTGAAGGCAAATGAATGTTGAGATATACCAGAAGTGCTGTCCTGTCTAGTTACCTCTTACAACTGGAAATGTGAATTTAGATTTTAGAAGCAGGTTTTAGATAAAAGATAGAAAACTAATACCTAAATTCTGTAGGACTGTATGAGATCAGATTTCCACAGAGAGGTTATGAAGAGGACGTAGCCCTGAACATATCCCTCAGGAAGATTAACACCTAGAGGACTGCTTGTGAGCATCCCTGCTGTTATCCTGCTAATATTATGGCTGAAAAATTGCCTCTTATTTTCATTTGCATTTCTTTGATTTTTTGGTTGGATATATTGCATTCCGTGTATGTTATTTAAAATCCTTTTGACTGAAATTGAATATTTATGATTAAAAAATATCATTTTTCTGGAAAGGAAAGTAGTGCGATATTGTGTTATCTTAAATGGAGCAGAATCAAGCTATCAAGTGTTTTAACATTAACTTCCAGAATTTCCTCAGGACAACATGGTGACATATGGATGGCTTAGCTAATAAAGTAGCAGGTATAAGAGTTTGTTCTTTTGAGCCATGTGAATATACTAATTCACACAGCACTGAGCCAAAAAGGTAAAATAGGCTTGCTTTGATTTGCAGTCCTCCCCACTTCTTATTTGGTCTTTTCCTGTAGGTAGTACGATATGCTACCACATTTCTAAAAGTGGAATACATGCACTTTAAACACATTAATTTTACTTAAAATATTTTACATTTTACTCTATATCTTATGTCTTTATTTTTTCTAATTTTTCATTAACTTTTTAAGCTAAAGCCTTCATCTTAAATCGAATGTTATACTTTTACAGTAATGCTGGTAGGATAATCAGGTCAATACATTTGTAATTGTATGTTAACATGTGAAAGTAATATATTACCCTACTCCAAAGTGGTACCACATTAATGAGTACAAAATGAGTGACTCTAATTATGAGAAATTCAGATACCATAGCTAATGTGAGAATTATTTTAGTTCTCTAAGGTAGTGATATGATTTAATCTCACTAAAATGAGGGTGAATATACATTTTGCTTTTTTAAAAAAAATATGGACTAATCTATCAATTTATTTCTTTATGATTTCTGCTAGAAAAAACTTCCCCACTTGAAGATTATGTAATTAATTACCTAACTTTCCTTTCCTTATGTTTATGGGTAAATGAGTGCTGTTGAACTTAAGCAGGTTATAATCACTACTGCTATTAGGATTCTTCTTGAAATTCTGCTATTTTACAGATATAGTGCACATTTTTTTTTTTACCTTAAAGTGAAATATGTAGTGTGAGAAGGAATTTCTGTGTTCTAAAAGTAGTTGTGGCTATATAGTGAAAATATGCAGTATTGAAATTTCCAGTGTATAGTGCTAATATACAAAATGTATCAGAATGTATGAAATGAAGAGTTTTCTAGAAAATTCTTGACATATAGCTGTATGGTATATAGTTGCAATTTCATTGTTTACAGGCTCTGAATAATGCTTCAGTCTTGGCTTGTTTACTACCTTTCAAATTCTTGCCCAATTCCTCTGGCTCATGCTTGGGACTCAGGAAATTCAGGTCTTATCAACCAGGCCCCTCTGCTTGGCTTGTTGGAAAACAGACACCCTGTGTGATATTTGCTTCCTTTGTGAACCGGTTTTTCCACTGCTAGTCTTCACTGTTGTTACCTAAACTTTGCTTACTTGGTAGCTATGTTAGCTAATACCTCCCTGAGGGATTTCATTTTTCTGTTTCCCACCTACAGCTTACTTGAGGGTTTGGGCTATTTGTTTAGTTAGTTTGAATTTTTGTAAAAAGTTTAGAGATAGAGAAAAGTGCAAAATACAGTATAACAAACGTAACTTTATATTTTGGGTTTGGTTATACAGAAAGAAACATAAAATTGACCTCATTAATAAATTAAAGCAATATTGGATTCAAGTCACACCTGGCACATGTACTATTAGGCAACTCTGCGCCCAAAGGTTGTTAGGTCTGGGTCTCTCTAAAATTTTTTCTGCCTCTAAATATCGACGCTACCATGTTTCTTCTAACAACTCCCTCTATAAGAGACTTGAACATTAGACTCAAATAAGTCAAAAGGAAATTATTTCTGAGCATAAATATATATATATATACTAATTACATAGTTTAATATTTGCTAAAAAGAAATATATAGCTCAAAATTTTTCTTTCGGAATCAACATAATGACCATCAGAAAAAAAAATTCAACTCATATAACTAGGAGGGCAAGGGAGGCAGAAAAAATAAATTTGAAGATGTTAAAAGATCACCATGTTTAAAAAGTATTTTAAAAAATTCTTGGAAATAGATTTTGTGCTGAAATAAAGGAAGAGATATGAAGAGGACATGAAATGAGTGTAGGAGCCCGGAGAACTGAAGCGAGTGTCAGAGAAACCTTTCGACCTTAGAGCTTGAGGAACCCATATGTTGAGCTTCCAGTGTAAATTTTCCTTGGGGAATGGGAGATAGGATTTAAAATCTAGGGCATGTCCAAGTTGTAGAAACTAACAGGAAATGTCCTGTATAAAGACAAGACTCAAGGTCTGCTCTCCCAATGAGGGTGAAAAACGAATGAACCCATTTTTCAGAATTTCTGCAAGGAAACTGATATGTCTTGACACTGATATTGGGTGAAGGGAAGACAGGTCTCTACTGAGAATTTATGACTACAAGCCAAATTTGATTTTTGGCTCACATTCACATTAGACCTACACGGAAAAATAATTTAAAGTGGTCTCATTTAGTTGATATACGTATAAGACTGGCAAAAGTAAGCATACGTGTTCTTGGGAAAATTGCATATTTAATCCAGTCTTCAAAAAAAGGAAGCAGAATCAAACACAGTGGATCTTAATAAACAGATAAATAACACCCACATCCTGCCATATAAGCAAATCAGAAAAAGAAAAAGAGAAGATCTAATAGCAGCCAGAAGGAACAGGCTGATTTCCTTCAACTGACTGATAGTTAATCTATTAAATGATTTTTCAACACTTTCCCACAATGGAAGCTGGAAGACAGTGGAATAGTATCTTAAATGTGCTGAGCAACACACATGCTCGTGCGCACACCCACACACACACACGAAAAACTGTCAACCTAGAATTCTGTGCGCTGATACTATCCAGTAAAAATTTCTTTCAAGAGCAGAGGCTAAATAAAAACATTGAGAGACAAAAATTAAACTTACCACCAACAGACCCTCAGTTAATCAAATTCTAAAAACCTAATTTAGGCAGAATGAATATTTTCCCCGATGGAAGCTATAAGATGGAATGCATCTAGGTAAACAAAGATAATTGTAAATATGTGTCTAAATATAAATAAACATGAATTGTAATCTAAACTAACACAAAACAACAGCAGCAGCAACCATGTTTTATTTATGTGGCAGGAAACAGTCTAGATGAAAATGCTGTGCAAAATTTGCACGCAATTTTGAGGGAAAGTAGTTGGCATTAAAATACACTATACTCTATTTTCTCTATATTTTTCAGGAGAAAGCTAAAGATATGAATGTTAAAATAGCATGGATTAACATTAAAAGTTTAGACATAGTATAATTTCCAAATAGAGGAGGAAATGGAATAAGAAAGAGGAAAGAAAATATCAATTAAAAGAAGGCAGGAAGGAAGGGGAAATCCAGGTGAATCTGATTCTAAAGTTTATGCTCTTTTTAGCAGGTCTTGAAGATACCCAAAATCCTCAAATAAAATACAGCTTAGGTTCTCAAGCTAGGATACTGAAAAGTTAATAAAAAATGTTTTGATTACTTGATTGTTGACTGATTCATTCAAGCAAATAGAAAAATAATATATGTGGAGAAAACTGATAATTTCTATAATGGAAAAAAATCAAGTCAATGCCTAAATTAGTCTTCCCAACTTAAAAAATAATTATTTACTGTGAACCAAGTGTTCTCAAAATTTTATATCATTTTATCTCTAGAACAACTCTTAGAAATAGGTATTGTTATCCCCATTTTACAGATAAGGAAACTGAAGCTCAATGAGGTTAAACAACTAGCCCAAGATCCCACGGTGGAAGAATCAAGATTCAAACTCCGCTTTACAGAAAGCTACATTCACTATTTTCATTACTCCACAGCTGAAATGCAAGATAGAGAAGGTTGTTTTAACTGGCTTATAAATCTTTATTCAGACCAAATAATTTGAAAATGATAATTCTGAGTAGAACAACCAAACACAGAGAGACTGTATAGTGTCATGTGAGCATACTAGATATTTGATTTCTGCTGTATTAAATCAGCTAACAGAGAAGCTCAGACAAGCCAAAAGCTTTGCCATTCCCAGATTCTCCCCTCTTGCCTTCCCCGTTTGAAACCTCCTCTGTTCCTGCAAAAGGTAAATCCATAATGTCGAGAGGGTTGAATAAGCCTTCAATAATACACACTTTCTGCTATGCCAAAGAGATCTATATAAACATTTTTATAATTAAAAGCAATTATCAATAACACTTTTATATTTCTTGAATAAAGTGGAGTACTTACATTTATTTGGGAAAAAAAATCTTTGAGGCACCAGCATTTTGAAAAACATACCCTTGCAATACATAAATCTTCCTGTTAAAATTAATGACTTTGACAGAATTACTCCAATAGACAGTAGAATTTACACAATGGTAATAGTTGTGGAGTATTGAAATGCATATGAGTTTCTTTGATATAATTCTTTAGCAGACAATGATTAAAATTAAGGCAAAATTGGTTCCAAAATAAAACATCTATTTAAGAAAACTAGGATTCATTGTGTTTGGAAACTCAAATACCAGTTTTGAGAAAATCTGCTTTCTGCTTTCCTAAAAGAGACTATTATCTAAGAACAATCATTCATATAGCTTCTGATTTGGCAGTGATCCAATGATATCGTTATGATAGACAAAGGAAGCGGGGCTTTTCAAGCTTTTTAATTTAGAAAAATAGATTTTGTTAGTTTTATTCTCCTCTCTATTTTCTGTAATATGTTTAAAAGAGAGGGTAAGATTAATTTTATAAGACAAAGATGCAAAGGAAAGATCCACTATCACATCCATCAACCAGAGTTGCCTAGAGCACTATTTGCTTCCTTCATGAAGAAAAATACTTTCTTGTCTTCAAACTGCTCATTCTAGAATTATCTCCCCTATACCAGGTACAGATGAAAAAGCTGTTTTCTAGCAGTCCTAGAGTTACAAATCCAATTTGAGTTTAGTGACTGAGACCCTATGTTCTTTTTTTAATGTAACTGCAAAGCCTAGAGCTTTCTATGTGACTGGTTCTGATTAAGCATAAGTCTGTGATTTTACATGTTGTGCTTTGTCATCAAGATATCATTAGAATCCTCATTGTATGATTTCCCTGTATAAAAATCTCCAGACTTCTGTCACACAGGTTCTGCAAAAGATATTCTAGACTATGTGGTCTGAGGAATGCCTGCCTAAAAATTCCCTGAGGAATTAGTTTAAATTGCAAATTTCTTAGTTGCCTCCATAACCTACCAACTCAAATCTCTTTCACATGGTAACCCACATTTTAGCAAGCTTCTCTGTAATTCTTATACATACAGAAATTTGAGAACCAGCATTCTGAAAGTTTGAAGAGAGTTGAAGCCAGCTTATTCTAGGAAGAAGATAATGGACTTTGAAGTTTCGAAGACTTAGATTTGGTACTATCAGCAAATTACAGCACGCTCCTGTAGCATACTAGCTATGTGACCTTAAGTACATTGCTTGATCTCTCTGAGCCCGTTACCTCATATGTAAAATGGGGATAATAATATCTACCTTGCAAGATTGTGTTTAGGATTCAGGAAGCAAATGCCATATATGTATAGTGCCTTGAGTTGTTTAAAACAAGGCGCTTATTATTTACCTTTGTGTGTGGTTTCTTTAGAACCCACACTTAATCTGTGTGGTAATATAATCTATTCTATTTTCATATAGCCCCTTATCATTTCTAGTTGCGAGGCTGCTTAGTTCATGGGGTTAAAAATGAATCCCTTTCCCATCTTTGCCTGCCCATCATCTCCTTTGAAGAAAGGTTTATGGAAACTTAATGGGTTCTTTTGCAAAACACTAGGAAAGATTTGAGCCTATCCTGTCACTTAGACAACTAATTACACCATTACATGCTGCAATTACAATTAAAGATTTTCAGCTGATGAAAGGCATGTTCACTGCATTCTCATTACCTGATATTTCCTTGCCAACACTCAAGAGTATCATGATTTTGATGAAATGAAAACAACTCAAGGAGCTATATTTGCTCAGTAACATCAACAGAACAGTTCAGGGAGCCCATTGCAATTCCCTTCTGCCCCATTGCATTTTTCCACCAAGCTATTTAAAGCTACAGTCTTTGTTATTACCTCACAGAACTTGTTGGCTGCCAAAATCATTAGTCATTTCTGCTGATCCAGCATTGTTGTGTGGAGCATCACAACCTGGTAGGCACGTAGAGCTATTTCGGCAGGAAGCCAATTGGATGTGGTCTTAAGTTGACTCAGACCAGATCAGTCAATTCAAATCACTTAGTGCCAGCAGTGGCTTGGCATATAATGTGCTTGCCTTAAGTATACATTATTTACAACAGCCTCTTAGCAATAGCAGAAGCGGACAGATGGCCCGGGGCCAAAGGACATCCCCTTAAGACTCTCTCCTTTTCCCTTTTGACTTATTGCTGTCAGGGATCACTCCTCAACTTCCCAGCCCCATAAATGTCATCAAGACCAATCACCGTTCTGATGCTTGGTCCATTTTAAATCATCCCTTTCAAGTAATTGCCTAATGCCTGAATATGAATTTTTTAATGGTTGGAAACTTGATATGTCCTAAGAATTTACATTCTGTGTGAATATGTTTAATAATAAAAAGTTCTTCCTCATTGTATTGTTTATGACGGGTTATGACTCTGCTCCAAGTAACAGAAAACCTGAACTAAACTGTCTTAACCGAATTGGTGATTTATTGCCCCAACTAAATGAGAAGTGTGAAGGCTTCAGGCATGGCAGAATATAGAGATCAAAAACAATGTCATTGGGCCTTTGTTCCTCACTCATGGTCTCTCAGTTCTGCTTCATTGCTTACAAACAGGCTTTCTTGCCTAAATTCATAAATGAGCTGCACATGCCCTTCAATCTCACATCAGCTCGGCTACAGAAACTGCAGGGAAGAGTGCCCCCTCATTTAAGCATTCCTAGCAAAGCTCATATTGCACGTCGTTGGCTGTATTTAGATCACATGCAAGTTACTAAGCCCATAAGTTTGGAGAAAGGAATGGAGTCCTCTGATTTGATAAACACCACACATCTGCCTTTAGATCAAGGTTTGATTATCCCTACTCATACCACATGGGCTGAGACTGTTGGGACAGGTCTCTAAGAAGAAATCAAGGTTCAGTTACCAAGAGAGGAGGAAACAAATGACAGAAATGTCTTTGTCCTTACAGTCAGACAAAATTTACCTTCTTAGGGGTTTCTCCCATTGATCTATAATTGATTCCTCACACTCTACAGAACAAAACCTCTTTCTCTTTTCTCTGCAACCTGTTGATTCCTGAAGAAACAATGATGTTCTCTATCCAAGATGTAATAAATTCAGGATGAGTACTTAATACAGTAGGATCATTTAACTTTTAATGCAAATTTAAGTTGAATTAACAGAAGTTTAGTATATAGAACAATGGATCTAATCCCTGGAAGCCTATCAGAATTACTTGATTGAGCACTGAAAAGATAAATGTGCCTGTGTATAAACCACACAAGATCTACCACCCAGAATTTTGGAGGATGCTGCAGAGGTATATGTATTTTTCAAAAGCTTCACAATAATTCTCACACAATTTTATTTATAAAACACTGATCTTTATAGAATGAGAAAAATGATATCTTTATTATTCTGGGTCTGAGAGAATAGCAAAAGGATTTTGCCTGGTACTAAATGTCATATTTCAGAGGGACAGAGATAAACACAGCCTACTCATAGGGAAATGACTAGGATGAAACTGTGCCTTTTGAGAAGCAGAAGCAATTGACCACATAGATAATAAGAATAGACAGAGGCTAGAAGGAAAAAAACAAAAATCAATAACCCAGGAGTTTTTCCAGAAAATTTTTGGTATTCATCTATCTACTCATTCATTCAAGAAATATTTAATAAGCACAAACTACCTATCAGACACTGAGCTAAATGCTAGTATAGAAATGATGAGTAAAAGGGGCCGGCCCGGTGGCGCAAGCGGTTAAGTGCGCGCGCTCCGCTGCGGCGGCCCGGGGTTCGCTGGTTCGGATCCCGGGCGCGCACCGACCCACTGCTTGGTAAGCCATGCTGTGGCGGCGTCCCATATAAAGTGGAGGAAGATAGGCACCGATGTTAGCCCAGGGCCGTCTTCCTCAGCAAAAAAGGAGGAGGATTGGCGGATGTTAGCTCAGGGCTGATCTCCTCACAAAAAAAAAAAAAAAAAAAAAAAAAAAAAAAAAAAAAAGAAATGATGAGTAAAAACAATCATGGAGTCTGCTGTCATGGACTTACAGTCTAAGACTGAGACAGATATTACATACTTAGGCTGCTTTTGCTGCAGACCCCAAACAAAATGGTTTAATAATTAGAAAATTAACTCATAAAACTGTTAGTGTACATGTAGGAAAGGATTTGAGATTAAATCATTAAACAGCTTGGTGGCATCACTAAATATCCAGAATCTTTGTATCTCTCTTCCCCGCTACCTTTGGTGTTGGCTTCATCTTTACTGCAATTGTGATCACAATCCATCTACTGCACTTTCAGAGACTATATGCAAACTCAAAATGTCTGGAGAAAAAAGAAGACTGTCTCTTCTTTTGTCTCTATCACAGAAGTGAAGACATGATTCCTAGAAGTCCCCTATCAGATTTCTTCTTACATCTCGTTGGCCAGATTGAAGGTACATATATATCCTTGCATCCATCATTGGGGAAGAGGGAAGAAATTACTATGATTGGCATAAACTATATCTAGATTATCTGTATGTTTAGCGTCAACCAAAATGTATGCTACAGATATCAATAAATTGCAGAAGCAAATAAAAAAATTACAAATGTGAAGCACTTCTATACCATGTTTAAAAGTCTCTACTATGAAAGCGCGATAATCTAGAAAGATTTTCCTGAGAATGCTTAAGCAGGGACCAAGAAAATGAGTAGCATTTGAATTAGTAAGGAACAGATAGAGAGGGCGGAGAGAAGAACATTTGAACAATGTCCTGTGGCTGGACAATGAAGAATTATAAAACAAATGAGAGTCACAGAAATATCACTTCTGCTGTAAATGAGACCCAAAATGAATAAAGGGAGAAAAATGAGAATTTTTCCAGATGAAAGATGATAATACTTTGACTTGGGTATTGGTGGTGAAAATATAGAGTAGACTAATACCTGTTTAGAGGGAAAACTTGATAAGACTTGAGATGGCATGGATATGCTTTGCAGGAAGTGTTTCAAGGAACAAGAAAATATATGCTATCAGCAAGGACTTCTGGGTTTCAGTCTCGCTGAAGTAACTGGTAGTCAGTGAAAGTGGTCTATGTTAAGATTGTGCAGTAAGAGGTAACAGAGTATCAGAAAAGGAGTAGCAACAAGGCTAACAGGTTACAGAGGTACTGCATTAATGCTCTTTAAATCTGCTAATGGCTCCAAAGCCCGGAGAATGTCTTCCCTTCACCGTGAAAGCATAACCAAGCAGTTCAACGCAATCCTTGGAATTCAATGAATTTGAGTGAATAATCACCCTTGGCCCAAATGAAATCCTTAAGTGCCCAGTAGGCGCTGTTTCCATGCAAAGCACAGGGCCTTATAATTAAGTCTGAGAGCACTCAGTGGGGGAAGAACAGGCTACCCTGATGTACCTTTAGCCAAAAAAAAGCTTCCTAGTAGGATTCATGGAATTTCATCACTGGGCAAAATCTTCCGTTAGCAGATTGCTAGGAAGCACATTAAGTAACACATAGTAGGCCTTTAATATAATTGGAAAGCATAAAGCCCCCAAATATATCATAAGGGCTTTTGTCTCTCATTTTCTATTGATGATCTTATATCCTGAAGAAAAAAAAAAACCCGTTATTCCAACTTGCATGACCGCAGATGTCATTCTTAGCCAAATATAGGTGGACAGTGTTTAGTTGGTCTAAACCATCCTTAAAAAAAATGGTAAGAATGTGTTCTCTTGTTCAGACACTAAGTATCATTCATTCAATATATTGTTAAACATCAAATGCCATCTTATCCATCCATTCATCTGTGTTTCACATTTCCGTATTTTATTTTAAATCTCCTTTTTTCATCCTACAGCTTTATACAATCTTACCTCTCCAACTGGTTATCCCACAATGTAGCTAACATTCAAAATAGCACGTGTACTCAACATAAAAGTAACTTGTAATCCCCACTCTGTGGGAACTAGTACTTAGCGTTCCTATTAACACAGTGAGAAGTTATACACTTAACTCTACTCCCATTCAAATGAGAGTATGTATGCAATATGCACAGAAATCCACTTTTAAATCAGATATCATGATTTTTGAGCTTTTAGAATTGACTGCTTTTTATATTACATCTTTTGACTAGATAGAAACTACTGTTGTGAAAGAAACCATTTTATAATGTGTTCAGATTTTTGTGGTTGTATTATGACATATGAATTTTACTTGGTAAAGATAAAATTAAGCATTTAGTTTCTACCTACTTATGGTTCAGGCAATTGTGAATTTAAATAATTAGCAATTTGATTGTTCAAATAGTCATAGCAGAAACAAGCACTCACATACACCCTCATTTGATGTAATAAATGATTACAATTAGTATTTTTTATTACCATTGTTCTCATCTATTGCTATAGCCCTGGAGTTGCTCAGGTATTTCTAGCATTGAAATTAATATTAACAATGATCCTCTCTTCCCCACCTCATTTCTTACAGGAAAATAAAAGGCATATTAAGACCTCAAAACAAAGATTACTACTTAATGAGCTTGGGAATTTTTCAAAATCAAACAGTGGTGTCTTTTCTCTATGCTGGAGCCATATTGAATTCTAGACATGTGTATCCCCTTTTTCTTTTCTTTCTTATCCCTTCAAACTCTAATATTCCAGGAGATCCCATTTGTAAGCAATTTAGGACTCCAAAGGTAGCAGGCAACTTTTGTACCTGGGGCTATTCTTTCATTTGCTCAACAAGTATTTGTTGAGCAACTACATCCCAATCGTGGTTCTAGGTGCTGTGGATACAGCAATGAACAAAACAGAAAAAAAATCTCTACATTAGTGGAGTTTATAGGAAACTGGTTTCACATTATAGCCAAACAAACAAACAAAAGAAGGAAATGGGCGATGTCAAGAATATGGACCTAAGATACGTAAAAGTAGAGGAAATTTGTTTTAGTTAAATAATTATATTAATATCAAGAAAAAGAAGAAAAGAACACTAACATTTATTAGCTAGCTATTATTTACCAGACATCATATTTGGTGTTTTCAAATACTTTAATACTCACCGGAATTTCGGTATAATCAGCCTAGGTTACTGATACATCTATACGAGAACAGAGTTTTGACACACGTTAATTTGATAAGGAACATTATCCTGCTATTATGATCTAGACATTTTTACAACACAATTGAAGCTGCTCTTATCAAAGTGAACATATTACTGACTGGTGACATCTAGCATTCTTTAAATAAGTAAAAATAAGATAAATTAAAAAATTAAGATCTGCTGACACTCTATCGCATAAAGAAGAAAACATCTTTTCTTCTTCAGTGACAGTTAGGTAGAGGAAAAGTTAACAACCATATAGACTCCCAGTTTTGACTTAGTGATGTGTTTGTGCATGGTTGTTTAGGTGGGGAATGTTGTGTGTACATAAAGTGTATTTATACTAATGATTTGCACTGGAGAAGACAACACAAATTATTGTGAGAATATTCTCAGGGGAAATGAAATTCCTAAATTTCAAGTGGATGATCTTACCTAAAAATGTGTTTGTAATTCATGTAAGAAATTTCCTCCTGTTTTAAGGTCATTGAGCCTTACATAAGATAACCTACAACCTTCAGGAAGCATTTTTAATTAATTTTTTTTAGAACGTGGATAACAAGATCACATAAACCAGATGGGATCAGGGAGAGGGGGCAGAAATCTTTCACCCTGAGAGGGTCAGGTACTCTTCACTTTCGATAGCTATAAATGAGTAATGTGTACCTTAATCTCTTTGAACCTTACTTCTACATTCTATATGCAATGTCAATGCAAGGAATTAATATATGTGTTATTTTGAAACAATGCCTCTTTGGGAGTAGTTTGGATTATGAAGGGGTTCAGAACATACTACCTCAAAATATGCTGCTTTGACATATTGATTATTTTGAGCCAAAGGCAATTGAGAAATTGCAGATACAGGAAGGTCTCTATGAACTCCCCCTTTCTAATTAAAAGCAGGTCATAAAATTTCCCATGAGAAAGATGCCGTCTCTGTACCAGGAAGAGAAGAACTTTCTTATCACCAAAGACTGGGAGTTGACACTGTAATTGACCTACACAAATAAACCTACTAAAGTAACCCTTATCTTCTATTAGTTTGCCCCATATATTTCCTAGTCACTGTCCCACAATTTACTGCCCCTAGCCTAAGCCCCTTTCTCTTATCACATCCCATAATTTATCGTTCTTTGTTTAAAAAAGTATATAACCTTTTGGGCATAACCTCTTTTTGGGGTCTTCATTTTCCTTTTGAAGACTCGCATATGCACATAAAAATATTAAATAAAATGTGTATGCCTTTCTCCTTTTAATCTGTTTTCTGTCAGTTTAATTCTTACACCTTGCCACAGAACATAGGAGGGTAAAGAGAAGTTTTTCAATGAGATCTTTGGTAACTCCTTACTATCTACAGAATAAAGTTCAAACTCCTTCTCACATGTGATGTTGAATTTCCTTACCCACTGACCATAACTTTTCACTCTAATTTCATCTTGTATCCCATACTTTTCTAGCTGGTCATGTTTCCTAAGGGCTCCCTCTGTTCCTTGGCTTTTCTTCCCTTTCCATGAAATGTTTCCTTCATTTAAACTTAACAGTTCCTTCTCATTCATCACTGCCTTGCTCAAAATCACAACTTCTGAGAAGTCTTCCACAAACTTCTGGTCTTCCATAGTGCCACATTTATATCTTTATCTATGTTTATGCCTACATAACTGTCTCATTTATGGTATAGTTTATCAGGCATCCTTTAGAGCCAGCTGGAGAAATCCTTGAGGTCAGGGTTTATGCCCTACATAGTGGTTCGAGGCCTCCAATAATAAGAAGAGGTATGCCGAAGCAAAAAATGAGGCAAACCAACATTTTATTAACTCCTTGTTGTCATAACGTTATTTTGTTCCTAATAGCTTTTGTATTGGAATGGTTGATTTGTCATGTTCTGAGGAACTGACTTTGCTCTTAAAACAAACTCAATATCCATTATAAACTTTAGTTTTTATATCATTTGGATGAACATCTTGCAGAGTATATTAGTGTCAGCATTGTACTGTTATTGAGGTGTAATGATTTATCTTTTCCAATTATTTATATTTTCCGATAATTAAAAGTTTGCTTTAACTGCCCAGCAAATGGCTGAATCTGGCTGTTTGTTTTTGTGGTGTCTAATTGTTTTTCTATTGTAGGATGATGCTCCCTGCTAATTTTAGATGATTGTTTTTATGATTTGCTGTGTCTAGTGTCCTCAACACAGACAGGACAAGATGCACTTAGAATACACAGATGACACTTGCTCCTTTGCCTGTTACCTGGTATGGCTGTGTCTGCGCTGGGTTAGGGATGAGGCTGAACCTACTTGGTCTGCATTTAATTCCGTAATACAAGCCTAAAACCTGCTGAACCTTGCAGACTGTGTTTAGAAAAAAATAAGAAGAAATGCTATTATTTGAATAAGAAATGCTGCATAGAGAACCCAGTGAGCCAAGGAAAACTGTTGCATCTTGCTTTTAACCCAAATGAGTCAAACTTAACATTGGAAAAAATACCTTCTGTCCCTTCTCTACCTGCAGTAGGTACATGCCAAGTGGAACCATTGATACAGAATATACAGCTATGATTTTCAGCTACATCTTGCTGCATATTAATTTTCATTGATTTGCAGGATTTTATACCTGGGAGAATGATTAGAGATCATAGTCTAACCAGACTTTACTCTTTCTTTATGAATGAGGCAACTTGTCTAAGACCACACAGCTAAGAAGTAGCAGAACTGGGAATTAAATCCTTGCCCGCGTGATTACAAATGCTCTATTCTTAATCTTTTGTGACAGGATTTTATTGTTTCGAAATGATGGCAGAGCCATATCTGCTTCTTTATAGTCGGCTTCCCCTTTCACTAAAGACATGGAAAATGAAAGGGATTCATATACTCTGCGTTTATTTCTACTCTTGTATTTTACTTTCTTTAATAATTTATTTTCTAAGTTACTTAGATTGAATTCCTTATTTTTTAATCAACAAATATTTATTAGCCACTTTTTATATATATGTTAGGCTATATGGGGACAAAATTGTACAAAGTCTAATTTTTGACCTTAAAAGTTTACACCCTTAATTGAGACATTAGACAAATATGCATAATAAAATGCAACGTGTGAATATTGTAAAATAAGTTTATTGAAAAGTCCCTACTATTTGGAAGACCCTTGTTTTCCAGTGACTATCTTCCTCTCAGGTTCTATTTACTGACTCCTTTTTCAACAGCTCTTTTAATGGCATTTTGCTCAGGTTTCATAAATTATCAGCCATTTGCGGTTAATAAAAGTTTCTTATTCTAGTGTTTGAACCTAATCCTGGTGCATTTTAAAATTTCGAAGTCCATTCACGTCTCCTCTCCTCCCCTTTTCTCACCACAGGCTAGTGCTATAGCTTCAGTGACTTGAGGTGGATGGTGTGAGCAAAGTGGGGCGTGGGCTGGATCTTAGAGACCATTTGTCCCTTGCTTCTCTTCTATGTTAAATTAGGAGGAGGAAACAGGAAAAGGGTAAGCATCTTCTTGGGTAACTGATAAGGATGAATTCTTCTCCTTTGCTATCCAAAACTGATGTCCTGCAAGTTGTCTATGACCTCAATGAAGATGAGTGGCAACCCCCAACCTGACACCATGAAGAGGAGCTCACCTACACTCAGCTCCTTCCAGTACTCGTGAGTCCTGTGAGAGACCAGGCCACCACTTCTTGCTGACCTGCTGGCACATCTCCGTTTATGCTGGTGTCTCCTGGAAAGACTGTAGCCCCCGATCCCAGCCTCCCTGAGTAACTCTCAGATCCAGGGACACACAGGGGAACAATCTTACCTACTTACCAGGAACCAGAGTCTCAAGTCAGGCGGCAGCCTTAACTGCCTTCTTGCTGCAACTTCCTCACTTTGTCAGGCCTCACTCATTCTCATTTCCTCTGCTCTTTTGCTATATGAGGAGACAATACCACTGCCTAATCAGACATCCACTGAGAAACAGAATGCTCTTTTCTCCTTGTAAGCCTCCCAAGTTGTTTTGAGTGATTCTCTCAAAGCACCCTCCTTTCAATACTTTGTATTTGGGAAGGGAAGCAACCCATTCCTTTCCCCAAAAGACATTTTCCTGTCTCCTTTACCCCCTCCTATCAACTGGCATAGGAAGGGGGACAAGGACTGGGAGTCTGGCCGTGGTATGTGCTAGAGCCAGTTCTCCTATCTGTCACCTCACTGCAAGACCTTCGTGGAAGTAGGCTGTCCCTCAGGGTTAGTGGGTCTTGGAACTTAAAAGGTAAGGTATTTTGTGCTTTTACTTTCTCAGCTATAGACCTTAGCTGAAAGTCAAAAAAAGCTCAAATTCTAATCAACATCATCTTATAAGTGCAATAATAAAGATGCAAAGGAAGTTCTTTGGAATTTTCCAAGAGGAAGCCTACTTTCTATTAGAGGAACTAAGAAAGCCATCCTGAAATAAAGGAAGTGGCATTTAAGGCAGTTCATCAGTGATATAAAGTTAAAGAGAGTTAAGTATGTAAGTAAATGTAGTAAATATGCACACACATATGTAAAAGTAAATAAGATATCTATTCGTATATCCATAGAAATATATCTACATATAGTATAGGTATTGATGTACACATACATACAATGATTTTAAAATTTAAATGTATATACATTTCATAGAGCTATTGCAATTACGTAATCCTGGAAAAATCTGGAAAGATAGTTACTGAATCATTATTAGTGCTTACCTCTTTAGGGAAGATTGCTAAGAAGGAGGTAGGAACTGGGAAATTTGTTTCTTTCAGTGTTTCTGAAGGAAATAAAGTAGTTTTTACTTTATTTTCTGTCCTTAAGAATTTTTGAAACTAAAAGATCTTTGAAATAATAACATTTTTGCCATGGAGAATGACAGGATTCAGACTATGTTTTAGGAACTTCACGTGGTAGCTGTGTGCAGACCCTGAAGACCACTCGCTCACAGAATGGTGCAAGAGATGTGAGACTTGAGAAATTATCAGAATTGGTTCCAAGGATTGTGGGGAGAAATTAGAGACCGTCAACAGAAATTGGGAACTTAAAGGAGGAAGCTGGGAGATGATGGTGGTTTGAGACGTGCTGATATTGCCTGTGGAATATGGAGTAGGCCATTGCAAAAGCAAGACTAGAACATGAGTTGTCAGGGTTGACCCTAGACTTAGGAGTCAACGCATGTTGGTAAAGCCCTGGAGGCGACTGCGGAGACAAGGAGAGGCTACATGAAGAAGAGAAATGAAGAAATGGTCAGTTAAAGCCTGCATTTACATAACAATGCAATGAGGACTGACTAACAATTAAATACTAGGCAAACCAGGAAGAAACAATGTAACTGGGGAAACCAGCCAGGGAAATCACACGTTAAATGCTAACATGACAGTCTGTGTTCTTGCCTTTTTGGATGGTGTATTCCTCCAGTGTTTATTGTTCCTATTTTAGTATATCTTAGTAAGTTTGTTTTCTTATATTTTTTGAACAAATTAATGCGTTCTTTTTAATCACATATTTTAAAATGTAATTTGTGGTTGTTGCCCTCTCTCCAACATATCCTTTCCACCTCAAACCTCTTTTGGAAGCCTCTCCCTCTCCCGCTGTCTCCTGTAGTCTTTATTGGAAGAAATAGGAGGGGTTCAGTTACTTACCAACTCTACAGAGCAATCCAAATGTTATTTGTTAGAATAGATTTTGTCTTTCTCTTCATTAGCAGTTACCTCACCCTCTAGCCCCATCTTACTGAGAAATGCTGAATAAGCTGTAAAATTCTACTGTTGCAAAATAGTGTTTACTTTTTAGAGAAAAACTCTATCAAATTGATTCAAATTGATTTCCTTTATCTCTAGCTCTCTCATCACAGCGGCAAATAATAAATTATTAACATAAAGATCAAATAAATTGAATACAAACAGATTAGGCAAGGGAATTGGCTAAAAGTCCACCACAAGATTTGGCATTGCTTTTGTAAAACAGAATTTAATTTTTCTTGAGTCCTGGAAAGTTCTGAGTCTGTCTTTTAGTATTTCCAAATTATCCTGAAATTTATATTAAATTATTACTTAATGTTGGCAAGTTTATGTCATTTAACTTGTTTTGCCCATTGATTCCTCCATCTCCTTCCATTCAACATCAATAAAGTTATAATTTCATGGAGAGACAAATGGATTTGTAGTAAGAATGTCTGAACTGTGTCCGTATGAGCACTTACTAGATAATTAATTTTAAGCAACTCATTTCATCTTACCTATCAAAATCTGTTCTCATTTCTACAATAGAAATCATGTTCCCTATGTCAGAGAGCTTATTCAATTTCAAATTAAAATCATATGCAAAGTACTTAAGAATTATAAAAACTTGTTCATCACTGACTTTTAAACACACATAATTCCATGTGAAAATTTTAAGAAAATTCACTTTTATTTTCTTCTTTCCTTCCTCCCTCTCCCCTCCCCTCCTGGCTTCTCCTCCTTCTCTCTCTCTTTTTTCAGTTTTTGTTTACGTTTTAATTGAATAGTTCAGCTATAAATGCAAACACAGGTTTTATATTTGAAGCCATTTGAGACAAATTCTTCTCCAGCAGTTCTGAAGTATGAATTTGCTTGTATGTGAATGGCTTCCTTTATTAGAAAGTTATAAAACCCTATGATATTAGGTACTATGCTAGGTGCTAAGGAACAGCAAGGTATAAAATCAGACAGAGCCTTAGCCTTTTAGTCTGCTTTGTAAGTTTCGTTATAAAAATAGTCATTACAATTAGCACCCTAACCATACTGAAGCCCTACACTAACATATAGAGGTATTTTCTGAGTTATATGGAAGGGGTTTTGTTTCACGAAAAATGAAGGTATTCTCACTGGGTAGGGGAAGGGGTCCTAGAAACGTCATGAATATTTTCTCATTTTGAACTTTTCTATTCTAAAACAGGAGTGGATAAACTATGGCTGGTAGGCCTAATGCAGCCTCCTTCCTGTCTGGCCAATAAAGTCCTATTGGAACACAGCCGTACTCATTCATTTACCTATCGTTTGTGGCTGCTTTTGTGCTACAAAAGCAGAACTGAGTAATTGTGACAAAACCTTATGGTCCTCAAAGCTGAAAATATTTACTGTCTAGCCCTTTACAGAAAAAAATCTGTTGATCCCTGTTCTGGAGAAAAATCGCCCCATTAATGTTCATCAGATTCTTGGTTTCTAAACAAGCCAGCAACACGTTATAATTGGCTGTGTTCTCTCTATGATTAACTACAATTAACTGTTCTTCTTTGCTCTGCTGTTCCTTCAGATAGAACCTACCCTGCCATTGCATGTGAAGAAACTTCCCAAAATGACCTTGTGAGTTCTTTGTCTCTCTTAATTACTGTGGGCCACATCATTTGTACACAACTAAGAGATTTCCTGTGGTCACACAAAATGGTGACTAGCTCAGACTCTGAACTCTTACATTTTTAAATTACTCTCAGTTCAATTTTTTTTTTCTTTTTGCAAAGGAGCAGTATTTGGTCAGAAAATCACCTCCCTAATTCAGAGGAGTTGGTGTTGTAGTGGAGGCTAACCAGGAAGCCAGAGCTACCTGAGGTTAAAAACTGGCAGAAGCTCTCTGACAGCTGCTGGTGCTGCAGTGTCATGGTCTACTCCTGGCCACTCTGTCAGCTCGCTCCAGGCTACAGACAGCTCGGGGTGTGCACATTTTAGCAGAACCTTGGGCCCTGGCCAGTAGGCTTCTCTTGCTCTGCCTGAGGTCTATTAACTACAGCATGTGCTTCTTCTTCCCTATCCACTTCCATATTCCCTGTCCACTTCCATATTCTCCACAGCCTTGTGTGTCCTGTCTGTAACCCCACTGAGATCCAGCCAGGAACTTAGAAGGAGGTGTTGTACAGTGACAAGAATTCCAGCCAAGGATTGGGTAAAGACCCTACTGCACTTCACCAGCTGGGTGATTTCAAATAATTTGATTTATCTTTCTAGGCCTAAAAGTCATCATCACAGATTTAAAAGTCATTTAATAACAGTGGTTATTTTTTGGCCCTATGAATCAGTAGGCAATAGGCAAGTATTTATCTTTCTCCTCGCAATAATTCTTTATTATCATGTTGACAAAATTTTAAAGAAAAGGAAACTTAACAAGTAACTCAGGCACATTACCGGTTGCCAACAGAACTAGGATAAATCCCAGCTGCTCTTGGTTCTGTAATCCCAACCCTTCTCCCACTAATCTATCCAGTTTATCTGTAACAACTGACCCTAAAGCAACAGGACCAGAGTTCCAAGGATTGAGACTGCTGAAAGATCCCCAAATCTGATTCTTTTTGCTAAAATTCACTCAATCCCACTGAAACATGTTTGAGATAGGAAGTAAACTGGGCTTTTTAACTCTGGATTAGGTCTCAGTGAGCTGAACTCTGATAGTTTCAAAACACTTACAGTAGTTAAAAACACCAGTTACTGGAAAACAGAGTAATAGAAATGGTCAACCAGCAGAGAAAAAGAGAGTAGTAAATAATATACTTTTTAAAAAATAAAATGTATTGTAAGCCAATGGCAATCTATAATTTAATTTAGACTTTTTTCCACTATTGTGAATAAGTATTTTCATTTTCTACCTAACCATGATTAGATAAGGACGCAAAAATCCACGCTATTTATGACCCCATATCACTGGTTAATTCTTGTCTCATTTGTTCTAATGATCAATGCTTTTCGTAAGGATGCATTCCCAGAGATGCTGTTCTTTTTGAAGTTCCAGACCCACTAAACTAGCTCACCATTTATCTCAGGTTTGAACTTTCCCTTACATGTTGTTATTAGTTTGCCATTTCCCCAGAATTTAGTTTTAGCCAATCTATAATTGAGAGAGATCACAGAGGAAAATATTGTAGAATGGTTGTAAGAAGCACTGCTTCTCGAATATGATTTTCTAAAAATCCATTGACTTGTTTTCACAAGGAGATTGTCACCTTGTTGTGCAATGCTTTTCAAACTTCAGTATATGTGAGATTCTCATTCAGTAAATCTGGGATAGGGCCCAGGAATTTGAATTTTTCACAGGCATCCAGATGGCAGCAGGTGGGTCATTGGGCCACACTGGAGTGACATTTAATTGATTGCTGTATCATTTATATCCTACAGTGTGGCACAGTCCTGGGTAGTTTGTAAGAAATGAATTGAATGGCTAAGCGCAAGTGCTGATAGAAATGGCAGTGTGAAGTATTCGTTCATTCACCCAGTGATTCATTCCTTCAGCACTCAATGAGTGGCTGTCATGTACTGGACATTATAGCATTACGTGTATATATATGGACATAAAGGCACTTTGTATATACTCCATGCTTCCAATGAGCATGAAGTCTAATCAAGGGGTTGGGAAAGTGAAAACGTCATTTCAAGATAGTATTTAGGTGTTATCAAAGTGATAAGTGCACAGATAATTGTCAAAATAAAAATCAAAAAAAAGCCTTGCTTCTTATATAATTACTGTGTCAGATGAGTTATGTTAAAGCAAGTTGATAAATTGTGAAAGGCAACATATATGCAAATAAAAAATATTTATACATCTCTTTCCCCTTTATAGAGATAGCCAAGTATCCCCAGCCTCATTCAGTATGTTAACTGGATGCCTCAGCTCACCTACCTTACCCCACCTGGTAGCAAATTGGATCCCTCTATCTGATTTTTCACAGAAGGAGGCATATGTTGTCTATCTCTGTGGCATGAAATCTGCAGGACCTGGGGCTCTATGCTAATGACATTCTACCTGAACATTTAAAATCATTTCTCTTTGAGCTGTAGTAGCTATTACATAATCGGTGGAATTGCTGGAAGTAATAAAGACCCCTGTCCTGAGATACCTGAGTAGAGTTTATCTCTTTACCAAGCATTTAAAATGCATACTGTGGTAGGGCAATCCTTAAAAATTTCCTTGCTATATTCTTGTTATTTGAGCACTATAAATATATTTTACCAATAATCAGCAGTGGACAGTACAAATTCTTTTCTGGGATTCCAGCAATAACCAAACTTTCCATAACAGTGGACTTCAGTAATACTCATTGAACTTGTATAAGGTTCATGGAAAGTATAGCACGTCAGAAATTCAGTGATAAATAGAGTTTTGGTTAAAAAATACTTCAGTACATTTTTTTTCCTTTGATATGTAGTAGTGTTCTATTTGTGCAGTATGTAAATGATACAAAACAGTGAGAAGTAAAAGGAAGAAACTTTAATCTTCTGTGCATTAACCAAGAGCTCATCTAGACTGCACAAGGGAAGATATATCCAGCATGACATTTTCCACACAACATGTCTAGTTCTGAAATTACTACTTGATTTCATGGGATATGTGTCTTGTGTGAGAAAATATGAAAAGGAGAAAATAAGCCTATTTATCTTACAGTCGGTTCCCTGAATTTTGTATTTAATGCATGCTAAACTGATAGAATCAGAGTTGAAGCTAGCAGACCTAATGGTCTATTTTGAAAACCATCAGTTCTTTTTTCCTCTATCCTATAAATAAGTCACATTAAATCATTCTTTGTTCCTGAATACTTTCCATGTAGATTCCATATTTTGAGACACTTTCTGGCTAGAAGATTTTAGAAGGCTTTAATGGGAATATGTTGTGCAAATAAAACAAACCCAAGTAAAGAATATGATAAGGGCCTGTCCAAAGCACCATTGGCAGCACAAGCAACATTTACATCACAGCATCTCAATCTACCCGGAGCTGCCCGCTGAGTCTACTGCATGAAGAAGCCACCCCAGTCCAGACATGCTCCACTTTAAACTTTAAATAAATGTATTTAAAAAAATATAATGCCTCTAAAAGCAGATTGCACCTTACAGTCTTATTTTTCAAGGAGTTTAAAAATGTCTCAAGGAAGGGTGATGCCTGTCTGGGATTTATGATTATTACTCATAGGCTTTATTGCTCATTCTACTTTTACACAGAGCATCCACATCACATCCGCCGGAGAGCATCCAGAGGCAGGCTCACCACTTCAAGTTGTTTTGATAATAATTTATCCCAGAGTCTGACTCCATCGTTCTGCATGTATGACATAGAACTTCTATGGAACATCAAACATATTTATTGATAGGCGAAAATTGTGTCTTTATGAGTGTTTCTGTAATGAAATAGGATGAGGGATGTGGAAAGTCACTGGCAGTTTCAGTTCAAGATGCACTCTTCAAGAAGAGAAAAATGGGAATGTTTTTATGAACATGAAATAAAACTCTAAAAATAGATGAAATGTTCTTCTAATATCCACTGTTCGATAATATGTAGTCATATTGTCCTTTGTGAATGAAGAGGGCACTGTGAATTCTTTCTTGTTGCCAAAAGTGTTCACGCTTAGAAGAAATGAGCATTATGCACCTCCTCCTTCATATCCTCACAGCCTGGACAGTGACTAGTCTCACAGGTGTTAAGACCCCCTGTGTGGTTGTTAATGAAAGGTATTGATTACTGGTTTACTGAGTTCTTTGTCTCCTCCTCCAACCCAACCCTTGCCCTCCACAGACACCAACACAAGGGGAACTGGGTCTTAAATTTAATACTGTTGACAAGATAACAGTCCATTTCTGGAGCACTGGCTTGCAATAAAGGCTATTACCTTGTTGGCCATGTATCATATCATTTTGCTGTCTGCTAATGCTTTGCTCCTTTTTTCTTTTTTAATTTGCATTTAGAAGAGCTAGCAACCTTACTTGGCAAAGCTAACTGCTGATGTAGCTAACAATAAAGCACTATGTCACCACTTGAATCTCAAAAATTAGAAGGAAATGAAGAGCTAACATCTATCATGCTTTTTATTTTAAAGCCAAAACCTAGTTTAATTTTGTCAAAACTGTGAAAAAGAGTTATCCCAATGTTGGCTATGTGATAGCATTCAAATTTATGTTGAAAAGTCAAATTTGAAAACTAGTACAGGCCGTGGGAAGGAGTTGATTGAATGAGAATAAAGACTCTAAAAAGACAATGAGAAATATAGTGATGTTTGGAATACTCTACAGTGGGAGAGGGCTTAATATTGTGTTTAGTTAAAATTGGAAGAAATAAGTTCAGATAAATACAGCTCTCATATAAAGGATGTTACGGAAACCAAACCTTATGATATACTAGCTAAGGCTGAATATAGTTAACAAACTGTCTTAAATGTATTCCAGTGTGAAAGAGTGCATTAGTTAATAGATAAGAGTGACTTGATATAGTTCTTGCCACCAAGCTACTTAACAGTCTGATTGAATACAAGTATCCATATCCTTTTATGTTCTGAACTATGTGCACCCTTCTTTCTGTGCATCTTTTTTTCCCTGAGGAAGATTCGCCCTGAGCTAACATCTGCTGCCAATCTTCCTCTTTTTGCACATGACCCCCCACCACAGCATGGCCATTGAGAGACAAGTGATGTAGGGCTGGGCCCAGGAATTGAACTCTGCACCACCAAAGCGGAGTTCATCGAACTTAACCACTAGGCCGCTGGGGCTGGCCCTTTTCTGTGCAATTTTGACGTTAAGGCTGTGCTAGTCTAAACATGTCTATGCATTCAGCAGCTTCTGCTACCTAGAGGACCCAGAGAACACTACACTAAGTAGGAAATCAGAAATTCCAAAAGATGAATTTATGGCTCCCAGATAACTGAAATTTTTTTTGGAAGAACTTTAAAGCCAAGGAAAACCATACGGGGTTAATGGTGCTAACTCTACATGTTGAAAACAAACCCTCTCTCCACCTCTCCACCCCTTTTTTCCATTTATATAAGATTCAGGTAGGCTGTGTCCAAATCAGTGAATGTCAAAGTTGATAGAAAAATCTTCAAGACTAAGAATTATTTTAGTTCACCACCTTATATGCTGTTTGAAACCTCCTCTCTGTACTTCCTGTCTCCTTGAGGATTGTATCATGTATTTCCTTTCTCTTGTATCTTAAATATTAGTTCTCAAAATGTCTCAAACTCAAAATTTTCAAGTCTTTCTCATCTTATAGCAAACAACCCGAAATACCCCCTTGGCCCTACATATCTTTATAGCTGTCACCTTTCTTTTCATAGTCAAGCATCTTGAAAGAGTTGTTTTGCTCAAAGTTTATATACCTCCTCACTTTTTGTGCAGTCACCTTATTATAATCTGAAATTTACCCCCACCATTTCTTTTTTCTAAACATTGACCTCTATGGTGCTAAAGCCAAAGAACACATTTTTCATTCTCTTTCTTGTTTCCCTGCGGCATTCAACATCTTTTCTCTTTGCTTCCAGGATACTACTCTCTCTTGGTTTTTTCTACTTCTTTGTTAGAAAGAGGTGTTTATGTATCCTCAGCTTCCTTTAGAGGTTTCTTTTGTTTTTTTTTTTGTTCTGTAAATGTTGGTGTTTTCCAGGGACTTCCCTCACCCTCTTCATTTTTCATTCTACACATTCTCCTTGGGTGATTCCATTTATATTCATGGCTTCACGTATAACCTGGAAAGTTTATAACTTCCAAATCTATATCTCCCACCTAAAATTCTCTCCTGAGTTTCAGAAGTGTATGGTCAATGCTTAGTTGATACTTACACTTGAATATCCAGTGGTCCTCCACCTTAGACATATCCCAGAGAGAACTTCTCTCCCCTCCTTTCACTTCCTACTGTTTCCTCTCTTTAGTAGCACAGCTGCCAAAGATTGGGATATTTTTCTCTTTCTTCCCACCCTCTCCACATCAAGATCACTTGATTCTACCTTTCTAATTAATATCTCTTCCACCTGTTCTCTCTTCTGCAGTCATCACCACTACTTGAGTCATGTTCTCACCAAGATTATTGGCAAAGCTAATTCCATGTAGCTAATAATAAAACATGATGTCATTGCTTGAGTTTTCTGAGTCTATAGCTATGGAGCCAAAAAAAAAAAAAAAATACTCTGGAATAGAGTCCAGTCTCTAATTACTTGAATTGTTCCCTAATTTTGCTAAATCTCAGCTTGGGGCTGATGTGATGTTGAAGAGAGCGGATATTATTAAAAGCTTAGGACAGTGCCTATTACAGAGGAAGTATGTGATAACAGCTCTTCTTTTTATTAAGAAAGTTTCACTCTGCTTCCAATCTTGCCTCTTTCTAGTCTATTCTCCAACTTGAAGACAGATTCATGTTTCTAAAACAGTCAAGATTGTGAAACTCCTTCCTAACATTTATGAAAATATCTAAGCATCCTCCCAAGGCTTAGATGGTGCTCTCTCCATCCGCTTCTCTTACCACTACCTCACCCTACCCCCACCCCATCCCTCAGATGCTGTCTTCTGGTCTGACTGAAATACTTACTGTAGCTCCAAAGTGCCAGGTTTTCTTCTTTCCCTTTACCTTCACACAGTCTTCTTAGATTACCAGAACTCTCTTTCCTCCATTCAACTAAATATCTACTTAGTCCTCAGATTCGATTCACACACGTTTCCCTACACTTCAGTTATTCAATCTATGCCCAGGGCTCTCCTACTTATTTCCATAACACCCTGTGTTTACCTCAATCATGATTCTTTGCACACTTTATTCAAATTATCTGTATTATGATATAATTTATACCTTATGCCAATAGAAGATATATTAATCTTTTATTAAGGGGCATAGGACATCCCGTTATAAATTTGAAGAAACCACGAAAGTTCAGAAGGTAAAGATCGTGTTCTGTATACACTACAGTGTAATGCATTCTGGAAATATTTTAATGTCTATTTGGATAATAAACCTATGTAAAATATGTTTATCAATCATTCAAAAGAAAAGTAAAATATTCTTGGACATTTAACCTAAATTTTGGGATGTTTACAAGATATAGTAGTTATAAACACAGTCATAATATTGAGAGAGGACTGTTTTTTTTCAAGCTCAGGTCAATCACTTGACCCTGAGTAAACTGCTTTAAGTGCAAGCCTTAGTTCCTTCTTTTGTAAAATGAAGTATCTACTTCATAAGATTTTTGTGAGGATTCAATGAAATAATGTTTGTGACGAGCCTGCCACATAGATAGTTTGTAATAAGTAGTAGCCTTATTGTTAACAAAATGATATCTAAAACAATTTTCACTTCTAATTATCGACACCCAAGGTAGCAGTCTGGGTCCAATCAGGAGACAGAAACCATACAGTAGGTTAAAGAGGGGTAGTTTAATCCAAAGAATTATTAGCTATGATAAACATAACTATAAGATATAAAGAAATTCTGTATGGTACCCCAAGGATGAGGGAGAGTACTTAAGAAGGACAAGCTTGGAAGAGGTTCAGACTTCCCTGGAGAAGATGTGGGTTGGTCATTGGATAATAGAGATCATCACTAGTTTGGCCAGGCCAGAACTGGTTCTGGAGCTGCTGTGCAGAAACAGGCCATCGGCCATGGTGCAGGTGAGGAGCAGATGATCAGCAGTCGGTGGCGGGCATGCAGTGGGAGTCCAGATGCCAGTGTGAGAAAAAGGCTTTCAGAGCCTGCTCTTTGAAGGAGGACTGACTACTTGGTGTGTGACCCTCTGGGACACAGGTGGCTGCATGCAGGCTACACAGGACTTGTCAGAGGGATTCAGGCTGTCTGCAAAGATGTTATCACCAGGCTGAGGCTGCAGGGCCAAGGGTCTACATCCTGGGCTGGTAGCTGCTGGGTGGTTCCTTACCAGATGTTCTCATGCCAACACTGCTGACCCTCCTGGATCGTGCTGCAAATCGTAGGAAGCCTCTACCTCGTGCAGTATCCCCCCACCAGCCTCTACTGAGAAAGCTTAACATTATATTCACTTTAAAGGCGAAATGCTTAAACAAATTCTGTTGTTTATCATATTGAACGGTACATTTGGATCTGAGAGACAATAAATTGATAACTGACACAGCAGATATGCTTAACAAATACAGAGATAATCTAGAAATTACAACACTGTAAAAATATGTTCAAATACTGTGTTCTGCTCTATAGCTCTTTCAGTTCCAAGTTTTTTGAAATGAAAAATTGGCTTATATAGGTATAAGATACTTTAGTTCATAATTTTAATATGAATATCCATTAGCATCATGATAGCTATGCATATGCTGGAAAATAATTTAATGAATTACAAAGCAGCACATCAAAGAGATGCTATGGTCTATTGAATCAAAAATCCAGTTTTTGAAAACTGCCTAAACATAATTTACCTATCCAATGTCAGTTTAAAATGTGCACAATAGGCCATAATGACTTTTAAAAATCTCATGTAAATAATGACCCATTTAATATGTTTTGCAAAGAAATATATTTTAAACAGTCTTTTATATTCTTTTGATATATTGCAAGAGAGGGCTCATTTTTTTTCTCCATTACCCAAAAATGTTTCTCAGAGAAAATAATAAAAGAAATATTACTATGCTGAGCATGATGCCAGGGGAAAACTAAAAATCCTTGAAAATATAAAATTAGTTGAACCACTGAGAATTGTTATATTATGGCAGAGTGACATGGTATGAGAATGAACCACACTGGTAATCAGGTCAGCTTTGATTCACAAAGATCTATGACTGACTACTTTGAACCTCAGCCAACCACAACCTCTCATTCCTCTAATTTCTTTTTCTCTAATAAAAATAATTTTTATTGGGGGCTGGCCCAGTGGCGCAAGCAGTTAAGTGCACATGCTCCGCTGCCGTGGCCCAGGGTTCACCGGTTTGGATCCCGAGCACACATCGATGCACCGCTTGGCAAACCATGCTGTGGCAGCATCCCATATAAAGTGAAGGAAGATGGCCATGGATGTCAGCCCAGGGCCAGTCTTCCTCAGCAAAAAAAAAAAAAAAAAAAAATAGGAGGATTGACAGATGTTAGCACAGGGCTGATCTTCCTCACACACATACACACACAAATAATAATTTTTATCAACAATTGATCATTTATAATATGTCCAACTGTGCTTATTACTTTATATTTTCATCACGTTATTTTTATTGCAATCACAAGGTATTATCACCATTTCACAGATGAGGAAAGTGAGGAGAATTGTTGAGTTATCTTTATCTGTTCAAGAGAATTATCTCAGAAGCAGAAGGGCTGGAATGTGAATAGTTGTCTGTCTCCAAAGCTCCTACTGATTTTAGACATGTTTCTAACTCTAGATTAAAGCAGAGATTTATACTTCATAATCAGACGTATTAGAGATGACAGCACTGCTTCTTAAACTTTCATGTGCACACAAATCACCAGATGATCTTCAGAAAATACAGACTCTAATTTATTAGGTCTGGAGTGAGACCTGCGATTCTAACAAGCTCTCATTTGGTGCCCATGTTACTAGTCCGTGAACCATATTTAGCATAGAGAAAGGTAAGGGAACAATGTGGTTGGAACATATTGAGATATTAGTGGAATCCAAATAAGTTTAATATTTCAGCTTTGCAGCTAACTTACTTACTACAAAAAGTAGAGATCAGTGAAAGAGAGGATTTATAATTCCTAGGCTTAAAAAGAAGAAAGAGGAGGATTTGGAAGATCCTGCTGTAAACATCATGAAGTAACTCACCGTAAAGGCAAGGATTGATCAAAAATACATGACATTCCTAATTCATTCTATGAGTCCAGCATTACCCTAATACCAAAACTAGACCAAGAAAATACAAGAAATAAAAATACAGACTAATATCTCTTGTGAACATAGATGCAAAAATTCTAAACAAAATATTAATAAATCCGAAAAAGTACCAAAAGAATTATACAGCATAATCAAGTAGAATTTACCCCAAGCATGCAAGACTGGTGGAACATTTGAAAATCAATGAATGTGGCCCATCACATCAACCAGTTAAGAAAGAAAAATCACATGATTATATCAGTAGGTGCAGGAAAAACATTTGACAAAATTCAATACCCATTCATGATAAAAACTTTCAGTAAACTAGGAACAGAGGGGAACTTTCTCAAATTGATAAAGACTTTCTACAAAAAACCTATAGCTAACATCATACTTAATGATGAGAATCTTGAAGCTTTCCCACTACAATCAGGTAAAAGGCAAGGATGACTCCTCTCACCCCTCTTTTTCAACCTCATACTACAAGTCCTTGCTAGTGCAATAAGATAAGAAAAGGAAGTAAAAGATATACAGATTGTGAAAGAAGACATAAAACTTCCTTCACAGATGACATGATCATCTATACAGATAAAAAGAGTCAACAAAAAAAAAACTCCTGGAATTAATAAGTAATTATAGCAAGGTTGCAGGATGCAAGGTTAATAAGCAAAGGTCAATCTCTTTCCTATATACCAGCAATCAACAATTGAAATTTAAAATTAAAAACACAATACTATTTCTATTAGCACGCCCACAAATACTTAGGTATAAATCTAACAAAATATGTACAAGATGTATATGAGGGAGACTACAAAACTCTGATGAATGAAATCAAAGAACTAAATAATTAGGGAGAGATTCTATGTTTATGAGTAGGAAGATTCAAGATGTCAGTTCTTCCCAACTTGATTTATAGAGTCAATGCAATCTTAACCAAAATCCCAGCAGATTATTTTATGGATACACAAAATCAGATTGTAAAGTTTATATGGGGAGACAAAAGACAGAACAGCCAACACAATATTGAAAAAGAAAAACAAAGTTAGAAGACTGACATTACCTGACTTCAAGACTTACTATATAAAGTAGAGTAATCAAGACAGTGTGGTATTCGTGAAAGAATAGGCACATAGATCAATGGAACAAGAATAGAGAGCCCAGAAATAAACCTACATAAATATAGTCAACTGATCTTTGATGAAAGAGCCCAGGCAATACAATGGAGCCAAGATAGTCTTTTCAAAAATGATGCTGGAACAACTGGATATCCACATGCAAAAAAAGGAATCTAGACACAGACCTTACACTCTTCATCAAAATTAACTTAAAATAGATCATAGACCTAAATGTAAAATGCAAAACTATGAAACTCTTACAAGATATCATAGGAGAAAACCTAGATGACCTTGGATATAGTGATGCCTTTTTAGATACAACATCAAAAACACAATCCATGACAGAAAAAATTGACAACCTAGATTTCATTAAAATTAAAATATCTTTTACTCTGCAAAGGACAATGTCAAGAGAATGACAAAACAAGCCACAGACTGGGAGAAAATATTTGCAAAATATATATCTGATAAAGGATTGTTATCCAAAATATACAATGGACTCTTAAAACACAACAATAAGAAAACAACCTGATTAAAAAATGGCCCAAAGATCTTAAAAGATATCTCACCAAAGAAGATATACAGATGGCAAATAAACATATGAAAAGATGCTCTATATCATATGTCATCAGAAAATGCAAATTAAAATAGTGAGATACCATTACACACTTGTTACAATGACCAAAATCTGGAACACTGATAACACGAAATGCTTGTGAGGATATAGAGCAACAGGAACTCTTATACATTGCTAGTGGGAAAGCAAAATGGTACAGCCACTTTGGAAGTCAGTTTGGTGGTTTCTTACAAAACTAAACACACTCTTACCATATGATACAGTAATCACATTGCTGGTATTTACCTAAAGGAGTTTAAGACTTAAGTCCGTACAAAAACCTGCACATGGATGTTTATGGCAGCTGTATTCATAATTGCCAAAATTTGGAAGGAAGAAAGATGTCCTTCAGTAGGTGAATGGATAAATTGTGGTACATTCAGACAAAGGAATATTATTCAGTCCTAAGAAGAAATGAGCTATCAAGCCATTAAAAGACAAGGAGGATACTTAAATGTATATTTCGTAGTTTAAGAAGCCAGTGTGAGAAGGCTATGTAATTTCAGCTATATGACATTCTAGAAAAGACAAAACTATAGAGATGATAAAAGATGAATAGTTGCCAAGAGTGTGTGTGGGAGATAAACAGGGGCTTTTTTTAGGGGAGTGAAAATACTCTGTATGATATTATAATGATGGATATCTGTCATTATATATTTTTCCAAACCCATAGAATGTAAATACCAAAAATAAACCATAATGTAATCTCTGGACTTTGGGTGATTATGATATATCAATGTAGGTTCATCCTTGGCAAAAAAAAATGTACCATTCTGGCGAGTGATGTTGATGAGGGGGAGGGCTATGCATTTGTAGAGCAGCAGGTATATGGGAAATCTCTGTATTTTCCTTTCAATTTTGCTCTAAACTTAAGTCTTCCCTAAAGCAATAAAGTCCTTAAAAACCAAATAGAAAAATGATGACAAAAGAAAGGATGCTTATTCATCTACCATACCCAGGAACATTGATCATGAAGACAATTATCTTTAGAACCTCAAGCCATTTGTTTTTACAAGGTAGGCAAATGCTTAAAATACTAACATGACAATTTAATAACTAAAAAGTAGTTTATGTTAGCTTTGAGTTGTCATGCATATAATTAGTTACATTCATTGTCTATGTAAACCTACTTATAAACATTTTAATACTTAAATTGTTTATATTTGTTGAATGATTTTTATTTCACATGTTATGAAATCACATACATGTAATCTACAGGTCTTGCTCTTCGAAGTGTAGTCCGTGGACCAGCAGCCTCAGCACCGTCTGAGAGCCTCTTAGAAAGGCAAATCTCAGGCCCCAACACAAACCAGCTGCATCAGAATCCTCATTTTAACAATACCGACAAGCTGTTTCATACGCACAGTAAAGTTTGAGAAACAATGGTTTACAGAAGGTCTGGTTTTTTAACTATAATCAGCCACTGAAAGACCCAAGGAAAGTATCTCTCAGTATTGTCTTTTAAAAGTATATTTAAACCAGATATATTTTGTGAAAAAATGAAATGCTGAATGTGTAATCACACAGTAGCAGTGTTTCTGTTGACAGCAAAGTGTTTCTTATATCAACACGAATCAAAATAGTTCAGGCAGAGGCTGCACTTGAAGAATTTCTCTCTCTTCTTTTTTGGCTTTCAAATTTGTTTTTCTCATCTTCGCATTTTTTTTAGATGTTACAGTGAAAAATTATGATAATTACTGTCTTAGGCTAATTGGCTGAAGCTGACCGTGGGTTATTATCCCATCAGCATCTTGACCCTTGAGGTGGAGGGAGGGAAGAGAAACAGAAACACAGATCATGAGAGAGGAAAACCCACTTCCTTAATTTTGCTGTTGACTTGCTCTTTGAGTTTTTATATTCACACTTCGACTTTGGCCTCAGCAAAACAACAGGTGCAAACTGCAGATGGATCCTATCGCAGCCGCAGACCGACACATCTGCCGCTGGGTCCAGGAGTCTCAATGTGAAAGATGGCCTGCAGCACCCAGATTTATGCACCGGGGCGGCAGGGCAGAGGGCTTCTCTGAATGGTGAGGATAGTTCCAGGCTGTTTCCACCTGAGCACTCAGTCAAGACCGCCCTTCCAACTTTATTTCAGAAGCTTAAATAGTGATTCCTCCTGCAGCTAGGTATAATTAAACAACTTTCTCTAAGTGAATTAAAGGAAAAAAGAAACTTAAATATATATTCAATTTTATTACATACTGTTATATATTTGTCTACATATTCATTTACATTATATATATAAAATTTACCAAAGCAGTGTAAATTATGCCACCCCAAACTGAAAGTTGAAAGTATATTACAATAGACATGGTCATTGTTTTTCAATTTTGCTCTCAAAAATACACGATATATTTAAGTTTTTGTGAGCGTATTTAGTGTTTGTCAAGTCTCAACTATACGGAATTACTAAGGCAGATATTCTTCTGCTGGTTCAAATTGGGTGTGTGAGGGCGGGCCCCGTGGCTTGGCGGTTAAGTGCGCGCGCTCCAATGCTGGCGGCCTGAGTTTGGATCCCAGGCGCGCACTGAAGCACCACTTCTCTGGCCATCTGAGGCCGCGTCCCACATACAGCAACTAGAAGGATGTGCAGCTATGACACACAACTATCTACTGGGGCTGTGGGAGGAAAAATAAATAAATAAAATTATTAAAAAACAAATTGTGTGTGTGAATGCGCATAACTTTAATGTCTGAATGAGGAATGAATATATTTTGATATGTAAGATAGACCAGGAATTAATATTCTGTGCATCAGACAACTATACTAACATTAATATTTTTATTCTTAAATACTTCTACATCAGTCAATGAATATGCATGTTATTAGACAATGAATATATATGTGTCAATGAATGTACAATACACACACGTATATGTGCATGTGTGTGTGCATATTCTGAAACCGTGATGACCAAATATACTATGAATAATATAATTATGTAGCAAAAGACTATATGTGCCTATGTTTCTTTAGATATATACAGATTAGATAAGACCAAATATTTTATACAGTGGATTTTCTATTAAATTTTTAGAGCAACAATATTTCCAATTAAGGATAGTGTTATTGACATATGCAAAAATACTGAGCACTATCAGTAATCAAGTAACTACAAATTGAAACTATTAGATACCATTTATTTTTCCTGTGAAATTTGCAAAAATTATCATGGTCAACATAAATACTTCACTGCTGGTAGAGACATATATCTAGCATTTAGAGCAAAAGCTTTAAATAGTTTGTTTTTGATCTACATTTTCTCTTGTTGTTCATTCATATGTCATAATTAGATAATCAAATACTGACCAACTTTATGTGCAAAGATGTTTACTGAAGCATTTTGATGTTATTGATAATTTGGAAATAACCAAAATCTTCAACAAAAGAAATTACGGCACATCATGTAGCCATTTTCAAAGGTACTTCGTTAGAACATTTAGAGGAAAATGCTCACAATATGATGTTAAATGAAAAAAAAAGACACAAAATTGAAAGTATAATAGAACACCAATTTTGAAATCACATGTTCACTCATTGTCTTTTGAGTGCTTACTTTTTTCTTTGTCTTTGGCAAACACTGTCTAAGTATTTGGATATATTAGTGAGCAAAATAGAAGGGTCTGGTCTTCATATAGCTTATAGTTTAGCAGGAGCAGGACTAGAAACAAAAGGTTCAAAACTTTTTTTTTTTTTTGATGAGGAAGATTAGCCCTGAGCCAACATCTGCTGCCAATCCTCCTCTTTTTCCAGAGGAATATCGAGCCTGAGCTATCATCTGTGCCCATCTTCCTCCATTTTTATATGTGGGATGCCTGCCACAGCATGGCTTGATAAGCAATGTGTAGGTCCCTGCCCAGGATCCGAACTTGAGAACCCTGGACTGCTGAAGCAGAGTGCATGAACTCAACCACTATGCCACTGTGTTCAAAACTTTTAATAGTAAAATCTTGATAATAAGATTATAGGTGTTTGTTTTTCTTATTTGTACCTTTCTCTATCTTCTAACCACCCACATTGAGAATGAATTACTTTTCTGGTTACAAGGCAAATACTTAAAAATGCAACAAAAAAATGATCAGAAAAGTAATTATGCTACTTAAAATAGTGCTTAACTAGTACTCATAAATCTTAGAGATGATCTTTAGTGCTTTTCAGGTATTCAACCATTCCCTTTGGACTTTAAACTTCCGATGATACTCATACAGTAATCTTTTACTTTTCTCCCTCTATTCCAAAGGAGCACATTGGTTTCACTAATTTGTTCTAAAAAAAGTCTTTCCATGAAAATATAATTAGTTGCAATTAATATGCAAATATGAATATTTGGTTCTGGAATTGGCTTCCCTGGCCCAATTTAGCCCTACAACTCTGATTATCCATCCACTTAGAGTAGTGCCTTGATAGTACAGATATAGTTTGAAGTCTCTTTGTAGTATAACTCAGAACTCATTTACCTGCAACTGTATGGTCTATCTGTGATTTCGTCATTTAACCAAATCATTTTTATATTTACATGCGACAGTTTTTGAATATGTGTTTAATGGCTGCATAATGTTGTAGTTGTTCAAGTGCTAAGTGGGTAATTATTCTCCTTTGCATCATGGCTCTTATCATATTGAAATAACCTAGATTGTAAAACCTCTTGAAGGATTCCCAGTCTATCTCTACTGGGTTATACACTGCTGATTGTCAGATTTGGGCACATCTTCCCTTGGCATTTCAATGTCGGTGGTCCCAAGCACAAATGCCTACAGAGACTAGACTCCAAACATGAATGAGTGGAGAAGGCTAGCAAGAAGGGGGCCAAGAGGCATTCGGAGAATATATGGCATCAGTACAAGGGACAGCCTGTACTCAGCTTCAGCTAATTTAACCGATCAGATGTCTTAGCCTAAATTTTCTGACTTTTTAATAAATTATGAATCTACTTTTTAAATGTAAAACTTCCCAACTAAAAAAAAAATCCTAAATTGACCAAACACAACGCACCAGCCAACCGGATTTGATTTCCCATAGGGAGAGTTCAAAGTTATGAAACTTGCACATTGTTATACTATTCGTGACATAGATTTTTTTTTTTTTAAGGTAGCATAGGGGGAAATTTTAAATATTTAGAATTTCTATGTGTGTGTATAGAAACACCCTCAGCCTGAATTATCATCTGGTTTATTAATGTTCAATTAGATGATTCCATTTTAAGTTTATTATTTTAAATATATGCCTGCTTTTAAAATTATTGGGCTTTTTAAACTTTCATTTGATAATAAATCAATGTAGGTTCGTAAATGTTATGGATAATCACTATGACGATATACAGGAACTAAATATAAGTGCACAAATCACACATCCAATTCCCTTACTACTTAAGCAATGTATAGTCTTAGATCTATAATCTAATTTTTAAAGAAAATGCCATGCATAATAAATCTTGAATTTGTAATACTAGGTATAATCACAATGTCCTAGCATCTCAAAAGTAGACAGGGAAAATAAAGAACTAGAACAAAGGGAAGCTATTTTTTTCCAAAACAGGAATAAACAATAAACCAGGTCCTAGTGACTGTAAACGCAAGGCAGTGAGTCACGGAAGAGGGTAATTCTTGGAGAGTAATGTGTAGAATAATCTACCAAGGCAACAAGCAAACTCTGCTGAATCTAATATATCTAAAACTCTTAATAAAGCACCAGGCAAAAAAAATTATAGAGCAAGTTAAGTATTGTCAGCCTCTGTGCCACAGCTGTCACCAGAAGACAGGGGTAAAATTTTAAGTAGGTGCAAAGGCAAAAACACAGAAATTGGAAGAATTCCATGTCATTAACAGTGTGAAGCAGTGTTTGCTCATCTCAGCAGCCTCAAGGATGACGTTTTGTTTTTCTACATGTCTACATTCTATTCACGGAATATCACGTGGGTTAAAGTGGTGTCCATATTAGTCTTCTGGCAGGGATGCCACTGGCAAAGAAACACTGGTTACTTTATGGGGGAAGGAGACAGAGAGAATGCTTGACTGGAGGACCCACCTAGCTTAAAGCTGGGGGAAAAGTGCCTCCTACTGGATAGGCTTGATTCAAAGACGTTAGTCCAATATTTTTGATGAAGGTTTAATGAAGAGGAAGTATTGCTAAGTTAAATACCATGCTCCAGATGCTTTAAAATTGCATACATTACCTAATTTATCAAAATTTATATACAAATGATTATTTTAATGTAATAATAACAATAACAACAATAGTAACTAACCCTTGGTAAGCACCATGCCAGGAAATATATTGTGTACCTCACATGAGTCGATTAGTTTAATCCTTATGTCAATCTATGAACTAGCTACTATTATTACATTTATTTTTAGATACAGAAATGCAGAGTAAGTGGCAGAGCTGGGATTTGAACCTGATCAGTCTGATCTAGAGACAGGGATCTTAATCTCTCTGAGTCTCCTTATGGTTAGATGTTTTCCCTGGTAGGCAGTGGAGTCTGATTCTAACCCACACTTAGTCCGGGTCTATCGCTTTTCAAAACAAACTCTTTCCACTCTGCCAAACTGCCTTTTATACAAATGAGGGATCTGCGGGATGCATCTGATGACTAAAAACCCTGAGAACTCCCTTACTCTCTTCAAGACTGGTAGCGTATATTTACACTGGTTTAATCACAATCTATAGAGCATATTGAAGGAAATATTCCCATTGCAGGAAAAGGCTCTTGGCACTGTCTTTTGATGTATGTTTCTTAGAGTGACATTGATGGGGCACTTCTCAGGTATTTTTTGTTTCCTTATTTTGTCCATAGCTACCCACCTGCCACTGTAGGAGAGGAAAAATAATTTTCCTTCTACACTTCTAGGTTCTTGGCTGACAGGCCCCCTGTAATAAGAGAGAGATTAACCGGAGAAAAACAAATAGAAGATTAATAACATATATACCTCCCGTATACATGGGAAGATACCCAAGAAAACTGAGTAACTGCATGAAATGGCCCAAGCTGCCACCTTAAATATCATCTCCAGCTAAAGACAAAGGAAGATGTTGGGGGTGGGGGGAGCTAGTTATGGGAGATTATGGGGCAAAGCACAGTAAACAAGGGTATGGTGTTTATGCAGATTTAAATCTTTGCCTTCTTCATTGATGACAGTTTCTAGAGATTGTCATCCCTCTCTTCTGCTACAGAGCAGAGGAGACATGCTTACAAATGGAGATTTCTATTTGGTTTTCAGAGCTTCTCCTGTGTCTACTGTTGCTTAAAAATAATCAGCCTAAAATAATCTTATGCCAAAGAGGCACGTTTTGGGGTGACAAATCTCGCTCCTCTTCACCACCTTTTCTTGGTTACCTTTGCAGCTCTTCTGGGGCAAACCTTTGGAATCTATCAGGAAAGATCCCTCGAAACACTCACCAATGAAATTTCTCTAACTAGCAGTGAACTCTATGTGTTTAGGTACAAGAGTTTGCAGGAACCCATGGGGTTAAACCTTCTCTTCTCAAGGATTTCAAGTTTATGTCTCTTTCAGTCTCATTAGATGGATTGGAGCTGTGAAAAAAGACATATAAACCTTTGATCCTTTGGTTTCTTAAAGGAAGCCTCACACTGTGGTCAAACTTGAGACAATTAAATCCCAGATCACCATATCTGTGTAGCCTTGAGTTAGTTTCATCATTTGTAGAATAGAGGTATTACTAATTTCTGTTTCTACAGCTCATTTTGACAATAAATTTAGCTAAATTCATGTAGCGCTGTGTCCAGTGCATAGTATAACTAAAAAAATTAAATAATATGAGTTTCTCTACAAAGAGTTTAATATTCAGATTAAGGACCCATAAGTAAAATCAGAAATGCCCAACAATCACCATAGATTCCAATGGGATTAAATTATGATTTGTTCAATTTATGCTCTAAATCACTAAAATTATATTGCTACTCTTCCAATCTTCACCTTCAAGGGGCTTTAAGGTGCATAAATAAATAACCCATTACATTCAGTCTGTATAAAGAATGTTATCAGTCATGTGCTTTGCATTGAGGAGTTTCATTTGAGGATAAATTCCTTTGAATTATGCTGCTTTATGATATGGCAGAAACATATCGTTTTTATAGCAGTGCTGAGGAGTCAAATTTCTCTACTAAAGTGAGCTTTCCAGATAGCTCTCTCTGCCTTAACCATTGAAGAACACTCTTCTCAAAAGTATAGCCCGCAGACCTATGCTTGGAGGATACTCAGACATAATCTGTGTCTGCTTGAGTATCGATTATTGTTTTGGGTCTTAAGAAATTTCTGTGTCTGCCTCAGTCTACTGTTTTAGTAAGGACCTCAATTGCTTTTCTGATGTCAGACAACCTTCTTTTTAAAGGCTTGTGTTACCCTCAGCTGGTAGGTGTTGTAAACATATAATAGATGGCCCTTTCTGCAGGCTAAAATTCAGAAGTATTAGGGCTTTTTTCCCAAAATTTTTATGATCAAAGACTCTTTTGCTTAACATATAGGTTCGTAGCTACTTTTCTAAGATTGCCAGACATTATCAGAAGCATAACTTCCCAGATATTGAAAGCTATCCGTACTAGCCATGTGATACAATAATTCAGTAACGGAGGATACAGGGACAGGCAGGGATAAAGACAGGAAATACCTGAAAGCTATTTGTAGTTAAAAAACAAAAATCCCCAGGTTTCATTCTAATATACAATAAGCTTTAAAGAAATTGCTGTTGTATTGAGATCAAACTAATTATAATGAAACAGAACCGGATGGTGGTAATGTGCTTTGATTTTAGAGTGAAATTCAGGAAATAGCTCCAGGGTCTGTTTTTAATGACATCTCCATTGATAAAGGATACAAAAATTTCCAAGTCTATTAGCTACTCGTTTAATAGTAAATTGGATCAAGTGTAACGACACCTACATTTTCTTATTAGAATACTTATGGTTATCTACATAGCAAATGGCAAATCAGAGATATATAGGCCATTTAAATTAGGTTACATCTAGGAAAATTCATTCCAGTCACATGGAAAGCCCACTCTTAAAAGAGACTTGTTGTGGAATAGTTTTAGATGGTTTTCTGTAGTACCAAGAGATGTTAATATAATAACAGATTCCTTTTTAGCATAAGAGTGATTTAAATAGACAGCTGGACCACGGGAGTGCAAAACAGTCAGGTAGCAGCTTAGTGTTGCACTTTGGCCTTTACTTCTAACATGAAAGAGTCTCATTATGACCAGTCCCATTATGGTAGGAAATCTGTCTAAGGGAGCTCATTCTTGCTCCTAATCCAAAGAGGTTTCATTACCAGAAGCATTAATCTTACTAATAATAATAACTAACATTTGTAATGACTTTGAAACTTGCAAAGAATTTTCACAAATACTTCTTGCCCTTGTGTTATTGTACTAACTTCCTAATTGTTCTCCCTGACTTCAATCTCAACTCTTTCCAGTCCATTCTCCATATTGATAATCAAAAACCCAAATTTCATTATGTAATTTGCATGATTGTACATCCACAGTGGTTCCTTATTGCCTATACTGTGAAGTCTAAATCATTAGCAAACTATACAGGATAGACAACATTGGTTGTGGGGAATCAGGTTTTTCATAATGCACACACATACAAATAAACCAAAAATGTATTAAAAATGTAGCGATAATATAGGAAGGAGCAGATGCTCCAAATCTTTGCTAGGCTTTTCTCGTAGCTTATTTTTTCACATTAAGAGTTCACAGCTTCCAATGACATATACAATACAGGTCAGGGATCAGACAGCTCAAAGAAAAATTTTTAAGTGGCCCGTATATATTAAGCGTTCTACTTCAATCATAGTGTAGTGCTTTATACATAAAAGGCACTCAATCATTTTTTTAAATTTAACTTTATTTCAATATGGAAAGTATCGCATTATAACAAATTGTCTAGTGCAGAATTGCCACATAGTCTCAGGGGATGATGTTATTTTAAGGTTCCAGTGTATAAATTATGTGAAAATACTGGGCAAAGGGAAAGGAAATGTTTTGCTAGATAAAAATAGAATGCTGTACAAATTCCATTCAAATAGATTTAAAAGAAAAAAACAACAATCTGAGTTTATGAGCATGCATTTCAGTGTTGAAAATAAGCGCTGACCCATTAGCTTTTACCTAAATAATATCAGGGACAACCTCTTTTGAAACAAGATTTTGAAGTTTGTAAGAAAGTAGTCATAGTTTACCTCTCCTTATAGACTCTCATTCTTCTTTTAGTTTCTTTTGGAATCATCTTCTGAACTGCAAACATGCGATTAAAGAGCAGAAACGTAAATGTTTTGGCCATGGAAATGGCTCATTTTTGACCTTGTCAAACATATGCTCTTGAAAATTGGTCACTCATACATATAGACATGGTTTGAATTTGTAAATATAATAAACTGTGAAAAAGGAGATATGTTTTGATGAGATGAAGTGTAGCAGTAATGATGGTTATGAGCAGGATCAGTGCAAAATTTCCAGTTTAAACAACACTTTGTGGAACATAATGCATTTCCATAGTTTTTTTAGAGTTGAAATTATTTCTTATACTAAATATTGGAACATCTTTAACAGAAAACATTCATTCCAAAGCAAACAAATACATTAATTTGTTATAGTTAGAGCTAAAATTGTACCAATCTCTCTTATTTTATATAAAAATCATTTAGAGTACAAAGGACAAACATTCCCTTCACGAAATCTGAACATACCCTTGCTTAAATTGAATCTTCTCTTTTTCTTTTGCTGAGGAAGAATTTCCCTGAGCTAACATCTGTTGCCAATCTTCCTCTTTTTTATTCGTTTTTGTATGTGAGCAACCATCACAGCATGGCCACGGACAGACGAGTGGTGTAGGTCTGCGTCTGTGAACTGAACCTGGGCCATCGAAGCAGAGCACACCGAACTTAACCACTAGGCCATGGAGGAGGCTGGTCCTTAAATTGAGTTTCAATTGACTTTGTTAAAAGGAATTTGATTTTGAAGGTTGTTCCTATCATGTCTTAATGAATTAAAAGAGATGCATTTAAATTTGTTAAATGGATCAATTCTGTATTTCCATGGTATGTGTTGTCATTGGAATAGTATTGGATTTACTGGATGCATTTAGATTGTTTAATACCTACAACTGAGGATTTGTCACTGAGATGGTGGTGCAAGTACTACAGTTCTTTCACTCTTGGTACTAATGACTGAAAACCTGTGAACCAACTTTCAAATAATACACTTTTATTTTTCCCAGTAAAAAGGAAAATTTTAGAAATGAAAGCAAAACTATGTAAACTAAACTAACGCTATAAAATTTTCTGGTAAAAGTATAGTTTACAGCAAGAATTAAATAACTTTCTAATCACTTGTATTTATTTCCTGGTATTAGTTGCAATTTACATTAAAGAAAATAGTAGACAAACTTTTACTCTTCTTGAAGGTTCTGGGGTCTCCCAATATGACTTATATAATCTTTATTTCCTGTTTCTTATAGTTTTGAAACTGGGGACACCAGTGCTGGGTATAAAAGCTGAAACTTCCACATCTCAGAGCTCTTCAATTTGTTTAGGCCCCAGTGTGCTTGGTTTTATCTGACCAAGTGTCAAATGCTCATGTCCACACAATAGACGGAGGAACTCATCTCCTTGTTCTGTCCCTGCCTCACCTGTATAACACAGATATCCTGATGACAACCTGCAGCATATGTTCAGTCTTGACGTTTACCTTTCCAGAAGCATCCTATCTATGCAATTTATCTCATTTATGCAGTGCCTCATCTAATTTCCCTTTAACCAAATATTTGCAGCATTTTAACCTAATTAGTGTGCTCACAGATTAAGTTCAATCATGAATTATTTCTTTAGAGGATGTAATTTTTTTTTTTTTTGCTACCCTTATTCTCATGGATTTTGTAACACAATCTAATCTTCTAAAACATAGAAGCCAATTTGGGGACCTTTAGAAAAATAATTTTTTCTGGGATAGCAAAAGTTTTCCAAGTTATTTTGAACTTTATATTATGAGCTTGCCAAATGATTCACATAGAGATAGATGGGGGGAGATAGATAGGAAAGAAGTGCACAATATTTATCTAGCTTTGTGAAAAAATATTGAAAATTTCAGTCTTCTTATTTTGGAACGTGATCCCTTTAATAGTATGATAAAAGTAATGGTCAACTTCCCAAAAGAAGATTGACATGTGCATACACACTAATCCTCCAATCCTCTATCAATTAGAACCACTTTTATATATGTAGTGGTATGAAATACAGAACCCACAGATGTATGATGACCAGAAATCCTATAATTATTTATTCACTGCAACCTTCATGATTATCCCAAGGAATCCAAATCCACTTTATCTTCCACTATTTGTTTTTTCTAGCACTTTTCACCATCCAACATACTGTGTAATTTACTCATGTATTATATGTAGTGTTTTATTCTCTGTTCCACCTGCTGTAAGGCAGCTTCCACCAAGGCAGTGATCTTTGTCTTCTCTTCAACAGTGCATCTAGATCATGACACAAAGCAGTGTCTCATTATTTCCTGAACCAATAAATAGATTTATGATGACCAAATATCTTGTACTGATTATAAGGGTCTGAATTTTGAACTAAGAGCCTGACATTGGATTGTTGATCTGAATATCCCTAACTCCATCCTTTCAAAAATAATAGATCATGCATGCTTTTACAATTTTTTAGGATGAAATAGTGAATCTATGATCTTACAACAACCATATATTACTTATATGACTCCACAGACAGTTCCCTGATCTAGCTGTACAGTGTGGCAGTCAAGGCCACCATTCCCCAGAGGGTTATCAACTGCCCAAGTTAAGTGTCAGCTTTAACTGAAAGTTTCTTGAAGGAAAAATTGAATCTTTCCAACCTCATAATGAAAAGAAAACTTTTATCAAAAGTAATTGTAACAAATATTATTATAGCAAGTAAATTATTAAATTCTGAATTATATATGCACACAAAATTGAATCTTTTTCCCCAGTGTATTTACCCTGGATGATACCCATGTTTTTTCTTTGTTTATTTTGTTGATTGGTTTTCATCGTTTGATACCCATCGATGATACCCATCATTTCTCATTGTTTTATTTTGTTTTCTAGCGTTGAGCCCTTTCTCTTGTATTTTTGGCCATTCGTCAGTTAAAATATCCAAGTTTCATTGCTTATGGTTACATGGCTTTAGCTACACCATGAGCTAAAAAAAGTCACTGTAACAACCAAATGCATCATGAAACATGTAAGTGGAAAAAAAAAAACATCTGTAACTTCACTAGCTGGTATATCTTTATCACAGCTACTGTTTAGAAGACAGATCGCAAAAATGTGGGAAGATAGTTCAGATTTTGTGAGCAAGGGAAAAAATGTTCTTACACTTAGGGACTATTCATTAAATTTTAGTATAAAGTGAATATTTTTATATAGCGAAGTTATCAGGCAGGGAATGAAAACAGAAGGATGAACAGTTCTGCTATAGTTGTTATAGAATACTAGCCATGTCTTGTGAGATTCAGTCTGAGGATAAGCAGGGAAGAACTAACATGTAAAGGGAGCTCATCAAACAGGTGATGTTCTTTGTAGAGGAGGGAGGGCCTCTTGGTTGTCAGATAGGAGGAAGCAGGCAGATGTCAAAACTGTGCTCGTCCCTCCGTCCTCTGCAACTCCACAGACTCTGTTAGACCCTTCTCACGCTGAAATAAGTGACTCTCCTCACATGCCAGTGCGCCAGACTAGACCGTTTATTTTCCATGATATGCCTAATCCTTACAACAGGGGCTGACAGACAATGAAGGAACGAAGGAATGAATGGTGTTCTATAAGTGGTATCCTCGGAGGAAGAGAGCTTATTACATTTGTGTCTTTTCATTGTTCAGAAAAGGAACATACTGGGGTGTAGGTTTTCTACCTAAACTTGTCAACTGTACTCTCTATTGCTGTTATTTGGTCTAAACTTAAAAGTTTATTATCATCATCTCAAATAATTTGTTATAAAGATGTAGCTAGAAAGCCTCCTTGTTTCTGTGTGTTCTCCTACCTCTGTGATACATTTTTTCCACTTGATTAGTCTGTGTATCACACACACACGAACCCAGTGTGAGAGCAGTCCTCAGCTGACAAATTGCAATGTTCCAAAAACTCATCTGTAACTCATCTGTTTGGGCTCAGAATGCGTTTTACATATTATCAAAGAAACAAGCACAGAGAGCAAAGGTAATAATTTGGGGCCAATTGAGACGTTAACAATGTTAAATAATTCTGTTTCATTGATCTAATATATTGCTCTCTTTATTTAGGTCTTCTTTAATATCCTTCAATAGAGTTTTACAATTTGCTTCATGAGGTCTATAAATTTTCTGTATTCAATTAATAACTAGATATTTTATAGCATTTTTTCCTACAGTGAATGGTAGTATACAGTCTATTGTATTTTCCAGCTTGTTATTGCTATTGTAGAGAAATATGCTGGTGTTTTTAAGTTTATAGAAATTCTAAAAATGCTGATTATAACAAATGGAATTTTAGAAATATGAGTTAAGGCATAGCCAGAGAAAACCGTAAAGAAAAATAGTAAATTAGAATATGAATTTTAGGAAATCACTCAGAACGAAATGGAGAGATAAAAATAAGAATATAAGAAAAAGAATTTGAGGGGCCAGCCCCGTGGCATAGCGATTAAGTGTGCACGCTCTGCTGCTGGCGGCCTGAGTTTGGATCCTGGGTGCGCACCAATGCACTGCCTTGTCAGGCCATGCTGTGGCAGCATCTCTCATAAAGTGGAGGAAGATGGGCATGGATGTTAGCTCAGGGCCAGTCTTCCTCAGCAAAAAAAAGAGGAAGATTGGTATGGATGTTAGCTCATGGCTGATCTTCCTCACCAAAAAAGAAAAAGAAATTGAAATACATGGAGGGATAGAACGGGAGAACCAGCCTATGGTAAAAAGTTTCAGAAGAGGGGATTATAGATATTGGAGGAAGGGCTGTATCCAAACCTGGCCCACGAAAGCACATGGTGGGCCTTGAGGAAGCCAAAAGGATACGAGGTATCACAGTTAAGGGTACACACTTCAGGTTTGAATTGGTATCAAAGTCCCAACTGAGATGTTTACTGAAAGAGTAAGTGACCTTGTATAAAATACATGTCTTCTCTAAGGCTCAGTCTCCCAATCTTCCAAATGGGCGTCATAACAGTTCCTAATCTATGACTGCCATGGGACTCAGTGAGATAGTACAAGGGCTCTGTTTAGCATTTGCCTGGCACACAAGCACTCAGGTAACATCACCTTTTATAAGATTCTAGAAGAGAAGTACTAATTATACTAATATTATTTGTTATATGGTGGTGTAGGTACTAAATAATACTCTAAAACCTAACCATTGTGTGGTTAGGTGCAGTGTTCTCTCGGGAGGAGGGTGGGCATTTATAATGCATATATAGCACTTCTGTACCCTGGTAGTAGAATATAGTTTTCATTTATCAGTTCAAAAGGCTCCAATTTGGGGAGGGTTTAGGGACCAAAAATTGGAGGAGCTAAATTTTAGGCAGGGGGGCAATTTGGATCTAAAAATTCTGAAGCTTAAAGATCGTTTGCCAAGATGACACAGCTGAGCAGTGACAAAGCCAAGATTCAAACCCAAGTCCACTTCAGTACAAAGCTCTTTCTCATTAGCCACTATGAGAAGGACTGAGTCATTGGAATGGAGAAGAAGTAATGGCGATGCATTAAAAAGTATGTTTACCAATAATGTAAAAAATGTATACTATGAAAAAAATTTTAAAATAGGATATAAATTTGTACATAGCTTGTACCAAAAAATTTTAAGACAGTTTTTAAAATAGAAGTTTTAAAAGGTCTATATTTGTTGCCTCTAAAAAATTCTTTTTTATATCTTTCCATATTTTTCTACCATAAAAACTTTATTATTTTTTAATTATTTTGTAAAAAATGACTTTTCCTGCTTTTTAACAAAATGTAGTAGTCAAGATTCAGAAGGGCAAGAAACCACATTTGGAGTTGGGATTTTGAAGGATGGCATTGGTTTATAATTATAATGAATACAGGATAGAAAAAATTGTAAAGGTTAGGCTTTCCCCTCCCTCTTTCCTCTCTTACCTCTCTTACTCCTCTCACCTCATTTCCCTTTTTTTCTCCTACCATACCCAGTAGTGCAGGTTGTGTACTGTACAAGGGATCTTGTCCAAGAGGATGAAGGAGGGCTTGAATCCAGGACTAAGCTGGGGCTGTGTCGCCCAGGAGGAAAGAGGAGTACGAGTCTGAATAGTGTGCTCTCCCTCAAGCCAAGTGGCAGTTCAAGTCCTGCACACGTGGCAGAATACCATTTTATCTCCCTCCTTTTTCTCTGTTGCTTCTCATACCATAGACCACTCAGGTACCGAATCAGCCGTCAGAAAATGACTGCTTCAAAACAAGCTCAAATCCTTATTAAATCCATGACCCCGGGCACCTCATTTAACCTCTCGAAGTCTCAGTGATTTCATATTTACCTGGATAAAGCTTAGACTAAAAGAAGCCTAGGGTTCATTTTAATTTTAATTTCATCTCAAGATTCTATAACTATACTATCCACCTCTGTTTCCAATCCTCCGAATATGAGAAGGAGGGTTAGATGTGGTGATTGAATGAGGAGAGGTGCTTGACCAGGGCCTAAGGCAGGGCCGAGGTTCAGGGATAATCATGGGCTAAGATTGATTATAGGGCCAAGAATAAGAAACAAGAGGAGAAATAAAATGAGGGCATCTCCAGTAGCAAAAAGGAGAGTAAGAAAGTTTGATTTGCTGGTAAAAGAGTTTTGGCATTTGTAACAACCTCCATAATAAACATGAGGTTTTTCAGTCAGTATATATCCTTAGTGGGGACGCTTCTGCTTTTACAGTGGTGTTTGTAGTTGTTAAGCCTATGTTTAATAAGTAAAAGATTCAGTTATTTGATTCTTGATTAACAGTTCCCAAAGAGTGGTCAGTGCAATCAGAACAGTTAGAAACATACTACCCCCAAATAAGTTTGAAAACAGTTGAAATTAACTCAAGACAGTGAAATATGTGATAATGTTTTTTTTTAAATAACTTAACAGACTTTATTTTTGTGGGAATTTTCAGAGCTTTAATTGACATCTGTTGGGCACCTCCAAGAGAATGTGACAGTGTCCTGGGTTTCCCAAACTTATTTGACTATTTCCCACCAAATATCTCATAGGACTATCTTATGAAACACATTTTGGGAAACTGTATAAAAGTGTTATTTCAAGATGGAAAAGTTGAGTGCTCATGGAGACATTAACCTGTGAGAATGACACAGATGATCAGGAGTTCTTTGCTGAAACCTCAGTGTAACATAGAGACAGCAACATACAGTGGTAAAGAGCAAATCTCTGAAGCTGTATTGCCTGGACAGGAATCCAAGTTCCACCCTCACTAGCTGGAGAGTCCTGGCAAAATCAAATAACCTATCCATGCCTCAGTCTCCCATTTGCAAAATCAGGATACTTATAGAACCCCATGCTAGCCCACATGCTGTTATGAATACTGGAGGAGTTAATATGTTCCAAGCACTTAGAAATATACTAGTACATAGTATATGCTGCATAACTGTTTGATTAAAAATATATATATTCTGGGAATTGTAGGGAGTGAAAATTCCCAAACTGTAAAAAAGGAATGCAGCTATCCTTGAATGCAAAAGACCTTTCTGTGATGAGATTTTACCATAGAAATCATAGAGACTTTGGAAATATGTTCTTAGAGAGATGTGTGCTGTAGAAAATGTGTATGGTTGAGAGGAAATGTATTTCCTGGAATCAAGTATTCAATTTGAGAATTTCATCTGTTGCAAATGTTCCGTCATTTACTGAAATGCATGAACGGTGTGACACTTTTTCAAACTTTCCTGCCTGGCTCCACATGCATCTAAACAACCAATATGCCAAACTTAACTGCCGTTTTCTAAACAGGTTACTTCCTCAGATTGCCTTACCTTGTTACATATGGTTCTTCTACCTAGACAACCTCCCATTTCTACAGCTGGAGTAATTCCTATTTTTCTTCAAATCCTATCCAATCCAAATGCCATCTCCCCGATCCTTCCTGACAGAATTGATTTCTCATTTCTCTTTTCCCACTGCACCGTTATGGTACTTTTTACATCATATTATAATTTTTGTTTGCTTACTTCTCTATACTTTATATTAGTTCTCTATTTCTGCACAACAAATTACCCAAAGTTAGTGGCAGAAAACATAAACTCCTATAATCTCCCACGTTTTCTGATGCTCAAAGATCCAGGAGCAGCTTAGCTGAGTGGCTCTGGCTCAGAGTCTCTTGTAAGGTTTTAGTCAAGATGTTAGCCATGCTGCAGTCATCTGAAAGCTTGACCGAGGCTGGAGAATCCACTTCTGAAGTGACTCACTTATGTGCTGGGCAATTTAGTGGTGGTTGTTGGTGGGTGGCTCAGTTCCTTGTGACGTGGACCCCATGATGTGGCAGCTACCTTTCCTCAGAAGAAGGGATCCAAGAAAGAACAAAGAAGATGCCACAGTGTCCTCTGTGACCTAGATTTGGAAGTGACACACCATCACTTTAACCATATTCTATTAGTTAGAAGTGAGTCACTAAGTCCAGCCCACGCTCAAGGAGGGGAATATTAAGGAGGGAGGAGTGACAGAAGAATTTGTGCATATATTTTAAAGCCACCAATGTCTTCATATTGTTTACATTATGCAGAGAGGAATTAATGTGTTATGTATAGAGAGAGAATTTAAAGAATAATCCAACCCTTTAGTGTTTGAATACAGAAGAGCAACACTATTAATTTGTATTAGTTAACACAGAAAAATATGCATACACAAATTTAAAACAAATTCTCAAATTTAGAATATCTTGTAACCAAGGTCCTCCCATTTACAATTTGAATTAAATATTGCTGCGATACATTGAATATTTAACTTTTAATGTTCCTGTACTCAGAATATTAAATTTATTCTGAATATTTAAATTATTTCTATTCTGATAAGCAAAGGTAGAAAATTTGGGGTGGATATAACTTATGAAGGCAAAAATGAATTATATTATAGATGAACAAAATAAGTCTCCATAAAATCTGGTTTCTAAGAAAGACCATTGAGATTTCCTTAGAGTTGCTGAAATCCGGAAGTTCTAAGTATATAATAATTTGTAGGATAAAAGTCTTTAATCTAGATACGTGGTTTTTTCATTTAATGTTTATATGAATAGTAGAGATGATGAAAAATACAAGATACTAACAAAAAATAGTAGTTTGGACGAAGGAAAATTAGGGCAGGATTGCATTCTTTTGTCAGCAGCGCTCATTCAGTATTTGGCATACTTCATTCTATTTATTTCCTAACATTACTGCCAAATTTCATATCTATTGCCTCTGTTTCCTGTCCACCTGTCGTTTCCTCCCCATTTGCACTACTGAACTGAAACTACTTTATCCACCATCATCAATGACATATCTTTTTTCCCACAAACCATTCACCTTTTAAGTGTCCTTATTTCTTGACTTTTCTGATATATTTGGCATTGTTGACTTCCTCTAAAATTGTAAAATTCTCTCCTACTTTAGTTTTTGCAACTCTACAGTAATACTTTTGCTCTCGAGTAGTTCTCTAAGCATTTCTGTAATCATCATGTTGAACAGTCATTACTTAAGGGATATTATCCTAAAGCAACTTTAGGTTTTCTCTTTCCTTTCTCCTTATGATTCATCTACGGGACTAGCTCTTTATTCCTGAATGGAATTAAGCCAAGTCCTATGACTTTTTAGTTACATACCAGTATAAGATGTTCTTCAATCAGTATAATCAATATCCCATTATTAACTATAGCAATAGCATTTTTACCTTTGTTCAAGGTTATGTCTTTCTCCTTCTCCCACTTGGATGGGCTGTTCCCCTGCAATGGGGGAGGTTATATGTGTTTGTCTTTTCTCTTTGCCCACTTTTTGCTTTTAAGTATGATTCTGATCCTCCTCCTTGACTGCACCCCCCTTCTGTGTTAGAGCTCGGCAGATGTTTAAAGCCTATTCTCTCTCTCATCACTTTCATTAGTTTTTCAGAGACCACTGGGAGCTTCTCACCTACAGCTTCCATGACATACGTCAATGCGTATCCATTCCTGCTAATTTCTTTCTTCTTTCTCTGACCTATCCAGTTTCTTTTTTTTTTTTTTAATTATTTTATTGAGGTCATATTGGCTTATAACATTGCCTAAATCCAGTTCATAGAGAATAGTCTTGCCAAAGCAATGGATCCCAATTTCATTAATGATTAAGTTTGTATGCTGACTTTTGTGTGATTTGTGAATGTCATATATACTAATTTATAATTATGAAAGACATTTTAGGTTGAGGGCAGAATGTGTTTTATATTTCTTTATACCCAAATATTTAGAATAAATTTAAGCTAACAGTTCCATTCATTGTCCAATTCATATGCATAGTCCTATTAGACAATTTACATACCAGTTTGAAGAATATGGACTGGTGCACACAGTAAAGTTTTTAATATTTAACCACATCCTAGACGACTTTATTTCAGCTTTTTACTTGTCACTGTGTCATCTGAAAGAAAACTAGCAATCAATCATTTCTGGTGCCTTTTGCTAGTCTTGGAAAAATGGGGCTAACATCACAAATGATATATGAGGTGATGGTTTAAAAATATTTCTGTGTATTAACAGTAACAATTGACCTCTCTAAATAAAAAAGATAAAATTTTCTATAAAGTGAACAATGGAAAAAATATAGTATGCTATCATCCCTCTAAGAACCATTAAGGAAATACAAAGAGTACCTCTGAATATTTTATTTAATATACAAAGGTGTTTATGCATTCATACAAGAATTATTCTTCAGGAGTTATTCTGTTGGCATGCTGTTTATTTTATCTGGCCTCTCTGCTCAAAAAATATTCACTACAGATACCTTAATATTACCTATTTTTTTAAGTTGGCATTATGACTCAAATATTAGAATAAACACAATATATAAATTAATGCCTATTTAAGTATAATGATAAATAATGTACACTTGTGTGTTCCTTTGCACATGCGTAAATATATGTATTATGGTTATTCTTAAGTAAATATATTTTTCCCTGGTTAAACACAAACTTTTGCAAAAGACATGAGTGCTCATAGGATCATACATAAGCAAAGAGAAAATCCTTTGCAATGGATGCGAATAGGAATGGTGTTTTGCATTAACTCTATTTTATAGCCCATCTTGAGAACTGACAAAACATTCTAATTCTTGTGTGTAAGGAAATTTCTCTAACTCATTTATCTTTGAATGCTTGCTTTTTATTTTCTTATTGTATTTTATCAAGTGTTCTTCCTTTGTGTTCTAAAATGATTCATACTGAACTGACAGTTTTCATGCATCAGGGACACTATAGAGTTGAAATAACTGCATCATTAACTACTGTCCATTGTTCACGTATGGATGAAATGGTGCTATCCTGTACTACCATGCCAATAGATAGCAGGGCTCCATCCAGCTTTACTCAGGCTGCAGGTGTCTCAGGTATTTGGGAAGCAAATCTCTTCCTTGGGTAATGAAAAGGGTACTGAACTAAGTCGTGAAGGGTGTCACTCCTCCTGTACAGTCAGTGGGTGGGGTGCTGTGCTGAGGAAGGGATGATTTCTCCAGGTGACAGTTGGATGATGAGAGATTCTCATTTCAACAAAGGCTAATGATCAGATGGAAAATGATGCAACTTCCTCAATGATCTTCACCTTGTTTCTCCCCTGGGTCAGACTTTCAGGACAGAGGGTCCTCTCCCTTAAGAAAATTCTCTTAGCTCTTGGGGCTGCTCTCTAGGAATGCCTCCCATGCTCAATCACTTGGCATTTGTCCTCCAACCCTCTTGTAGTCTGCAATGACTCCCTCCTGCATTCTTAACATTCCTTCACGAGAGGCCTTAATGGACTGTTAAAATCTAAGCAACAACAACAAAACTGTTTGTTTCCCTTTCTTCAAGGAGAAAAATTGCTCAATATTCAAACCTCTGCGGAGGTGAATATAGATACAATATTCGATATACAGGTACGTGTACATATGCGTGTTTGCATTCCTTGCCCCTTCTGCAGCAGAGGAAAGGAAGCTGATATTTTTTCTATATTCATGTTTATGTAGATGGGCAATTATACCACCACTACTGTGAATGCTCTGTTAATTATAGAAGTAAAAGTGAAGAAAGAAATAAAACTGTAGTTAGAGTAGCTGTATAGATTTATTTTCTAAATATTTTAATTAACATCATCATTGTGGTCAATATTTGTTGAGTACTTACTATGAGACAAATTTTCTACACACTTTGCATTGAATACATCAGTTACTCCTTGCAATTAGGTATGAACTCCTTGTATCTCCATTTGGAGAAACTGAGGCTGAGAAGAATTTTAATATTACAATTTTTAATTTTATATTTAAATAAGATAAATTCAGTTTTGTGGCAAAATTTTTATTAAATTTTAACTTTTGTGTATTTATTACCAATAAAGTTGACTGTTTTATGATGCTTACTGGTCATTTGAAGCAATCCAGACCATTTCATCTTTCTTAATTCTAGGTAATTGACTGGACAAATATTTGCTCCTAAAAATGTTGAAATTTATGTAATAGCGAAAACAAATACAACAATAGTTTTATCTGGTATGTAATTAATTTTTAATATTTGAGAGTAAAAACAGCACATGATAGCATATGCCAGGTAAATTCAGTAAAATCCTCTTGAAGATTTTATACATTTCTTCTATAGAAAAACTAAAGGTTTTTGGTTGCATCTATATTCACAATTTTTCATTTATTTCCTAATATATATTTCCTTTCAAAAGGTTTTCGTTCATTTAAATTTGGTGACATGTTCTCTTTTTCTCCTATATCTTTTATTTTATTTTATTTTATTTTTTTGTGAGGAAGATCAGCCCTGAGCTAACATCCATGCTAATTCTCCTCTTTTTGCTGAGGAAGACTGGCTCCGAGCTAACATCTATTGCCAATCCCCCTCCGTTTTTTCCCCAAAGCTCCAGTAGATAGTTGTATGTCATAGTTGCACATGCTTCTAGTTGCTGTATGTGGGACGCGGCCTCAGCATGGCCGGACAAGTGGTGCGTTGGTGCGCGCCCAGGATCCAAACCCAGGCGGCCAGTAGCGGAGCGCGAACACTTAACCGCTAAGCCGCGGGGCTGGCCCTCTCCTATATCTTTTAAACATAAGACAAGTAATACGGATTTGTAGCAATTAAGAGAGGTCGTCTGTGTTTCTGATTCCTCAGTAAGGCCCTGGAAAATAGGATATTTCTTAGGAAGTTAATCAGCGATCTACAACAACGTTCAGCATAGAGTATTCCAGTGATATTTCAAAATGTTTAAAAGCATTATATGGCTTTTGAAGTAATTATGACTAGTACACACAAATACAGCACTAAGATTTATGTTACTGGATTTTTCTTTTTTGAATCTAAAAGGCCATGAATTGTAAGACAAATCATTTTATAGACTTCTACAAAAGGGAAAAAAATGCTAAATTATTCCATTGGGTATGCATCTTGATTTTAGAGATGTTAAAATTTGAAAAACAACATATGGTAAACACATGTAGCAGTAATTGTCGCTATTGGCAGATAGATGAAGTCTTGTTTATGAGCAAGGGAATTAAGCTCAAGCATGCAGTGTGATGGGAGCGGAAGCTGGTACACTCTTTCTGGAGGTCTTTTTGGTAATACCAATCCAAAGTTGTAAAGCCATTCATCTCTTTTGACTCCATAATTTCTTTTAACCAAAAGAAATAGTGAACGACGTGCCAACACTCAGTGTTAGGCTCTGTTCTAAGCACTTAGGATATATTAACAAAGGGAACAAAGAGCCCTGACCTTGTGAAACTCACGTTCTAACAGAATATAGAAAACGATCATGATATATCATACCGTGAAAGAAATAATTATAGAACAGTATTTGCTGTATGATTCTAATTTGTAAGTGTGTTTTAACAAATGGAAACTTTGTAAAATCTCACAGTAAGTGATTGGCATAATGTCTTTAGTCAGCTGAGTTTTATTTCCATTTGGGTTTTATTTTATAAATTTTAACCAGATTTGATTATTAAAAATGCACATAACTTACATGGGTATGTTTCTATTTTACTAACAAACTGTATGTGCCCTGTTTTTATTCTGCTTGTGTAAATCTTTACGTATTCTCAAAACTGAGTCTTTATTAGACTGTGAGCTTTGAGAGGCCAAGACTGGATAACTGTGATTCTGTTTAGTAAGCACTGACTCAGTGGTTCTCAAAGTGTGGTGCCCAGATCAGCAGTAACAACATACCCTGGGACCTTGTTAGCAATGCATATTTTGGGACTCTGCTGCCCAACTACTGAATCAGAAACTCTGGGGGCAGGGTCCACATATCTGTGTATAACCAAGCCCTTCAGCCATTCTGGTATACTTTGAAGTTTGAGAAGCACTGTAGTAACTCATACTCAGAAGGAAGCTAACTGATACTTGTTGGGCAGCTACTAGCTAGCAGAAATCAGGTGCCATAGTGGGTGCTTCAACTAAACTACCTCATATAAATTATCATTTTTTTTTTCTAGTGAGGAAGATTGACTTTGAGCTAACATCTGTTGCCAATCTTCCTCTTTTTGCTTGAGGAAGATTGTCCCTGAGCTAACATCTGTGCACATCTTCCTCTATTTTGTATGTGGGATGCCACCACAGCACGGCTTGATGAGTGGTGTGTAGGTCTGCACCCGGGATCTGAACCCACGAACCCTGGGCCACCAAAGCGGAGTGCATGGTCTTAACCACTAAGCCACCTGGCGAGCCCCTCATTTAAATTCTAATAGCATGTAAGACTGTATCATTAGCAGACTCCTCTCCTGACTGGATGGACGCCCTTGGGCAAGTTATTTAACTGCTCCTTTCCTCAGTTAATTTGTCTATAAAATAGATATAATAGAAGTGCCTACTGCTTAGCGTTGTTAGAGGATTAATTAAATTGACTAGTGTATGAAAATCCTAGAATACATGTGATCCTTACATGTGTTTGCTATCATCATTATTATTGTTGATGATAATCATTATTGAGGACTCAGTAAGTTAACTTGCCTGATGCGATACAGCTAAAATTTGATCCCAGGTTCGATACAGCTTGAATTTGTTCCTAGGTTTGTCTTCCTCTAAAGGGAGATCTGTTTTTCTCCCCTCTCCAACTATGTATGACAATTATGTTTGTACCATATATTTTGTCTCCTATATACGCATACGTTTTTTCCTCCTTTATTGTTCAACATTGATGTGATAGACGCTTCTCTAACTAAACATCATAGAAGAGGGGTAATACTTTGTGTTTCCCAATACCTGATATGGCATTTAGACACATAATAGATGTTCAATAAATACTTGCTAATTGATAAGGAATAATAAAGCCGTGGCTAAATCTTTTTTCAAACACTGGTAAGATAGAATAAATTTGCTATGCTAGTGATATCAGAGATTATAGGAATCATATTAAAGAAAAATCTTTTTTCCTCTGTTTTTGACAGACATGTCAGAATACCTATATATTGGCACGGGGCTAAAAATGTGCATGGTATCTGTCTAATCTCTTTCACTTATCAATGTGCAGCCTATATAGTAGAAATGGCAAAGAAAAAAGCACATTTTCATGAGTTTTCCTATTTATTTTTAAAGAAACAGTATTTAAGTAGTTGAAAGAAAGATATTTTACCTTATAGAATCATGGGAAATAATGTTTTGTCTTGATACTCATTAAATTATCTTTATTATATTTTGGGTAGGTTTCATATTGAGCAATTGACAACTAGAAGAAATAAGAATGTTCAATAAAAATACTTTCAATATTAAAAATAACAAAAGTTTTGGCACATAAAACTCAACTCATAAAAATTTTAACTTTATTATGTACTTATAACCACATAATAATTCCCATTCTGCCAATTATATTAGATTGTTGTTGTAGTAACAAACATTCGTTGAACCTGTGTACTTTTCAAATGTTATACTCTTTGTTGGTGATTGGAGGATTAGACTGTCTGCTCTCAAGAATTATGTAATGTAGTATAAATATAATCAGTGGCTGAATTGAGGGATGCCCCTGTGATTGGAGGAGAAAAATGAAAAATGAGATATGAGAGACTAACAAAGGGACAACAGCCAGACCATATATTACAATAGAACGTTGACCAACAAGTCTAGGAAGCCAAACCACAACCTCTGTGGAAATTGGCTCAGAATGGCCAGGAAAGGCCAGGACTTTCAGCATATTTTCAGGTGACTGACTGCCAACTTCCTTAATTTTTGCCCCCTGCTTCCAACTCAGAACCAACCAGAGAAAGCCAAATATGCTCCCCAACCAATTACAGAGGATACTCTTCTTCTAGTTAGCCCACCTCCAACTTTCTCATACTAACAACCTCCAATCAGAGCATACTCAAAGCTTTCCACTTTATTCATTACAAAGCTCCTTGACATTGGTCTTGGCAACTATTTTTTGAATATGACACCAAAAGCAAAGCAACAAAGGCAAAAATAAATAAATGGGACTACATCAAAGTAAAAGGCTTCTGTACAGGAAAGGAAGCCATCAACAAAATGAAAAGGCCACCTACATAATGGGAAAAAATATTTGCAAAGCATATATTTGATAAGGGGTTAATATCCAATATACATAAAGAATTCATACAACTCAATAATAGCAATGACAGCAAAAATCTGATTTAAAAAATGGCTGAGGGACTGAATAGAATTTTTTCCAAAGAAGACATACAAATGGCCAAGAAGTACATGAAAAGATACTCAACATCATTAATTATGAGGGAAATGCAAATCAAAACTACTATGAGATATCACCTCACACCTGTTAGAATGGCTATACTCAAAATGACAAGAGATAACAAGTGTTGACAAAAATGTGGAGAAAAGGGACCCTTTGTGCACTGTTGGTGGGAATATAAATTGGTGCAGCCGAAGGAAAACAGTGTGGAGTTTCCTCAAAAAATTAAAAATAGAATGACCATATGATCTAGCAATTCCACTTCTGGGTATATATCCAAAGGAACTGAAAACAGGATCTCCAAGAGATAGATGTTCTCTCATGTTCATTGCAGCATTGTTTGCAATATCCAAGGTATGGAAACAATCTAAGTGTCTGTCAATGGATGAATGGATAAAGAAGATTTGGTATATATATATACAATGGAATATTATTCAGCCATGAGAAAGAAGGAAATCCTGCCTTTTGGGACAACATGAATGGATCTTGAGAGCATTATGCTAAGTAAAAAACGTCAGAAAAATAAAGACAAATACTGTACAATAGCATGTATATATGAAATCTGAAAAAGCCAAACTCATAAAAACCAAGAATATAGAATGATGGTTACCAGGAGCTTAAGAGAGGTGGGGGAAATGGTGAGATAACTGTCAAAGAGCACAAACTTTCAGATGAATAAGTTCTGGGGATCTAATGCACAGCATTGTAATTAGAGCAAACAATGTCATATTATACACTTGAAAGTTTCTAAGAGGGTAGATCTTAGATGTTCACATCACAAAAAAGAAATGGCAATTATACGACATGATGGAGGTGTTTGCTAACACTATAGTGGTGATTATATTGCAGTATATAAGTGTATCAAATCAACGCATTGTATACCTTAAACTTACACAACGTTATATGTCAAGTATATCTCAATAAAGCTGGGGAAAAAAAAGAAAAGCTAGAAGTGTCAGTAACAGAAAATGAGAATCTAGAGAGTCGAGTAGGTTTTGGCAATAAGGGGATAAATTTTTTTCTGGACATTTTGATTTCAAAGTAATTGTGCAGTAGGTAAGTAGAATATCTAGCAAGAAGTTAGGCAAGTAGCACTCAAACCAAGAAATGCAGTCAGGTCTACAATTTTTAGATTTGGAAATATTCCCCATAGAGATGATGATTGAAGCCATGTTTATGAAGGTAATTTCAGGTATGGAACATGTAGAAAGAGGAGAGGATTATAAAATATATTCAAGCATTGATACATGTATTCATTCAAAAATTCCTGTGCATGACTATGCCCCTGGGCATTATTCTCGGCGTTGAGGATAGACATGCTGTAAGACTGTCTACATGTAAATGCACTGGGAAGGAGATAACAGTAAAGAAAAGCCATAAAGTGTCATTATCAGAATATAAAAACAAAACTAAAACTAAAATTAAGAAGGCAATGATGGAATCCATGGAAGAAGAGAATTTCAAGAAGAAAGAAGGGATTAACAAGTACTGCATGCTGTGAAGTGTTCCAGGGTGATGATGACTTAAAAAAGAACGTGGGATTTGATGTCTAGATGTCATTGGAGATATTCAATGAAACGTGTCATTAGAGGTTTTATGATAAAAAGCATATTGTAAAGTATAACAAGTAAGTGTAGACTGCCCACCCAAGAGAAAAATTAAAGACAGAAGCTTGAAGAAGTAGGAGGCTCAAGGGCAAAGTTCTCCAAGCAAGAGAAGGCTTGAAAATATAGGCTGAAAGGAATGATCAAAAGGAGAATGAGAAATTGTCATTAGAAAAAGCATGAAGGATGTGTTCAGGACAGGCAAGAGAAGATGAAAACAAGACTACAAGGAGAAGAGAGAGTTCTTTGGAAATGAAATAATAGGCAAGGAATAGAGGAAGATGTACAAGCATTTTTTAAACGGAGAATGGGAAAGTTTAAGTTGTTAACCTGAATAACTAATCCACTTAAAATGTATGAGCAAGTTGTGTCGTAGCAGGAGAAAGGGGTAGGGACAGAATGGAAGGGGATGGGAAATATTTCACTTTAGTGGCTGTTAGCAATATAATGGGTAAGTAACTGTGGAGAAATATTAATGACAATGAAACATGAGCAACTAGTTTGTGTGACTAGTTGTGTGGTAGCATAGGAAAAAAAAAGTAATGGAAGCAAATATTTCAGGATAGCAGCTTTCTTTTCCAAAGCTTAGAAGCTTGAGAGGATTTTAAGGAACATGGTCTAATTGAAGTGGGGAGGATTACAGTGGAGGGGAGATAGAGAAGTTGTGGGATACTTCATGTAGATGATCTATGGCTACCCCATCTTACAGATAAAGAAACTGTGGCATAGGAAGCTTTAAAAACCTTGTCAATATTGCTTAAATGAAGATTCTGATCCATATTTCTGAGACAGGGCCTGATATTCTGCATTTCTAACAAGTCTGGAAGTATCAATGAGACTCTATAGTTTAACGAGAATCCCAAGTGATTTATATGTGCATTTAAGTTTGAGAGGTACCGCTGTATACCTTACTTTTGTCTCTGAGTTGATAATTGGCAAGAAAATGGTAAAAGGAAAAGAATAAGGAACACAGGGCACTTTCCAAGGCTTTATTACAGTAGCCAACCATGCAGAGTAAGCTAGAAAGGGACCGAGGCCCAAATACCACTATGTACTTTCAGAATAGGGAGGGATAAGGATCTAACAGTTATGATGGCAGCCACAGAACTGAAGCTCCCAAAGCTTATCTGAGCTCCTGCAACAGTTGAAGTGAGATGAAAATGAATGTTGCTATAGTAACCAATTAATTTACATAAAGGTTAAACCCATTCTGTGAACTTCGACACATTCTTACAGATTTTCCAGTATAACTATCTCCAGTATCTAAAAGATCATTATATTATGCTGGGAGTTGCAAGTTACAATTTTAATTTCTTCTTAAATGTATAGGTATCTATAACATGGCAACTTTTATGTTGAGCATTATTACTTTTTTAAGCTCTACCAATTAGTGTGACTGAAAGTCAACTTAGGAAAATTATGACAATGTCACTCAAGGAAAAGAATTTGGAGGATCTCTTTGTAACGCACCCATTTATAGTTTGAGGTTATTGTTGCCCATCCTATCAACACAACAGGAAACATTTCTATAAAATTTTAATGTTTTGAATAATTTGGAGAGGCGTTTTACAGAATAGTGATATCTAAGAGTCAAAATGTCAAATACAAGGATCTATGCATTTTAGATTAAGGCATACACTCCCCCCACAGAATGGATTGTTTAATGTTTTCTCTATATCTATTTGACATGACAAATATTTGTAATCATTTCTTTCATTTCATACCTTTTTTAATGAGGATAAAACTTCATTTAGAGGTTTTAACATTTTGCTTTCTTGTAAGCACAATTTCAAAAAGACGATTCATTCAGTTACAAAAATAGCAATAGCACCACTAACAATACAGGCTAAAATATAAATTCCAGTCTATAATGTGTATTGGCTACTGGTTTTTTCTAATCATGCATTTTGTTGTGTAGTCGTTTTTGAATAATTTGCAAATATAACGAAACCCTCACAAAAGCCCTGGGAGGTGAATGGTTTGTCTTATTGTTAGTTAATTCACAAATAGCCTCTTTCCTCAGTAGATTCTAGATGATGGAAGACAGAGATGGTCATTTTTTGTTGTTATTTTTATTTCCCCTAATATATGCAAACGTGTTAGTGCATATTAGAAAATTAATAAATTCATACAAGTTTGAGTCCCCAAAGAATATGCTACACAATTAATTTTCTACCGCAATAAAATTTATCCAAATTATTTAAGAAATCAAATTAAACTAAAAGGGTGATATAAGGCGCAAGTTTTTTTATAACAGTTTTATTGAGATATAATTCACATACCATAGAATTCATCTTTTTTGTACAACCTTTTAAAGTGTACAATTCACTGAATTTAGTATATTCAGCATTTTACAACCAGCACCGCTATCTACTTTTAGAACATTTTCATCATCCGAAAAGAAACCTTGTATCCATTAGCAGTAATTTCCATTCCTCCCACCCCTCAGTCCCTGAAAACCACTGTCTCTATAGAATTTATTTCTTTCTCATGTTCAAGAGAAAATCCATCTAAGCATGAGATGACGCTCCTTGTTGTCCAGGATCCAGTCTCCTTTTATCTGATTACTTTACTGGAGGCTTTAAGGGAGCAGAGAGAGGAGGGTAGCCTCTGATGACAAAAGATAACTACTGGCGCTCCAGGCAATAATTCTGCATTCTAGCTAAAAATTAATGGGAGAAAGGGACAAAGATGGGCATACTCTTACATTCAGTGACACTCTCTAGAAGTTGCTTCCTCCACTTCCACATATGTGCTTTTGTTGGAATTTAGTCTCATGGTGCCAAGACTAAGGGTCATAGTCTTATTCCAAGTGGCCATGAACCTAGCTAAAAATCAGTGTTCTGTTACTAAAAACAAGGTAAGATGGATATTGGGGGATAATTAGAAGTTTCCGCCATAGTGTTAAACCCACTTGAACGTATTAAAGCTTGTTCAGCTAGAGTTTGGAACACGTGAAGAGCAATCCCTACAAAAGATTATGGACTGTTATGGCGGAATGTCTAGTGGCTTTTGATAGTGGCAATAAAATATAAAATCATTAAGTATAATATCAGTAACCAAAATATAAAATCTATGAGAGCAGACCATACCTGTCTGGTTCATCACTTTAACCTCCCCTTTTAGTACAGTAGTGGCTGACACATACTCAATAAATATTGAATAAATGAATTAATTACTGAACTAACATTATATAGTTATATGTTATATATAATTACAGTTACTCAAAAGATTACCTAAACATGAGATGAGTTGATAGTCCCAAAACCCATCACTGCCTGTCACTACAACTTTCCTATGGTTTAAGATCTGCTTTGAAAGAAATGATCTATGTATTGAATAAGACATTGAACGAGTTTGGATATTACTGAGCTAAGGTAAAATCTAGCACCTAAACAAAGGGTAGTTTTCTTCCTAAGGGCTTATCCAGTGATTTTTTCTTTGTTAGAACGTTTAGGTGTTCATTAGTTTTTTATTGAGAGTTTACAATACGCCAGTTTTCACTGAAACAGTCTATTTTTTTTTCCAAACATGTTGCCTACAATTATAATAAGAATCGTGTTTCTGAGATGACAAGCTTGACAGTCTTGAAAGAAGTGAGAGTTCAAAGTTTTTTTTTAAAGCTCATTATTTGCATTTTTCTAAATAGATAGAAGGCTATCTGGTTTTCCAAGAAACCATTTCTGATAACCTATACCAGAATTGTGCATATATTATATAAAATTTACATATTTTATAAAATCTTAAATATTCTAAAATTTATTGGCAGGAAATTCTAGAAATTGGCATGCCTGATAAATAATGCATAGTTTCAATTTAGCATTTAATGAGCTAGCATTGTGGGGTTGTCACTATCTAAGACGAGAAGGGTTGTAATTTATTTACTATTCTTGTAGATTTGTTTTAAAAAATTGAGGATGTAGTCATATCTCTGCTTTATGAAGTAGAAGTTTTAAGTTTCTTTCTAAGTGGGCTAAAATGTAAGCCCTTAATTTCTTTCCCACTTCCTCCCCCTTAAAACAATCAGAATCTCTATGCTGCATCTGATTAATAGAGTTAAGAGAGTTTGTGTTTGAAACTCAGCTATACCATCTACTAACTGTGCCCTTGGGCACATTTATTAACCTCTCTAATCAATTTTCTTATCTATACAATAAGGGTGATCATAATACCTGGTTGGACTGCTATGGGATTAAATGAAATGAACTGAAAGCACTTAACATACTTCCTGACACATAGTAGATGTTCAATAAATGTCAACTATTATTATTACCTAGGATCAACCAACTAAGATGATAGTAGACACATAATAAATGTGTAATTATATCACCCCTAAACCTGAAAAAAATAATGTATATGTTTTCATTGAAGTATTACTTGCAAAAATAGTGCACAATGATCAAATATCATGTAGAGACTGTATCATGTAATAGTTCACAGCACAGTCTCTGAAGCCAGGATTTCTGGGTTAAAAAGAAAAACTTGTGTAATAAAGGACAAGGATCCTCACAGATCAATTTTTTTCATCTATAAAGTGGAAATACAGTTGTCAGAATTAAATGAGTTGATACGTATAAAATACTTAGACCAGTGCCTGACGTATGGTGTATATTAAGTAAATGTTATCTATTAATATTATCCTACCCTGGTATATGACTTCATTGGGATTCTAAACTTAATTAAGCTTGGGTTGAATTTTGCCATCATGATGCGTTAGCAATAAGACATTTTGGAGTTTATTCAGGCAACTGTTAGCTTCCAATTTCTTATCTGAAAATGTGGAAAATAATCTCTACCACAAGAGACTTTCGTGAGTATCAATTGAGAATAATGAGATAAAGTGTAGAAATCCTAACACCGTGCTATTTATCCATTGCTGATTAAATATTATTTTCCTAAACCCACTAAATTGCCATTAAAATTATTCATAATTATTTAAAACAATTTCACAGTTTTTAGGTTTTCAAATCATTTTAAAATTCAACTTCTTCCCACTCCCTCCAAAAAATCGAACTCCCCTGCCAAAAAGAAATAAAGCACTCTAATTCTTTTTAACATGAGAGAAATCAGCATCTGACATGCCAGTTCCACGAATTTCTCCAAATGCTGTCGCATATTCAATAAATCATTCATAAATGGCATTAATTAATCTATAGAAATATTAATTAAATTACAACTTTTCGAGGTTTCTGCAGTAATTTGATAGTTATCTAAACATTACTCTGAAGCATTCCTTTGTTCATATAATAGGTTTAGAATATTAGAATTCCAGAATTATCAATCATGTTTTTCTGAGGTTTGCTTACTTGGCTCAGCATAAGTTCTTTCTGAATGGTTATTCCTCCAAAGATAAGAAGGACAAATGAAAGAAGTATATCTGATCAAATTCATTTAGCTGGAATCTTATCATGAGAAATAAATTTCCTGAAATGCATCAGGGATAAAACTAATCCAGCGCCAGTGTCATTGATAGTTTAATAACTGATCCTTCACCACAAATCTCTCCCCTAAAAATAGTTATCCATATCATGTTAAAATTGACTCTTTCATCTTTAAATATATCCCAGTACTCAGTATCCTTGCCTGAGTCAGGCCATGTAAATCATGGAAAAAGGTAGATTAAATTTGGGATGGGCTGTATTTCTGCTTTGGCCTTCTTGTGTGCCTAAAGTCACTTCTTTGGCTTGGCGTTGGCTTTGAAGACCAACTAGCCAAATGCATTCAATATCATTTCTGGAATCCCTGAATTTAAACATGAGCAGTGACTCACAGTCTGTGTGTCCACCATATCTAATTAGGTTAGCAATGTCAGTAATATAAACCAGGATATTCTGTGGATTTGCTGTTAGTATCTGAATATTCACATTCAGATATTGATAAGCATTCTAGATGTAACTGGAGGACATAAATCTCCTTATGTGTTTTTTACGTTGAAAGTCTATTATTGAATTAAAATTATCAATTTAGTATTGCAAATAAGCAACACAGTACCTGGAGGAGAAAACTGGTATCTGACGATCCTAAAAGAAAATATTGTTCCTGCATTATGATATCAAACCTTAAAGCTTGACTTCAAATCTTTAATAATAAAATGGTAATGTCAATTATGTTTTTTAATTTGTGTATCCAAGGAGTTCATTCCACAATGGTAATACTTACCTTCAGCTGAATGTTGATTCTAACACTCAACCTTTTAACATTTGGCCCCAATTTAACTCGATGCACCTCTTGATAAAAAAGGAGAACAGAGGGGTAGGTCACTAGAAATCCTTGGTTGACTTTTTGAAGTATAGGCATTCAGCTCACACTAGATTCTTGGGAAAGTCTTCCTCTTTAACAAAACCAGTAGGAAGCAGATCTTTGGAAGTCATCTTCTCTCTCCTTTGTCCCTGAGGGAAAGTGAAGACAGAAAGCAATAGAAGAATGTGCCTGTGAGATCCACAGGTTAATCCATGTGCACTGGGATTTATAAAAGGAGTGGGCAGTAGAGACATCTACGGAAGGCACGTAAACAGTGTCTACCAACTTGGGAACAAGGAGACCTGGAGCCATGGCCAATAAAAGGATTGAAACACAATGGATTGAGAACCAGAGACTCAGTGCAGTCAAGTGTCTATCACCAAAGAGCTCAGCAACTTTGACCAAGAAAGTCTGAGCGTTCATGAAGATTTGAAGATTTCACTCCACACATGCATTTCAATTTGCAGAATGAGAAAAATAAATTTTAATGTGAACATTTACACCTCAGTGATAGTGATATTTTGTTTTCCACTAACATTTCATCAGAAGAATGTTAGAAACATTTCCTTTCACTCCTCCAGTAGATCTTTTTAGTGTTAGAATCATTTTCACATATGATAAGCCCTCCTAAGAGTTAAATATCATTCCTTTGTCAGATAAACTGTTATACAGTGTTTCCTTCAATTATAGTAGAAAACAGTTGAAACAATTTAATGCATAGATGTCTGAGCAAAACACATCCTCTAAAACAACACTAAGGCACTGACATAATAGATTCAGTCTATTACAGTTTCTCTCTTTTATTAACTTATATTGCAATACATCACACAGTAGAACATCTGCCTATATCGTCAGTCATGAGTTTTCATAAATACTACTAATTTCTTCATTGAGAGTAAAGATTAAATCTTCCGTTTGCTTCTTTTGTTCATATAAAACAATATCTACCTAGAAGTAAGCAAATTTAAGGTCTTAATAAATGTGTTTTGATTAGTCAGTCACCCCTCTTGGAGCGTGCCTTAACTACTAAATATGATCACCTGTGATGGTAACCAAATGGCTTGATTTAAACACAATAATATTAACCAGTGTCATGTAGTGTTATTGTTAAATATCTTAAAGGATTTAAGAGTATAGTGAACTATGGAGTATAATGCAGCCTTTAAAATTATGATAGAAAATATTGATATTCATGGAGAGTTATGTATTATCCGATGATTAAAACAGATTAGACAAAGATAAAAATAGAATTATAATATGATAACCACATTTGTGTTTGTGTGTGTGTGCATGACAAACAAATTACAAGTTATGTGTATATGGCTGTGTGTATATTTGACACTTATTAAATGAATGTAAACCAAGAAGGTTCTTTAAAATAATACATGCAAAACACAATTTGCTTGCAAATGTGTCATTTACCCATGGTGCCACAAGAAGCAAAGGAGACAGGAAAAATTCTCTCCTTGCTTGTCATCCCCACATTAAAGAGCCCATATTAGAGTAATTAATCTTAAATCACAATAGTTTGATGTGAGCTGAGTAACTGTAACGCTGTTTCAGACAAATATTATAGTCAAAATTTTTTGTTAAATGATATGTACACTAATTATTCATACAATAAAATTTCTCATGATATTAAATCATTGTTTAACATTTATAGTGCTTGAATTGAAATGCAACACTAGTACTAATAGAGAATGTTTTTGGTTGTACTTTTCTAGGTCTCAGGGTGGTGAACTTTTTCTTTGAATTCCTGATCTGTGAGCTTATGGTAAGATTATAATTAATATACTAAATTTTAGAGGTTTTTTTCTTCATTACTTCTGCTTGACAGTGTCCAGTAAATACAATAGTAAAGGAAGTTTGCATATTTCATCTGATACTTTACCATTCTTTTTCATAAGTGTTGAAGACTATGTGATATTTTCTCTCAAAATGTTTATGTTCTTTGATAGATAATAGTAATATAGATTGATAAAGTCTTCAATAGGTTTCTAGGTGAATTTGAAGGCATCGTTGAAAAGATAAGGATTTATACCACTGGAAAATAACTCTTTGGACACGAATGACAATTTTATATATTAAAATTTTTATAGTGAAGTCTATTTGATGCCAATGAATAGAGGCAATGAGTTATTGAAAGTAAAACTTATTTTATCACCTGTCAAGATTTATCAAAATTGTGTTCCTCTGTAAAAGCTTGATGTTAGATCTTTAAAGAATTGAAAGTAAAATATGTGACTACAGAAATAGAAATGATAAGAAATATCCAGTGACTTCTAAGGTGATTTTTTCAGTATTATTTACTTGTTAACTTCTGTGAATCTGGATTACCCTTATAACTGATTGCTACAGATTATAAGTAACCATAAGTTTATGATGTGAAACTGATAAAGTTATTTTTTAGTAATTTTCAGAGTTCAGTTGTTCCTTAAGAGTAAACATGATAAAGATTTAGCTTGTAACTGATATATAAAATACAGATAATATGGGCATTTGTATCATATATTTTATTCTTGGGGAAAATGATATCCTTGGAAACACAAAGACAATTGACAAAAACTCCTATTGATTTCATCGTACAGCATTATTGAAATGTATCTTGAAGAAGTTGTTTTAAGTGACTGTAGGCAACAACCACTTCTAAGAACTCTAAGGTGCACTTTTGGGTTACATTTTTCAGAAACACTCAACAAATGATTACTAAAAACAAGTGACATATAGAAGCAAGGGGAAATTCCTCTGCCCTACCAAGAGGAATCTGCTGAAAATAGAAGAAATTATTATGAAATATATTATTTGGATATGCATTCAGCAATAATTTTATCCTCAAGAAGTATTTGTTAAAGTTGTAACTTTTATTTCACAAATATACCTAACTTTCCTCACAAATTATTTCAACTTATACACTGTTAAAAAATACTTTAAAAACTTACTATCATCTCTGGACTTTTTAATCTTCTTATATAAACATAAAATACATAGAAAAATTACTATCTTAAGTGCACGGTCTCAGTGAATTGTCACAAAATGAACACACTCATAAAACTAGCACTCACATGAATTAAAAAACAAAAAGATAGGACATGAGGGTACCTTGAAGCCCCCTCTTATGTTCTTTTCTAGTAACTGTACCCACAGAGCATAAGCAATATGTTGGCCTCCAGGATTGATTACTTTGCCTCCTACAGTAGGTACTGCTTTGCTTCTTTTGCTCAATATTAAATTTGTAAGATTATGTGCAGTGGTAAATCATTCATTCTCATTGCTGTGTGGTACTCATCTGTGTGCATATACCAAATTATGATCCTTTCTCCCATTTGTAAGCATGTGGGTAGCTTCCAGACTTTGGCTCTTATGAGTAGTGGTCATATAGACGTCGGGATCATGTCTTTTAGGAAACACGTGTAGGTGTTTTGTTGGATATGTAGGATATGCATATGTTCTGCTTTAGTAGATACTGATAGTTTATCAAAGTTGTTATATCAGTTTTTGACAGGAAGATGTGAGAGTTCAGTTGCTCCATATAGTCACCAACACTTGGGATTTTTCATCCTCCTATTTTAGCCATTCTGGTGTGTATGCCGGGGTATGTTAATTTGAATATTTTGAAGACCAGTGATATTAATCACTTGTGTTTATGATTGTCTGCGATATTTGTGATGATTATCTATTATGCGGATATTCATTTTTTTTTTTTTTTTTTGGTGAGGAACATTAGCCCTGAGCTAACATCCATTGCCATGCCTCCTATTTTTGCTGAGGAAGCCTGGCCCTGAGCCGACATCTGTGCCAATCTTCCTCCATTTTGTGTAGGGGTCGCTGCCCCAGAGTAGCTTGATGGGCAATGCGTAGCTCCACACCCGGGATCCGAACCTGTGAACCCCAGGCCACCGAAGCAGAGCATCGAACTTGACTACTACACCACCAGGCTGGCTCCAATATTCTTTTTTGAACTAAGTCTTCTGCCCTTTTTCTATATTATCTATCCATTTTTATTATATTATCTATCTTTTTCTACTATATATATATAATGGGTATTGAATCCTCTGTTGGATATATACGATCCTGATTCACAAGATTAAACCGTTAAAGTGTCAAGAATTTTGAGGGCTGCTTGGTAGGTTGAAAGGATAGAAGTATTTACATCACATACATTGACAAACACTGAAAAACAGGGCCTTATTTTTTCTTCTGGAGAGCTAGTTGTTAAAAATTTACCAGCACACTACTGGATACTTATTTTGTGTATTAAACCATTCGGTGGATGTTTTCATTACTCTCCTAATGGTGTCTTTTGATGAATAGAGATCTTAATTTTAATTCTAGTGTATTAGGCGTGTTTCTTGTATGATTAGGGCTTTTTGAGTCCTATTTAAGAAATATTTGCCTTTGCCTTGGTTGCTAAGATATTTTCTTATGGTTTCTCTAAAAGCTTTATTGTTTAAACTTTCATACATAATTATCTCCAGGTTTTAAAGATATTGTTTTATGTTATCTTATGTGTTTAAGATAGCTGGATAGCTTTCCATTAGAAGAGTAGTTGCCCTGTATATATTTTATCTTTTTTATTTTAAAATTAATGTATAAATATGCAGATGGTAATATTTATGTTTATTTAGTAATTTAATGTAGCTATTTATAAGCAAATTGTAGTATTTCATAAAGTTAATATATGTATGTATGCATTGTCCACTATAAGTTTCACACACCACAATCAGTTATGTGGCATATAATTTTGAAATAAATATTCAGCACTATAGTAAATTAATATTTGACTTTAACCCTAAATGTATGTTGGTAATTTATTTCCATCATACATTATTAAGGGAACCAAAAGTCTGCAAAATAAATATTCTACAGAATCATTTAAAAAATTCAGAATATTAGGCTAACTTTTAGGCATTTAAATAAAGATATAATTAAAAGGTATTTAGTTGCTTCCAAAATGTTATGTTTAATAAATTTCATAAACATATAACAGCTGTGATAAATACAGGATAAAGGATTAATTATAGAATACTATTGTGTTTACTTCATTTAGATTTTATTTATCTAGTGATTTATATATATACATATATATGTATAAAATTTTCCATGAAAAACACAGCAGTCTATCATATACCTGTTTTGTGCCTGATAGGAATGATAGTATAAAAATAACTATTACTTCTTCCTTAAAATTCTGAGTCAATTATGCAAATATGTGTATGTTTGCCACAGATTGTATTCTCCTATTATGCATGCTTTTTGAATTGCATGTGTTTTTCCTCTTGAAGTAATCGTCTTGATTTAAATACATTCAATTTTCTCCATAATGGTTGAAATATTTGAAAGATGTAATGACACATAATGGAATTAAATAATTATTTTCAAATAGAAAGTTTAAGAGTTTCAATATACACATATCAAATTTAAATTGTTTATTTTTTTAATATCTGGGTCCTTAATCCAAGCCATTTCATTGACTTCAGAGTAACTCGTTCAAACAATGGAAATGCAAAAGCAAACTGAATAATATGTTGTTTTTAATAATTAGTTATTCTTTTTTAAGTCTTTATAATAGTAAAACATCTGACGAGGAAAATTGGGGGATTATAGATTAAAACCCTTGAAACTAAAGAAAGATGGTATTTCATTTATTTTCATATATTTGGAGAGCATGGGATTTGTATCAGGGCTGTTTTTTCTTTTAGACTTCCTTACCTGTTTTAGGTAGCCAAAGGTGAAGAAATATATAGAGTGTATACTAATTTAAAAAAACTAATTAGGCGATTTACACTTTTACTAAATCACTCATCTCTGTGGCATAATTAAAGCAGGAGAAGCAAAGGTGAGACACAGAAAGGTGTCTTGAAGATTGGTCCAAAGGCTTTACAAAACATTAATGGCTAGCTGTGATCCTCCACTAGCGTTTCCAAATAGCTAAATAATGAGTTTATCTGTGAAACACAGCATAGGTTACAGAAGGAAATATTTCAGGATTTAATTCATGAAAGTGTCCCTGAAAGTAAATGATAGGTAAAGGGGAAAAAAATCAAAAGACGCAGACCACAGATACACGTAATTGATGCCAGTTAAGTATACTTCATTTTCAGAGATGACAGAGCTTGGGGACAAATCAAGTTGAAAGACATATAGTTAACGTACTTCATGAAGGAAAGTGGAAGATACTGAAGAATTATAAACATGTAGAATATTTTATTGTGTATAACTTGAACCCAAAATTAAAAGATTGAATTATGTGGTAAAATTCTAATCTGAGGGCGTGAACACCATTTAAAAAGGCCAACAAAAAAAAAAGTAAAATACAGTCAGAAAAAAATATAACCAAAAAGTTTTGTTAACATAAATGAAGATTGAACTTGAGAATAAAATTATTGGAATCACAAAGTACTCTGTGTATTTTTTTAGTTTCTATTCAATGATATATTTATTTTATTGAACTGTTAAAGTACAGTGTTATGGTTTTTTTCTCCCTAAAAAATAGAAATATTTTCTAGTTCTTGACACAATATCTGATAATAGCAGATGCTCTCTAAATTTTTGCTATCTAGAAAGTCAATTGTATATGAACTAGAGAGAAGTTATGGGGTTTCTTTTGCTATACGAAACATTTGTTTTCTCGAAAATATCCCTTTCCAACCTTTCTCCCCTCTTCCCTCCTTTCTTCTTTTCTTCCTTTTTTTCTTCCATCCTTCCTTCCTTCCTTCCCTCCATCCTCCTCCCTCCCTTTCTGTCTTTCTTTCTTTCCATTAACAAACATGTATAGAGAACTTACTATGTAGTAGGAAGATAGCTGACATGTTACAGTGATGGAGCAGACAAGGCTTATATCTTTATTGATGTCACAATCTAATGAGAAAAAAAGGGATTAAATCAACATGCAAAATAAATCTCAATTCTGATAAATGTTGTAAAGGAAAACATTCTCAAATATAGAATAGTTAAGACAGGAGTTGATATTTAAGTTGATACTTTAAAGGAATGATGGAGTTCACCACATGAGGGAATGGAGAGGGGAGGGATGTATAAAGAGATTTCTAGGCTCTGAGGAAAGGAGAACTTGGAGTGTTTGAGGAGCTAAAAGAATGTTAGTGTAGGTGGAGCATAGTAAGTAAAAAGGAGAGGGGTTTGAGATGAGGTAAGCCTTGTAGGCGGTGATAAGTATATTGGATTTGATTGTAAATGCCATTGGATGCTTTTAAGCAAAAGTGTGTAGTAATCTCATTTATGTTTTAAGATAAGCGCTTTGTGGAGAATGAATTAGTGGGAAGTGAGACTAGAAGTGGAAAGATCATTTAGTAGGAGACATTTGTGGAATTTTGAAAGAGAGAGAGAGCGATCTCAGGATGGGATCACTGAGATGGATTTGCAACCTCTTTTAGAGGCAGAACCAAAAGGACTTAATGATTAATTGGATGTAGAGGGTGAGAGAAAAAGAGACAACAATGGGCCGGCCCAGTGGCTTGGTGGTTGGGTGCGCGTGCTCCGCTGCTGGCGGCTCGGGTTTGGATCCCGGACGCGCACCGACACACCGCTTCTCCGGCCATGCTGAGGCTGCGTTCCACATACAGCAATTGGAGGGATGTGTAGCTATGACATACAACTATCTACTGGGGCTTTGGGGAAGAAAAAAAGGAGGAGGATTGGCAATAGATGTTAGCTCAGAGCCGGTCTTCCTCAGCAAAAAGAGGAGGATTAGCACGGATGTTAGCTCAGGGCTTATCTGCCTCATAAAAAAAAGAAAAAAGAGAGACAACAATCATCAGTCCTAGATTTGAGCAATTTATTGTATAGCATGACCATTCACAACTGACTTGATGAAGATGGAGTTGGAAGGCAGGCTCTAGGGAAAGAATCAATAACTCCATTTGGGATCAAGAATGTACTGTCTTACTTCTTTGTACTTAGGGGTTCTGCAGTTGCCACTTCAGATGAAAACCAAATTAAAAGTAGCGAACGAGGATTCAATACTGGACATTCGAAGGATTCATTACAGCCAATGATCTGGCAAACCAGTCGATTATAGCTAAATGTCCTGGGTTGATATTTGTAGAAGTATGTATGAATTGACACCGTAAAGACATACGGTAACTCTTGGGACCTAAGCATTCTATAGAAGGAATTTGAAATTAAATATATATTTAATACTATAGATTTCAATGATCTTTGGGATTTTAAAATGAGTCTATAGTGAGATCTGGACAGTGTATGGAAGGAAAGGGGTCACAATGGCTGGGTATTCTTTAAAGAAACAGCTGGGAATAGTTGGGAAAAGTTATTTCAATGAGCAAAGAATCTCTAATTTTAACGTGACCTCTCACAGTCAAACATAAGTAAAAGTAGAAACAATATGGGAGGAGGAATTTACTGGAATAAGTGCAATTTGAAAGATCTCTATAAACTTCTGTCATCATTATCTTCTCTAGAAAAATCACATCTTTCACATTGAGAGAATCTGATAGAGGAAAAATGAAAACAGAGCACTTTTCCTCATTTTATTAACTGTCAAAGAGGTTTCTATACATGCATATCTGCCTTTGACAAAATTGAATACATTGGAAACCAAAACTTTCTTGCCATTCCTTATATCTATTTGTCTGTGAAGGTGGGCAACTGATGGTCATGCAATTGTGTTTGCAACGTGCATTTCCTGCTGCCTTGTTTCACTTATTTAATAGCATAAATATATCATAACTTACATTTATCCTCGATATCACTATCTGTTCTGTATTCTGATACATTTTACCTGAAAATATGACCTTAGGAATTTTTTGCATTTAGTTCAGACCATCTCACTCCCAAGTAAAATAAAATATTTTCTCATTACACAGAAGAGAGATCTGAATATTACCTGTTAAAGAAGGAAGCAATAATGGGACCCTTACCTCTGGCAGATCCGAATTTTAGTCCAGCATATTCCTAACTATAATTTTGAGATCAGCATATGATGTTTAGCCATGATTAATAGATACAGAAAAACTTGGCATTTTATCATATGGCTTCTCATTCAAAGAATTCCTCTTTACCCAGGATAGCCATAATTTATGTCGGCAACAGAAGAATTATGTTATGATAAAAGCAAGGAAATTAAAACTTTAATTATCTCAGAACTTTTATCTATCAATTCTGTATATTGAATTTTCAATCTCAGATTCAAATAAATCAGCTAAGTATGCCTATTTGAAATCTATTGTTATATGTTATAATCACATATTCAGTGAGTTTATTTCAATGTATAGTTATTGCAAAATTCAAATATATTCTATTTAATGTAAAACACTCCAGAATATGCACTCATTTCAACATTTGCATCTTATTCCAATCTGGTGGATTAGAAGAAGAGATAATATCACGTGAATACGCTGTAATCTTGAAATAAATTTAAGTAAAAGCTGTTTCATTTATTTTGCTGTATTCAAAGAGGTAAATATATTTTTAAATTAAACTGATGTCTCTATTATCTGCTTAAAGTAAGGTCATGAGTATTTTAGCCCGTAAGTATATTATCACAAGAAATTATAATGGTATCAATAAGAACTTGGCATAGAAATTCTGCTTTTTCCCTAGCACGATTGCCAAGTGCTCTGGGATGGACAATGATTTGTACCATTGTAAAAGGAAATGGAACAATATGGAGGATGGGGAAAGGCTGAGGAGGTTGAGGAAAATTTATTATTGCTCCAAAATGTATAGTAACTTTTAACAGATTCAATAATTATTATTCTGTTGATACTTGTGCTGGATATTTATATTTATAGAAGGGAATATGGAGTGTGTGTGTATGTGTATGTGTATGTGTGTGTGACAGAGCGAGGTTACAGATACTCTAAATATTTCAAAGAAGCATAATTGGGATCCACCTTCCCACTATTCTTCTCTACCTTAAAAACACTATTTAATAATATCTGCGAAACAGTGAACAAATCATAAACTGAACAACTATAAATTGTGAGCAATGCTAGTTTTCTTTTCCAAGTGTAGATTTTTAAAATGAGCTTTTTGTCCAAGCTATAAAATCTATAAACTGATTTTAAGGTAGACTCTAAGGTAGACTCTCTCCCTCAAAGTGTTATATGAAAAATATTAGCTAAGAGGGACTTTTTATTTTGATAAGTCGCTGAAACCAAGAGTTAAGATATTAAAGTGTACTTCTTTCTTATTATATGTGATAATGTTTATAATCAACTGATACCTAAATTCAAACAGAAATCTTTGTGAGGTTTGTCTCTAGCCTCAAGAGGTTCTAACAAGTCTCTTATTAATAAGATTGGTTTTCCATGTTCAAAAGATCTGTGTGTCTACTAGGATTTAAATCTGTAATAGAGATGGGATTACTGCGACATCATTATTTTATAGTGATTCTGTTTGCAATAGCAGAGTAAACATGTTTACCATTTTGAACATTAATTTTTCAATTCATAGATGTATTTTTCAAAATTGGAAGTAATTATAACACATACATATATTTATTTGCTATATTTAAATACATTTTTATCTGTTAACCCAATCATTAGGGTAAGAGTCTTTACTTCAAATTATTCATACAATTTAATTTTATTCATGAATCTTCATAGTTCCTTAAAAGTATCATTAAGTGAGGAAGTCAATTGTTCTTCTAATGTAAATTTCAAGCATGACAGGTAAAACATTATATAAAAGGCTTACTATGCAAACTTGTTTTGAATACTATTGCTGGAGCATTTGCCCACGCATGAAATAGAGATATAACTACAAAATTTTCAGGTCAAACCACAGCATCAGGAAAAGGTTGAATATAAATTAAGGAGGAAATCCAATATATTTGGGAAGGACTTCATTTTCTTCTTGAGAAATCAAAGAAGGACACACTTATTAAACTTGGTCTGAAATTTCTCAAGTAAAAGTAAAAAACTGACTTCGCTAAGGACACACATAACAAAAGCACTGGCTTGTTCAGCATTTTGTTTTAAACTTTTGGAAATAATTTTGGTTAAAAGTATATATGTAAAAGATTAAAAGACATTGTGCCTACTCTGAAGGACACAGGGAAAGAGGGTTCCACCAGGGAACAAGCACGCAAGAATATTCGCTCCTTGATGTGTTCAACACAGATTTAGACTGAAAGTAAACTGTGTGTGTAACACAGTGCTAATCTCTGGGCTAAACTCTAAATAAGAGCTCATTTTGGATCTCTCCAATTAGTGATGGGGAAGGGCATGTGGTCACGTAAATTATAAGTCAGCCCAACAACAGTTAAGATTTACTGAGCATGCAAAATGTGCCAGGCAGTGTGCTAAATCCTTTACCTTGATTATCTCTTTTAATCTTCACAATATACCTGTGAGAGAAGGACTGTTGCTTCCAGTAAAACTGAGATTAAGAGAAGGTATAAACCATGCTTATGGCTTCACAACCAAGGAAAAGTGTAACAGAGATGATAGATGCTATTAGAAGGATATGAAGCAAATGTCATAGGAGAGGCTAGGATAATAATAAATGCCTATGGGAGTCTGTGAAAGCATCCTTCCTCATGGGTGTAAAATTTGAGGTAGGTCTTATAGAAAGAATATGATGTTTTCTAGGTAGTGAAGGCAGATAAAGGGAATGTTTCCATCTAATAAGATTTTCTGGAAGCATAGTGTTCTGGCTTTCATTTTCTCATTTATAATATGACAGTGGGACAACATGATTTCCAAGGTTTTTTGAGTTCTGGAATTTTATGATGCTATATCTATTTACTCTACATAAAAATAAGAGAAGAGTCTTCTGAGTAAATGCTGAAGCATCTGAGACTTTTGCCAATATACCACTTTCTTGCAGAAAGAAGAAAGATTCCTTTTATCCTGTGCATGGATAACATCATCTATTTTCTCCAAGGATAGATAGCTATGAGTAGAAATTTTCCCCCTGTCAAGGAGAAAACTATGATAGTGACGTATCGGGGCAGAGCTTAGCCAATCTGTGGTAGTTGATAGCTTAGGATTTTGTATTCTATAGAGCCAGTTACTACTGTTTGGGCTCTCTTTCTTTGTCCCCCATTCCACCCCCTCCCTCCCGAATGTTTTCTAGTTCCTTTGGGAAAATTTCACATTTTAGACTTAGAAGGCTTTCTCACACTCATGTGGGAAGATCCAAGGTATTTATGGCCCACAGAGAGGTGTTGCATAGCTGGTAGGATAGCCACTTAGACTCCCAGAAAAAGCCAATGGAGTTGGGAATGATAGCAAAGGAAACAAACAGAAAGATGACTATGATTGTACATTCTCTTCAACTTCGACATTTTCCTTATGAAATATTGAGTGAACAGAGTTAGAATGAATTTATCAGGAAGGTTTCCCAAAAGTTTTGCAATATCATCTGTGTTTATAAGACATTAGCATAATTTACTGTCCAAAAAAATTGCAAAACCTCCCTTCTTATTTTAGGGAGTATTTTGAGAGAATGGAACAAACTTACAAAAGTTAGCATGGTTAATCAGAGCTTTCAGGACATAAGTAACTGGAAAGACTAGTACCTGTGGGGTGATCTTATCCATATAAATATATCTGCTTTTATACGTACTTTAAGTATCTGAAATAATTTGAATCACATACATCACAGCAATCAAAAGTGCACATGAGTGGATGAGAATGTTTCTGAATTGAGAGTTACTGCTAGAGTCAAAGGGATGTTCTCAGACCCACGTGAAAGTGATGACTTGGTATACAGAACTGAAGATGTGCATTGGGAATTCATGGCTTAGAGTGTGGTCTTTGAAATCATGTCAATTAACAACTTGCATAATAGAGAGAAGAAAGTCAATAAAGCTGAGAAATTGGAGGAGAAATAGAAGAGCACAATCTCAGAGAAGTGAAGAGGAAAGAAGTAATTTCTCTAGTAAGAGGCCTGTGTTCATATCCCAGCTCAGCCATTTAGTCCTTGGGTAACTTGGGCAAGGTAGTCCTGCTCTCTGCCTTAGGTTATTCATTTCTCAAAGGGAGGGTTATGATACTACCTAAAAGATTGTTTAGTGCATCACATGTAATAGCGATAATAAAAATAACAACAACATTAGGAAAAGACCACCGAATTTGGTCAGGAGAAAGTCATCGAAATCTTAGCAGTTCATTTACCATATTGAGACTTTTTCTTAAATGAATGTTTTGACAAACTGGTATATTGACTACGTGAATATGTGAGTATGTACTTAGCTTGGTAATTGTGTAATAAAGATTGTTTATAGGAGTATTCTATCTCTTAGCTGCTAATAATAATAATGATAATAATAATACAGATGTATATTTCCTTGAATAGTATTTACAAAGCCAAAAGCATTATTAAAGAAAATATCATCTACATGTTTTTGCATCAAGTAGATGAATTAATAAACAATGAAAAAAATACTTGAAATCACTTTAAGACTCTTGAGTGGAGTTCCTATTTTTATGTTATCTGACAGATAACATAATCTTTAATTTGATCTTGAAACAGTATAATTATACCAGAAAAGAAACCTGGAAACACTTTTAGCTGTATATAAAATATCTCATTTTAAAAGGAAAGAGATATGAAAGAATTCAATGGAGAAATTATATATGGAACAATATATTCATCTGAGGATAAAGCAGGGACATAGTGTAAGGGGAAGGCAGTAATTACCTGTCCACTTGTAGAATAAGTTTAGCTATTTGATGCTGACAGACAATGTTTTCAATCAAAAAGCACACCTCTAATCATGACCAGTGGATTTTGGTAGATGCACCACCAGAATAGTAAGAGGAGTTTAGAGACTTCTTTAATGGCCTGCTCGTGACCTTTCTCTTTAATTCTGGAATGGTCTAGTTAATCATTGCTACTTGCTAAAACTACTTTGTAAGGAAAAATAATAATTTAATTATTCTGTTCTTAAAGGCTGTATTACTCCCTGCTTATCAAAAAAAAAAAATCAAGATTAACGTACATTTTCTGAGAATTGGAAACTGGAAAATTAAAGGTAATAATGTTTCTTCCAGTCAACCTCAGTAAATTTATCTGAAACAGGAATGATTTTAAAATACTGCTAAGCAAAGTGCTTTCCACCCATTCAATCAAAATTCTGTGTAATTTCCTCAAGAAAATAATTACATAACTGAAGACCCAGGAAGTATTCTAATATAATCTTAAAAAGTTATCTTTATGGAACTAGATACATCATATACATGTCTTTTCACCCACTTAATTTAACTTTCGGTTTGAAATGAGTCACTTTTACATCAAATGTATGCTATATCAATTCTACTATGGTGAGTAGTTTTATCTTTCATCTATAAAAACACAAACAATGAGAAATAGGCAGTTCTCTTACAAATTCAAATAAATACAAAAAAATATTTATTTCACTATATTGTTGCTTTGTGATTTAAATGCTCAAGTTTTCAGAGAATAGTGACAAATTGCCTTCTTAACCATAGATTTCTTCCTTTTAGATTTCTGCTCCATATTAAGATGCTTTTTCTCCTAAAATTAGGATTTAAATGAAAAAGAAAGGATGAAAAACCAATGTATTTATTAATGTTTAGTGGAAAGAGTACAAAGAATTCAGAATACAGATCAAAAATCGGAAAAAGCAGAGACAACCGTAGGCTCCTGGTGAGTGCTTTAGTTGGCAAAGTAGTCCTACCATCACGTCTGTCCAGGCTGCCTTGATAAGTGAAATTAATTCCATTTCCCGTTTTTAGCTTGTCTTCTGTCAAATTTAGAAAGCAGCCTGCCAGTTATGATTAAGATTTTCTTAGAAAATAGATGCTAGAACACAAGAATACAGGACTGTTGGAACCATTGTGTAAGCATAATGGTTTAGAGCAGTTGTATGCAAATTTCAGTGCACAACATTCTCAGGGCAAGCTTGCCAAAACACACGTTTTTAGGTACCTCTGCCTTCGAGGGTGTCTGACTCAGGAGATCTGGAGTAAAGCCTGGGAAGTGAGACTTTAATCAAGTGTTCCAAGGTGATTCTGATGCAGGTTGTGTTTAGATCACTTTTGGGGAAACTGTTTTTGAGAGGAATGAAGAACACAGTATATTTTTATATGAAAAGCAAAGTGGTTGGGGAGAAAATGAGACATATAAAAAATGTGAAGAAGGGGCAGTAATAAGAAAAAAAAAGGGACTCTAGTATTGAAGTACTTAGTAAAAATGAATCGCTATTTTATTTACTCTTCACAAAATCTCCCTGAGGTATTATTACCTCTATCTCAGAATAAAAATCTGAGACTCAACAATATCATTTACTTCTCCATATATCACCAACATGTTAGACCTCAAAGCTGAGGTCATTTCCATTAAACCAAGTGTGGATGACTGACACAAGGAAGAAAGAAATTATTTAAGCACCAACTGAGAGAGGTGAACAGGTTTTAGTTTTTGTTTTAATTACCTTCTTGAAAGCCACGTACCAGTTACATGTTGAGAAGTAAAGAAGAAAGATAAAAAATACACCCCCACACACCCTAGTAACCCAATGTGTGTATTTGTACACACACACACAAACAAATCTTGCTACCACCTGGAAACTAATGGCTACAGGTTTGTTTACAGTCTTCATTATGTCATTAATGCTCCCAGAGGGTTTTCCTAAATCCAACATTATGTACTTTCTCTTTAATGCTTTTTGTACACATACTGCCAATAAATCCAACTTCTTAAGCTTGTGCTCACCTTGCTCTTCAGAACATTGTATAGAAAAGCCACTTTATTCTGGCTAAAATTTTCATTTATATTCACATGGAGTGTAAACTTTAAACCACTTAGCCAATTATCATGAGTTGATTTTTTTTATGGAAATTCAGTTAAAAACCATCTATCTTTGAACTATGAAACTGTGAATTTTGTCATTTCCCATTACCTGAATTTACAAGTGGGGAAACTGAGGCTTAGAGTGACTGACTTCTTTCTGGTCTTTTGAACTTATAAAAGTTTTCTCCTGAGAAAGTTATTAACAAGTACTATTACATAATGCTTTCTCCAAGGAGTGACACACACACACACTTTCATTTTTAGTATCTATGGCAAAATTTTATTGTGAGTTGTATGCTTACATTCTGGAATCCCTTTTTTCCCTCTGTTTTCTCATGTGCTCTTACGTACTACTAGGTGCTAAAGTATTGCTACCTGATGATTAATATTTTGAAAGGAGTCAATTGTATTATTTCTCAACAGCATTTACATTTTAGTTGTGAAATTTTAAAGACAAAAAATTCTCCAGTTCTCATTTGGAAAAAGTTTTAATCATGGAATAAAGAAAAGTGAATTTGATATTATGGCCATGAGATTAAGTATTAAGAATACTTGTAACCATCTGATGGATGAAAACTAGCACTCTAACTCAACCTATTTATAGCACAAAGTGTCACTTTTTTTTTTTTTTTACTAATTGCCATGCCAAATGCTAAATCAAAATCTCTGAATTCTACTCAGTTCTTTTTCTTTTGAAAGGAATTCTTTTTTTTCCTTTTTTGATTTTATTTTTTGAGGAAGATTGGCCCTGAGCTAGCATCTATTGCCAATCTCCCTCCTTTTATTCCTTTTTTCTCCCCAAAGCCCCAGTAGATTGTTGTATGTCATAGTTGTACATCCTTCTAGTTGCTCTATGTGGGGCACTGCCTCAGCATGGCTTGATGAGTGGTGAGTAGTTCCATGCCCAGGATCTGAACCCATGGACCCCGGGCTGACAAAGTGGAGCACGCAAACTTAACTGCTATGCCACTGGGCTAGCACCTCTGCTCAGTTCTTTAATTCTATACCCAACCCTTAATCTTTCTTCCAACTGCTGGAGTAGCTCACATGCCATCTTCTCCCAAATTCTCGTTGTCAACAAACTTTTGGAAGCCTGAGGCTAACACAGGTCATATAAAATATGTTGAGTGACTGGTTATGACATAATGCTGGCTAACCAAGTTGGACAATACATAGAGAAAATGCAGTTCAACTTCTGATGGGCATTTTCAACTCATGTTTATGAAAAACTGGCTCAGGGATATTTGCTTACAGAATGTCTCACGGAAATCCTTTAGTCTGAATACATATGGACTATCACCTGTTCACACCTTTGAATAGATTGTTCCTATCTGGCTAGCTCACATCTAATTCTGATTAAATAAATTATCCATCTGTGAATCCCCTATGCTTAACTTTTAATACTTACTCTGTATTATTTCCACACTATATCTAGCCTTCTCCCTGCTCCCAACACGCCAGAAACAAGTAATTTAGTTGCTAAGACTTTTCCATTTGTCTAAAGGCAAACTTATCCACCTCTATGAAAATGTGTATATTATCTTTCTCCCTGTTTGATATACCATGGATATCTGGGAGAATCAAGGTTAGATTTTAGTCAATTTGACTTTTTGATAATGAGGTGGTAGGAAAAGCAGTAAAGGTATTGAAAAAAAGAGCTTTAAATCATGTTTAAGCTTACTAAAGCCTTTCAACAGAACATATTTTATTCTGGTAGTAATAAAATGGATGGGATTTCATTGTAAAGCTGAGCAGAATTCAGCTTCTAATATGTCAGCTTTACATGACAGATTATTAATAAACTGCCACTGTTATCACTTGATACCAATCTTTGGTGACTGCTTATTTTTGAACTCGAAACTCAAATGTGTTTTTTAAGTAATATTTCCTTTCCAAACCAGTTTCTTCTTTTAAATACATTTTTCTCTGCTCTGTAGAAATTATTGTGCCATTTAACTCATGGTTTCAATTTCATTATACTAACATATTCCAAAAATCACTAGGGCATATATATGACCATATATAGATAGATAAACAAATAGATAAAGATTTTTTTCATTTGATGAAGATGAAGACAAGGCAGAGAATTAAGGAAGAGGATTTACTTTAAACTTGGTACCTAACACAATGAGAACGTTAGTAAAATCCATTCTCTCAACTAACTTTCCCCAGTGTGTTCCCCTTTTTCTCTGTTGTTCATCTATCCTTGTTGTAGATACCCATTTTCTACTGCCCATAACTTCATTAATTCAACAAAACACATTGAGCCTCTGTATGAAATAGACATTAGGCTAGTGTTGGAAAACAGGCAGTGGGCAGATCCTGCAAGGAACTTACAGTTCAAGAGAGCTTACAGAGTCTAAGGTCATCCTCTACGTAAAAAAGGGATCATCACCTAGGAAGTTCTGTATGCTATGTATCTCCTTGTCCTTCCATCAAAACTTTAGCTACCCATCAGAGGAAAGTTAAGAGCTACTTTGCAATAAGTTGTAATTAGTGAGTTAAAGAACATAGCATCTGATGATAGTAAAGAAAGTGTGCATAATGCCATAAAGAGGGCAAAGCAAGTAGAAAAATTTATAGATCCGTGGAGGTATGACTCACTGATTTGTATGTAAGTAGCATATATTATCCTCATTGTTGTAACTGGATGGTTCTTGTCAAAACTGATTACTACTTGGGCAAAGCTGTAAATAAGGGTTCATACTCGTAGGTATTCATCAGTACTTACTGAGCACTTTATTACACATCACTCTGCTGGATGATTTTATACAAATAAGAGAGCACTCTTTTTGGAATAAAACTGAAATATGTAAAAAATGAGTTAGCAGAGTATTTGTGGAACTTAGGAAGCCTGATTCTGCTTATAATTAATTGTGTGACCTCACACACGTCATTTGTTTTCTCAGGTCCTCCATTCATTGAAGTATAAAATAAGAAGGATGTGCACTGTGAATTGAATCCTTTCATGCTTTAAATTTAATTATTCTTACTGCATCAGTTGGGATGCTTTTGGCCACAGGTAACAGGAAAGTTACTTAGCAAACTCTAAAAAAAGGTTTATTATCATACATTACAAGAAGTTGAGCAGTTGTATGAATGATTAATTCAGTGACTCACCGATATCATCAAGGACCTAGGTTCTTTCCATCTTTGTACTCTGTCACCTGTCACAGGCTTGTCCTTGGTCAGCTTCCCTCAATATTGAAAGATGTCTGCCATAGTTGCAGGTTTCGCATCCAGACACAAGATGTCCTGTGGAGGAAAAGGAACTTGGCCTTCTTTGTTTGTCTTTTAAAATTAAGGAAGCTATTTCGAGAAGTGCCACCTGACTGTCTACTGATAGCGAATATCCCTTCACCTCTCGTTGATCAAATGTGTCGGATGCCCCAGCCTAAAAGAACCAATTACTGTTAGCATAGCCAATCATGTTTACCCTCTGCATCTGAAAATGAGTCCCACTTCCATAGAAGCTCAAGGCTGCCCAGAGAAAGTAAGAGTTTTAAAAATTCAAGTTTCCTTAAGCTGGAAGAATTGTTCTTGGCCAGGCATCCAGTGGTATCTGTTATACTTATTATGCTTTGTTGGTATACTACATTCTTCCTGGATGAATATTTTTATTTTCCCTGAGCACACAATAAATAAACTGTGGGTCTACTTTAGAATGAAAGTCTCCAAGTATATGCAAATCAAATTAAATAGGTGATTGCCTCCAAAATAGGCAATTCTTACTGTTTACATTCACATCCTCTCTCAAAATTCTTTAGTGACTCCTCATTTTCAATAGAATAATTTAGAAATGTACAGAATAGTTGGTCTGTCCCTGGATTACACAGCTCTGTTCCTATCCACAGCCACTTGCATGCACTATTGCATTTGCTTTTCAACTGCTGCCTTTGCCTATGCTGTTCTCTCAGCATCACAACAATCACACCCTCAACAGCGTCTCCTACCCCCTCAATCCTCCCTGTAACGCTTCCTCTTACCTGACTGGCTCTTGCGTATTTGCCTGGCAGAGAAGGGGAGCTTCTCTTCCTCCTGTTCCTTCAAGTGTCAATGATGTACTTCACTTCCCCTTGAATCCTCAGGTGACCTATTGGTCTTTCATTTTCCCGTTAAGCTTCAGCCATATTCCTATTAGGTTGATTATTTCATGGTTTTACGTCTACTTGATGATCTCTCTCTGCACTGGACTTTCCACTTTTTAAGTGTAAAGCTGGTGTCCTTGCAGCTTTTGTACTTGACCCTGTAATAACTGACATAAGGCAAGGTTTATTGTGTGTTTGCTGGAGTATGTGTCTGGGCAACAGATGGTGTTGGAGTCAGTGTACGTAAACCAAGCAAATAGTTGGATATTTCTTTTCCTTTTCCATGATAAGAAAATAAGATCGCCTGCAGAAGTGCTTCTCAAAATTTTCCACAAATGTCAAAATGTTTCCCTACCCAAAAACTTGACCTACTAGGGACAATCTACAGAATATAATTAGTAATTAGCAAGTGCAAACTGTCTTTAAATACGGTATTTAATCTTTTAAAATCTTGCTAATTTTATATTTTAGAGTGTTTAGTCTTTTAAATGCCTTGTAAATCTATATTCCATGTCATAAAATATCTAGATTTTGCTTAGTATAAAATAATGTTTATGTATCATTATGTAAAATCAGTTTCCAGGAAGAATCATCTGGTTTATCCTGATACCCTAGGCAAACCATTATATACTCTCTAAGGAACTGAATTCTCTGATCAAGAAAGATGGATTTAAGAGAATGGAAAATAATCCATGAGATATAACATTTTGTCCACAACACCATTGCTAATTGCTGCTTTCTTTAGTAACTAATGTAACCTCACTGTGCATTAAATAAACAAAATCCTTATGGTTCTGTTATTATAATTTACTTTCATATATATCTCCATTTTTGAAAAGGTTAACCTGTGCGAATTATTTTCATCTCCTTGAATTCAAGGATTCATATAAGTAACAGTCTTTAAAATATAAGAATAAGTTTGATTTATGTTGCCCATTTATAATTGTAACTATTAGTACATTGTGATTGTTTTAAACAAGTACTGGAAAAGAAAAAAATATCCCAAGATGAAATCACTGGGGAAGAAAAAAGATACAGGAAAAGAAAGCAAGCCCTAACAGCATAGCATTTGAGTTGTCACAAATGAGAAGGCAGCCAATAAATGATTCATTCTGTTTCCACCATAGCATATTTATAAATCCATCTGACATCGTTGGCCTATCAGAGGGCTGAAAAATGAAATTAAAGGTTTCCTACTATAGATGACACCATCAACGAAGGGGGCGAGGGAGGGTTATTGGTCATTTTCATTTATCTCATTTCTCTCCATTCCATCCTTGACAGCTCTAACACATAAGGTCTTCAATCGCAGGGAGCAGGGCCAAAGTTTAATCTCCTGTTTTGTTTTCACCAAGGACATTTCGTTGTTTTTATAACTGCACAAAAAGATGAATAATATATACAATTCTGCGAATACGTTATGGTAAAAAAACTGTAAAAAATGACTTTAAAAAATAAAGAGTTCTGTAATTTGTTCTTCACATCTGTGGATATTTGAAGCATTTTCTTTTCATTTCTTAGATCTAAAACTATTTTCATATTCTTGTAAAAATAGTTTGGCAATATTAAGAACAAGTTTAAGAAATAAAAGAAAAAAGAGAAACAATAAATTAAAAGTATCCATATTTAATCTGTCGTCCTAGGGTACAGATTCTGAAGTATCAAGATAAACAGGATTTCCATGCTTTCCTTTCCAGTGCTTGTACAGACTCACATGCAGATACCATCATTCAAAACATGCATCTCTTTCCAACTTAAACTAAACGAGTATTTTCAATCATAAGAAAGGTATCTCCATTTTTACATAGTCTTAAAAATTGTAAATTTAAAAGACTGTCTATTATTTCAGTTCAAAAGGATTCCCAGTCGAAACAGACCAAGGCAGAGTTTAGTGGGCTTAAAAATGTATGTTTAGAGTAACAAAGAGAGAGGGAAATTAACAAAATGTCTTGTTATTTTAGTTACCAGCTTAGACAATCCTTTTCATTTTAGAAACCATTTACTGATATTACTAATATTTTTAATAAATATTTGAGTATTATCTTTCTCTTTATTAAAATTATTTTTTATGAAATTACATAAGATTGAGATAAGTAAGAGGAAACAGGACAAACTTGAGATATAGGCAATTTTAAAACCAGTTGTCCCTCATTTAAATTTTTAGTAAACAAGTACCTGTTTATTTTTTTATTGAGATATAATTGACATATAACATTATACTAGTTTCAAGTGTACAACATAATTATTTGAAATTTGTATATATTGTGAAATGATCACCACAATAAGTCTAGTTAACGTTCATCACCATACATAGTTACAAAAAACATGATTTTTTTGTGATAACTTTTAAGATCTACTCTCTTAGCAACTTTCAAACATGCAATACAGTATTATTAGCTATAGTCATCATGCTGTACATTACATCCCCATGACTTATTTATTTTATAACTGGACATTTGTACCTTTTGACCATCTTTACTCATTTTGCCCACCCCGACCTCTGACAACAACCAATCTGTTCCCCGTACCTATGAGATTTTTTAGTTTTTCTTTTTAGATTCCACACATAAGTGAGATCATATGGAGTCTGTCTTTCTCTGACTTATTTCACTTAGCATAATGCCCTAGGGTTCATCCATGTTGTAGCAAACAGCAGATTTCCTTCTTTATTTGTGGCTAAGGTATATATAATAATGCTCCAATAAACATGAAAGGGCAGAAATCGTTTTGAGATAGTGATTTCACTTCTTTTGGTTGTATCCCAGAAGTGAGATTGCTGGATCATAAGGTAGTTCTATATTTAATCTTTTGAGGAACCTCCATACTATTTCCCATAGTGGCCATACCAATTTACATTCCCACCAGCAGTGCACAAGATTTCCATTTTCTCCACATCCTCACCAGCATTTGTTATCTCTTGTCTTTTTGACGATAGCCATTCTAACAGGTATGAGCTGATATCTCGTGGTTTTCATTTGCATTTCCCCTATGATTAGTAATGTTAAGGACCTTTTCGTGTACCTGTTGGCAATTTGTATATCTTTTTTGGAAAAATATCTTTTTAGGTCCTTTTCCCATTTTTAATTTGCTATTGAGTCTAATAAGTTTTTATACTGTATTTTGGATATTAACTCCATATCAGATATGTGGTTTGCAAATATTTTTCCCCATTCCATAGGTTGCCTTTTCATTCTGTTGATGGTTTCCTTTGCTGTGCAGAAGCTTTTTAATTTGATGTACTCCCACTTGATTATTTTTGTTTTTGTCGCTTCTGCTTCTGGTGTCATATCCACTAAATCATTGCCATGACCAATAGCAGGGATCTTTTTTCCCCTATGTTTTCTTCTAAGAGTTTTATGGTTTCAGGTCTTTGTCTTTAATCCTTTTTGAGTTAATTGTGTGACGGGTGTAAAATATGGGTTCAGTTACATTCTTCTGCATGTGCATTTCCCAGCACTATTTACTGAAGAGACTGTCTTTTCTCCATTGAGTATTCTTGACTCCCTTGTCAAACATTAGTTGACCATACATGTGTGGCTTTATTCTGGACTCTCTGTTCTATTCCACTGATCTATGTGTTTGCTTTTGTGCCAACACCACACTATTTTGCAGTATAGTTTGAAATCAGGAAGGGTGAGGTCTCTAACGTTGTTGTTCATTCTTAAAATTACGTTGTCTATTATCTTTTAGCAACACTAATTTTTCCAATTTACAAACACAGGATATCTATTTTTTGTGTCTTCTTCCATTTCTTTCATCAGTGTCTTATAATTTTCAGTGTACAGATCTTTCACCTCCTTGGTTAAATTTATTCCCAAGTAATTTTATTATTTTTAATGGTGTTATGAATGGGAATTTTTTCTTTATTTCTTTTTCGGATAGTTTCTTGTTAGCATATAGAAATGCAACTGATTTCTGTATATTGATTTTGTATCCTGCAACTTTACTTAATTCATTTATTAGTTTTAAGTTTTTTTGGTTGGATTCTTTAAGGTTTTCTATAAGTCATGTTATCTGCAAACAGACACAATTTTACTTCTTCCTTTCCTATCTAGTCCCCTTTTATTTCTTCTTGTCTTATTGCTCTGGCTAGGACTTCCTGTACTATGGTGAATAAGAGTGGTAAGAGTGGATACCCTTGTTTTGTTCCTGACCTTAGAAAAAAACTTTTAACCTTTCCCTCTTGACTAGGATGTTAGCTGTGGACATACGGCCTTTATTATGTTGAGGCACATTCCCTCTAGACCCAATTTGTTGGTAGTTTTTATCATGAAAGGTGTTGTATTTTGTCAAAAACTTTTTCAGCATCTATTGAGATGCTTATATGATTTTTATTTTTCATTTTATACTACAATGCATCTCCTTTATTGATTTGCATATGTTGAACCATCTTTGCATCCCAGGGATGAATCCCACTTGATCATGGTGCATGATCCTTCTAATGTGCTGTTGAATTCAGTTTGCTAGAATTTTGTTGAGAATGTTTACATCTATATTCATCAGGGATGTTGGCATGTAGTTTTCTTTTCTTGTAATGTCCTTATCTGGCTTTGGTGTCAGGGTAATGCTGGCCTTTTAAATGATTTGGGAGTGTTCCCTCCTTGTCACTTTTTTGAAAGACTTTGAGAAGAATTGGCATTAATTCTTCTCTAAATGTTTAGTAGAATTCACCAGTGAGACAATCTGATTCTGGGCTTTTTTTTGTTTTTTTTTGAGAGGGTTTTGGTTGCTATTTATATCTTCTTTGTCATTATTGGTCTGTTGAGATTTTCTGTTTCTTCAAGATTCAGTCTTGGGAAGCATATGTTTCTAGGAATTCATTCATATCTTCTAGATTTTTCAAGTTTCTGGCATATAATTGTCCATAGCTGTCTCTAATGATCCTTTGTATTTCCACAGTATCAGTTGTAATGTCTCCTCTTTCATTTATAGTTTTATTTGAGTCCTCTCTCCTTTTTTCTTGGTGAGCCTAGCTAAAAATTTGTCACTTTTGTTTATCTTTTCAAAGAATCAACTCTTGGTTTTGTTAATCTTTTCTATTGTTTTCCTGTCTCTATTTCATTTGCTTCTGCTCTGATGTTTGTTATTTCCTTCCTTCTAACTTTGGGCTCAGTTTATTCTTTTCCTCATTCCATGAGATGTAAAGTTAAGTTGTTTATTTGAGATCTCTCTTTTTATATTGATGTGTGCATTTATTACTATACATTTTTCTCTAGAACTCCTTTTTCCTCATCCCATAAGTTTTAGTATGTTGTGTTTCCATTTTCATTTGTCTCAAGATATTTTTTTATTTCCCTTTTGATTTCTTTTTGATCCCTGGTTGTCCAGGGATGTGTTGTTTAATTTCCATATATTTGTAAATTTTCCAGCTTTCCTACTGTTAGTGATTTCTAATTTCATACTATTGGGGTCAGAAAAGATACTTGATTTAATCTCTATCCTTTTAAATTAGTTTAGACTTGTTTTGTGGCCTAGCATATGATCTATCCTGGAGAATGTTTCTTGTGCACTTGAGAAGAAGATGTATTCCGGTGCTATTGTTGGATGAAAATACTCTGTATATGTCTGTTAGGTTCATTTGGTCGATAGTGGTGTTTAAATCTGCTCTTTCCTTTTTGATTCTCTGTCCAGATGATTTATCCATTTTCAAAAATGGAGTACTAAAGTCCCCAACTATTATTGTATTGCTGTTTATTTCTCCTTTTAGTTCCATTAGTATTTGCTTTTTATGTTTGTGTGCTGCTATGTTGGGTGCATAAATATTTACAATTGTTATAGGTTCTTAATGAATCAACCCCTTTATCAATATATAATGACCTTCTTTGTTTCTTGTGTCCATTTTTAGCTTAACATTATTTTGTCTGATATAAATATATGTACCCCAGTTTTCTTTTTTTTACCATTTTCTTGGAATAACTTTCCATGCCTTTATTCTCAGACGATGTGTGTCCTTAATGCTAAAGTCAGTCTCTTATAGGCAGCATTTTGTTGGATCTTGTTTTTTTAATCTATTCAATCATTTCGTGTCTTCTGATTGGAGAATTTAATCCATTTACATTTACAGTAATTATTGATAGGTAAAGACTTACTATAGCCACTTGTCAATTGTTTTTTGACGGTTTTGTAGATCCTTTGCTCCTTGTTTACTCTCTTACTTTCTTCCTTTGTGATTTAATGACATTATGGTGGTATGCTTAACTCCTCTGTCAAAATCATTTGTGTATCTACTACAGGTTTTTCTTTTGTGGTTACTATGCATCTTACATAAAATATCTTATAATATCCTATTTTAAGCTGATAACAACTTAACTTTGAAAGCATACAGAAATGTCATACTTTTACTTCTTACTCTCTCACATTTTAGATTATTGATGTTACAATTTACATCTTTTTTATATTGTGTATGTAATAGCTTATTGTAATTATTGTTGTTTTCAATACATTTTTTCTACATTTTAAACTAGAGTTGTAAGTGATTTATGCAACACCATTACAATATTAGAGAATCTGAATTTTACTTTAGATTTACTTTTACCTGTGAGTTTTACAAATTCATATGTTTTACCATATTAATTAGCATCCTTTCATTTTAGCTTATAGAATACCCTTTAGCATTTCTTGTAAAAAAGGTCTAGTGGTGATAAACTCCTTCAATTTTTGTTTGATTAGGGTTATCAAGTAGGCATTTGGATGTGTGAGGCTTGGGTTTGGAAGATATGTCAGTGCAGAAGATAAAAATGTGAATGTTGGTAGTGTAAAGACGGTATTTAAAGCCATAGGACAAGATAAAATTCTTAAAACAGTGTGTATATATATAGAGAGAGAAAATGTCTAAGGCTGAGCCCCAGAGCATTCCAACATTAAGAGTTCAGAGAGAAAAGAGCAAACCAACAAATGAGACTGAGTGGATACAACCTGTAGATAGGAGAGAACCAAAAGTGTATGGTATGTGTGAAGCCATGAATCACTTGTGAAGTGAAAGTCTTATCAACAGAGATATTCTATAAATTAATAGCTTCCTTCTTTTGAAAGTAACAACACATTCAATTTCAGTTAAATTTTGAACGAAGTACCTTTCCCCCTGCACATTCCCACTGTAGTTCTGAAAACAAAGGGAGGGTATTCTCCTTTGTTGCTTGAGTACTGTGTCATTTGATTGTTCTTTGTGAAAATGCCATTTTCCTCCACATAGTATGATGAAAAATTAGTGACCATTTATTGAGAGATGATGAGGGCCAGACAGTGTGCTAGAAGGATACTCTTTCTTTCATTTGTGGACATTATATTTTAAACTCACAACAATCATTCAATCAGTGTTTTGTGGGTGAGCACTAAGTCCCAGAGAGGGTGGGTAAATTAAGATGATAGAATAAGTAACCAATAGAACCACCAGGTCCATCTCAGTTCAAGCCTTTGCTCTTTCCTGCAGTAGAAGTGAATATCTCATCTGAGGTTAGGATACAGGGTTCTAGTCCTTTGGCTTTTTCTGGTAACTGAGAGGCCTTCCAGGGAATTGGGCATCTCTGAGACTTTACTCCTTCATCATCAAAATGATAAATTAGAGAATTCTCAATTTCTTGCCCAGAATTATATTCTGAGGCTTGGATTTAATCTGATATGCTGACCATCTTAAATAGGAGGATTTCAGGTTGTGTTAGCTCTTAGAGAAACAGACAAAGCTATATACTTTAAACTGTCCATGCATCTGATGTGGGGCCCTAGCAACAATAACTAATTAAAAAGTATTTCTTATGTGCAAGGTGACCAGGCACTGGGCAAGAAAATTGGGGGCAAGTTAGATTCAAAGGATGAAACACAATTTTTGGCCTCCAGGAGTTTATAATCTACTCAAAATTAGTATGAACAATAACAAGCATAATATAAGGCCTTATAAAGAAATAATTTAGGTTACAAAGAAGAAATGTAATAGGAGACAGAAGTTCTATTAATTTATTTTTCTATATGTAGACTTCCAGAGGAGGACAACCTTTTAAACTTTTTCAGGCATTTGTTAGTTTTTGCATTTATTTTTAATGTTAACATTTTCATTAAATAATATTAATGTTACATATTGTAAGGCAATTAGATTCAGGTTTATTCTTTTCTCATACAATATAATGGAAAATGTCATTTCATAGCTAATGTTTTCTCTCCTTTCATCTGTATACTTGAGAACACATAGATTTGGGATATACACATTTTATAACCTACATAAATGCAAAACACAGTTCCTTATATATACTAGGTCCACAAGATATTGAATTTAGCCTGTTTCTAAAATAGAAAGCAGAGAAGAAATCAGTTTGTAAAAGATGCTTTACACCCCACAGTGATGCTGGGCTATAGTTGCAGATACTATATGAAATATTGTGTAATTGTGTGTGTGTGTATGTGTTTATGCGTATATTAGCAAAGTTGATGGGACTAAAATACAATGAAGTTAAATTCAAGGAATTGCTCTATGGGGTTGTTTAGATTTGTTCAAGTCTTTAACCACCAACTTTCACCCTCATCCTAGTGAACCCAGTTGGCAATGTGTGATGTTGCTCAGAAGGTGAGCTGGCTCCATGAGTATGGGGAAAATGTAGATTTATATAGGTAAACAATGCAGAGGATATGGCCATATATCTGCCCTAATAAAATATTTTGTTAGAAATTCTTCTAAAAGCATAAACAGTTAGTAATGTCACATATTGAATATTCTCTAGAAAATGAACACAATATATTTATGAAACATGCATGATGGCAATATTACATATATTTTCTCCTGAAAACTCACACTCAAAACTGTGAAATATGTCATGTTACACACTTGTGTCTTTAAACAGAACCTAATTTTACAATTGAATCTAAATTTTCTAAGTATATAGAATTATTTTCCTGGTTTCATAAATACTACAACCGGCAACCTGTGTTTGACTAGGTTATAGATATGAAATAAAACTTACATAAAACAGAATATATAGAGCTATAAGCAAAGAAATTATATTAAAATTCATATGTTTCTGATTGGCTTTATTTCATTGAATAATTGAATATACATAGTTTTTCTTGGCTTGGAATTTATGTCCTTGCTGACCTATAATCATACCTTCGTACTGTGTGTTTTATGGAACAAATTCCATTAAATGTAAGTTTTCTGCATAGTTAAGAAGTGTTGTCATTTCCTCTGCAATTCTTTTTATCTCTATTTCTCAGTATCTGTGCAGAGATTCTTATTCATTTGAAGACGCTGGAGCTGAATTCTAATGAGTCAAGCCCCAAGTGTTCATTTCATGGGTAATTTCTTCAGGTGCCAAACATCGACCAACATTTTCAGGTGCCAGAGTGGGTATGATTGTTCATTTTCTCTCGGGTGGTGTCAGAACTCATTTCTCTCAAGATATTCAACCTTACACTATTTGCTTGACATGCTCCTCCTAAAAATCATATCAAGATTTTTTTTTTTAAATAGCTGCCAGTGTAATCTAAAAAATGGGTGAGTCAGATCAAAGAAAAAAATAAAAAAAACTATTTGTCAGGGTGTGCACTAGTAAATAAATTCTCTGGTCTCAGTAATGTTGGGGCAGGAGAATATATTAGTATCTATCCATTAGTCACACATTCATCCATAAAATGCTCAAATATCATTTGAATGGACATTCTGTGGCATGTGGACTATAAGAAGCCATGTCCTTATTGGCATGACACTGAAGATAAATTACTTGGTACCATTTCCTGTATTTCATACACCCACATGAGCACAGTGATGGAGTTTGCAATTAATATTTTTGGATTCTTGCCCACTTACCCCTTGAAATACTGTCATATGAAAAAAGTGGAAGATGAAGTTAGAATTTTGCTTTTCTACCCAGTCTGTAACAGAATGTTCAAAAATGGCATTAATCTGCAGATGCCATGTTCCCATCAGGGGTCTGGTTCATTCCCTTAAAAAGCCACAGAATCACAGCAGGCAAAATTCCCATATATAAGCTCTGTTGTTGGAGAGAGAATGTGTGCCTGCAGCTGTCAACTGTCCACCATTGTTCCCACAGGGCCCAGTAGTCATCAGTTAAGTCATTGATAGATGTTGAGAAGTTGTGAGCATTATTTAATTTTTAAAGTATGGTTGTAACTATTGAATTTTGAAACATATTAAGCTCCTTCACCTCATTTTTCTAAAAATTTGGAGGTACTAATGACTCGCACCATGAGTATTTTGGTAGGAAGTCCGTTACTGCCAACAATACAGTCTGGCATATTTGAACTTACTTGATAGTAAGGAAAAATTGTATCCACTCCTCACTAACCTCATAAATTCAGCAAGCTAAAAGTATCCATAATGTCATTTGGAAGCACTAAAACACAGTAGAACACATGATCTTTGGAATCCCAACCTGGGAAAGAATCTGTTTTTCACTTCTTACTTATTGGACTCGGACAAATGTCTGAATTCTTTGAGTCTGAGTACCCTCATCTGTTAACTGGGAATGATGTCATTTGCTACTACATGGCAAAATGTTTCTGGAAATTGTGACATTAATTGTTTTGTGCAATATTGGCAAAATGCTATTTAATAAAGGTTAGCAATGAATATTGTTCTTAAGGAGAAATTAGAAAATAATGTCTAATTCATTCACTCATTCAATAAGTACTAAACGTTTTCTATGTGCAAATCAGTATAATAATTTCTCAGAAACAAACTTCCAGGAATTAAATATTAGCTCTTTTTCTATCAAGTGCTTTCAAATTATCAAAGGAAATTCTAAGAAAAGCAAAAGCTTGCAATAATCTATTTTACAAACATCTTCCCAGACTTACAAGTGTTGGTATGCTTTATGGCCTTTGCCTCCATATTTAATAAATAAGAAATCTAATAAATTGTTGTACTACCACAATGCAAATTTGGCCCCAGTGTCCAGAACTTCTACTATTTTCTGAAATGGAAGAAGACAGTCCACTCAAATTGGCTTTTGAAATTGGACCAAATGCTCCAGATGTTCTCGTACTGCCAGCGGAGCTTGTCTGTGATCCATGTCAGAACTGCAGCTGTCAACACGAAAGCACACCTGCCACTGGTTTACTGTCAGCAAATGACTTTTCAATTGTATTAGAAAGTGAAGCAAACTGCCGAATGAAGCATTTGCCTTTAAAAAGAATCCATGTCACAATATGATTTTGCTCCATAAAAATTCAGGGATTTCTGGAGTCTTCCCAAGCACTAACCTTAAGCTCAGGAGCAATGTCTGAAAATTAGTAGATAAATCTCAGAGTGTTCTTAGGTCATTAGATAGAACAAGCTTCTGGTAGACTCACTCCAGAGAAGCAAGTATTTGCACATTAATTAAGGAGGCCCTTCTACAAGTTGGCACAATTATCTTTATAAGCAGAATTAAAATATAAAGTAGAACTAAGTAAACTTGTTTGATAGTCAATATTTCTGAGGATTTGATTAAAAACTCTCACTGGAGTAACAAAATTTTAGAGATTTGGAGGTTTTATTTACGTTTTGAGGTATAGCTAAACGCAGAAAATGGTGATTGACGTGAAATTCTTCCACCAGTGCAAAAGCGATGACTCTTTGACTTCAAATTAAAATCATTTCCCTCTTTTTGCATACTCCCTGCATACTGTTCCTCTTTGATTTTGTTTTGTTTTAGAGACTTCATGGAACAATGGAAATGCATGGGTTTTGGGGTCAGTCAGCCTGGGTAAATTAAGTAACCTCTTTGAGCTTCAGTTTCTTTATTTGAAAAAGTGAGATACTTACACTTGTCTTTTATGGACAGTACATGAGATTCTGAATATTGATGATTCTCAAACTTAGAGGAGATTCTGAAGTGGGACATACACTTAGAAAGCCCTTCAGGTGATGGTGATGAGCAGTTAGGTTTATGCACCTTTATTGTTTTATTTATTTATTTATTTATTTGCTTTTTAATTTTTTGTTTATTGCAGTAACATTGGTTTATAGCATTGTAAAAATTTCAGGTGTACATCATTATACTTCTATTTCTGCATAGATTACATCATGTTCACCACCAAAATACTAATTACAACCCATCACCACACACATGTACCGAATTATCCCTTTCACCCTCCTCCCTCCCCACTTCCCCTCTGGTAACCACCAATCCAATCTCTGTCCCTATGTGTTTGTTTATTGTTGTTATTATCTACTACTTAATGAAGGAAATCATACGGTATTTGACCTTCTCCCTCTGACTTATTTCACTTTGCATTATACCCTCAATGTCCATCCATGTTGTCACAAATGGCTGGATTTCATCGTTTCTTATGGCTGAGTAGTATTCCATTGTGTATATATACCACAGCTTCTTTATCTATTCGTCCCTTGATGGGCACTTAGGTTGCTTCCAAGTCTTGGCTATTGTGAATAAGGCTGCAATGAACACAGGCGTGCATGTACCTTTACAAATTGGTGTTTTCAAGTTCTTTGGATAAATACCCAACAGTGGAATAGCTGGATCATATGGTAGTTCTATCCTTGATTTTTTGAGGAATCTCCACACTGTTTTCCATAGTGGCTGCACCAGTTTGCACTCCCACCAGCAGTGTATGAGAGTTCGCTTTTCTCCACGTCCTCTCCAACACCTGTTATTTCCTGTCTTGTTTGTTATAGACATTCTGACAAGTGCGAGGTGTTATCTCATTGTAGTTTTGATTTGCATTTCCCTGACAATTAGTGATGTTGAACATCTTTTCATGTGCTTGTTGGTCATCTGTATATCTTCTTTGGAGAAATGACTGTTCAGATCTTTTCCCTGTTTTTTAATTGGGTTGTTAGTTGTTTTTGTTGCTGACATGTATGAGTTCTTTATTTTGGATATTAATCCATTATCAGATATATGGTTTGCAAATATCTTCTCCCAATTGTTAGGTTGTCTTTTCATTTTGTTGATGGTTTCCATGATGTGCAGAAGATTTTAGTTTGATGTAGTCCCATTTGTTTATTTTTCCTATTGTTTCTCTTGCCTGGTCAGACATGGTACTTGAAAATATGCTGCTTGGCTCCCTTGTCGAAAATTAGCTGTCCATAGATGTGTGGGTTTATTTCTGGGCCCTCAATTCTGTTCTATTGATCTATGTGTCTGTTTTGGGGCCAGTACCATGCTGTTTTGGTTACTATAGCTTTGCAGTATATTTTGAAATCAGGGAATGTGATACCTCCAGCTTTGTTCTTTTTTCTCAGGATTCCTTTGGCTATTTGGGGTGTTTTGTTGTTCCATATAAATTTTAGGATTCTTTGTTCTATTTCTGTGAAAAATGTCATGGTGACTTTGATAGGGATTACATTGAATCTGTGGATTGCTTTAGGAAGTATGGACATTTTAACTATGTTAATTCTTCCAATCCAAGAGCATGGAATATGTTTCTATTTCTTTGTGTCTTCTTCAATTTCTTTTAACAATGTTTTATAGTTTTCAGTGCACAGGTCTTTCACCTCTTTGGTTAAAATTATTCCTAGGTATTTTTTTCTTTTTGTTGCAGTTGTAAATAGGATTGCATTCTTAATTTCTCTTTCTGCTACTTCATTGTTAGTGTATAGAAATGTAACAGATTTTTGTATGCTGATTTTGTATCCTGCAAATTTGCTGTATTCGTTTATTATTTCTAAAAGTTGTTTGGTGGATTCTTTAGGGTTTTCTATATATAAAATCATGTCATCTGCAAGTAGTGAAAGTTTCACTTCTTCCTTTCCAAGTTGGATCCCTTTTATTACTTTATTCTTGCTTGATTGCTCTGGCTAGGACTTCCAATACTACGTTAAATAAGAGTAGTGAAAGTGGGCATCCTTGTCTGGTTTTGTTCTTAGAGGGATAGCTTTTAGTTTTTCTCCATCGAGAATGATATTAGCTTTGAGTTTGTCATATATAGCCTTTATTATGTTGAGGTATTTTCCTTCTATACCCATTTTATTCAGAGTTTTTATCATAAATGGATACTGTATCTTGTCAAATGCTTTCTCTGCATCTATTGAGATGATCATATGATTTTTTTTCTTCATTTGTTAATGTGGTGTATCACGTTGATTGATTTGTAGATGTTGAACCATCCCTGCATCCCTGGAATAAATCTCACTTGATCATGGTATATGATCTTTTTAATATATTGTTGTATTTGACTTGCTAGAATTTTGTTGAGGATTTTCGCATCGATGTTCATCAGTGATATTGGCCTGTAATTTTCTTTTTTTGTGTGTTGTCCTTGTCTGGTTTTGGTATCAGAGTGATGTTGGCTTTGTAGAATGAGTTAGGAAGCTTCTCTCTTTCTCTCTCTCTTTTTTTTTTTTTTGGTGAGTAAGATCAGCCCTGAGCTAACATCCATGCTAATCTTCCTCTTTTTGCTGAGGAAGACTGGCTCTGACCTAACATCTATTGCCAATCCTCCTCCCTTTTTTTTTTTTCCCCAAAGCCCCGGTAGGTAGTTGTATGTCATAGTTGCGCATCCTTCTAGTTGCTGTATGTGGGATGAGGCCTCAACATGGCCGGAGAAGCAATGCGCCCGGGATCCGAACACAGGCCGCCAGTAGCGGAGCACACACTTAACCGCTAAGCCACAGGGCCGGCCCTACCTTCCCTCCTTCTTTAATTTTTGGGAAGAGTTTGAGAAGGATAGGTATTAAATCTTCTTTGAATGTTTGGGAGAATTCACCAGGGAAGCCGTCTGGTCCTGGACTTTTATTTTTTAGGAGGTTTTCAATTACTGTTTCAATCTCCTTACTGGTGATTGGTCTATTCAAATTCTCTGTTTCTTGTTGATTCAATTTTGGAAGGTTGTATGATTCTAAGAATTTATCCATTCCTTCTCGATTATCCAATTTGTTGGTGTATAGCTTTCATGGTATTTTCTTATAACCTTTTGTATTTCTAAGCTGTCTGTTGTAATTTCTTCTCCTTCATTTCTGATTTTATTCATTTGAGCCTTCTCTCTTTTTTTCTTGGTGAGTCTAGCTAAAGTTTTGTCAATTTTGTTTATCTTTTCAAAGAACTGGCCCTTAACTTCACTGATTTTTCTATTGATTTTTTAGTCTCTATTTTATTTCTGTTCTGATTTTTATTATTTCCTTCCTTCTACTGATTTGGGGCTTTGTTTGTTCTTCTTTTTCCAGTTCCTTTAGGTGCACTGTTAGATTGTTTATTTGACATTTTTCTTGTTTTCTGAGGTAGACCTGTATTACTATAAACTTCTCTGTTAGAACCACTTTTGCTGTATCCCATAAATTTTGGCATGTCATATTTTCATTTGTCTCCAGATATTTTGTGATTTCTCCTTTGATTTCTTCATTGACCCAATCATTGTTCAGTAGCATTTTTTTTTTGTGAGGAAGATTAGCCCTGAACTAACATCGTTGCCTAGCCTCCTCCTTTTTGCTGAAGAAGATTGGCCTTGGGCTAACATCTGTGCCCATCTTCCTCTACTTTATGTGGGACGCTGCCACAGCATGGTTTGATGAGCGGTGCGTAGGTCCACGCCTGGGATCTGAACCTTGTGAGCACTGGGCCGCTGAAGCTGAGTGCATGAACTTAATCACTATGCCACTGGCCTGGCCCCTCAGTAGCATTTTATTTAATCTCCATGTATTTGTGCCTTTTCCAATTTTCTTCCTGTAGTTGATTTCTAGTTTCATACTATTGCAGTCATAAAAGATGTAATAAGCAGAATTTTAAAAATTTTGTTGATTTTTTCCATTTTCTTCTTTTGTAAATTCATGCTTTTTGTCTTATGTAATACTTTTTTGCATACTCCAAGATTGCAAAGATATTTGCCTATGCTTTTCTTGAAAAGAAAATACATTCTGAAGTTGTTTGACGTAGTGTTATAAAAATATCAATTATATCAAATTGTTTGATAGTGTTGACCAAATAGTCTATATTCCAACTAAATTTCATAATTTTTTTGTTAATTACTGGAAATAAGCATAAACAATAACCAAATATGATTGTGGAATTTTCTATTTCTCCCTTTAGTGTTGTCAATTTTTGTTTCATTTATTTTTGCAGCTCTCTTATTAAATGTGTATGTATTTAGTATTGTTTCTGTCTGTTTGATGAATTGACCATTTTATTATTATAAAATATCCTCCTTTACATCCTCCTGATCATGATCCTCGTGGTGAAGTCAACTTTGTCTGATACAGCAGTCCAAATTTCTTATGAGTAGTGCTTATAAGGTATAATTTTTGCTATCATTTTGCTTTTAACCTATTTGAGTCTTTATATAGCAGTGTGTCTTATATAAGCAACAAATAGTTGCATATTGCTTTGTCATACAGTCTGACAATCTTTGCCTTTTAATTGAGTGCTTAGCCTACATTTTGGTATATTTTCCTTTTTTGTAATTATTGATAAATTTGGGTTTAAGTTTATATTCTTGGTTTTTTTTCTGTTTGTCTTAAATATTATTTCCTATTTGCAGCCCTCATCTTCCTTCAGGTATATGCCAATTTCTATCTGGAATCATTTCTATCAGCATAAAGAATTCTTGTCATCATTCCTTGAATTATATATCAACTGACAAATTATCTTATATTTTATGGCTCAGCAAATGTCTTTATTTCACTCTCATTTTGGCTACATAAAGGAATCTTAGATGACAGTGTTTTTCTTTTCTCCTTTGGCATTTTAAAGATGTTATATGCTTGTTCTCTGTCTTGCATTGTTTTGGAAGAAAAGTCAGAAAAGAGTTGCATCATTGTTCTCTTTACTGTAATAAACCTTTTTCTGGGGCTGCTTTGAAATTTTTCTTGTTATCTTTCATTTTTAGCATTTTTTCTATAATATGCCTTGGGCTTTTTCTTGATATGTGTGTGTGCGTGTGTGTGTGTGTGTGTGTGTGTGTGTGTGTATTTATCATGCTTGAGGTTCACTTAGCTTTCTTGCTTTGGTGGCTTTATAGTTTTCATCAAATTGGGAAAGTTTTGGAAAATATTCTGTAAATATTTTTTCTGCCCCAAACTTTTCGTTTTCCTTTCTTTTTTCTCACACTTCAGTTAAATGTATGTTATACCACATGATATTATCCTACATGTCAGCCATTGTTTCTCTGTGTCCTCAGTCTGGATATTTTCTACTGTCTTGCTTACATGTTTACTGATTCTTCTGTAGCAGATGGTATGCTATTAAGCATATCCAGTTAATTTTTCGTATTAGATTTTTTTTTACTGTTACTCTCAATTTTTCATTTGTTTTTTTTTATGGAGTCATTTATTTGTTAAGAATCTCTATCTATCCATTTGTTAATTTATCTTTTCCTTTAAATTATTGATCACATTTACAATGTCTGCTTTAAAGTCCTTGTCTGCCAATTCCAACACGTGAATTTCCATTGAGTACTTTTTTTTCTGCTGCATACAGGGTGTATTTTTCTGCTTCTACATATGTCTAGTGATTTTTGCTTGTGTGCTTGTTGTTGCAGACGCTTTGATTTGGAGAAAATGGATTATGTTATCTTCTTATAAAGACTATTTTATTCTGACCGTCAGTTAATTTCTTGGTGGCTCACCATGATTTTGTGAGCCTGGACTGTAGAATTTATTAGAATGGGTGTGGAGTAGCCCTTATTCTATAACAAAGTAGTTGTACTCCTAAGTCTTTGCTTCCTGGAATCTCTGTTAAGCGGCTGTAATGTTCATAAAGGTGTCTACCTTCTGGGTGATTAGAATTCCGCTTCCCCTCAGCATTGCGTTATCTAAAGAATCTGCATTCAGCTCACAGCTCCCCCATAACTGTTCTCTGCTTTCTGTTCTCTAGCTTTGTGCATAATACATTTCTATACCCATTTTTCTTTCACTTCAAGAATTATTCGTTTTTCAAATAAGTCAGGTAAATAAATGGAATTCTATGTGCGTTTACTGGAAACAAGATTTATTTATCAACTATAGTACTTTTTAAGCGCTAAATTGGAATTTTCAACTGGCCCCTGGATGTTTAAATACTCAATCTGAGCCGGAATATAAATACCTTTGCCAGATTTAACTCTTGATGTCGTGTTTTAAAGAAATCTTCAAAAACACAAAGACAAAAAGTAAATTAAAAACAATTGGGAGAACAAAGATGGTTATCTTCTGGGGGGTTGTTTTGGGATGACTCACTAGAAATTAAAAATAATGTAGCTGTTTAATTCCATTCATTAAATAAAGGAGAAAAATTTAGCATAAGTTGAGATCTTCTAGATCATCAGAAGGAGTAAATATGCTGAAGTACAAGGTAAATATCCCAGTTATATGGATATCCCCGGTCATGCCATCCCAAGATTGTAACAACTATTATCTGGTGAGCCCCTGCTATGTGGGTGCCAGTCACTGAACCAAGCATTTTACTTTCATTCAATCCTTAAAACAGTCTAAAGTAGACCCTATTATTATTCACGTTTTAAAGATTAGGTCTGAGGTTTTAAGAGGTTACGTAACTGGTCTCAGGACTAATTAAGCCCTTACCTTGGGGTCCAAATGAAAAATTCGATGAATCCAGACTGTGAGCTCTTAACAGCTCCTACCTCACTAATCTTGTAAGAAGCTTCGCACATTGATCTGCTGCTTTAAATGCTCTTTCATTGAGGAGCAGTGTTTTCAAATATCTCCATGATATTTATTTTGATTATAAATATTCTATGAATCTCAATGATTTTAATCTTTCACTATGGATTAAATAAGGTAATACACGGAAAGCACTTAGCACGGTACTTGACACATTATAAGTAGTCAGTAGAAGTTAGCAATTATTATTATTGCTATAAACACAGAATGTAGTGGTAAAAAGAGGAGCATTTTTAATTTTGGACATTGCTGCCAGCGCTTTATATATAAAGGAGGTAATCGGTATAAAATCATCAGTAATGGGAAATACCAAAGAGCTAAGTATATAATTAATATAAGATAAATAAAGAGGAACAACATCGAAATTAAATGAGAAAAAAAGATCATTTCAAAATTATCTAAGGAGCAATTATAAAAGGACATTAATCAGAAAACTTTAAAACATGAATGCAGAACAGAAAATAAAATAGGAGAAATATGTAAGAATCTGCAACAAATGAAAGAGTTGGGATTTAATTTTGGTTTAAATAATATCTGATTTAGGCTAACTTAAACTTCCAAACTTATTCAAAGTTAGTCAGAAACTTACCCTCACTAGAAACGTGAACTATGCACTAGAATTTGCTTCAGGGTTCCTACTTTCTAATTGGCTATTATAATTAAACTATAATAAAATGATAAAGTATCTAAAATAAAAGTGTAAAATTTGTTATAATAAAATGCATGCAGTTTAGTCCTACTGGACTTGCCTCTAAAAAGTCTAATTTTTTTTAAGTGCTTGATCTGAGGAAAATTTTATTTGTATGCATGAAAAAAGGCCATAGGGATCTAGTTTGCATGAATGCAAAGAGTATATCCAGATATTAAAATCGTATTTTTGGTTAGCTAAATTGTTATTATAAAGTCAGGTGGCTGATGTTCTTTGTGCTTCAAAATTGATCTGAAAGCAATTTCAAGAGAAGTTCTCAAAATATTTTAGGCATCATTGCTTTAAGTATATAACCTGGCAAGATAGAGTATTTTGAAAGAAATACTTCTTAATTGAGTATATAAGCCTTAATAAAATTAAGACATTTGTATCATATGTAGTTAACAAATACAAATGAGATCTAATGAAAATATTTTAACGGAGTAATCATTTTGGAAACCTTTAAGAAATAAAAAGTATTTTCATATAAAAGAACTTAAAAATAAACATTTAACCCAGCTAATTAAAATGTGACAAAATTAATATCATAAATGATTAATAATACTTGCTTCTCGTATATTTGATTCTTATGATAAAAATGTTAGGGGAAGTGGTAAAAACCACAAGTTTAAATAAAATGAAATATGGTTTTAGAAGGAATAGCTTGGTATTAAATAAGCTTTATAAATGCTCACTATTTATCTGCAAGCTTAATTCAAACCAAGGTTATTTTGAAGTATATCACAGAGATATGGGCGGTAGCTCAGATGCATTTCCTAGGAAAGAACAGATTAAGTCCAGTTTTATGAAATTTGGAATAGCTCACAAAATTGAAGATAGAGGTTCTAATCAGACAGTTAACTGATAAAATTTGGACTCAAGGCAAATTTTGTTAAGAGCTCTGGAAAAATGGTAGCTTCTAATAATATGTATTTAATAAACAAATTATTTTTAAAAGAGTTAAGCACATATTCTTCTAATTCTACTATAGCAATTACTTTCAAGTTTTAAGACAACAACCCTTTAGAAAAAAATCAAGTGTTTAACATTGTAGAAGGGACTGGATTATAAAGAAGCGCAAGACCAAAGTTCATTTATTTTCTTACTCATTTTTTGTTTGTTTGTTTCCTGTAATACTCAAGATTAATGACCTTTATCTTGGGCCTATGACATAAGATGAGCTCTGGGACTTGCCAAATTCTCAGCAAGTTGTTTATGTCTCCTTTATCCATTGCCAAGGAACTATATCCTTAAATATACTCTAGTTGGGAAAAACAAATTCTTGCCAATTAAATTTTTGGGGACTTAGCTAATCTTTATTATGACATAATTTGTATAAAACACAATTCAATTATATTAAGTGTTATGTTATCAATATGATATAGTGATATTAAGTCCAATGAATTTGGTAATTGTATATACTGTTGGAATTACCACCTGAAGCAAGATCTAGAACATTTGCATCCCTCTAGAAGTTACCTTGAACAAATTTCTCAGAAATGGAGAAATTCTACAACTCCAGGACCACCAATGGCAAAATTTTTCTGATTTCTATTCCCATAATTAGTTTCATCTGTTCCTAAAATTCATGTAAATGGAATCTTAAAATATGCATTCTTTTCTGTATGACTTCTTTTGCTCAAATTAATGTTTTCGAATCTCATTCATGTTATGCTTATCAGTAATCTCATTCCTTTTTATTGCTGGATGATATGTCGTTGTATTAATATATCACAAGTTATTTGCTCATTTTCCTGTAGATGGACACGTGAATTGTTTTCAGTAGCTATAAATATTCTCATACAAGGATTTTTGTAGACATATTTTCATGTATTTGGGATAAATATCTATTAGTGGAATTCCTGAATTTTAGAGTAGGTTTAGGTTTAGCTTTATAAAAAATACCTAGCATTTCTCCAAAATAACTGTACAATTTTATACTCCTACCAGTGTAACCCTTAGCACGTCATAAGAGTTCCAGTTGCTTCACATTCTCGCTAATCTTTGCAATTGTCTGTATTGTTGATTTTAGGCATTCTAGTAAGTTGAAATGGTGTCTCCTTACAGTTTAACTCGCATCTCTCTAAGCTAAGTGATTACTCTTATCTACTGACGGCACAAAGGAAACAGAAGCCAATAGAGGTGATTTTAACTCAACTTCTTTTCACCAGACCTATAAATGCAGTTAATATAACCTAACATAATATAAATAAGCTAATATAACATATTTTGTTACCACTAAGCATTTCTTTGTTTTTTTTACACCTTACTTGGAAATCTCTCAAGTCTTACTTTATCTGCCTTACTGCTACTTTGTCCTCAATTTCCATCTAGATGCTCCTTCTTCTGGATAGTCTCTGGTTATTTAAACATGTATTAGGTACCATCCCTTGGTGCTTCTATTTCACTTGGTGCTTTCTCCATCATAGACGTTATCACTGCATATTGTACTTGACTATTAACCTGTCTGTAACCCCCTCCATAGCTCCACATACACACACATCCTAGGCCATGATGAGCTCCATGAGGTAGAAATTCTATCTCTCCACCTCTCAGTTGTATCCCCAGTACCAAGCACAGTGCCCAAGACTCAGTGTGTACACAATAAAAGTGTGTTAAATAAATGGATGTGTGAATAACACATCTCTCATCTGATTATGTTACACCAGCATATTGCAAAACCCTGGCTGAGAGATACTAGCCTAGTGATAAAATAGTTAGTGGCCAAAGTTATAAAAACAGAGCTATACATGCCTTAGTAGAAAGTAAAGAATTTTTTTTAACTTAGTGAATTTCATGTAGTATAACTAATAACTCTAGAAGAATGATTCTTGGAGAAGAAGAATGAAAAGGGGGCACATTCCCCTAGGAGGAACCTCATCCAAAAAAAGGAGAGCAAATTATGCAAATGTCTTCATGGGGGTAATTCCCATTCCGCCTTGAGGAATACTACTAAAGAGGATGCATATGAGAATAGCATGACATTTGGAAAAAGGCTGGAAACCACTGATTTAAAAAAAATAGATTCTTAAATGTGGACTGGTTTTATATATTCTATATGTGCTTAGAGTTTAGCTAAGTGGAAATTCTTTTCCTATTCACTGAAGCAAAGCAGCAATTCACTAAGTAGCATCCTAACATCCTAAAACAGTTTAATGCAGTTTCCAAAAATGGACAACACTCCCAGTTAATGGCAGTGAGCACTCTGGGAGAACTGATTTTACAAATACATTTTTATCCAGTGCTTTAAAAATTCAGTGCATTACTAACACAGAGAGATGCTTTAACTCTTTTGTTACAGACTGTGTATCTCTAAATCCCAGAAATGGTTAATGTGAATGAACTACCAAAGAATAACTAGAACTAAAAAAAAAAAAAAAAGGTATTTTAGGAGAATATTTTAGATCTGGAGGGACTTCAAAGATCAGCTCATGACTTATGAGAAACGTAAGACCCGGATAAGTTTGCTTGCACAAGAGACAAAAGTAGTTTGCAGCAGAAGCCTTCCATTTTGTCAAGATGTCTTCTTTTCCACTACCACTTCCCCCTTTCACTCACTGTGTTCAAGCCACAGAAGCTTCCCTTCTGCATTCAAACAGTCTAAGCTTATTCCCACTTACGGACCTTTTTACCTGCTGATGATCCTGCAGGGGGCGTGCTGGCCTCATATCTTCTCATCACTGATGCCTCCATTCAGGTCTTATCAGATATGTCACTTTGAGTACCTGTCTCAAGTAACTCCTTCCCCCACCACCATTATTTTATTACATCACTTTGTATTGTTTTCTTACCTGAAAACTTACCTGAAAATATAGTACTTACCTGAAAATATATTGTGCATTAGTTTATTTTGTATTCTGTCTCCCCCCTCTTGAACCTAAGCTCCGTAACAGTGACATAACTGTTTACTTGTTGCACTGGCACTGGGAAGCACTCAGTAAGTATTTGCTGAGTGATTGAATTATTTACCCACATGGTATCTGTGATGCCAGTCTGGTTACAACGTTTCAAGAGGGGAAAAAACTAGAGTATACATTTCAAAGTAATTCAAGTCTAACTGACTCTTTTTTTTAAACCAAAGCCTTTTTGATAATCTTTCTTTAGAGCATTTGTTTGGAAATGAAAACGATTCTGTAACTATACATTGACATACATGCATCAATATCAATTTAAAAGAGCATCAATATTTTTTATTCCCGTCTGCCTGCATTAATTCATACATCACTAGGCATTCTGCTACTTGGCTCTGCTGATTCCAGATTCTCCAGTTTGCAGCATAGCATCATTGGGTTTGGTCCCATATGGCTGCCCTTCTTTGGTCCAAGTTTTGATCAATCAAGTGAGGGCAGACTGACTCATGCCATTTTAAAAAAGATGGGGATTTGATGTGGAGCTAATCCACTAAACTATTTTCTTGAAGAAAAATGTGTTCTAAGCACCAAAAGGGGAGCATAAGCTACACTAAATATATATATATATATATATATATATATATATATATAAAATACACTTTGTACTAATGGTTGTCTCAGAGACAAATTGCCAGAAACTTGTTTTATCCCTAAAGGGAAATGCTCCTTCCAAAATTTTAACTGGTGCTGTGCTCATGTATGTGACTAAAATTATTTTTTATCAACAGTAGTGAGGGCTTTTATCCCCTCAAGTAGGGTGGTCTGTTCTTTCACTGAATGAAATCTGAAAACCCAATGTTGCAGGTTAGTGATTTGAAACACCACCTACAAATATGAGGAAATACTTTGAAAAATGCTCTGATTATAATCTAATGGTGTAAAAAAGTGCATCAAGTCTGGCTCCCACCCTTCCTCTGAATCCAGTCCAAATTCTGCTTAATTATTTACTGATAACTCATCTCAGTCTCAAAAGTAGTAGATGCAATTATAAAAACATACCTAATAGCCTAGAATAAATGGGGATAAAGAAGTGACAGCACAGAGAAATTTTTTTAAATTATTAAAATCAAGCCAGGGGTAAAATTAAGAATGAAAACATATTTTCCAGAAGGTTGTAAAAAATGGTTAATAAACTTGGCTTTGAGATTTTTATTGGCTGAAGTGGTAAAAAGTTTTTGCAATATCCATGAAATACCTAGTTTTCAAATACCAGTTATACACGAAAAACAAAGGTTTTTTTTAGCACTGAGGTTTGAAAGAAATATTTGTCATAGGACTTCATTAAGAGGATGTAGGTCTTATCTAAACATGCCCTTAACCACATCTCTACAGTCAATAGTGGGAGTTACATTGAACTATCCCTTAAACAAAGAGCGGACACCAATGCAGTTCTCAAAAACAGATTCTAAGATGTTCCGTGGGTTTGTATTCAAAATTTGCAGTTTGCTAAGGTGTTCTTAATTGGTTTAGGGATAAAAGAAAGAATATCGGCTAAGTGTGTTTCAAGAACTCCATTTAAGAAAGATGCAAGTTGAAAGTGCCATTGAATAAAGAAAAAAAATGTTTAATAGTGTCAATGTGTTAATGTTACCCATAATTCTCCACTTTAAAATTTTAGCAATGTTGTAGCTAACATACAAGACTGATGGGACATGGATGTACCATATTCCAACTCCACTACTTACTAGGTGTGTGAATATACAGAAGTTACTTAATTTCTTTGCTCATGAGTTTCTTTTTCTGTGTAAACAAAAAATGAAAATAGTCATATCTGTACCGTATACCCTAGTGGGAGTTACATGAAATAGCATAGGTAAGAGCCCCTCACCCCATCCTGACAATACCTGGCACATAGCAGATACTCAATAATTGATATGTCATGTCCCCTTTGCTGCCTTATGCACTGTATCAGAAAAACATTCCTCAAAGAACAGTAATATTGAGAGAAAGGATCCTGTCAGTAACACGAGTTGTAGGTAAAACTTTCATTGAACAGCAGGAACCACAATTAGTAGATGAAAAGGGGTGATACGTACTTAGCTGTTACTGGGCCATCTCTACTCGATACTACACTGTCCTTTCCACTCAATTCCATAACTGCCTCAAAAAGGGAAGGATATGCCAAACTTTTCTCCTGCTACAAGAAAGTTTAAATTGAAAACAAGAGTGCTGGGGTGAATACAGCTTCAGCAGATTCCCAGTTAAATTAGAAGGGGCTTTTCGTTTAAGTCCTAGTGTTGATATGTCACTGTGCTCTGTCACTTTGAAAAGCGATAGTGCTTTGTTATCAGCACTGAGCCCTGGCAGGCTTCTGATGTAGACTTAGACTAAAATAGAATGCCAGAATGATGAAGGTGCTGCTTACCTTCAAAACCCTCCAGGCTGTGGATGTGGGCAAAGGTGCCGGCATATTGCTCTGTCCAGCCCAGTGGGTTCGATAATCTCCAACTGATCATTTTCATATTTCAGATCATAATTTGAAATTTTAAAAGGGTAGATAGGTTTTCAACAGAAGCATGAATATTACTGGTTCCATTAGATTTATGCCATTCAAAGACTTTATTTCTTAGGCAAATTATTAATATTTAATTCTTGCCCTTTTACTTGCAAATTCTATTTAGGAACTCTTTGAGGAAAGAATACTGTAACTTGACCATTTATAGAGGGTGCTGACTTGCCAATAAACATAGTCATTTATTGAATAAACATTATTTGTGTCAACCTTCTGCCAAGCACTGAGGTAGGTGCTGGAAACAGACAAATAAAAGTCCCTGTCCTCAAGCAGGGAGACATATACAGAAATAGCTAATTATAAAATAATGCAGCAAGTGAAATATTATGCCTAGAATATTACTGAAGCACAAAAAGCAATTATCTTGATATCTCTTAGGAAGCAAGTAACAGAAATAGTGCATGTCTAACCAGTATCCTTGTTCCTAATTACTAGATCAGCAAATTCTATGTATGGCTGAATATTTATATTGATATGACCTTGCTTTTCTAGCCTAGGAACAAGATTTCTCTTAGGAACCGTTGAACAGACATATTCAAATAGACAATCTTATGGGAAAAGTGGAAAAGTTTTTGAGGACTTTGAGGACTTAGAATGATTATTCCTTCTCACCTCTACCGCCCATCCCCCCAAATGGATACACAATTTAACTCTCTATTCACTGAAATTTCCCATGTCTTTCTGTTGTTGACTACACAGAAAGGAAATCCAAATGCTTGTTTGTAGCACTTCCAGGCTCCTTAATATAGGCTCACTTTCATACTCAGCATGTTTCTACACATTAAACTCTAATAGATATAATCATGTAGCTAAAGAGCATTTAAGGGAGAATACATTGTGAAAAAATATATATGTATTTTACCACATTTGCTGCTTTTTAAAAATAAATCTATTTTTGACTGTATTTGCATAAGATCTTCAAAGCCCTCCCCTCTGGGGTAGTGTGTTAGCAACACAGCAGTGCGGCTCTGAGCTTTAATCACTGGGCATTTGTTTTTTCACACTAATTTCAAACCACTAACATACAAATTGAAATGGTTATAAGTTCACAGCCTTTCAATTTACTTTTAAGTGTCATACTATCTTTTCAGAGCATTTGATCAAGTTTAACGCCTTTGGATAATTTAAAACTTCATTTTCTCTAATCTGCAGCCTCCGAAATATTTGACTTCTATCTAAAAGCAAATATGTAAAGGTAAAGAATCTCTTACATCTTCAATAAAAGTTTTCAAAAATGAGTCAGCCACATGTTTGAGTCCCATCTCTGTGAGCAATCCCCAGAGTAAATCATTCCTGGCTCGGGGGGAAGTCCACAGAGCTGTGTATACTTCAGTCCAGAGGACTGATATATGCGAATTGGCCATCCAAAGTTAAGGAAATACCTACTTTTTCCACATTTATAAATGCTATCCCTTATATTTCGCATTTTATTTTACCATTTCCTTGTCTACCTTTTTTGTTTGTTTGTCTGTTTTGGTTTTTGGTTGTTGTTTTTTTTTTTTTTTTGAGGAAGATTGGCTCTGAACTAACATCTGTTGCCAATCTTCCTCTTTCTTTTTCCTTTTTGTCCCCAAAACCCCAGTCGATAGTTGTATGTCATAGTTGTACATTCTTTTAGTTGCTCTATATGGGACACTGCCTCAGCATGGCCTGATGAGCGGTGCATATGTCCGTGCCCAGGATCCAAACCGGTGAACCCCGGGCCACCAAAGCAAAGCTTGCAAACTTAGTTGCTACACCACTGAGCCGGCCCCTCCTTGTCTACCTTTAGTCTTTTAAGTTCATAAGGGCAGGAATTTGTTCATCATATCTACAGCTGCATCCCAGTACCTGGACCAACAGTAAGCAGTCAAGAAATATTTGCTGAATAAATAAATACCTGTGTTTAGAGGCTGTAAATAAAGAAAGGGATTGGAATTGTAGACAGACTTTAAATACAACTTCATATATACTGAATCCTAGCTCTGAAGGCAAAAATAAAAATGATAAGGAGGGCAGAGATAACTAAAATGGTTCTGGATGAGTGCAGCAGAAAGGTTCCAGGGCGCTTGACAAACACTTCCCTTTACCGTATTTATTAACTGGCATTAGGGTGGGAATGCATACACAATTTTTCCTTTAAGCAGCAAACTTTCAAAAGTATTACTCCAGACAAAACTCAGATAGTAAATACAGTGTAATGCCTTACAATATTATTTAGGACCCGCATTTAAAATAGAGTACTTACTCCTAATTTATTCCTAGGTATGTAAGTAATATATGTTAAACATTATATATACATTAAGTAATACATATATTATACATGTTTATAATATTTATATATTACATAAGTAATACATATATAATACAAGTTTATATATTATGTAAGTCATAATCATCTTATTAAACTGTTATCTCCTTTGTCAATAATATTATTACTTGATCCCTCTTACCCTCTATTTCTCAGTTGTGTGTTTAGGCAGTTGATGGTTTGGGAATGAGTTGATTTTCTGTCTCTAAACAAAGCCAAATGAGAAATGGCTTTGACGCCACCGTGGAGGTAATGGAGGATGCACAATTTTGGTAAATAAAGATCATGTGACTATTTTACTGTGTCCTGATTCTTTCAGTATTGTATAAGTAATACTTTTAAAATGTCAAACAGATCATAAGAATACCCTATAATATCTCTGGTCATATTTTATAGAGAAACATTAACAAGTTGTAGCTGTCAGAATGATCCACCTTACTAGACAGAACAACTAACAGCAACAAGATGTACGAGATCAGCAATTTATAAGAGAACTGCCTTCTGTTTCTATTTTTAAATTCTCTGCTGGCTTAAGCTATGATTTTATGGCTATTTAATGTGTGTGTGTGTGCTTGTGTCTATTTTCTCTCTATTACATTGTGAGTTTATTCAGTAATTTTATCACCATTTTGACAAAAGTTATTAGTTTGAAACATTTTGTAGCAGAATTACTTATTGCAAATCAAGTTTCATCTTCAATGAAAGCAATCAAAAGAAGAAGAGATGAGTACAGACAAGTGCATTTTAATTTTTTCGAGATACATTAATTAAGAAAAATTATTCTAGACCTGTGTTCATTCTTCTATTCTACCCTACTTCACTGCAAAAAAGCATGCACATATAAATAATTATTAAGACAAACTAAATATCATTTGTTCGGAGTTCAGGTATAGTGTTCATGAATTTATATGATTAGTGATTGAAAGATATCATCATTAATATTAAGGCGGTTTTATAAGGGCAAAGAAACAAAACAAAATTGAATTAGGTATGGCAAATTGTATGGAATTAAGTATTGTTTGAAGTATAACTTTTTTGTAAAATCTGAAGGTCATTCCACGTGTTATCCCTTTTGTTCAAAGGAAAAGCAACCCTGAATAACACATTTTTAAAATAGGTAACATTAATTAGAGGAAAAAAATTTAAACAAAACAAAACACCCAGAGCATGAATATCAAAACAGGAATTTCCATGGCACAACAAGAGGTAATTAAATCATCCTTTGATCATTCCGATCAAAAACTAATATAAATGTAGTATGAATGAACCCATTATAGACACTGCGTTGTCTGAAAATGGAAAGAAGAGTTTAGATAGATGACTTGAAAGTCAACACTGGGAACCATTAAGAAACCTAGAAACTATATCTTAATTCATTCATTTGCAATTTATCATTTATTTATTGCCAGTAGGTTGGATTTTTGTGGAGTGTTTGGAGTGAATAAATAAAACATAGTCCCTCTTTGAAGGGTCTTCATTCTATCAAGAGAAAGAAAAATATAAACAAATAATAGCAATGCTATCTATGTAGATACAAAATGCTTATAGACACTACCTATTTATTGTATAGCCAGGTCAGAGTTTGCGTGTGTAAACCAAGCCAAGGTTGCTGACCACCACTTGAAGTTTTTCAGCACCATTTTCACTCAGCTCTTCTTTGTTACTTGATAGTTATTAAACAACTGAGAGGAAGAATGTAGTAAAAACAAAATGTTTAAATAGTCACGCGATGGCCATTTCAATAGAGATTTTGCCAGCTCATAAGCAGCCAATCATATCAACTATATCATTATTTTGCAGCTGATTATACAGTTGTAAGTCCTTTCTTCAGTGATTGCACTAAGAGTGCTAATAAGTACTTCTGGGGTGGAAGACTGGGATGCAAGATTGATATGCAAGGCTTATTTGAAATCCATCTGCTATGGATTTCAACTCCACCAGCCTGTAAAATGATCTGAACCACATAATCTACTCTAATATTCTCTCTCAGGTTCATAGGGAACAGCAGCACAGACCCAAAGTTGCAATGAGTTGGAAAATTTTTTCATGTAGCTCTCCTGAATCTCAAGTAAATCCAGCTTGTTAGTCTCAGAAGAATCTTTCAGCCACTACTACATCTGTGCTTCCATCTGAGTGGGGACCTAACCAAGGCATGACTCCACGTTGGAAACCAGCAAGCAGAAAGGCTGGTTTGCAGTTTCAGAGGGAACTGGGCAGGATGTCAGTTGGATCTAGGTTCAGTAAGGCCAAGTTGCTACAGTTTACTTCTAGGTTCTGCAGTAATCTAGTTTTCACTCACCCCAGGTCTTGATTTTTTGGAAACTTGGCGATAGAATGGTCTAAATGTATAGATCCTCCCCTCATATAAGTCTCTTCAGATCTTATACACCACACAGACTGTCTTATAAGTCCAACCACATCAGAGTTCTTTACCCATCCCCACTATAAAGCACGTTCATCTTGTGTTTCTCCCTGGCTCTCCTGTATTTTTTCTATATTCATTTAGATCTTAAATTCTTTAAGGCAGGAAGCAGGTACAAGACTTTGCCTTATTTTTGTCCATATCCTGAGTGCTTAATACAGAATCTGGCATATAGTGATTGATAATTAGCACTAATGGTTAACTAATTCATATTATTGGGAAAACATTTTGCTATTAACATAGATTTTTTTCCAGACATATCATATATAATATATATTTATATATACATGTGTATATACATGTCTGTATGATGTGTATCTACATATATTTGTATGCAAGGTATCCTCTGCATGTATACATATACAAACAATCTCTATCAACTTCACTAGCCATAACATCACCACAAAAAAGAATACATCTTATTAAAAAAGATTTGTGTGATCAGTAAATTAAACATGGAATTACCATATGACCCAGTGATTTCACTCCTAGATATCTACCCAAAAGAATTGAAAGCAGGTGTTCAAACAAAAACTTGCACATGAATGTTCATAGCAGCACAATTCACAATTCACAGCCAAAAGGCAGAAACAACCCAAATGTCCATTAACTAATGAACAGAGAAGCAAAATGTGACATAATCTGTGCAAGAATATTATTCAGCCATAAAAAGAATGAAGTACTGACACATGCAACAACATGGCTGAACCTTGAAAACTTTATAGTAAGTGAAAGAAGCCAGACCCACAAGACTACATATTATATGATTCCATTTATATGATACGCCCAGCATAGGCAAATGCGTAGAGACAGAAAGCAGATTAGTGGTTGCCAGGGACTGGAGGGAGGAGGAATGGGGAATTTACGGATAGGTGGTTTCTTTCGGGGTGCTGAAAATGTTTTGGAGCTAGATAGAGGTGATGGTTTCACAACATTGTGAATAAACTCAATACCACTGAATTTTATACTTTAACATGATTAAGCTAGTAAATTTTATGTTGTATGTATTTTACCACAACAAAAATATTTGTGCCAGAATTGCTATTTAGTAAAAATAGATTTTAAAAAACTCAAAATCTTGAACTGTACTACTTTTTCTAGCATTATCTACCAGTTATGGTTTAGATGACTTACTTGACTAAAACGAACTTTAAGGGAAATTCAGTCTGTTGAAACTTCTGTTCTGTATCAATGAAAATCATTAGTTCTGTTTGTCAAAAATGATTCATTGTCATCCATAGTTCACCTATTCCCTTTTTTTATTGTAATAACTAATCTGATGGGTGTCTTCCTCTTTGAAAAAAGAGGTAGATTTTTATTAAATACTAAAAATCTAAATACTTTCTTTGATAAAGCTAGTTTTTTCAAAGAAAATTATTTAAAAAGTGAAAATTACCTGCCATTACATTATACGTTCATGTATTAACATAATCATTACTTTACAGTCTCATGTCATTGGAGAGAGAAGATCAGTATGTAAATTAGTATTATAAAAGATGGAGTCCTGGGGCCAGCCTGGTGGCATAGTGGTTAAGTGCGCACGCTCTGCTTCAGCGGCCCAGGGTTTGCAGGTTCGGGTCCCAGACGCGCACCAACGCACCGCTTGTCAAGCCATACTTTCCCATACAAAGTAGAGGAAGATGGGCACAGGTGTTAGCACAGGGCCAATCTTCCTCAGCAGAAAGAGGAGGATTGGGACAGATGTTACCTCAGGGACAATCTTCCTCATTAACAAAACAAAAAACAAACAAACAAGAAAAAAAAAATATATATATATATATTAAAAAAAAAAAAAAGATGGAGTCATAAACACCAAAAGACAGGTATCAACTAAATGGCATTAATATTACAAAGGAGAGACAAAGTTGACATTATGATGGGTCTAGACGAGCTTCATTGAAAAACATGAACTTTGACATGGGTCTAGAATTGAAAGGATTCTGATAATTTACTCTGGTGAGATGGAATGGTGAGCGTTCCAGGTGTCTGGACAAGATAGAAAATGGTTCAGGATTTTAATATTTCCTTTGTGAATGATTGAAAACAGCTTGCTAAATGTTTTCCAACCTGTAATTGCACCCATTCTGACGCATCCTACACACTCTGAGCTGAAAGATCTTTCTAAAAGGCAAATCTGTTCAACCAAATAATGATGCATTTATATGGTGGTTACTCTGTTCCAGGCACTTTTCTAAAGACTTCACAATTAAGCACTGATTTAATCATCACAATAATCATGTAAGATTTTTGCCTCCCCTGGCAAAATTCTTACAAACATTTTAAGAAAATCAAACTCTGAATCATACCATGAGCGGCCTGTATATTCTGACTCACATTCAAACCAAATCACTTATATACAAGAAGAACAATAACTTATCCAATTATATAACACCTGCTTAGTATATGCCACGTATTTTCTCATCCCTCCATTTCCTTGTCTGTGCCATTTCTGCTGACTGAAATATACTCCCACTACCTTTATACCTCATCTGTGTTATTGCACGAATCAATAGTACATTCCCTTTTACTGCTGAGTAGTATCCTATGGTGTGGAAATATCACAATTTCTTACTTAGTTAACACTTTATTTTTATGTCCAAATTTGGCTATTATTTATAAAGCTGCATTAAATATTCCAATATGAATCTCATGTCAATGTATATTTTCATTTTGGTTGGGTAAATGTCTAAGAGAGGAAATGCTGGATCATTAGAATACTGTGTGTTTAACTTTATGAGAAATTGTCAAACTATTTTCCAAAGTGCCAATGGCATTTCTCATTTCCACCAGCAATGAGTTTTAGTTGCTCCTCGTCTTCAACAAAACTTGATATTATTAGTCTTATTAATTTTAGCCATTCTACTACATAGTACTATCTTATGGTGCTTTGGGTTTGCATTTTCCTAATGACTAACGATGTTGACCGTCTTTTCATGTGTTTATTTTCCATTCATATATCTTCCTTGGTGAAATGTCTGAAAAATCAAAACTCTATTTTAATTTTACTTGAATTACTTGGCTTCATATTAATGAGTTGTAAGATTCTTTAGATATTCATGTTATACGTCCTATATTACATATATGTGCTACAAATAGTTTCACTCAGTCTTAGGTTTGCCTTTTATTTTGTTACTAGTGCCTTTTGAAGACCAAATATTTTTAATCTTGATGAGTCCAGTTTATCATGTTTTAATGGTTTGAGCTTTTCATATCTGGTCTAAGAAATTGCCTAATCCAAGGTCACAAAGATTGTCAAAATTCTAGGATGACATTTTTTTTCTTTCTATAACTTTAAAGATGTCTTTCCATGCTCTTCTGGTTTGAATAGTTTCTGTTGAGACGTCTCCTCTCTTTCTTTGTTTTTGTTCACCTGTACGCAGTGTTTCCCTTTTCTTGTTAAACTTCAATATTTTCTCTTTATCATTGACTTCAGTAGCTTAATTATGATATTCCTTTGAATGGTTTCTTTATTTTTATACTGCTTGGGGTTCTTTGTATTTTTCTTGAATCTGTGGGTATATTCTTTTCAACTACTTGAAATAATTCAGGCAATTATTTGTTCAAATATTTTGTTCTTACCCTATTTTACAAATCCAATTTTTTTAGAAATTATAGAAATTCATGCTTTGTTTATTTTTAAGTCTTTTATTTTTAAGCTCTGATAGGGAAGGTGCTGAGAAACCTTTACACTAGGGCTAATTTAGCTTCAAAACTAAGACAATATCCTCCTGAGGATTCTATCTGAAGCACTATGTATTATTAGGTCTTTCTACTCTGGTGGGTGGAAATAGGAATCATTCTCAGCCTTGTGAAAGCTCCAGGAATTTTTCTACTCCCTCCTTTCTTGTGGCTCTTTCCATGACCTCCGGTAGTTTCCTCTCGTGAATGCGCAGAGCAATATCAGTGAAAGATTTGGAGAAATCCCTGAAGTTCTACAGAGTGGTCTCTCTCTATGGCTGTCTCTTCTCTCTTATTCTGGACTGCAAAATCTAGCTTTCTTGACCTCTCCCAAATTTAGTCTCTCTCCCCTCGCCTTAGCAAGATGACTGGATTCTGTCTAGGGTAACCCTCCCTTTACTGGCCTAGAAACTGCCTCTAGGCAGTTGGTACGATTGAAGGAGTCATCTGATTTGTTTCACTTATATCAGGGGTCATAGTCTTGTGCTGCCTGTTGTCCAATGTTTGAAAAATGTCATTATGTACATTTTTGTATGTTGTTTAAGGCAGAGATTTTTTGTTGTTCCATCCTAGCCAGAGGTTGAAGTTCTAGTCTGATCTGACATGCCGAGTAGAGAGGGTTGTGAAACATATAACAAGAAGTCAAAAAAGACACATGGTGCTTGGAAAGCAGCTTATTTTTTACAAGAAATTTCTAAATTATCTCTGTAAGTACAATAAATGAAAGTAGAGAAATAAATGCTTCATTGAGAAATAGTCTATATAAAAAAAGAAGAAGATCAAAGATGTAATACTTGGGGAGTTTTCATACATAAGAGGAGAAAGCTTGATAAAAAGTAGAGAATTATATGTTAGATGAAAATGGAAACAATTTTAAGAATTTGAAGTCATTCTGATAATTGATTGGTGTGTAAATGAAGAAGTTTGTCCTGCTTTGTTTTCCCCTAAAAATTCAGCAAGTTCTTGATTTAAATTTTTGAAAAGGGATATTTTTTCCAATGGAGTGACATTTGGTATCAAACATTTGTGCCTAATGACAAGATAGTGACATGGTGCCACAGCAAGTGCCCACGATTCAAATGGTGTCTAGACAAGAGGGAACATTTTCAACTTCTTATTTTTCACTGTCTGTATCATGAATCACACCTTGTTTTATGCACAGTGATTAGGCATAGGCTTCACACAAGAGGGATTTATAAGGCATAATACCGTAACATCCTGTAAATAATTAGAAGAATCAATTTATTTAAGTAGATTGGATGTTGTTCAAGAGAATAATCTAGAATTCTTTCACAAAGGTAATATCAGAACTTTGAACTGTGATTTAATTCTTTCAATACACACACGCGCACACATATGCATATATAAAATGATTGAAATATGATACAGATTAAATCAGCTGTCAAGCCAAAAAATTTTAATAGACTAATTTTTAGTTAGGTAAAAATATTGTTAACAGATGTAAAACTGAGAACCTTTAGTCCTATACATATATTAAAATACATCCTTGACTCAATCTTTGATTGATAGTTCACTGGAAGATGAAGGAATTTTATGATAAAAATGTAAGTGAACATCTGAGTTAAAATAAAAACTACAGATTTCTGGAGCATTATAAATTATGTTTAAGTTGTTAAACTTTAAGTGATTGAGAATCATAAAGAACTGATCATGTTAATTATTCTGAGAAAGTTGAATAATTATCCATTTAAACCCATTTGGAAATGCCACAGAGAGAAATTTTAAAATGCTCTACGTAATTCATTACATGTTTTTTAGAGGGAGATTTCAGGGAAAAATACAACTCAAAGATATAAGAATGACACCATCAGATCATGACTAATTTATTGTGGCATTAAAGTCATGTCCTATTATAGGCCAACTTTGGTTACATTCCTGAGAACTATCCATCATTTACCAAGGTTAGATTAACTTATAGTAAAATGTCTGCAAACACTAGTCTGGATTTTAAAATATTTTCCCTAAACTTATAGTAATTCTATTTATGAAGCAAAAATAAAACATCTATCTTTAAATTATATAATGCCATGTTACAACTACTTTGAAAAGCTCTTGAGTCTTAATTGACGTAAGATTGGGACAGACATGAACTATGATCTAGATTAGGTAAATACCCTAGAGAAACTCATGTCCATGTGTACCCAAATGTGTATGTAAAAATATTCATAAAAGCATGTTAATAATAATTTTAAATTAGGGAGAAAAAGTCTAAATGTTCATCACCAGTAGAATGCATAAATTGATTATGGTATTGTTAAAATATTATAGAACTGTGAAAATAATTCAAATACAACACACTTAAGAATATAACTGTATTTTACAAAATGTAAATTAAACTAAGGACATACAAATACATAACATGTGATTTATTTTTTTAAGTTTCAAAAACAGACAAATCTAAACCTCATTCTTTGGAATGCATACCAAAGTGGTAAAACAAAAAGAACACAATATAATTATTACTATATAAGTTAAGATAGGGTTCTCACAGTGGGAAGGGAGGGGATGATGGTTGGAAAGAGACACATGAGGATTTTTGGAGTAAGGCGAAGATTTTTTTCTTGACCTAGATGGTGTGTACATGGTTGTGTACTTTTTAATTATTTGTTAAACAGGAAAGTTGTGTTTGATGCTCTTGTCTCTGTATATGTTTTTTACATTAATAAAAAATTTTCACAATATAAAATCAGAAATATATGACCTAGCAATATCATGTATAAGTCTCAAGCTCTTTACAAGTATTTGTATAATTGACTTTCTATACCTCATTTTTATAATTTGCTTTGCAAATATTAAGCATTTCTCTTTATATTTCTAAGCAGTTTAATCTGTGATTTAATCTCCTCTATCTGAACGAAATTTGTTTAATGAATGCAGATCTCTCAATTTCCCCATATGTTGCTTTCATATCTTACTGTGAAGAATTTATCCCTCTCAAATTAATTGGGAAAAACATGAATTTTATTAATGATACACCTTCGATTTAATTTGTGAAACGTTACTCTAACTTATGGCAGTTGTATTTTTGTTATTTATTTGTAATTTATTGTTTTACCTGTTGAAAAGGGTGAGTAGACCACATTATAATGCTGCTGATAATATATGAGAAGCACTAATTATCCTTTGATTAAAATATAAGAAACAGGGCTGGGGTACTTATATGCTGGGTGGAAAAAGTCAGGAATACAGGCTGCAGAGAGGAAAAAGATGGGATATCCAGGTCTACAAGATAATTGAAGATAAATGCCTGAGAGAGGACTAAACACTCAGATCTTCCAAAGAACAATGATATAATGTCTCTGCATGATACTCAATTTCTATAAGAATTTCTATCCACTAAGTATCAATCCGAAAGTAATAAATAATCAACAAGTTTGAAGTTCTTCTGTGGGCAACCTGCTTAAAATATAGACAGTATAAAATCTAAACCATTAAAATTGCAGCAAAATATCAAAGATATTGCAATGAAAAAGAATGAAGACCAAATGACTTTAAGAACAGAGTAGTCCTTATATATCCGAGATCAATTTGGTATTTAGTTTGTAGGAATCTCCAGGGACACTATCTAATAATCCAACAGTTTCTGGCAAAGGAAAAGTATGCTTACTAGTTGAGCTTGGATATTTTCTAATAAATGATGCAAAACCTATAGGATTTTTGTGCAATTTAAATGATGTAGCACATGAAAAGCGCTTAAAACAGTGACTTCCAAATAGTAAAACAGAATAAGTATTAATTTGATTAATATTATTACCGCCATAATTTTTATTGAAGTTTCTTGAAATTGACTTTCTGATTTTTCTCTATGGTTATCAAGAAATTTTTGAATGCTAATTTGATTCCTTCTATCTAAATCAGTAGTAGAAAGTAATGCGTTGGTTAGGAATTCCAATGCTTAAAGTAGTATTTCTGGTCAGGAAACAGAGTAGATAGGACCACCAAGAAAATAAAGACTAGAAGATAAGCATATTGTGAAGAAGAGGGGAAACTCATGGTAGTTTGGGATATGTTACGTTTGAGAAACCTGTGGGAGACCCAGTTAGAGATTTTTGATAGTCAGGAATACACTTAAAGGGGAGAGATGAATTAGGAGAAAAGTGGAGTTATTAGTATTAGATACTAATTTACTCTGGGAATTATGGAGAATATTTAAATAGACAAAATAGAATTTGAGAAGCAAATTCTCAAATTCTCTTTGTTTGGCTTTGAGTCAAACAAAGGCATATTTGTTAGACTACTGTGATTTTTGAGATGGAGACAAAAGAAAAAGGAGAGAGAGAGAGAGAGGAAAGAAGGAAGAGAAGGAAGGAAACTATTGTTAAGTGAAAGCCGTGGTGCAGCTTTCAGGCTCTGCTAGATTCAAGTGCTCCTATGTTAACCTCAAGAAACGGACTCTCCCCATCTCCCAGCCAGAATTTTCCCTTCGCTGGCTCTATTTTCATACAGCAGATCTTTCCAGGCTTAGATCCAGAGGAACCCACAGTTCAGACAAATGTCCTGATCCTGTTTCATATTCATTGCCTGGATCATTTGTCCATTCATAAATGACTGATCATTGTGGCTAAGGAGATTCAATGCTCTGGCTGGCCCATCTTGCGTCACCAGCCCATGCCTGAAGTCAGCCTATCTGAAGCACATGGTCTGAGAGAAAAAGAAAGGGCAAATACCAATCCCTTCTGAGACAGATCTGAGGGATAAGCAGAGAGGAAAAATACAGAGAAGAGAGCAGGAGTCAGAGACGTGAGGAAAACCAGGAGAGATGTTGTCTCAGAAGCTGATGAAGAAAACTTGAAGACAGCAGTCAAGGGGGTCAAGTGTCTCAAGTCAGAGAGAATAACTGAAAACAGTCCTTCAGAGTTTGCTTTGGAAAGTCAAGTGCTTTAACAAGGTCAGTTTCAGTGAAGGCAGAAGCCAGACTATTGTGAAGACCCGGAAAAATCTTGAGAATTGCAGATACGCAAAAGAGATAGATAGAACAGTAGTTAAATATTTTGTGTCAAGGAAAGATTAAACACACTATAATCTAAAGTATATTTATTTGCTACTAAAATGTCCTTAGCAAATCGCATTCAATTCAGGAAACTAATGTTTATTATTGAATTCAATCAAGTATCTCCTCTCCAATTTGCAGGAGATATAAATATTTAACAGCTGTGATTCTTCATATGTGTGCAGAAACTGCTTTTTTCAATAACATATAGGAGGATATCAGCCAGGAGATAGCAAAGAAAAATTATCAGTAATTAAATAGAATCTTTGCCTAAAGTAACAATTATCCACATATGTGTTATTTTATGATAATATATTTTCCTCCAAAAAAAAAACACAACAGTTTCTTTAAAATAATTAAACTCAAACTCCAAAGTTTATTGTTTGTCTGGATTGTTGCCTATTCTTTTGGTTGTGGAAAGATTTATGAGAGGTCTGTTTTTAACAACGTGAAGAAATTGTGGCTAATTTAGTTCACTTTTAAAAAATAGTAGTCGTGTTGTTTTCTACCATATTCACTGTATGGTCCATAGATAGAAAGTTGTACACTTAACCTCCTCCTCCTTCTGTATCGAATATTCTTTTGCAAAGTAGCTCAATTTTCAGGTTATAAGTGTCAGGGAGCTTGCTTATTAGCCAGAGGGAAGTGGCATAGCTGGAGGAATCCCCTGCTTCACAAATATTCTCTGCTGATCACTCTAGTTGCTTCAAAAACCTGAAGAACCTCTAGTTTCGGAATTCAAAACTCAACTGGTTTCCTCTTTATTTTACGGCATTTACTATGCAGTGAAAGCTATTTTTTTATGAGAAAGGAGGGCAGGAAATTACACCAACAGGCAAGATGGGTTTCCCTTGGCTTTTTTCTTTCTTGTTACTCAGGCACTAGGGTAGAATTCAGATTCTTTTGTTTTCTAAGATACTTACTCTGCAGAATCTATTATTTGATAGTGAAATTTGAAGCTTTTGGGGGGGTTGCCTGGCAACACAATCAGCAGTGTCCTTTCAAGCACTTACAGTGGCTGAACTTACCTGTTCTCTTTTCTTATCTGGTTAAATGGGTTATGTTTTTATCATGTCTAGATACTTCCCTTTAGCAATGTTTCTTAAGAGTTCCCCTCCAATGGACATACACCCTCCTACCTATTATGAGTTTGGGCTAAAGCTCAAAATTTACCTTTAGCTAATTTGCATACTAGTCAAATAGCAAACTAACTCAGATGTTGTTGACTTTTTTCTTAGTATGCAACATTATTTGGAATAGATAGATTTTGGTTATCTTACTTGTAGTGATTATAAGCCTCAAAATAACAGGAAACCAGTTAGTTATACCTGTAATGCAATTAGTACCATAGAATAGCAATGTCCCTCTATCTGTAGAAATGATCACACTCTTCACTTTGCTAAACTTCCTATTTGAGTAGAATTGTTGACTGCTCTGACCATACACGTGTATGTCACTTATCAGGCACAGTTCTCTCATTTTCAAAAGGAAATGTGCTTTTCCTTTGCCAGTTACAGTCCCTCTTCTTTTCAGGCAAATGGTGATTTCATACACAGTTCCTTGCTTTTGGAGAAAGTGCATTCCTGGGAAGAACGCTAAGATTTCTTCCAGCTTCACGATGCAGATGGCATAACTAGGAAATTTTGAAGGAACAATGTGACAGGTTCGCTTGCCTTTGCCTTTTCAGGATCCTTATCATTGGAGGTTGACAAGCAAGTGGCTAAATGGATGATGAGTGGACTATGTTTAATAGGTAGCACCTAAAGAGAAGAAGTGGAATGTCAAATAACAAGAGACTGAAATATGCTGGAATTTAGACTGTGAATTGAATGCTAAGAGAAATAGTACCACTCAGGCTTGGCCACCCACTTCTGCTGTACCAGGCTTCCTTGTTCAGCATACCCATGGGGTGGGGAGGTAGGGGAGCAAACACTACCCGAGTTGGAAACATCCCTCAGGCAGCCAGAGTACAGATTTGGTTCTTGGATTCTTGAGTAGATATGAAGAAATTCTGAATCTCCTCTTAAAAGACAAACTGAGGCCATTAAAAAACTTTAAGAGTTTATTTGAGCAACAACTGATTCTAATGGGGCAGCATCAAACCGGAAGTGGCTAGGCACGTTCTGCCAACAGGAACCAGGGGAAAGAAACATAGACAAAATACAGAAGCAAGGCAGGGAAATTATTGACTGGCTATAGCTTAACGCCTAGTTGGCTGTTTGTGGTTGGTTGGCTTCGTAACTTGGAAGCATTTACAGGCTTAGACGTTGCTTTGCTTAAGTAGGCCACCATGACATTAGAGTCACATCAGTCTAATGGCATCCTTGTTTAATTAATTAAACACTCCCAAACAAAAGATTAGGGACTGGATTCTTAAAATTTAGTGTGAATAAAAAATAAGCTTGGAAGCTTGTTAAAAATGTACATTCCTGTTCACCATCTAATTCAGATGTGAGCCATGAATCTGTCATTTTACAAGCCTCCCAGATGAATCTGATGCAGTTGGTCTGGGACTACACTTTGAGAAACATTGTTGGAGGGATTTAGAGATTCCTTCCTTCAGTCCAGAGACACTGCTTGCTGCCTGCTGAGATTTGTTTAAATAGTACTAAACCCCTGATTCTATGATCTGTAGACCACTTTAATGAAATCCCCTATTTCTGTAACCTATGCTGACATTGAACATTTTATTGATGTTCAATTAAAATGAGAGAAATTGTTTGCTTATAAAAGGTTTTTCTGACTGCCAATTACTTTCAAGATAGTAGACTACACTAAAAATGGAAAGTAATTTATATCTTGATAACTGTTTGTTGACCAGATTTCTTTGAAATTAGTCTGTGCCTTTGAAAGTTATTGTGGACCAAGCAAACAAGCTTGAAATGTTAAACAGCTGAGTTGAAAAAAGACACTGTATTTCTTCCAGTTAGGACAATACAAAAGAGGCATGATGCATGGGAATATGTAAATTAACTTGAAATCCATCTTCCTCAGCTTAATGGAAATATATTTTCCGTATGTTATTAACTGTTTATGTACTGTATTTTAAGCTTAAGTATATATAGAGTCCTGTAATAGTATTTGTATATGTCCATAATTCATCCCCAGATTATGATAAATTTTGTTATACACTATATATCATTCCTAGAAATTTATTTATACATTTAAATACAAAACGGTATGTGCTCTGGGGCAGAGAATATTATATTAAAAATAAATGTAAAACATTAAATTTCAACAGAAACCATAACTGTCTTATAAAGTAGATTGAGGTGAGAATAAACACCTTTGCTTCAATTTTTTCTCTTGTATGTCTAGGTAAAAAATACTTGAAAAATTTTTTTGAATGACAAAATTTTTCGTTGAATGCTATCTTGCATGAGCAGAAATCAGTTGCATTTAGAAAATTAAAGGCACACAAAGCCCATAGCTTTTGCCGATAATTAGAAGTAACTAAGGTAATATTTGAGAACTTACATATGTACCTAGTATCATGATAGGTACTTTATAATCGTGATCTCATTTAATCCTCTCACGAAGACTGTGAAATGGGTGGAATGATTTCCCTTTTGCAGAGAGTGAAACAATAATAAGAAAGTTTGAATAAGTGACCCAAGGTCATGTGGCTGAGAAGTAGCAATAGTGAATTCAAATTCAAGTATTTCTGACTCTTACTACTACAATCTGCTGCTAATAAATCTAATTGTCATTGGTTTCAGTTCTGCCTTGAACCCACTTGTATTTGTCTCCTAGTGAACACGTGCCTGCATTTCTGTTCCGTGAGGGTGACCGAGTCAAGGCATTCATATATTTGTTTCAGTGGATAACGTCAAATGGTTTTTCCAAAGGATTGAACCAGTTGTGTAGGAGTATTCTTATTGCCCCACACATTGAGTAACCTGGACATCGTTTTGTTTTAAATGTTCTAGCCATGCTGGTGGGCATGTAGTTATATTTTAATTTGCAGTTTCCTGATTCTCAATAAGATTAAGCCACTTTTTAATCTATTTATTGGCCATTTGAATATCCACTTTTGTGAAGTATTTGCAAGTATTTTTGTTACCAATTTCACCTGGCTCCAGTGGGACTCCAGCCCACATTCAGAGGAGCTCTGAGGAGGGGCCCACGAGTGGGCGTCGTACCCACAATCCGTCCCTTCCCCGGAGGATTCTTTTCTGTTCGGTGTCGTGGATTTGACATGAAACCAAAGCTGAGCCTTCAACCGCACAAGCTTTTATTCAACGGCCAAAGAATTGAGAAGTGGGAACTATGTTCACAAATCAACTTCTCAGCTCCTGGGGTGATTAGACAGCTGTTATAAGGGGTTTAGGTAAGGAAGGGAGGAATATTCATAGTATTTGGGGAATAGGACAGGCTTTTCCAGGGAGCAAGGGTGCTTCTCTTTTCTTCCCTTATTTAGTCATATCCTGCCATTGCCATGGCAATTGTAAACTGTCATGGCGCTGGTGGGTGTGTTATGTAACATGGTAATGTATTACAATGAGCGTATAATGAGCTGCAGGGTCTATGTCAGGTCAAGGCAGACTGCCATGTTGCCTTAAACCAGTTTTAACTCGTTTCAACTGTATGTCTCAGCCATCTCCTCCTTCCTCTTGTTGTGGTTTCCTGTAGGCTAAAGAGAACATGTTAGACTTGTTTTGAGCAGGACTGTGGTTAATGCCTTATGGAACCAGAAGCCAGGATTACATTCCACCCCCCCCCCTTTTTTTTTGGAATTGTCTGTCTTTTCTTATGGATTTATATTCTAGATACAAACATTTTTATGGTTATAAATGTAAATATCTTTCCCCTTTTCACTCTTATTGTGTCTTTTGAAGCACAGAATATCTGAATTTTATTAGTCCAGTGTATCATTTTTCCCTTTTATCATTATTTTGTGTCTTGCTTAAGAAATTATTGCTAGAACACCAAAGTTACGAAGATGTTATTTTATGTGATTGCTTAGAAGCCTTATCGTTTTGCCTTTCGTATTTAGACCTACAACGGTATGTGATTAATTTTATGTGTGATGACATAGGCATCAAGTGTCTTTTTTTTTTTTTAATACAGATACATTTGGTCCAGCACTGTGTTTTCTCCCTGCTGCTCTGTAGTGCATGAACTTTCAAATAAAGCGTCTAAATATACCTCAGCTTATTTTCAGGCTCTGTGCTTTTTCATTATTTTGTCTATTTCTGTACCAATACCATATTCTTTTAATTACAGTAACTTTTTAAAAAGATATGATTATCAGTAGAGCAAGTCGTCCTCTAGCCCTTTCCATTTCCATGTAAGTTATAGAATCCACTTGTCCAGTTTCATAAAATTATTTCTTAGGACTTTGGTTAACGTTTTATTCCAATGTATAGATAAATTTGAGGTGAATAAACGTTTTGGTAATATGGAGTCTTTCAATCCATGAACCATCTTATATAACTCCACCTATTATGTATTTTTTAATTCCTTTCAATGTTTTATAGTTTTATTTTTAGTGATTTTGTATTCTTTTTGTTATACTTGTTCCTAGATACTCTTTTTTTTTTTTAAATTCAAATCCTTTTATTGTTCAAGATAAGGGGAAGAACATTCAAATATAGAATTATACTAAACTTTTAAAAGTTGTGTTTATAAAAATTACACAAAACAGTAAAATAATTTCAAGTATGACAAGTTAGACTTATTTGATATTCTTAGTTTTGATATGTTGTAATTTTTCTAGGAATTTATTTATGTCACCTAAATTTTCAAGTTTCTTTGAATACACTTGTTCATAATATACTTTTCTGCCGTTCTTGATGTCTGCAGTTTAACAGCTATTTCTCCTTTTTACTCTGCATATTGATTGTTTCTGCCTTTACTCTTTTTTCTTTTCTTTAGTCAGCTTTGAAAGGTTTTCTCAACTTTTTTAGTCATTCCAATGAATCAACCTGTAGCTTTGTCAATTCTTTCTATCTCTGTTTGTCTGTTTCATTTACTTCTGCCTTTATCTTCACCGCTTTTCTTCTACTTTCTTTGAGTTAATTATGCTAGGTTTTTTTCTGTTTTCTTGAGATAGGTGCTAAGATAATTCATTTTCAGCCTTTTCTTATGTATGCTTTTAAGGTTCAAAATACCAAATAAGCACAATTTAGTTACATTTCACATATTTAGATAGGTAATGTTTCATTATCATACAGTTCAAAATATTTTTAAATTTTCATTGTGATTTCTTTTTTAAGTCATGGTTGTTTACAGGGTCTTAATTTGCAAACAAGTGGAGACTATTTTGGAGCTTTTTATGTCTTGAATAACTGCACTATAATTATAGTTTATATGATTTCAATCTTTTGAAATTTGTTGAGAAATAATTAATGGTCTGTAGAGAAAGCAGTGCACTGTTCGTGATGGAATACATATTTATTTCAAGGATAGAGAAAACATAGCAAATTAAGCAAGGGAGGGACGTATTTTATAAAGTTATTCTTAGCAGTAAGGTAAAAGCAGGGAGATGTACCCAACTCCCAGGTGAATCTGTCTTACCTGATGATACTCAAATGAGTAGTATTTTTCTGATGCTTTCCTTCCTCCCTAGAACTCTACTATGCTGCTGTGTCTATGCTATTAATCTGGCACACATTAAACCCTATCATACAAATCTGCCATATTTAATTTTCCTGTAGTGGAGAACTATGTCTTTCCTGAGCAGAATATTTAATGCCCCTTTAGTTCCCCAGTTTTTGCCATTCCGTCATGTTGGAGGCAAGGAAATCAATGCTACAATGTGTTCCACTCTTAATTATATTGCCAGAATATCGATGTCTGCATTGACCAATCCTGCTATGCCTTATTATAAAGTTACTTTGTGAACTCATTTTGCATTTCTTCATACAACCGAAATTATGAAGCATCTATCTCCTATCCATGTACATCCATAAACAGTATCCACCTAAAAATTATTAGCAATGCTACTATATTTTCACCAGTATGAATAAAATCTTCTTGCAACCTAAAAAAGTGTTATCTATGTTACAAAGTATATTTCCTCATCATTTTAAGGATAAAGTTCAAGCCTCTTAATATTACATAAAAAAACTTTCATAATCTGCTTTGTCCCTAACTTATATTTATAATTCAGCATTACAGACAGTTGGTGCCAACTTACCACCTAATTTGCTGCTATAAGGTAAAAATCCCAAAGCAAGCCCTTGTAAGGAAAATGTTAATGCTCTGTGAGCAGTCATTAATTCTAGAATATCTAATTCTTAATTATAAAACTATCAAATTTTATCAAAGAATTCAAAAGCAAGTATATAGTTATTAATATATTGTGTCTAAAAAGTAATACTTTATAAAATATTAAAAATTTAATAAAATTAATTAACTTTTAAAGTGTTTTTCTGCATACACAGCACAGGTTAAGATTCTTACAACTGTTGAAAGGAATTTGGATTGAAGTCTTCTTTTCTGAGTAAATCTTTCTATAACAGGCATAAGCATTATCTATTGATCCTGTGTGCTTTGAATTACTTTCAAAATTAAGGTCACGTGTCTTGAAATATGTCATTACCAATTAATACGAAGTAGTGCTTCTGGAAATCTTTGCATAGTAAATCCCAGGGGAAAAAATTATATGATAAAATTTTTCAATGACACCTTGATAATCCCTCCTTAATGTCAATAAAGTGTTTGCTATGCTTTGTAAGTGGGATTCTAACATTTCAAAGGAAATCTCAAGCCACAAGTCAATGTTTCTAATACTCCAGGTATTTTCAGAGTTACTCTGGGTGTAGGACGAAATTTTATGAAGTTTTTTCACTAGTGTGCGGGTTAAAAAAACTGGAGCTGTGAAAACTGAGCTATTATATTACAGGGGTCATTTTTAATCAACTCTAGCTTTTCTTTCTCTCGGTGGTTTTGCCTAGGCTGTTTGCTCTGCCTAGAATGCTACCTCACTTTCTCCCACCTGTCTGCACATAACAAAGTTTATTCCTTTATTAAATTTTAAAATTAGACACCACTATTTCCAGAGAACTCTCCTATCCTGTACAAACAGAATTATGTGCTAATCATATTTTATTGTTTCTGTTTTCCCAACTATATGGTAAGTCGGGTAGGGGCTAGATAGAGATTCTTCTCAGGAATCTTTTTCCCCTCACCTAGCACAATGCCTCATAAATTATGAAAATGAATGAATGAACATGTAGGTGTTTCATAAGTTAGCAATCACAATTTAGCATAAATTCGTATTCTTGAAATGTGTAACATATTAATATTTCTAATAATTGAGCTAATATTTTTGATATACTTAATTGCTTTTAGCTTCTGACCAGCTATTCATTCTGTGTTGTTTAATTTTACTGAAACTTATGTCAAGTTAGAGCATTTATTTATTATATTTATATCCTTTGTTATTCATTTTTTGGCCATCATTTTGGTTGATTGAGCGATTGGATAGCTTATTATTCTTTGATTTTGTTTGAGTACATGACTATTCTCATTTGTTAGTGTAGATAAAATAACTTTAAAACTAAAATAATTTAATTTCCCTGGGTCTAAAAGACTATATTTCTTGAAACAAGTTTATAATCTTATAAATGATATTCCCTATGTGGTTGGCTTCCATTGGCAAATTTTTAAATCTTTTATGTAAGCAGTGCTTATTAGGATGCTGTTTGTCTCCATTTGTTCTTGATTAAGTTTATACAAGAGAATAACCTTCATAATTGTCTGTCTGTCTTTTGAGAGTTAAGTATCATTTTCTCACAAGAGGACAAGAGCTGAATGGTATTACCACTCAAATTGCTATGTCCTTTTGGCTTAAGAAAGTTTATGTGGGAGTTAAAAAAAAATTGAGTATGAATATATTTAGATGGACTGTAGAATTAACCTTTCCTCTGTTTATATTTAGATACTCTTTTTTCCTTTGAAATAAACTAAGTGATAAGATGCAGTGGTGCAAGAAGACCGAGAGGGAAAATCAATTTTAATTTTAAAAGATTAGAGGTGGAGTATCATCAAATTATCCCAGGAACTATAAAGGCTAAGCATAAACTGTAAATGTTGTACAACAGTGGAGGGCTTGCATTTGGGTACATATAAATTAATTCCCCAGTTGCAATATTCACCTAATTATTTGGAATTTGGTCTTCCAAAAGTGAAGTCTAATATAGTAAATATTCTCATGACAATTGGCTGGGGACAATATTTGATTTCCTCATAATGTGATTTTATTTTTACTAATGCTTTTTCCCCCCTCAATTGTTAATTACCATACAAATAAATTTGTAACAAAAACAAAGAAGACATACAAAAGGGAGCAAAATCATCCTTACCTCACTACTCTAGAACATCAAACTTTTTCTTTTCCATGTTTTCTGTCAGTCTTTAATAAATATGTTTGCCCATGTGTATAATTATTAACCCAGTATAAATATAATTTTATTTTATATTATGGTTTTTAAGATTTATTATTAACTCATGCAGTTCTTCATGTTGTTCTTTATCTTCTAATTATAATTGTAGAATACATATAATTTGATTCATTTTACAACATCCCCAGGAGAAGGACACTTTTCCATCTCCACTACTCTCTCTTCTATATAGGGGTACATAGAACAACTTTGTGCATATAGATTTTTCTCTTCCTCATAATGCACTTTAAAGGCTTGTCTTTGAAGTGGAGACAATTTAGAAACTAGAAATTAGTTATTCTCATGCTCTACCTTGGGCACTGTACCCTCTTAAGATGAAAATTGAATTGAATTTGTACCTATATTCTTTTTCTTTTCTTTAATTAGCTTTTCAGAGTTTTGTTAATTTTATTAGCCAGGCATTTTTTAAATCCAATAGACATTCAACCATATAGGCTCTAAAGAAATGAAAAGTTAGACATGACATGGGGAGGCAAGCAATGTTAACATGGTGGAATGTGGAGGTACTCATTCATTCATGAGAGCTGCAGGTATAGTTAAGATGAAGTTTTTAGAAAAGGCTTCTATGCCACCCCCTCCACTACAAACAAAAACAATGCACTCAACTGGGTAAGTGAGACTGTGGAAGTGGGAGGCAGTCAGTAGCTCTCTGAGTGACAGAAAGAGAAGGCATGTCAGACTACGGCTTTGTAAGAGTTACCCAATACATGGATGCAATGTTGAAGCAGAAGTCAATAAATGGCAAAATGGTTTGTGATTACTTGTATTTGATGAAGGTTTTGGAGCATAAAAGAAGCCCGCAAACTAGACCTTGATTAGACAGTGTACAATTAACTATTTGGTTAAGTATGAAGCAAAGCAATTTACTGGGAAGCCACCAATGAGAGAGAACTGGGCATGGTGGAGTTAGTTCTGAGGTTGGCGCATTTCTTATGGTGACACAAAGGCCATTGGAACCTCCAAGTGTAGGACTTCTTTGAATCATGAGGAGCAGAACCAGATTAAGAAAGTCCTCAGAGAAATTTACCAGTGAGGGACTGAGGAGGACTTTAAATTTTAAATTTTGCATGTCAGTTGAAAAATGAAAATTGAAGTAGCTAATTATATCTCATTTCTTCTTAAGAATATGATGTGGCAAGTTCTTCTAAAAATAGAATAAAAGGAAGTTAATGGGACTTAACAATTTTGACTTAGACATTTACCGCTTGAGAACCCCTCAGATGGCCAAATTTTTTTCTCTGGTAAATTTTAGTCCTCTCTGTCTACTTGTTCAAGTACACCTTAATCACAGTGTGTAGAATTACAAGTACTTGTATTTTGTCTTCATTTCCATCTTCCCGTTTAGTATTTTGAACATTAGCTCAAAATGGACAGCTTCCCAGGTCTTCTAACTATCCAGAACCCTTGTGCATCCAAATCTTTTGTATTCCATCAAAAAGTTTCAGTTATGGGTTTCATTATTCCTTAACTTAATCAAGCCTGTTAAATTCAGTTATACTGATGTATCAAAGAGGCTTATGTGGCCCTCTCACCTAAAGGTAATTTTTATTCTAGAAGAGAACAATTCCTTCCTAATCCAAAAGTTGTATCTCTACTTCTGTCATATACCAAAAGCAGGCCAAGAGGAATTTGGGGGGTGGGGAGAGCAACAGCCTTTTCACAATGTTCAAAAGCACACGTACATGGGACTTCTTGCTTTGACTGCTTATTATAGACGTGGACTTGGCAGAGAGGAAAAGGGCTCCCCGGTAAGTTTATTTGTTTATGCAACGTAGATGGCCACAGCTTCTTTCAGGGCCTCGCATTGGTACAAGTTTGGCTCCCATCACATCAGCCTTTTTCCACAACACTTTGTTTCTACTGTCTTCTACCTTCAAAATTTTTCCACACTCTTTTAATCTGAGGAGAAAACCCTAATGAAAACTGGCAGGTGAAGTTTAATTTCTAAAAAGAGCAAGAGTCTGTTTTGCCCTTTCTGTATCAGTAAGGTCCCATTGTTCTTTAATTTAATTGTAGATGATACTCTCTTATGGACTTTTTGTTTTATCTATTAGATAAATATGTTTATTTACTTTAATTCTGCATGTCGGTGTCTGTTTCATGAAAAATTGGGGAAAGGAGATGTAGTAACAATATTCAGGAAAAACCCTAACTTTCCAGAAATGAGACTATGAGTTTTTTGTTGTTGTTACATATATTTATCAGATTATTACTGAGTGCTTGGAAATTAAATGCAATATATGTGAATAATTGTTACCTTTTTAATAAAGAGCAAAATATTAATATATGAGACCAGATTACTTATAGGAAACATGCTTTAAAATACAATTGTCTGTTTCTCAGTAAACACTTTGAGTAATATCCCCTATTTCTTCCAAGTGGTTTTAAGATAGTCAAGTAAATCATAATGTATAAGAAAATAACCAATTTAGCAACACATGGAAGAAAAAGGTTAAGGTACTAATATGAACTGTGAACATTTAATCTATCATACTGTGTAAGATAATTTAGCACTTACATATTTTTATCTGTAAATGTCATCACTTTGTTTTATAGCTATTTGAAGCCCTGGTTGGATTTTTATGTAGAGTTATATATCTTGAAAAGACTGTGGCCATTTACTGATTCTGTTTAATAGGAAATAAATCAGACATACAGTATCTTGTTATTTTAGTGGGTTAGAAGGTCAGTCCTTCTGCTAGGATTTATGAGATCACTAATTAAAGGTCAGGAGTAGATATATTGGCCGGTAACACATCCTTATCCCAAAAGGAAAATTTATTTGCCAAAAAGAAAGAAATTCATTTCCTGACTTGTTACCATCCTTGAAGGAATGCATGAAAACCTCTTATATTTCTCATTAGTAATGATTACCAGTGATTATTACTGTTTTATATCTTCACCATAGAAGGCAAGAGATCTGGCCTTGCTCTCTAAAGAGAACAGTACAGAAACTCCAGTTTTACGCTTAGAATGGACATTTGAGTTTTACTGAGCAAGTCAATTAAACTATCTCTGTGGCCTCAAATATAGTCGTGGCTCATCTCCAAGAGTTGAGGAACAACGGAAGCTAATATATCTCCTAGTATTTAAAATATTAAGGAGGAATCTCCTATGAATACAAGATGCAGTGATTTTTTTTATTGTCGTTGTATACATTTGCCAAAAAGAGATTAATGAGATGAGAAAAGATAGCTATTAACTTTTTTGATTGGAAAGGGAAATTGCATTTTTATCACTGAAATGTCTTAGATGTTCTATATAAGGTGAAAGAAATAGTGGCAGCTTACTAAAATGTAACTGTCTTGATTAAAAGACTATTACTTTATGTGAGGATAACCCTCCTTCCTTTTCAGGGGAATAGTTTATCTCTTTAAAAAGATTATTATTTTTTTTCTTGCTAAGAAGTCTTTTAAAAATAACCTTTTACCCCTTCATCCATGTACCCAGAAAAATAGAACTAATCACCTGCTCAATCATCTTTGGTTTCTACGTTTATTCTGTCAGAAGAAAGCTTGCATACTAATTGAAGCAAGGGCTTTTGTGTTTTCAATAGCTAATCATGTCATTATGTTTTCCCTAGACACTGTTGGGTCTATTTGAATAAGAGAGATCATGAGTTCAATAAGTCCTTAGCAGTTTCTCTTGTTAAACTTCTAGTAAGATGTGATGAGAAGAAACATACATATCTGGCTTCATCGAGACTAGACTGGAGAGTTGTTTCAAAAATTTGTCATGATCTGTTCTCCTGGGTGGGAGTTTCCTGGAGGTCACACTTATGATCCCCATTCTGGATTATGTGTCATATGTCTGATAGAGAAGAAGTAAAAGGATTGGAAATGACAATTTTGTGTCCTCCGGGACAAATTTGATTGCTGACCATTGGGGGAAAGCTTAAGCTTGTTTAGAAATGGTCTAACTTTGGCTTTATGTCAAATGTGTTTGAACATTTAATCTACATTAAAGAAATGTCTGAAATAATGGAATAGATCTTGGTATTGAATGTAATTAAGTTACAGAGTATGGAAAATTTAAAAGTATTAAGATATGTTTAAAGATTTAATAAGCATTTGTGAAAAATTTAATATATTAGAATGTAATTCATTGTTTTTTTCTTTATGAGAATTCAACTCATACTGTATTAAAGAAAGCAAAACAAGGGATTTGTTGTTGCTGTTGCTGTGTTTATTTTATTCATTTATTTAACTTATGACACGTGAATTTTCAGAAAAAGCTTTCCTTTCACTTGATCATCAAAAAGTTATACAAGTTTGATTTTGTTGTTGTTGTTAGGCTAACAGTACGTATTAAAAATTTCCACCAGCTTAGATATTCATTATATGGATAACAAATGATCTTGCCACTTGGCAGCTGAAAATCTGGCCTAGATTCATCGACCTAGCATCAGCTATGTACTTCCAGGCAACAGCTGTACTAGAGTTCTGCTACCAAATTCTTTTTCATACTGAAAGCTTTGCATTGCATGTTACCAATTTGTCAATGCCTATTGAGTGATCAGCGTATCCACTCCTTAGCATAGAGGATGAGGATATTTGGAAAATGTTCCCAACTATTACACAGCCATAAATACTTTTTAGGAGGTACAGTGTGATATTTTTTAATTAAATGAAATCAAGTCTAACCTTAGAAAAAGCCAAACATAAAGCTATCTCTAAAGCACACACAGGCATTTCTCTTGAAAAGCATTTGCCATGTCCTTTGTTCATAGATTCTATTATACAAGAGCCTTGTTTGGGTTGGATATTTTGCTCTGCTTTATTAATTTTGGCAGAAATGTTGCTATCTGTAGTGTCTCCCAGAGGTCCTGCTGCTTTCAACCACCATCCTTAATTAGAAAAATAAAATGGAGAAAATTAAAACCAAGCAGTGATTAAACTTTCCTTTCTTGCTCTGGGGCATTTTTGCCAATTAAGTAAAATGAGTAAAAAATTTAGGGCATTTAGGTTGTTATTTAGATTTTAAAAATATTTGTTTGCCACTATTTTATTTTACTGCTTAATGAAATGATAATTCAAAGACGCATAGTTGTGTCTAAAGTGACCACGCCACGAATGAGGCTACTCAAATGGGTGGGCAAAGCCAATGGGGACGAATGGATGACAATTGTTTTTTATAGAAAAAGAAGAAAAATAATTTTGTATTTTCTTAATGGCTAGTAGTAAAATATTAAAAAATACAGGACCAAACATCTATTAAAGTGGCGCAGTCTTTTGGGGACTGAATATTTTTAAATAACAATGAAGTACCTTGACAGATATTATTTCAAATATCAAAGTATCCCTTTTAATTTAAATATTTATATTCTTATTCAGAAATTTATGCTTCATAAAGCAGAATTTAATTCAACACGTATTTAATGATCACCTAATGTATACCAGTAATTGTGCTCATTGCTAAGAAGGCTAAGATACTGTCTTATTTAAACTTTCACAAAGTTTACAGTTATATCTTTCAGGATCTAGCCAGGAAAACATGTACTATCCTAGCAATTTCCAACAGAAAGATTTTAATATAAGAACATGGTATAAAATGAAAAGGAGCTTAGAAGCCAAACAAGAGTTGATGAGGCAACCTGGATTAGTGAAAACAGGAAGCTACTCCACCCCCAGCGGACCAACGTGAAGATGTTCCCAGCAGGAGGTAGGACCATGGAGGTAGAGGTGATCTCATTGGAGACAGAGACACAGAGGAGATGCAGCAATTGCCAGAGACACCTGGTCACTAGAGGAACAAAAGACAGGAAGATGTTTTCTGGCTTCAATCTCTTCTTTCTTTCTAATTTCTTATCACTGCCTCTCAGGATGCCAGTTGGTAAGGGGACCTGGGAAATGTAGATCCTATGATACAGGGCAGAGAGTAAAGTCAGAGAATAGATCTAAGAACAAACAGGCAAATAATTTGGGAAATAGTTGAGTAGAACAGGAAAATATGTCAAAGAGGTCATTTCAGTAAACTATATGATGTACTCAGACTCTCTGAGAGTACATAGGAGGGCCACCCAATGATGCTTTGTCAATGATGGGTAATTCATGGTAGGTTTCACAGGGGTGGTTACATCTTGTCTGAAGAGTAGGAGACAGCCAGGCAAAAGGAGGGAGGGGAGAGCAAGGAAATGGTGATGGATGAAAGTTGTTCCAGGTAGAAGGATCCATAAGTAAAATGACTTGAAAAAATATATAAAAGTACTTTCTGGAGTTCAGAGAAGACTGAAAAAATAGTGGGAGGAGAAGAAAGATCAAGAGATAGAGATAGGTTATAAAAAGGTGGGCTTTATCTAGAAAGCAGTGGTGAGTAATCAAAAATCTAAGAAGAATAACATGATTAGGTTTAAATATTGGCAAGTTTGGTGAGTAGAATATGACGGATATATATGGAGGAACATCCATTCTGACTTGTTGGGTCTTATTTTTTTCTTCCTCTGAAACATACAGGAATTTAACAGCATTTATTTTCATTATGGAAAATATCCTGTAATTTCTGTTAATAAGTGATCATTGGGGCTGGCCCCATGGTGTAGTGATTAAGTGGGCACGCACCACTGCTGGCGGCCTGGGTTCGGATCCCGAGCACGCGCTTACGCACCACTTTGTCAGGCCATGCTGTGGCGGTGTCCCACATAAAGTGGAGGAAGATAGGCACGGATGTTAGCCCAGGGCCAGTCTTCCTCAGCAAAAAGAGGAGGATTGGCATGGATGTTAGCTCAGGGCTGATCTTCCTCACAAAAAGGAAAAAAAAAAAAAGAGATCATTTGGTGGGAGTGGGAAATAGAAGAAATGGTCCATGGGGAAGAATTGTGTTACTTCCTGGCTTTTTCTTTCCTGCCTACCTATTGCTCACCAATGGTAGAGCCACTGGAGCAAATGCTTGCATCGGAAAGTATGTACGGAGTTCCAAACCACAAACTTAAAATTATCTTCACAAACACGACCTGTTCGTAAGTTTGAACATATATTTGTGTATATGGTGTATGTGTGTGTGTGTGTGAGATAGAGTGCATTCAAGAGCTTGAATAATTAAAAAAAAAAAAAAAAGCTAGAGACCAATTACACAAACCACTACAAACACTGAAGTGTGAGCTTGCTGAGTTTCCTTATAAATTATTAAAACACCACATTAGTTAAAATATGTTAGTGTTTAATTAGGTAAATACTGAGGCTTTTCATGTGTGAGAGTGCAGAGATATTAGGCTATGGATACAATAATAAAGGATCTAGATTTTAACAGTTTATTCCCCTTCTCTAAATGAATTTTAAATTTTCTCAGAATATAGAGCTCTCCTAGACAAGAATGACAAAAATCAAATAGACTTTGGTTTATGAAGGTACAATTGGGATTATAATTACCATAGCAACCTAAACAATGAGCCTCTAACTAAAATACACTTTTATAAACAGTTTTTGAACCACATCTGGATCATTCAGAATGTGTATACACTAAGATGATAGATATTTACTTTATGACATTACCTCATTCACTAGTACAGCAGAAATGGCCCAATTGCCTGTATTGATGATGGAAAATGTTTTTTATTAAATTCACAACTCTGTAGAATTACAAGACTGGTTGCAATGAATTCCTGTGAAATATAGAGGATTATTTTTCTTCCTTAATCATCTTCTTAGTACTGTCTATGTCTTTCTTTCCATAGGGGGGAAAACAACTAATCTTTTTACAATTCATTTTATCTTGATTTCTTTTCTGAGTCATTTTGAACTATCATTTTTTCTTTTAAAATACTGTTATGTTTTGTTCATTTTTATTGTATACAATTCAGAAAGTCCAAGTATATAGAAGATAATGCATCTTTAATCTTATTACTCATGTAGCACTCTTAAATTTATAGCGAATTTAATGCAAGTTTCTGCATTTGTATAAATGTGTTTTTGTGCATTTAGATAGAAAATGGATATACATTGTACATCTTTGCTTTTTTTCTTTTACAAAATTTGGATTATGTTTATCATCCTACTTTTTATCAGTTAATATTATATTATGATCATTTTCCTAATGTCATTCTAATTCTTTTAAAACTTCATTTTTAATGAGTTCCTAAAGCTCATTCATCAGGATGAACCATAGTTTGTTCAGCCATCTCTCTCTTCTTGGGCATATATCCTATTTAAATGTTTGGGAGTTATTACATATAGCACTAAGACAAATATATTCTGTATAATCTTCGAGTACATCCTTTAAAATAACTTCTAGAAGTAGAATTACTGGGTTACTCAGGTTACTATGATTTTAAAACATAATCATTATTTATTTTCCAACTCTCACTCTTTGTTAACCCTTGGTTTCAACTCACCTAGATTCTATGACTTTTGTGGCTGATTCTTTCTTGGGATAAGAAATGCTTCCAAACCACCATGAGATGAGGTCACACCCAGAGCCGTGTAACTTTCATTGCTTCAGATAACTTCTTAATGTCTCTTACTGCTAAAATATATGGATTTCCTCACCTTCTATCTAGGTTAGTCTAAGCCACCTCAAATTGTGCATTCTAAGGGCAATTAAAGAAAAAAGGAATATGCTGAGAAAGGATATCTGGAGACAATCTGATACATTCTTCTCCAGGTCATTTCTTTTATCTTCTAGACATTATCTGAATAAAAACCTTCCCATTTCTTCCACATCAAGAGGCTCGTATAAGAGGCATAATCTTAGAATCATACAACTGGAAGGGCATGAAGGCAGGACTCTAAAGATTAATAGAACCCATGTCTCTGGAACTAATCTCCAGGGAATAAGATATCCTGATTCTTATGAAAGTCCTTTTTAACAATGTCATAAGCTCTTCTTCCTTGAAGTTCTCCCTTTAGGATAAAAACTCCAGTATTTCTTCTACAGATTAAAAGTACAATCTTCTCTTTTTTCTTCAGTATGAAGGGGAAAATTTAGAAATGTTGAATAAAAATAATTTATTATAAACGTAGAGACAGTTATATAGGTTGTAATGTGATTTTTAAAAAAATCTGTGTAAGTTAAATACTATAGACTATTTGAAATCTATTCCAGCCAGTTTTGAATGTGTAGCCAGACTGGATTAATTTTAGCCCAGTTTGCCTTCATTTATAGACAGTCTTCCCATATGAGTTTAAGCCCTTACCTTTTTACCATTTAAGCTTCTATGTCGTGAATCTGGAAAATCAGACCTATATCCTTAAATTATAATATTGTTTTATCTCACATATTATCCCTACTTAGAGATGAGAAAATATGGCAGATTTAAGAGTTTGATGTTTGTTGGTAATTATGCCTTTAGTGTAATTCATTGTGTTCTAAAACTCTATGTTAGAAAGAAAAATAAAGTAATTTCGTTTATCCTGAAAATAGGTTATTTCTTGGCATCCTAAGGAAATTTAGAAGGCCAATCATAGTTATAATTACATTTCAGAAACATTTTTAACTTGATGAACACACACACACAAAAGTCATTTCCCTGGAATGATTGTTCTATTTTTGTTTGAGTTCTTGTGGGAGCATGCCTAGATAAAACTTTTCACCCATCATAGAATGCAGAATGTGGCCGTTGACTTGACAAGGGATATATCCATTCTTCCTTGAACGACTTCTAAAAAGAAGTTTATTGAAATATTTGATCACTTCATATAGTAAGAATACCTGCAAAGTTCTCTGATACTGAATCTGGTATCAAATTTATTTCAGAATTGAGAATACTTTTAAGTCAGGCTGAGCATCTTTTTGACACCTTGATTCAAACTGCTTAGACTGTGTATTGAACAATGATTCTGAGCCACTTTTGCAAGAGAAAAAAATATTCTGATGCCAACTTAGACTAAGATAACTGAAAAATCACATGAAGATGTAAAATGTGCTGAGAAAGAGTAGAATTAACGAATGGATCCACTACTGACTACTTGTGTAAAAAAAGGGTCAGCTTTTCTAGCCTTCAATGAAGCCATTTTGCGCGTCAAGGTCCTCTGAGAAGAGGCCACGATGAAGTTAAATATGCAAAGATTTCGTTAGGGGAAATACCTATGTGAAAAGGAATAGGGAGGAAGTCAAAAAATTCAAGAAGAGCCATCAAACTATGATGAAAGTCTGATCTTTGGAAGGAGAGAAGCTTAGAAGGTTGTGTGCAAGTGTCCTGGACTGCCATCTAGTCTAAAGAGTCATTGAGCTAAATGCTGTCAATAAAGGAGTCCTGAGTCTTGTAGAAATGGTTCTTTTTAAGAATCTCTGCTGCACTCAGTCATTGGCTGGGAGCAGCCCATGAGTGGGTGTGTTATAGCAAATTGAGCAATAGATTTCAAGGAAGAGCTGGAGCCCTTGGCCAAATGCAACCCCTGTACTAGGAGCCTGTAAGGTGCATTCTTCGGCTGCCCCAGCTGCCATACATGGACCTCTATAGGATGTGCGTGTCCATGCCTATGTGCAGGTGTAGGTACGTATTCAGATGCCAGAGTAAGGCAACAACCACCTATTGAAAGGAAATTCAGAAGACGGGCTGCAATCTTAACTGTATGTGTTAGGGTAACACTAGAAACTCTAACCAATGAACCCTAAAATATAGAATAGCTTAAATATAATATAAACGTATTTCTTATCATGTGAATTATTAAATGCATGTTCTTAATTGGTGGGTATCTCTCCAGCAAGGGGTGATTTAGGGATCCCATCTTCTTCTATAGTGGCTTTATCAAAGCTATCCATGGCTTTCAAGGTCCCTGCACTTTGTACCAAGCTGGCAGAAGGAGAAAAGGATGAAAGATAGCACATGAGAGAGTATAATGGGCTATGCCTAGAAGTGAAGTATTTCACTTCTTCACACATTCCATTTTCTAGAGATCTGACACAAGACCACACGCAATACAAAAGAATCTGAGAATTTAAGTCAAGTGTGGGCCCAGGGAAAAGAAGAAACAGGTTGGGTTTACAGCTAACAGTTTTCATCACATTTTATAGATGTCTACTCCTATGATCTAGGTTAAGTCACAGAAATTCTAAGGACTTCAGTTCATTGACTTGTAAAATGGAGAAAATTATGCCAATCTACCTACTCCAAAAAGGTACTATAAAATCAAGTATAATAATGGATCTAGTGAGATTTTTAAAGCTTTCTACATCATTATACAATTGCAGAACGATATTATTATTGAAATAAATTCTTCAGTTGACTATTTGATTGTACCTCGTTACTTCATAGCCATTTCTTCTGTGTGCCTAGACCTATTCATTCAAGAGCCTACATGTGCTGTATATGTGCCAGCGCTTGAGGAAATCCAACCTGGTTTCTGTCCTCGTGGACATGGGTGGTGCTTTTAAGGGAACATATTAGTGAAGGGACAGGGGAACAATGTTTTTCTTTACATTAACAGGTGAAAGATGAGGCCACAAGTGTGACGCTGTAGGGCCAGGCATTGGGGGAGGAACTTTCAGGTTAAGAAAAAAAGATACATTGGAGTTCTCAGAGGAATTTTTCTTGATATGAAAACGTGCTGCTGAAGCACAACAAATGTGTGTTGGGAGATAGCTTAGGATCCATTTGGAATGGAGGAGACAAGGGTCATACAATACAGGGCCTTGTAGGCCATCATAAAGCATATTCATTATCTACGAGGTACGCTGGGAAGCCTTATGCAATCTTCATATCTAAATTTCTTGTGTTCGGATTTGAGCAAGATATCTTGCGTAGTAAAGGTATTTGAAAACGTATTTTGAATACATAAACATATAGATGGCAAATTTTAAAATAAAATAAGTTGGCAAAAAAAACAAAAGCTTATCCATTTAGGAGTGTCTTTGTAAATTTTAGAAAAAGCCTTAGACTACACTTTGCCTTAGTTTTCAACTCTACCATAGTCCTGCCACAGGATTTGTAGGTTTGATATTGTTATAGCCTCATTGATTCTTATGCAGTAATTACCAAAGAAGTTGAATTAACCATGATAATTGTGGCAGAGATAGCAGCACTCAACAAATTTCCACATCCTCATCTACATTTCTCAGTCTCCCTTGTGGTTATGCTAGGGTTGTATAGCTAATTATAATGCATGAGCTGTGAGTAGAAATGACATGTGTTATCTCTGGACCAAGTTACAAGATCTCCATACGCCCTCTTCCCTTCTGTGCCCCTGGAAGCCAGCTACTGATAGGACAGCATCACAATTGGTGCAGCTTTCATCAGCCTAGGCCCTTGAATGTCTGTGTGAGCACAATTCCCAACCCCCACCCTCATTTGACATGTGTGGAATGTGTAGTATGAAAAACAAATCTTGTTTCATTAAACCAATAAAAATTGGGGGTTAGTTTTTACCACAGCATAATCTACATATTTCATCTGAAATGAGTGGTTTGCTTCAACACGTCCAATAAGGAGAGAAATAAAAGAGGACCTTCTTTATATAGGTACCAGAAGTGAAACCAGTCTATAGAAAACCCAATGCTAATATTCCTGAAATATATTAGCTAAAATAAGAATAACCTTCATAAAATAGTATCTAGGGGAAATGACAAATTTGACAAGATACAGTTAAAATAGCTACCACACAAGTCCTTCCCTTGACTTTATGTATCTATTTATTTGTTTATTTAAATTGAGGTAAAAATTTACACTCAGTGAAATGCAAAGGTCTTAGGACATAATTTAGTTAATTTTAACAAATATATATACCTGCGTAACCAAACTCCCAATCAAGACATAGGATATTTCCACCACCCAGAAAGTTCCCTTGAGCCCCTTTTCAGTCAATCTCCACCATCATAGGCAACTGTATTCTAACTCCAATCACCATAGAATAGAATAGTTTTGCCTATTCTAGAATGTTATATGAATGGAATCATATATTGTGTACTCTTTTGCGTGTAGATTCTTTCCTTCGACATAATGTTTTTAGAATGCATACATGTCGTTATATATCATCAGTTTGCTCCTTTTTTAAAAAAAATATTGCATGAATGTACCACAAATTGTTTATCCATCCTCCTGCAGACGGATATTTGGGTGGTTTGCAGTTTTGGGTTATTATGAATAAAGCTGCTATAAGCGTTCTTGTGTAACTCTTTTTGAGAACATATGTTTTTATTTCTCTTGGTTAAAGATCTAGTTGTGGAATGGTTGAGTCATATACTCAGTGAATGTAGAACTTCATATGAAGGTGCCAAACAGTTACTCAAAATAGCTGGATCATTTTATGCTCCCAACAGCAATACATAGGATTTCCTGTTGCTCCCTCTAAATCACTGTTTCAGAGGCATCCTGCCAAGTTATTTCTGTGTGTATGTTTTTGTTTTTTTACTATTCTTCAGTTTAATATTTCTAATTTTCTTTGTGATTTCTTCTTTGACCCATAGGTTATTTAGAATTATGTTGTTTCATTTCTAAATATTTGAATCTTGTGTGATTTCCTGTTTTTATTCATTTACAATTTAGTTATGTTGTGGTCAGAAAATACACCCCACAGTAGTCAATGTTTTGTATATTTTATTGCCCAGTATGCAGTCTATTTTGGTGAATGTCATGTTTACTTGTTGAACAGAGTATTCTATATACATCAATTATCAAAATCATTTATATATTTACTAATTTTTTGAGGGGCTCGTTTTGTAAATGCTGAGAAAAAGTTAAAATCTAATTATTGTTGAGGCCTTATATATTTCTCATTTAATCTGACTGTTTTTGTTTTTTATAATATAGAGACTCTGTTATTAGGTGCATACACATCTATGATTGCTATCTTTTCCTGTTTCATTGAGCTGTTCATCATTAGTAAAGATTTCCCTTTTATATTTGGTAGTACTCCTTGTTTTGAAGGCTACTTTTTCTGATTCTACTTACTGTTTGTGTGGTATACCTTTTTGCGCTCTTTTACTTTCAATCTATCTGTGTTTTTACATTTAAGATGTAATCTTGTTAAGACAAAATGCATTGAGTGATACTTTTTTGTCCAATTTAACAATCTTTGGCTTTTAATAGGAATGCTTAATCCATTCACATTTTATGAAATTATTCATATAGTTTGATTTAAACTTTTTACCTCACTATTTATTGTGTTTTGTCCCTTCAATTGTCTGTTGCTCTGCTTTTCTTCTCCTGCATTTGGTTGGTTAACTGAACATCTTTTAGTGATGCATTTTATTTCCTAACTAGCTTTTCAGGCAGTCCTTCAGTTGTTTGTAGTTTCTTAATGGCTGCTCTAGAGATATTAATATATATCCCTAGTTTATCAGTGCATAATTAGAATTGGTATTGAACAACTTAGTATAAAATATAAGTACAGTAAAGCAGTCTCAATCCATTTGCCATCATCCCTTGTGCTGTGGTCAAATGTTTTATTTCTATGTCTGATAGAATCCTCAAAAAATAACTTAATATTTTTACTTTAAACAATCACTTGTCTTTTAAATAAACTAACAGAAGAGAAAAAAATAGTCTTCTATATTTACCCTCATAAATATAGATCGTTTGATAGATCCACATCTCCATCTGGAATACTTTTCCTTCTACCTGATGAACTTCCTTTAGCATTTCTTGTAGTGAAGATCTATCTATTTACAAATAGTCCAACGGCCCATAGTGAACTCTCCTACGAACTTCAGTGGTGCCATATGCAGAGCTCTCTCTGATCCAATACCCTGGCCAACCAAATCTGGCCACCTCAACAGTACCAAACTCTAGTATCTGGCTTCTCACCTTAGTGGCACTGCTGTGTTTTCGGGCTCTACCTCCCTCTATTGCTGTCAGGAAAATGCTCCCTGGAAGAAATCCAAGAAAATATAAAATACTCATTTTGTTCTTCCTCAAAAGTCATGGTCCTGAACTGCATATTATATGCCTGAAATATATGCTTCATATTTGTGCAGTTTTAGTGTTTACACCAGGAGGGCAAGCTCATTGTCACTTTCTCCTTCATGCCTGGAAGAGGAAGTTACACTTTAATTTTGGATGGTTGTATTTAATGTTTTATTTGTTTTTATAAAACAGCTCCCGATGCAAGCAATTTGAAAAATATTAGGAATGGGAAAGCAACTGAGAAATGGAGGAAAAGTGAGTTTTTGACAGGTTTTTGAAGCCCCACTCAAAGAATAATTTTGTAAGTTTCTTTTAAACAAAGGCTATGCACATAAGAATTAATATTCAAGGGATAGGCCAAGAATTGTTATTAATGTACAGTTCTCTCTTACATGTTTATTGCTGCAGTATCACTTCTGTTTGGTATGGATCAGTCTTCATTGCAGTTTATTAGCAATCAGCAGTTATTATTTGGCTCTAGTGTTTACAAGCTATAATTCATTACCCCCTTATCTTTTATTTATGAGATAGTGTCAAATGAAAGAAACAAATCATGCATTGTTTTTCATTGGGAGAGTTTTGTACACTAGAGAGTATTAACACTATCAGTGTTAGTGTTTTATTTAAATATATTCTTTCAAGTCTCTTGAATGAGGAAGGTCCTACATACTCTGAAAAAGACTAAGCTGTTTTTCAGAGTGCCTGCTGTGTATAGTGTTTGCCCACACACCAGTCTGTTCACTGATAAGAGGTACTTAAAAGAGTACCATTTAAAATAAGCCAATCTCACTCTAAAAATAATGTCTTAATTTAGATGTTTGAAGATGAATGAGTTTTTTAATACATACCAACACAACTCAACAAGGCAGTATTTTCAAGATTCTAATAACAATAATAGATTTCCATTTGATGAAATAGAATTTAACCAATGCATCTTTAAAAATTTTGTCTAATAACAGAATATGTAAGAAAATATTGAGTGGGATAGTGAAAAGTGCACAAGAACTAGAAGTCAGAATTCATGATCTCCCATTGCTGCTTATAATGTACACAAATTTGAGCAAGTTATTCAAGTTTTAGAACTGTTTCTTCATTCACTAAGAAAAGGATAATATCTTATGTCTTGATTACATTGTTTTTGTCAGCATGATGCAAAATATATGAAGTACTCTAGTACCTGAGTGCCCTGCTTATCATAGGAGAGAAATAACAGGATTTTTCATCTAATCTGTGCTCATTATTGATTTACTAAGCTGCCTTGAGAAAGGATTTAGCTCTGTTTCCCAAAGTCTTAAATGATGGCTACAATAGCTGTTCTTTTGAGCTCACAAGAAAACAACTGATAGAAAAAATGAGATATAGACAATATAAACATAAACAGTTTAAAGAAAAGTATTTATATATCTGAAGGTATTGTTTTAATTGCGATTAAGTATGGATTTTTTTCAATAAGGGACAATTTCAAATTAAGCACACAGACATGTTCTAATTGTCTAATCATTTTGTATTTACCACAAGGACAATTTCCTATCATATAATTACTCACTACATTTTAGTGTGCTCATACTCATTATTCTATTTGTGTAACATCTTATTGCTCAAATCAGTGGCATAATGTTCCTGAATGACAACTGTAATGGGATATTTAAATTTGTCCAAATAAATATTTATATAAAATTCTGCAACCTCAAAATAATTTCCCCTTATACTGTATTTGTTGTTTAAAGTTTTTCTTTTTTTCCCCGAGTAAATCTGTCTGCCGCTAAAGGCCAGACGAAGAGAATTTCATATCCATTTCCTAAATACTGTTTACTGAAACGTCAATGAAGCGAGAATGAAAGGCTCTGGGGAAAGTTCCCTGAGTTGAGATATGATAATTTATCAAATCTAAACTAAACTCCAGGTAGAGTCCAAGTTTATAACCTGGATTTAGATTACAGCACAGATTTACTTTTTATCTTTCTGGATCTTTAGAAGTCACAGCTCTATCTGTGACACCTGTACTGATGCAACACATCATTTATGTCAACATTCATACTGGGCTTACAAGGTTGCATAATACAGGAAGGATCTTAAGCAATAAAATTACTTCTCTTCTTGTGGAATGCTCCTCCAATAGCCTACTTCTATTTTTAATTTGAAATCCTAAAGCTGTGCCACTAAAACAACTGAACAAAGGTAGGTATTACTGTAAGGAAGGAGCTAGAAGACTAAACTTCTCTCAGTAAGTAAACTGTTTCTTGGCGCCTTCATGGACTTCAGTGAAAACACTTAAGGATCCTTTCAAATGTGCAAAACTGAGAACTACTATCTCAGGCAAACAGAAAAGGTTATTCATTACATAGAAATCCAGAATGTTAGTACTGAAAGGGACCTATGAAATTATCAGAATTAACCTGCTCAGTTTACAGATGAGAAAACTGAGACCCTGATATGTGAAAGTTCTGGCTGAAAGTTGAAGCTAATACCTGACAGAGCCAAGATAGTGCTCATTCCAGGGTTCTCACTCCATCATGCTGCCACTCCTTGGATGAACTTATTGCTACTGTGATATAATAGGTAACACATATTGAGAGTTGCCTGTGTGCTTTGTACTATGCCAAAACTTTCATGTCTTTTATCATAACAACACTGAGACATAGGAGGGATTGTTATATCCATTTGGCAAATAATGAAAGTGTGTCACAGAGAAATAAATTGTCCACTGCCGTGGTGAAAAGGATATGAAACCTCAAGCAAGCAGGTGCCTCAAGCTTCCATTATTCCGGATAATTCCCATTACAATGTGAGTGTGTGCTTTGCAGGGGGATTGGGGATCTGGGTGATGAGACATAGCAATGGTAATTACATGTTAATAAATTAGATAGCATTCCTATCTTTTTTTTGAAACAACTATCATCTGCTGAGTTGACACATGGACAAATGTTCCCACAAAATCAGTCAAAATAGAATTGTTTGAGAGTATCCTTACTTTAATTATAGAATAGCTAGGATAATGAACTTAGTTCAGTTGTTTGGGTGAATGTATGTCAATATTGTGCATGTTGAAGGAGGATGATAATGAGGGGCTCTATTAAACATAACAACAAAAATAACTAGAAGAGCTTTTAACGCCAATTCTATTTTCAAAATGGACTCTTCGATGTCACCAAAATATAGAATAGAAAAGCAATTGGTAAATCAAATCCTACTGACCAGATAGTTAAATCAACTCTCACTGGTATCTGGTTTACTTTTGACACTAGAAATACTTGGTTCATTGTGCATAATCAAAGACCTAATAGCAGTTTGGCAGTTCATCTAATTTTGGGGATTTCTTTGTCCTCTGAACTCAGGAAGCTAGCTGAGCCCAAGAGTGTGAGAGAAGAAACCAAGTTCTTCACTTGCTTCCCAGATACTGCTGAGTGGGAAAACCAAGCTAAAGGCAGTAGATCTTAGTATATACTAAAAAACACGGCATCAAAATAAAGAGTCTAATTATGCCTTTTAATGAAAAGCAGCAGAGGTAATTTTATTTCACCATCCATTAAACTGTGGAGTTGCTTCCAAAGAATTACTGTACCAGTACCTATATTCCAAAGAGTGATGGAATGGGCAATGCCTCATAGTGTAGTGGTGAGAAATATCTTATAGTGTAGTAGTATGCACATTGGGCTTGATGCTGGAAGACCCAGGTTCTGGCCTGGCTATGATCTTTCTGTGCCTTCATTTGTTCTGCAAAATAAAGATAACAATAATAAGTGATCAACCTACATTTAATGCAAGAAAATCTACCTCATAGGGTTATGGTGGTCAAATAATATAAAAATAAAATACTTCATGAAAAAATACTTCTAAAAATGTTAGATGTTATTAAATTGCAAGATATTATTTTGGTAAGCCAGCCCTGGTTGTCTAGTGGTTAAGATTCAGCACTCTCACCACTGCGGCCCAGGTTCGTTTCCCGGTCAGGGAATCAGATACCCCGTCAGTTGTCATACTGTGGTGGATGTGTGTTACTGTGATGCTGAAAGCTCTGCCACGGGTATTTCAAATACAAGCAGGGTCACCCATGGTGGACAAGTTTCAGTGGAGCTTCCAGACTAAGACAGACTAGGAAGAAGGACCTGGCCACCCGCTTCTGAAAAAACTGGCCCTGAAAACCCTGTGAATAGCAGTGGAGCATTGTCTGATCCAGCACTGGAAGGTGAGAGGATGGTGCAAAATGACTGCACAGAGTTCGCTGTGCTGTCCACAGGGTTGCTAGGAGTCGGAATCAACTCCATGGCACTAACAACAGCAAATTATTTGGGTAAGGACCCATCTTCTCTTCCACTTTATGGAGCACATATACATTTTAGGCATCAGCTCAGTCAGACTTTCAACTTGGAATATCAAATAATGGCATTATTAAAAACAGCTTCTTGTATCAACTGGTTTTGACGCTAAAATAAAACTGAAGCAGGAAGCCCATTTATAAAGGAATGGACCATGTCTATACACAAGTGTAGCTGGAAGTGAAACCACATAGTTGTAAAGACAGAGACATATCAATAACAGCGGAGGGAAATATGCCTGCTGGGATTGGGTGTTTTCAATATTGTTTTAATGATCTATGTTTATACAATGAATGGTTATTACTTTGGGAAATAAAGAGATTTAAAAGATACTATTCTTATTTATGTTTCAATAATACAAAATATTTTTTTAGATTATGGGTCAAATATACTACAGTTATGTATTTGCTTAATCTTGAATAAAAATATAAATTGAGTCTAAGATTCCTTCTTTTATACACTTTTATAGTATATTGAAAGCAGAACCTATTCAGATCCTACTTTGTTCTACATCGCATTACTGTGAATTTTAGGAAAGTTATTCCTCATTTTATAAATCAGGCTATATATATCTCTATTTATAAATATGCTTGTGTATATGTATGCATGTACATGTGCATATAGATGCAAGTAAGTAGATATTCTTTTAATATTTAATAAATATTAATATTTATTAATAATTCTTATTAATATTAATATTTAAATCTAATATTTATTTATTTATTTTTTTAATTTTTTGTTTATTGCAGTAACATTGGTTTATAACATTGTAAAAATTTCAGGTGTACATCATTGTACTTCTATTTCTGCATAGATTACATCATGTTCACCACCAAAATACTAATTACAACCCATCACCACACACATGTGCCGAATTATCCCTTTCACCCTCCTCCCTCCCCCCTTCCTCTCTGGTAACCACCAATCCAATCTCTGTCCCTATGTGTTTGTTTATTGTTGTTATTATCTACTACTTAATGAAGGAAATCATACGGTATTTGACCTTCTCCCTCTGACTTATTTCACTTTGCATTATACCCTCAATGTCCATCCATGATGTCACAAATGGCTGGATTTCATCGTTTCTTATGGCTGAGTAGTATTCCATTGTGTATATATACCACAGCTTCTTTATCCATTCGTCCCTTGATGGGCACTTAGGTTGCTTCCAAGTCTTGGCTATTGTGAATAACACTGCAATGAACACATGGGTGCATGTACCTTTACAAATTGGTGTTTTCAAGTTCTTTGGATAAATACCCAGCAGTGGGATAGCTGGATCATATGGTGGTTCTATCCTTGATTTTTTGAGGAATCTCCATACTGTTTTCCATAGTGGCTGCACTAGTTTGCACTCCCACCAGCAGTGTATGAGAGTTCCCTTCTCTCCACATCCTCTCCAACACATGTTGTTTCCTGTCTTGTTAATTACAGCCATTCTGATGGGCGTCAGGTGATATCTCATTGTAGTTTTGATTTGCATTTCCCTGATAGTTAATGATTTTGAACATCTTTTCATGTGTCTGTTGGCCATCTGTATATCTTCTTTGGAGAAATGTCTGTTCAGGTCTTTTGCCCATTTTTTAATTGGGTTGGTAGTTTTTTTGTTGTTGAGATGCATGAGTTCTTTATATATTTTGGAGATTAAGCCCTTATCAGAAGTATGGTTTGAAAATATCTTCTCCCAAGTGTTAGGTTGTCTTTTCGTTTTGTTGATGGTTTCCTTTGCTGTGCAGAAGCTTTTTAGTTTGATGTAGTCCCATTTGTTTATTTTTTCTATTGTTTCTCTTGCCCGGTCAGACGTGGTGTTTGAGAAGATGTTGCTAAGACTGATGTCGAAGAGCGTACTGCCTATGTTTTCTTCTAGAAGTTTCACAGTTTCAGGTCTTACATTCAAGTCTTTAATCCGTTTGGAGTTAATTTTTGTGTGTGGTGTAAGGTAAGGGTCTACTTTCATTTTTTTGCATATGGCTATCCAGTTTTCCCAACACCATTTGTTGAAGAGACTTTCTTTTCCCCATTGTATGTTCTTGGCTCCTTTGTCAAAGATTAGCTGTCCATAGATGTGTGGGTTTATTTCTGGGCTTTCGATTCTATTCCATTGATCTGTGTGTCTGTTTTTGTGCCAGTACCATGCTGTTTTGGTTACTACAGCTTTGTAGTATATTTTGAAATCAGGGAGTGTGATACCTCCAGCTTTGTTCTTTTTTCTCAGGATTCCTTTAGCTATTCGGGGTCTTTTGTTGTTCCATATAAATTTTAGGATTCTTTGTTCTATTTCTGTGAAAAATGTTGTTGGAACTTTGATAGGGATTGCATTGAATCTATAGATGGCTTTAGGAAGTATGGACATCTTAACTATGTTAATTCTTCCAATCCAAGATCACTGAATATCTTTCCATTTCTTTGTGTCTTCTTCAATTTCTTTCAGAAATGTTTTATAGTTTTCGGTGTACAGATCTTTCACCTCTTTGGTTAAGTTTATTCCTAGATATTTTATTCTTTTTGTTGCAATTGTAAATGGGATGGTATTCTTAATTTCTCTTTCTGCTACTTCGTTGTTAGTGTACAGAAATGCAACTGATTTTTGTATGTTGATTTTGTATCCTGCAACTTTACCATATTCGTTTATTACTTCTAAAAGTCTTCTGGTGGATTCTTTAGGGTTTTCTATATATAAAATCATGTCATCTGCAAATAGTGACAGTTTCACTTCTTCCTTTCCAATTTGGATCCCTTTTATTTCTTTCTCTTGCCTGATTGCTCTGGCTAGGACTTCCAGTACTATGTTAAATAGGAGTGGTGACAGTGGGCATCCTTGTCTGGTTCCTGTTCTTAGAGGGATGGCTTTCAGTTTTTCACCATTGAGGATGATATTAGCTGTGGGTTTCTCATATATGGTCTTTATTATGTTGAGGTACTTTCCTTCTATACCCATTTTATTTAGAGTTTTTATCATAAATGGATGCTGTATCTTGTCAAATGCTTTCTCTGCATCTATTGAGATGATGATGTGATTTTTATTCTTCATTTTATTAATGTGGTGTATTACGTTGATTGATTTGCGAATGTTAACCCATCCCTGCATCCCTGGAATAAATCCCACTTGATCGTGGTGTATAATCTTTTTAACGTATTGTTGTATGCAATTTGCTAGTATTTTATTGAGGATTTTTGCATCGATGTTCATCAGTGATATTGGCCTGTAATTTTCTTTTTTTTTTGTGTTGTCCTTGTCTGGTTTTGGTATCAGGGTAATGTCAGCTTCGTAGAATGAGTTAGGGAGCTTCCCCCCTTCCTCAATTTTTTGGAAGAGTTTGAGAAGGATAGGTATTAAGTCTTCTTTGAATGTTTGGTAGAATTCACCAGGGAAGCCGTCTGGTCCTGGACTTTTATTTTTGGGGAGGTTTGTGATTACTGTTTCGATCTCCTTACTGGTGATTGGCCTATTCAAATTCTCTACTTCTTCTTGATCCAGTTTTGGAAGGTTGTATGATTCTAAGAATTTATCCATTTCTTACAGATTGTCGAATTGGTTGGCATATAGCTTTTCATAGTATTCTCTTATAATCTTTTGTATTTCTGAGGTGTCTGTTGTAACCTCTCCTCTTTCATTTCTGATTTTACTTATTTGTGCCTTCTCTCTTTTTTTCTTGGTGAGTCTAGCTAAAGGTTTGTCAATTTTGTTGATCTTTTCAAAGAACCAGCTCTTGGTTTTATTAATTTTTTCTATTGTTTTTTTGGTCTCTATTTCATTTATTTCTGCTCTGATTTTTATTATTTCCCTTCTTCTACGGATTTGGGGCTTTGTTTGTTCTTGTTTTTCCAGTTCCTTCAGGTGCATTGTTAGATTGTTTATTTGAGATTTTTCTTGTTTGTTGAGATAGGCCTGTATCGCTATAAACTTCCCTCTTAGAACTGCTTTTGCTGTATCCCATAAATTCTGGCATGTAGTATTTTCATTTTCATTTGTCTCCAGGTATTTTTTGATTTCTTCTTTGATTTCTTCGTTAACCCAGTCGTTGTTCAGTAGCATTTTGTTTAATCTCCACGTATTTGTGGCTTTTCTGATTTTCTTCCTATAGTTGATTTCTAGTTTCATACCGTTGTGGTCAGAAAAGATGCTTGGTATTATTTCAATCTTCTTAAATTTATGGAGACTTGTTTTGTGGCCTAATATGTGATCAATCCTGGAGAATGTTCCATGTGCCTTTGAAAAGAACGTGTATTCTTCGGTTTTTGGATGGAATGCTCTGTATATATCTACTAGGTCCATCTGTTGTAGTGTGTCGTTTAAGGCCAATGTTTCCTTATTGATCTTCTGTTTGGATGATCTATCCGTTGGTGTAAGTGGAGTGTTAAAGTCCCCTACTATTATTGTGTTACTGTCTATTTCTCTTTTTATGTCTGTTAATAATTGCTTTATATATTTAGGTGCACCTACATTGGGTGCGTAGATATTTACAAGTGTTATATCCTCTTGTTGGATTGTTCCCTTGATCATTATGTAATGCCCTTCTTTGTCTCTTTTTACAGTTTTTGTTTTAAAGTCTATTTTGTCTGATATGAGTACTGCTACCCCAGCTTTCTTTTCATTGCCATTTGCGTGGAGTATCTTTTTCCATCCCTTCACTTTCAGTTTGTGAGTGTCTTTAGGTCTGAAGTGTGTTTCTTGTATGCAGCATATATATGGGTTTTGTTTTTTTATCCAGTCAGCCACCCTATGCCTTTTAATTGGAGCATTTAGTCCATTGACGTTTAAAGTAGCTATTGATAAGTATGTACTTACTGCCATTTTTTAACTTTTTTTTTTTTCTCAGTGTTTTAGTAGTCCTTCTCTGTTCCTTTCTTCTTCTATACAGAATTGATGGTTACTTTAGTTTGACCTCTGTCTGAAAGCTGTACTCTTTAACTCCCCTCCTCCCTCATGTTTTTGATATCATATCTAACCTCTTTGTTGTGCATATGTATCCATTACGTTCTAATCATGGAAATAGATAATTTTTCCTATTTGTGGTCTTTTCTTTTCCCCTTAAATCAGTCCCTTTAACATTTCTTGTAGCACTGGTTTCTTGGTGACAAACTCCTTTAATTTTTCTTGTCTGGGAAAGTTTTGATCTCTCCTTCCATTTTTAATGATAACCTTGCTGGGTAGAGTATTCTTGGCTGTAACTTTTTTCCTTTTAGCACTTTAAATATATCGTGCCATTCTCTTCTAGCCTGTAAGGTTTCTGCTGAGAAGTCAGCTGATAGCCTTATGGGGTTTCCTTTGTATGTAACTTGACATTCTCTTGCGGCTTTTAGGATTCTCTCTTTGTCTTTAATTCTGGACATTTTGATTATGATGTGTCTTGGTGTGGGCCTCTTTGGGTTTATCTTGTTTGGGGCTCTCTGTGCTTCCTGTACCTGGATGTCTGTTTCCTTCCTTAGGTTAGGGAAGTTTTCATCTATTATTTCTTGAAATAGATTCTCTGACCCCTTGTCTCGTTCTTCTCCTTCCGGGACACCTATAACACGGATGTTAGTGCGCTTGATGTTGTCCCAGAGGTCCCTTAGACTGTCCTCAGTCTTTTTAATTCTTTTCTCCTTTACCTGTTCACCTCGGGTAATTTCTTCTAGTCTTTCGTCCAGCTCACAGATCCGTTCTTCTGTATCCTCTACTCTGCTTTTGAGTCCCTCTAATGAATTTTTCATTTCCAGTATTGTATTCTTCATTTCTGATTGGTTCTTTTTTATATCTTCTTTAAATCTTTAAATTAGATACCCTAATACTACAATAAAGAAGTAGCAAATAAGTTGTATAACGTTTAACTATTTTATTACAGTTTCTGTGACCCTTTTAAGAACAAAAAGAATAAACCTAAAGACCATCTTCACTTAGGAATTTAGATGCAAAAATCCTAAATAAAATAAATTTAAATCGCATTAAAAATATCTTAAAATAAAAATATTCCAGGAGGTCATACATTATTTGGATAACTTAAAGATAGGTTTGATATATTAAAATATATTAGTGTACTATTACTCTAATGTATAGCATCAATGGTACACATAAGAAAAATATCCAGTCATTTCAATAGATGTTGAAAATCTGATAATAACATTCAACTGATAGGATTTTTTTAAAAGAGTATGAAACCTGGGGATAAAAGAATGCCTCCTAAGCTCAGTTATAATATGTACTACATAGTTTGTCATACTTATGTAAATGAATAGGTAAATACATCTCAGCTGAACAGCTGTAGCAAACGCTATTGATGCCTTGCTGGTGTCAGCTTGCCCTTACCATTTCCATGCGTATCTGCCCCAGCAGCAGCCTTTAACAGCAGCAATTGCTAGAACTTAGTGTGTAAATATACGAGCTCCTTCGTTGCTAGAACTTAGTGTGTAAATACACGAGCTCCTTCGTTCTCTGATGGGACAGCTCTGAGGCATGTACTCCACACTGGCTGTTAGATTTTCTCCAGAAAGATTAAACTCCAGTTGCCTACCTGTTAACTCTCGTGATGATGTAACCTCTATAGGATGCTTTCACTACCCTGTCTCACTCCCCCACATCCCTCACTATGGTTCCTGCACCTTTCAAATCAACTACTTGGCCTCATTTTGGGCTCTGGGTCAGCATCCAGAAGTATTCAAACTAAGAACCAACAGGCATATTTAACAGTGAAACCCTACACATATTCACAATTAAAATCAGATATGAATTAAAGATACCTCCTAATACTTTTATGTAATATCATTTTTCTAGTCTAAGCAGTACAACAAGTCTTAACAGTAATTTGGGGTGTCACATGTGATAAGGATGTAAAGTTATCATTAGTTCCACATAATATGATTAATTTTACTGCCCAACCCAAGAGAAAATACTGTGAAACCTAAGAGAGATAAAAGAGAGGAGCAAAGTTGCTAGTTCATAATCCTTAACATTAGTGAACACTTCCCTATATACCAGGCAATACTCTAAGCCCTTTACATGTATTGAATAATTTAATTCTCATAACAATCCTGTATTAGGTACCATTTTACAGGGAAAAAAAAAACTAACAAAAAGAAAAGTTAAGCAACTTGCTTCAAATCATACAGTTTGTAAGTAGAGGAGCTTAGATTTAAGTCCCGAAATTTTAGCTCCAAGCCTGTGTTCTTAAACAGTGAGCCATATCACATCCGTACAAATAAAGTATCTCCCTGGTAAATGTTATGAAATATCCCTTTCACAATAACAACAAACCCTTTAAAACACTTTCTAACAATATTAACAAGAAATGTGTGAGACCTATGTAAGGAAAATTATGTCATACTTACTGACATAAAAGTCATAGATTAACGGAAAAACACAAGAATGAGAAAACTAAATACTATATCCTGAAGATGTGAATTGCTCTAAATTAGTTTATAGATATAGTGAGCTCCCTGTCAAAATCTCAACGGGTTTGGCTAATTGACTTGAAAATTTTATCTTAAAGCAAATCTGGGAACACAAATGAAAAACTAAGATATTTTTGAATTAAGAATATAAATCCTCATTCAGGACTGATTTCTCGTATTTTATTATTAAACTATAATACTTCAAATAAGTACTGGCATAAGGAAAAACAAATGTCTTTAGAAATTTGTACTACCTACAATTTGCAAGGCACTGTGGAAGTGTGGAAGACACATCTGGAAAAGAAAAGCAGGTATGATCCTTATTTTTATGGAGATGGAGAATAAAATGGCAAACATGGACAAAAGAACATACAATCACAATACAACATGTTAAGTATTGTAATAGGGGAGATATTACATTTCAAGAGAGTTTATGGAGAATGTATAATCCAGACTCAGAGAATGCATTGTGGAAGAAGCTGTATTTAATCTGAGGTCTGAAAATGAGTGGAAGTTACTCAGGTGAAGAGGGATTCCAATGCCGAGATGGTTGTTGGCAGATGGAGATATAATTCTGAAGCTTATGAGAGGGATAGAAACAATTAAGGATTGAACATTTGAGAAGGAGGTAGCAAAAACACCTAAAGAGGTGCCTCTAGAGATGCAGGAGAGTGTATTGTATCTGAAACCAGGAGAAAAAATTTCAAGGAGGAGTTATCCACAAGCAGCAAATAATGCCAAAAATCAGAAAGATAAGAAATGAAAAATGTCCATTGGAAGCAACAAGGAGAACATTGGTGCCTTGGGAGTAATATTTCCAATGAAATCATGGGATCGAAGAAGAGATTACACCAGACTGATATAGATCCTTGTTTGAGGATTTAAGATAAGGAATGTTGACAACGTATTCAAGATGGTTTTCTGTGAAAGGAAAGCAAAATGAAAGGACAGAAGTCACACAGTGACTTGAATCCAAGGGAAAGTTTAAAGATGGGAGAGATTTGAGCAGGTACAAATGCTGATGGGAAGGAGCCAGTAACGAAAGGGAAGTGGAACATCTAGACCAGCAAATGGAGACTAATCCATTGGATGAAAGGGACAGGCAGGGATCAGATAGGTCCAGCATAAAGTTGGGGAAATAAATCTTACACCAGAATAACACCACTTCAGAAGAGGAAAGGAGAAAATGATTGTGAAGGAGGCAGGGAATTTTGTGGAATTATGGCACAAAATTGAGCAAATTTTTATTTGATCATTTTTATTTCATTGTTAAATAAGAGATCAGATTATCTGCCAAGTAACCAAGAAAATTGGAGTTTGAAGGAAAATGGGATGAATGTTATATAAACATAGACTAAAAATACGGGACTTCAGAGTGAAAAGATTGAGGATGAACCATGCTCTAATCAAAGTGCTCAAAATTATGAAGAGAATTAACTGAAAGTTCCAGATTCAGCTAATTTGGGTTCATGAATCTCAAGGAGTGCCCATTGAACTAGAGTTTGTCATGAATTTAACCAAAGAGAACGGACTACTCCAGGGCAAATATTTAACAAATTTAAGAATGGTACAAATAAATCTAGAGGTAATTTGTTCATAATCATTTAAGTGGCTGTACTTGTGTATATTATTTTTATTCCAAAGCATTTCTTCTGAATTTTAGTGAATTTAGTAACCTAAAATATAAAATCTATTTCCATTTAGTGCTGTAATGCCATATTTTACTACTTTGTAAATCGTGCTGAGAGATTAAGGCTAGGATAATGGATTATGCTTCAGTTTTTTTTCACCCATAATATTTGTTTTCAGGACATGTAAAGTGTTCTGATGATGTGGTATAGATGATTTTAAAAGTGGGGAGAGAAGTCCTGAAATGACAGCTGTTTCACACGTTTTAACATCCGTTGATCTTTCAAAAACTGCAACAGGAAAATGGTTTATGTTGAATGCATTTTGGGGAACAATGTGATATTTACAGTTAAAACCATTACACGTCCATATGTATAATTCATAAACTGAAAATTATTTAAAACCCAGAAAGCCACTGACTGATAGTTTTTGCTTTCAATTTCCAATGCTTTGATGCTTCTAATGACTCTCTTTCTCTGCATAAACCTGTTGTTGTCTTCTATTACATGAAGCTCCTCTAACAATTAAAACCAGATCTGTAGGGACCTGATAGGGAGAAACAATATAGCTTGGTGGTCAAGACTGTGGCTCTGGAATCAGACAGTTTGAGTTCTGATCTTACTTGCACAATGTACTAGCTATGTAATCTTGGAAAGTTTTGTGTCTTCCTTGTGCCTCGTTTCTCACCTAAAAATGGGACTAATATGTGTCTTTCTCATCGGGTTGTTGTGAAGATTAAAGAACTAATGTATGCCAAGTGTTGAATGAATGATCACCAATGTCAACCATGGCAGAACATTATTTCTTCTGCTTTTTATTAAATGAAACATGGTTTACATTCAGCAAAATACATGAATATTGTGTGCAGCTTGACAAATTTTTAATATGTATACATCCATGTAACCACCACTCAGATCAAGGTATATTTCCATATGCCAAGAGAGTTCTTTGGCTTGCTTCCCTGAAAATACCCCACTCTCCTTTCCTGAGAGACCCACTACCCTGAGGTTATCACCACAATTTAACTTTACTTTTAAACTTCATATAACTGGAATCACACAGTATGTACACTTTTGTGACTGGCTTCTTTTCATTCAACATGAAGTTTTTGAGATTCATCAGGTTAACATATATACCGGGAAGTTTGTTGTTTTCTTTTTGCTGCATGGTATTCTATTATATCAATATAGCACATTTTAAAATCTCCTTTTCCTATTAATTGACATTTGGGTTATTTAAATTAGACTTTTCTTAACCCATTATTTATTTCCAGTGCTTAAATGCTTTTCTTTAGTATAAAATGTGGCTAAAATGTGGCTGGTCATTAGTTTTTTTTTTTTTTTTTTGTGAGGAGGACTAGCCCTGAGCTAACATCTGATGCCAATCCTCCCCTTTTATTCTTGAGGAAGATTGGCCCTGAGCTAACATCCATGCCCATCCTCCTCTACTTTATATAGGACGCCGCCACAGCATGGCTTGACAAGCGGTGCGTCAGTGCGTGCCCGGGATCCGAACCTGCGAACCCCAGACCGCCGAAGCAGAGCGCGCTCACCTAACCGCTTGCGCCACAGGGCCGGCCCCTGGTCATTAGTTTTTAAAAGGAGTAGAAAAATTAGCCGTAGAAGACAGTAAAGACCATAATTTGTTTTTTTAGCACAGAAGACCTATAACTGGGACTTGTAGAAAATATAACATTTTTAAAATGTTATGTTTATAATATAACATAAATGCAATAAAATATGAAAGGATTTTAGGGTTTTTTGTTTTCTAACCTCAGAGAAGAAGGTGGTTGCTATATATGCCAAGAGAAAGCAAATCTTCACAGAGAGGATTATAGCATGATTAAAAAAATAAACATTACCTTTTTCTTTTGCTGTAACACCATAAACCCAGGAAATAAGTCACTGATTCCTTAGGCCCAGAGCATCTAAGTTCTTCTCTATTCTCAGGTATCATCGCTGTAAGTACCAATTGTTAAGGATTCTGTAAGCCCTCTAACAGAGAGGAAAAGACCAAAATGTCATGTCTTTCTCCCCGTTTCCCAGCCAATACCAACAAGTTGCTACCTTTGCCTAATTTGTCTTTAGACTACAGCGACTGTAGGGGGAGCCACTAAATTAATGCTGAAAACTTCCATATTCTTGATTACCTTACTCATGCTGCTTCTCACTTCTAGGTTACAAAGATGATTGGCATTTAATTTTCTAAATCCATTGACTCCTTTAGTTGTATTCTCACAAAAGGTGAAGCCACTTGTCAATCTACAAGCATCCTAAATGACTCTGAATTGTATTCTGTCATGTCGTAAGGGCAACATGCTTGCTGTATGAAATTACTAGTGACAGTTGACGGAGAAAGCAATGCCGTAAGATAATTAAAAATGCACCTGTGATCATATTATCAATAAAAATTAAAGTTGTCTGTCTCAGCTGAGTCTCTGCTCTCATGATCTATACGTGAATTCCAAGACGAAGAAGCATTTATTGCACCAGAGTTCTTTTAGAGGATAGATCTTACTCTTAGATATTGATATATTAGAAAGTATTTAGTCACACTGAGTGAATGCCCATTTTTTCCTTATCAGAGAAATGCAGACTTTAAAATCATTTTTAAGTGGAGGAGAAAAATCAACTTGTAAATTATTTTACTGATTTTCCTTAAGGACCCATTTAAAGAGAGTGGGGTCCGAATTTCAGAGGCATTTAACAGTTCAGCTTTCTTGCTAAGTAGCAGTTTAACAATTCCTCGTGCATAATTGTGGTATTGTTAGTTAAATCCCTCTAGTAAAACATAGAGCAAAACAAAATGCTATCCTAAGGAGCAGCCCTTATTTTCGCTTCATAGTCTTAATTATCTTTCACGGATATTTGTAATCTCTATTTATAAAGAAACATACATTTAGATGTGCTATTTAAGCTCTCTCTAATCAGGACTATTGCCATTTAATGATTGTAGTTAATGTCCTCAGGAGAAGCGAATGGGCGGTAAATACTTGAACTTTGGTTCTCTTTGTATTTCTGTAACAGGCTAATGTGTATTTACTTGTGACACTTCTTAGTCTTTCTCATTCCCTATACAAGCCTTCCCTCTACTCAAGCATTTGGACAATGAAGGAGAACAATGCTGGACATTCTCCAAAGGAGAGCTGTCTCTGGGGAGCTGCTGGGGTCACATGCACATGCTGTGTGGGGCTAATGTGTCACCTGGAAGAGAAGTGAGGAAAGAGCCAAGATGGTGTAGACAGGTTGGCGAGAGTGAGAGCCTCTTGGGAGATTTGAGGTGCTACTAAATAGGAATGGATATGAAATTTTAATAAAATTTCCTGTTTATCGTGTACTTGGACACACACATATATTTGAAGAAAAAGTGAGTAAAGCTTGAAATAACTATTTAAGCTGAGTAACTCTAAATGCAAAACCTCCTTTTGGAATCTGGGCTCCCGGGGTCAAGGTTTTCTAAGCATTATTTTGATCATATGCAGCTATTTTTTGTTTGTTTTTTATTCATTAAATATTTAATTGTATGAAAATGTTGACTGGGATATTTCTGTTATGATGAAAGTGAAATGTTGAATTATACTTGTGATAATTAAAGAAGACTATTTATAAATATTATTTGTATCTATTAGGATCCTTTGGATTGCAGAAAACACAATGAAAATTGGATTAAACAATGAAAAGTATGTTTTCACTTAACTCCAAGGACAGGGGCTGTCAGGTTTCAGGTATGGTTGGATGAGAGCCCAACTCCATGTTTCTCTGATTCTCTTGGCCCAACCCTCATAAGTTGACTAGGAGTAAAATAGCACAAGAATAGAACTGAACACGAGGTCACATTATGACTTTTGTGGGCCCTAGACATTTTGCCTTCATGGAGCCATTCTCCATTGAAAAAGTACTAAAAATTAGGACTGCATTGATATAAAAAAGAATATAGTCCAGGCTGGATTATTATTATATATTTATTATTATGTTCATTTTTTCCTTCTGATTTTAGAAGAAATAAAATTAAAATACTTGTTGGCTCCTAAATGTATTATGGGCCCTAGGCACTATGCACCTAATGTATAAATCAGCCTTGGTGAACACAACAGCTATTTTTGGTGCTTTTCATATGATCTTCAAAATATCCCTGCGATATAGGTCTTCCTATCCTTATATTCCATGATGAGAAAACAGAAGATTAGCAAGGCTAATTAAATTACTTGAAAACACACTGATAATTATGAGAATTAAGAGTTAAATTCACCTGTGTTGGACTTGGATGCCCCCCAGTTTCCACTTTACCATGGCCAAATTTTTTTCTTGGTAGTGAACATTAAAAATACACATTATCTTCCTTACTGTCTACTGCCCATTCTGCCCCAGTCCTTTCCACATTCCCCCTTCACCACTTTAGCTAACTGGTGAATGCTACGATCATCATGGAAGTATGTATTGAGTGCACATTCCAATTTATACCAATTTGTTCAATCCTTAAAATAAAATTTGTCATATAGGCATTATTACATGTCTTCAAGAGATAGACCAAGGCCCAGGGAAGTAGAATAACTTGCCCAAGTTGACTCAGGTAGCAAGTGAAAGACTTGTGTAGTGACGTATGAAGGAAGCCTACCGATATCATGAATAATCCTCTGACTACTCTAACGCTTAATAGTCTTCTCTCAAGTATTATGTCATATACAATCTGTTTACCACGTTTTAGCGTTTTGTCATATGCTTTTTATTTTTCTCTAATTATTGATGGATGTTAGTTTTGTCTCCTCAACAGGACTATCAATATCTTGCAGACAGGGAGATCCTTTATGGCCACATCATTATATACACTAAAAAACATATGGCGTAAATTTTCATGTATTATATAGAATGTCTTTGTTAAAAAAAATATGTCACTGTAGCTGGAGCAATAGCGGGAAAATTTGAAAAGTAAAAAGAAGCACTACTAACATCAATATGAAATTTGAAACCTAACATTTTTTTAAATTTCACCTTCTAAAATGTAGCATTCTTGGTATTTCAACTGTTTCATGGCCTTGCATATTTATGATATGCACTGAATTCTTGATCTTTCCTTATATTCTGAGATCTGAAAGAAAATTCTTTTAAATTTGGAAAGAGACATATTTCAAATATACTTTCAGTTTTAACTGAGTGTATGTTTTCTTTTAAAAGAACAATTTTGCCTTTTCCTCCTCATGAGCAACGTCTCAAGCAGAAAAACTTAAGAGAGAAAATACACTTATTTTAATGTCATCATTTGATTTTAAGAAAGATGTGAATACCACCAATCACCATCTCCTTCACCATCAGTAGAGTGGTTCACATTTTATTCAACACCCTTGAACTGATGGATTTAATCCCTGAAGCATATGAATGTCACTCTCTCGATGTGCCCACGAAAAAATTTTGTGGGCAATACCGTCATGGCATTTTTGATAGAAAAATTCTGTGGTAGGACAATTGATCCCAGATTTGTTTACCATCATATTTTATCATTGTTTTTGCTCATGAAAAGAGAAATAATTATGTTTGTAGCTGTCCATGGTATGATAATCTTTCTGAGTAGCCTGTCAGGTTTAATTTCATCATATAAATTATATACCAGGTATCTATGCCATATTGTCAAGTTGTCTAATCCTGCAATAGTCTTCATAGCAAAATTTACATTATACTTACTTGGTATTTAAGACTGCAGTGCTTTCCAAATAATTTGTGTCTTTCTGAAGAGAGGAAAAGGGAGAATTCAGAAATTTTATTTCTAACTTTACCACTGACTGAATTGCTTAAGGCTTTCAATGTGTAAAATGAGTGACTGCCATCATTTGTCATCAATCAAATAATTTCTGTTCTTTGGAAGACCTGTATATAATAGTGTTTAATAATCTTGGTTCAAGTTTGAATTCTGTGTAGACAAAGCATGTTAATTAAATACACTGGCTCATTTTTACCACTTATAAAATCGGCATAGCTATATACTACCTATCTCTTGATGGTGTCAGAGAATTAAATGATATAATGTTTGTAAAGAGTCGGGTCCTCAATGACTGGGAACTATTATTATTTGGAAATGATTCTGCCTTAGTTTTCATAAAATCCACTAGAAAATGAGTATTTTTTTAATCAGTTACCACATTTTCTCAAGAGATTGAAATGTTTTGATTTGCTTTTCTGAAAATGGAGATGAAATATGCTAGAAGTGTTTCGTGATACTAAATGTGAGAGGGATGTGTGTGTTTCTGTGTGTGTGTGTGTGTGAGACAGAATTATTTATCATATAATATAAAGATTATTTTAGAATGATAAAAAAATGAATAGTTTTCCCAGAGGAGGAATGATCTAAAGACATTGAGTACACGTTCCAAAAGAACGGAACATAAAGAAAAATATAGATCTTATGAACCATTGTGTGAATATTTTCTCTGACTCCAAGAAGCCACATCTGACTAGCCTGTGTCTTTATGTCTTATGATGTAATTATCCCTCAAATTTTAGAGCATATTCACTATGACAGGCAAGGAGTTGAAAAATAATCATTCTCCCAGTATATAAAAGTGGATCAAAAATGAGCTTCATAAGTAAATACCAGATAGAACTTACCTGCTCTCTGATTTACTTTCATCAGGGGCAAAATCCTGAGGATTACACTCAAGCATCATATTTATTTAATGGAAAATAGACTTGTGAACTATTTTTGGTTTTCTTAAATCTTTTTTCAACATTTCAAAGCATAGCATTTTTAAAAAGATATTAATGCTCTATAAACAACACTTGTTGTCAGTAACACTTAAGAAATGGTAACTATTTGGGATGGAGGGTAGGGATAGGGCAGGAAATTAACTGTCAGACTTGAATTTAAGGCAAGATCCATTGTTTACTAGCTGTGTGACCTTGGGCAATTTACATGACCACTCTCAGTCTCACTTTTCTCATTTTCAAAATGGAAGTTTGTTGTAAGAATTAGAGATAATGTATGCAAAGTACTTAGCGCTGTGCCTGATATATAACATGGGCTCCATAAATGATAAATGGCATTGTTTAAGTTTTTAGCATTGTTGTTACTCAGCTATTAACCTCTTAGAATGTCCGAATCCAAGACCTTAAAGGCATTTCCAGAACTCAGATGATGCTATCCTTTTACATCCTTCCTTATTGCCTGAAGTCATTTAGCCCTTGATTAAACATTAGTGCCTTCTTTGATACACATGCAGTTAATCTATAGAATAAATTTCATTGATATTAGGCTTGCACACAAATGTCTTGACTAGCCAAGCTATTATCAAAGCAGTTTACTCATTGCTAAAACCATCATAGGACTAAAGAATATTTGTACCTAATCTCAGAATGAAATCCAAATTCTTTGAGACTATAGAAACAAATATAAACCTAAATTTTTTAGGATGGCAAATTTTTCAGGATGGTATATATATATGGTACAATTGTAAATGTCGTATGTTTGTATTACTATCTTATTAAATTTTTTTTATACCAGTGATTATCAATTCTGGGAGCTTTTAGGAGACATACAAATCAATCCTTACCCTAAATTTTTGAGAACTAATATAGAAGTTGTAAAATCCTGTGAGAATTATTGAAGATTGAGCGATATCATTTTACTTCCTCTAACATTGATTTTGTTGTGGTATTTTTTAAAACACATTTCTAATGAAAATGTACAGTTCTAATAGCATCCCTTCCATATTCTTCATTAACTTCATATTCTTTGTGCTGTATAATATAATAAGTGACCAAAGCAATTTTATTATTCTTATTTTTTTGGTACTGAGAAATAAAGATATGTTTCAGAGTCTCTTAGATCATTGCACAAATATCAGTTCTTACACTTACTGATCATTGTCATAGATAACTGTTTTGGGCCTCACTCCCTCCAACTTTAAAATGAAGATAAACACATCTGCCTCACATCATAGAAATGAATATTAAGGAAACAGCACAGGAAAATGAACATTCAGGGTTTTAAAAAGCTTAACTCCCTGTTGCTTTTTCTGTGAGTGGAATGACCATACCTCCTCTTTTGCCTGAGATAGACTCAATTTACTGTTATTGTCATAGCATAATTACTCATAATGCCTTCTTTTACCCTTAAAAAGTTCCAGTTTGTAAGATAAACTATACCATAGTCCTACCTATGAGGGTCATAGGTGTCCTCAGGCAACTACTATTAATCTCGACAAAGGTTACATCCTCATAGACAAATCCTTACCTTTATGGTTTGAGGCAAGTGCATATCAGAACCAAAGGTAATGGTGGTGACTGTTTACATTTGACTAGCACTTTACCAAGAAGTGATTTGATTTTGTTGATAAATTGAAAACTGTGGAGTCACAGGGTCCTGAGCTTAAATACTGTCTCTTCCAATGGTCCATATTCTTGAAGCGTTTACCCAGTTGCTCACTCAAAGACTGCAAGTAAATAATACCTTTTGTGCATTGCCATTGTATGGCTTAGAAATAATGTTATAAAGGATGATCAACAATCAATAGTTATGATTATTTAGTACACGCTTTTTATATAAATTGTCGAAGTCTCATCAGTATACTAATTACTGTGAGCCAAACAGTAATATATAGAGAAAAATTCAACAAACATTTATACACATTTGTTATATTCTAGAGAGCACATGCTAGAGGTGAGGCAAAGATGAATGTGTTCTGGTCCTTGCTATCAATGAGCTTCCTATCAAACTGGGGAGACAGATGTGTAAACTAAAATTAAATCTGTTTAAATATCCCCTGTCCTCAGTTATCTTCTTAACACATCACCTTATTCATTTTCTCCACAAAACTGATTATAGTCCTCAGTTATCCTGTTTGTTTATTTATTTCCTGGTATGTTATCTCTCTTGCTTCTACTGCGAACAGCCCCCTGACTTGACTTGTTCACACCATGTAATTCACGATTTGAAAAGAAAAAATGGAGAGTGAATGGCGATATTTGCTTGTTGATTTTCTATTTTCTCAAGATCCAGAAAAACAAAATATATATATATATATATATATGTATATATGTGGAGGGAATTTATGCATTATGAGGAATGAGGAGATGGGCAAAGTAGGAGTTAACAGACCGGACTGGAGATCCTCTTCTGACACCTAGCTCACTGGGCAGCTTTGAGACAATCATGTGACATTATTCTGCCTGTTCTCAATGAAAGAGGAAAGATTTTAAATCTAGATATTTCTAAGTTATCTTGTGACCCTAAAGGTCAGTTCTAATGTTCATAAATGTCCCTTCTAATGTATTGGTAGCTGTAATATACAATCAATGAGACTCTGCTTTTCTCTTTTTAATATACTGGAGTTCCACAAAGATTTCACTTCAAGAAATAATACTGCTTTAAAAAGTGTGAAACTACCACTATGGAAGTAGCACTACATTTGTAGCACAGGCCAAAGCCCATTTCTAGAGCTGTATGATCTTAGTTCACCTGCATCAAAGGAAGCTGGACTATATGCTGAAGTTTCAGATTCCCAAGCCTCACCCCAGATCTAGTGATCCCAGATCTCTATGAAACCCTAGAATAGGCATTTTAAACAGGCGTCTGTATTATTCTAATGAAAATCAACATCTGGGTATTCTTTGTCTAGAACCTACCAAGTCAGGGCCATCCACAGAGAATAAGAGGTTACATGATGCCACCATTTTGTGAGACACTGTCTGAGCATGAATCCAACACAGAGGTGGGCAAGACTGGGAGACAGAGAGAGAAAGATTGAGTCCTGATGACATTGGTTGATCCCTAAATCCAGTCATGTACGAAACTGGCACTATTTGAGGATTTATAAGTCAATAAAAATCTATCTTTGCTTGTTCTGTTTTAAGTAAGATTTCTGCCACTTGCAAATGTCTCTGCTGATGCAGAGTTTTAGTCAAATTCTTCCATAGAAGCTGTTATTCCTACAGAGATACATGCAAAAAGAGCAAGGCTATGTAGGTTGTTTATGATCGTTCCCGTTTATTGATCAGTGAACTTCTGGTATTTATTTTGTCTGATCACTGTCCATGCCACACTGTCTGTTAAATATTTTGAGTGTCAACCATAGTTAATTGCAAATTTTACATTATTACAGCTATTGCAATCGCCTCTGGAGGTGGCGAAAGTAAAATAATAAACATAAACTGAATTGTGTAATGGAAATATTTGGGAACTATGTTAATTAATCACCATCTGGCTGGAGTTGGGGGGATCACCCCTGGGTGTAGTGAGATTGATTGTGGAATCTTTCACTTGGGGTCTTGAAAAAATAAAACAAAATACAAACAAGCAAACCACACCTAAATCTCATGTTTAACCTATATTGGTTGGTCCAGGTGTTTTCCTGCTTAAAAGTGAGAGAATGGGCAAGTTGAGTTGAAAAGGTCCCTTTCAGTTTAAAATTTCCAAGTGTCTAAGCTGATAGGAGGCTTCGAACTTAAAAAGAAAAACTCTGATAGATTAGGATGGGGTTCTTTTGCAGCAGTGGGTCAGAAGTTCAGCACCTATTTTACAGTGATAAATGGTCACAGCGAATGTTATTCAACTTTACGAGTCATTATTTTAATTAACATGAAATGTACCAACTATTTTTTTTTTCTAAAAGACTGTGGAACCTTGTGGAAAGCTGCTCATGAAGTGATTAACATTGGTTACCTCAAGAGTGTGAGATTGAGAGCGTCTATAGGTTGAGGTAGGGATAGAATATCAACTTCTTTACATGCCGGTATATTATTTAGCTTGCAAAAGAGACATGTATTTTGTAATTAAAGTAATGAAGTACGATAGAATATTTAAATTAAAATCTAGGCATAGATCACCATCCTATGTTTGTCAGTATATCAGATAGATACATAAGATATTAGATGCATAAATATGTCAGTGGTCCACATTTTATGAGTGGAATTTTCTGGTGTTTGTAATATACTTTTTGTTTATAGGAAACATGATTTTAGAAGTAAAACTGTGGTCAAAAATATTATTAAAATGTAAATATCAAGATATACTTGTCCCTTTAAATCATAAAATATGACAATTTAAATGCTTAACACTAAAAGCATGACTGCCATAATGCTGCCTGACTGAATCTCATCTTTGCGTGAAATATTACTTGTGAATGTCTAAAGTACACTCCAATTAGTCTAAAAGTTTGGTAAAGAAAAAATGATTCAAATGCCTTGACTTGTTCAAAATAAGCACATGGAAGCAATACATTTCCTACAATGAAATTTGAAAATCAGAATCTAATGAGATTAGAAAACTTGGTCAGAAATATAAGGACATAATAAATGAGGGTAATTGTAAAATATAGCAATTTTGACATTTCTTTTTTATTGTGGCTCTTGCTTCTATTTAAGCAATAAATTACTTAATATTCATTTAAGGGAATATTCTTGTTTTTTTCTTTGAAATGAGAAGAGTATTGATTTAGGTAAAATGTCAAAAATTTGATTTATTATTTAAAATTGAAGTTTTATGATTCTGGTTGTCATCAGTGAAATATGATTGGTTTATAAGTTGCTCCATGAGACGTTCTCCCACTGCCATTGTCACTATTAGCACTATGATAAGTTCAGTGAAAAGAAAGATCCATTTTTTCCTTTGGCCGTCATTGATATAAATATATCATATGTATGCCTATGTATATATTGCTGTGTGTGTGTATATACATAGTCAATTTATGAATTAAAATATCTATTTTAATATGTCTGCATGTCTAGCGGTGACATGTTGCTTTTCAACTATGAAAGTAAAGGAAGGATAAAAAATACAGAGACACTGAAGCTAATACTTTAAATGTTATAGATTTATCAGTCCTCCTGCTAGACCCCAAGATCTACACATTACAACTTATTATTTCTGCAAATATGGAAATAGATAACTGCACCCATCTGAATTCTGGTCTATAAGACATTTGTGGAAAAGATCCAGAGACTACAGTCTAACCTCTTTTCCCACCAATCATTTATGACAGAAGAAAAAACCTTTCCACATTAGTCTATACAGTTTGGTCTTGCCTAATTGTAAAACCTCCCCTCAAATAATTACTTAGTTATTTGAGCCAGCATGGCATCTTCACATTGATTACAGTCCCTCCGCACTAATGATGAATGAGACTTTTGTTATATTTATTTCCAGTTCCTGTCTCCTGAATCCCAACCCAATGCATATGGCAATTTGATAGGGCAGTGGAGAATGTAGCCATATCCCATTCTTCTATTTGAATTGAAAATTTGGGTTCATATAATTTTACTCCAATCAAAATAGAGCCAAGTGTTTGGAGAAGAGGACAGCAGCCTTCATTTCAAAATATGCACCCCTTTTTCACTAAGTGAGTGATATTTGAAAATACTTTCTTTTCAACTCTATGAGCTGACTGAAACAAGTTGTATTTTATCATCTGTAATTAATAAAATGCCTTAAATTATATTTAGTGTTCTTAAAGATCTCAAAGTTTCTGCTCAATTCAAATATTCTAAATTCTTTAATGTCATAATGGCTTTTGAAAATGTATGAAATATGACTTTTGGGAATCCGTGAAGCTTCTGCCAATAGATGACACTTTGCTTTTTCCTGCCTTGAAGATAAAGACGGTAGAGTCCAGGAGCAGCCAAATTTGAATATTAAACATATTTACAAAAACAAGAAACTCAAAGAAAGTAACTTTAGAAGTTATCATATATATGTATGAGTCTACAGTGTGACATGCAGTTGAAAAACTCATCATCTTGCAATCCTACTACTACTCCTGTTAGCTCCTTTAGACTACAATCATGGCCTGCAAGCCTGGCCAGCACCGCACTTCCTTCAGGACTTCTACAAAGACATATACATGGGATAAAAGCCTCCCCTCCATTCTCTACCACTTCTATACTCCAGGACCCCTCGCACCTTACCCTTTCTTTTCTTTTACTAGAAGTAACAATCAAGAAAAGCAAAAACCTCCTTTCCTATGTCCACATCCAGATGATATTCTCCACGTCTCAAGAATGATTCCTGATTGTATTGGTTGGTGAATATGTGTGCTGTGGTCAAAAGTTGACATATGCCACCACTAAATTTGATTTTTCATTAAGAGGGTTAGCACCAACTTTATATTTTTCTCTACTGCACGTCCACTATGATATTTACTAGAATGGAGCTTTGTTCAGAGCAGTTACCAGTGAAAGACCTTTTCCTCTATTATCAAGGAACTATTTTTATTCTCTACCATACATTATTATTTGGAATAGGAAATATAGGTTCTATAAGTCAACTCTTGGTAGACAGCCTCTGTCTCAAGCTCAGGAGACTTCTTTTTTCCCACAAAGACCTTTCTAACACCCAACTAGATCTGCCACACAGGAGCTGGTTAGCCACTTTGGTTGAAAACTCTGATCTCTGGGGAATATTGGCAGCCTTATCCTTAAAGTTATGGCTCCAAAGAAGACAACAGAGCTTCAGAGTCTTTCTAAATCAGCACCGACCAATAGACAATGCAAGTCACATATATAGTTTAAATTTTCTAGTAGCTACATGTAGAAAAGTAAAAAGCACACACAATTAATTTTAAAATATATTTATTTAATGCAATATATCCAATATATTATCTTATGACTTACAGAGAATATTATAAAATATTAATTAGAATTAATGTCTGTTGTGTATTTTACACTCTCAACACATCTCAATTTGATATTACAAGTGCTCTCTAGCCACAAGTGCAGCTCTTAATTGTTGAACGCTTATGCTGAATTCATGAACTATTTGATGAGTGAAAGATTATACTTCCCAGTGAGATTTTGATGCAATTCCTCTGGGGTTGTTTTACTGTAGATACAAATGACACTGTGTTCTAGCTCTCAGGTGAATTAGGGATGAAAAAATTAGAAAAGGATAGATTTAAACACAAATAATAAGCTTTGAGAATAAGCCTTCCAACATGCCTGACTCTCTTTAAGAAAAAAAAAATTGGAATTAAATTTCAGAAACATAGCCAAACCATCTTTCAATATATGTGGAAATTAAAATATGTACTTATTAAAAAAAAAATCTGAGTTAAAAAACTATAATTAAAAATACTAATTATTTTGAACTAAAGAAAAACAAAAACATTGTAAGTATCAGCTTAAACAATAATTAGAGGGAGATATATAGATTAAATCTCTGTTTATGAAATAAAAAAACAGAATATTGATAATCTCTGTGTCCTACTTAAGTTAGAAACAGAGTAATAGTGTAAGACTAAAGAATGATCAAAGTAAGAAATAGCAAAAAGATGTGAAGAAGATCAGGATAAAGAGAAGAAACAACACATGCACACATAAATATACTTATGTATATGTGTACAGCTATATTTATACACATATACACATACCCATGCAGAGAGAGTGATAACTATAGATGTAGTAGACTGTTTCTTGAAATCTAAAGAGAATATTATAAACAACTTTTAGCCAATATATTTAAAATCTTAGAGGAAATGAAATTTCTAAATATATATAAATTGCTGAAAGTGGTTCCAGAAAAAAAAATCAAAACTATTCTAGAATATAATTTGGGTTGTTTATCCTCTTTATCTATTTTCTAAGGCTACTAATATTTCTAGTAAAATTGGACACTTATAGGAAATAAAAAGTATAGGAGAATCACTCTTATGAACATATATGTAAAATTTTAAGTTAAAAATTGCCATACCAAATATACCAATGTATCTAAAAATGAATAGTTACCAAGTGGGTTTACAGGAAGTTAAGTGGTTTAATCTTAGAAAATCTATTAGTGTAATTAACCACATAAACCAATGAAAGGAAAAATACTATTACGATTTTCCAAATAAATACAGAAAAGTCAATGCCTATTTAAGATTTTCTAAAAAGTGAATTAAGAAACTGTTAGACATTTAAAATAAAATAGAAAGTATTTAATGAAATGTTGTCTACGAAAATCTACAGCAAACGTAATACTTATTTGTGAAAGATTAGAAATATTGTAATTTGCATTCAACTTCCATGATAGATTTTAGCCAAAGCAAAAGGACAAAGGAACTAAGAAGTATTGTGTTTGGAAAGAAAAAGATAAAACTGTCATCATCTCTAGATGATGTGATTGTCCACATACAAAATCCAGGAAAGGGTGATGGACACAAGATCAATGTACAATATTCAGTAACGTTATTTTGTATCAGCAACAACCAATTGGAAATATAATCGAAACAAAATAGATACTGAGAAATGTATTTAACAAAGTTGTATGATACTATTATTTAAAAAATTATGATGTTATTAAAGGACATTAAAAACTTCCTAAGATAAGGCTGGCCCCGTGGCCTAGTGGTTAAGTTCGGCACACTCTGCTTCAGCAGCCCAGGTTCAGTTCCTGGGTGCAGACCTACACCACTCGTCAGCAGCCATGCTGTGGTGGCTACCCATATACAAAATAGAGGAAGATTGGCTCAGGGCATCTCTTCCTCAAGCAAAAAAGGAAAAAAGAGGAAGATTGGCAGCAGATGTTAGCTCAGGGTGAATCTTCCTCAATGATAACGATAAAAAACTTCCTAAGCTATGGGATTTTGTGATAGGAAAAGACATATCATATGTATAGATGGGAAGACTAATGAAAGTATAAACCCAACTCTTCTGCCAAGTTATTAAATTTCATGCAATTCCTATAAAAATTACAACAGGGTATTTTTTTCAGCACTTGACAAGCTAATCCTAAAATTTACATGCAAGAAGAAAAACTGTAGATTAGCAAAGACTATTTTGAAGATAAAAAAGAATGAGGAGATGGAGGAGACAATGCATCATAAGATGTAGCAATTAAAATTTGTGAGGTGTTTGGCACGAGTAGACTGGTAGAGGAAAACAAAAAAGCTAGAAAATAAAGACTTGAGAACTTGCTTTAACACAAAAATAGTATTCCAAATACGTGGAGAAAGGATGAACTATTGAATAAATGGTCTATCAATAGAGGAGATCCCTATCTCTTACTATATACATTTCTCAAGGAGATAAAATGGACAGAGCTTGGTCACTCATGTGAAAAATAAGTGTGAAACCCATGTTACTGTTTTGAATACATTTTCTTAAGTCAAAATAATTCATCAGCTATTACCTTTGCTTCAATTAACTTATTTGGGTTTCCTAACACACCCCAAATTTACTTTTTCTACCTTGATTTGTACTCTGCAATTTCACTATAGTGAATGTTATTGAATAGGTATGAGATATGATCAGTATGAGTCATTTTATTTGGAACAGTGACCTGGGAAGAAGAGAAGCTAGGTTTTAAGTCTTATTGTAACCTATGCACATGGTGTATAATTTAATATTATTGTGAAATCTTGGGGGAAAGAGTGTGATTTGTAGTCACTGCGGCTGGTTTTTATTGCAATGGTTGCAGTCTAATTGGAGCTCTGGGAGAAAGTCACCAAAATCTGGTGTTCTGCCAACACCCAGCTCCCTAACTAATGGCGTTCTGCCTTGATTCCCATAGAAGGAAATTCCCTCTGGGATGTAACTACACTGTTATTGGTAAGAAAGGACAGCTTGTAAGGGCTGTTATCAAGCAAAATCTCACATAACCAAACATTTGGCCCCTTTTTTAGAACCAGAACCCACTGGGTTTGGGGTGTAGAGGAGGGCAAAGATGTGGAGAAGGGGATTAGTCTCAAGAATTAAGACTTTGCAAATGTACTCTAAGCTCTCTTGTAGAGAGTGAGAAGCTCCTTTGTATATCATGTGGTTGGGATCCAGTGTGCATTCTACATAGATACTTTATATTGCTCTCATCCATTTACATGTTACTGGTAAGTATGCTCATATTCTTGTACTTCACTAATGGTCTCACCTGACTCAAACAATCAGTGTGCCGTATTCTTTTCTTGTTCCTATGAAATATCACGTTGCTTATGCCCAGAAAGTGTTTATTACATGCTCAAGAAAATTTATCATACATTTTTCATATCTTAAAAAGAAAGTATTTCTTATTTGTTTTATTATTAAATTTGGAGGTTCTAAGAGTTGCACCCTTGTCGGTTATTTAGCTTTTGTTTTATTGGAAGATAGATTTGTCCTCTAACACTAAAAAATTTTAGCTGGGACCAGCCTGGTGGTGTAGTGGTTAAGTTTGTGCACTCCTCTTTGGCAGCCTGGGGTTTGTGGGTTGAGATCCCAGACACGGACCTATGCACCACTCATCAAGCCATACTGTGGCAGCGACCCACATACAAGATAGAGAAAGATGGGCACAGATGTTAGCTCAAGGACAATCTTCCTCAGCAAAAAAAAAAAAAAGTTTTAGCTGACGTCCTGATGTTCACCTGGTACAATTCTGCAGCTTGATAAACTACATAGCTATATCTTAGGATCTAAACCATACAGAGCATAGGACAAATCTCAGAAGAGAATAAATGTAAAAGCACCAGAACTTAGCCATTCAGGGGCAGACGATCTATCTGTAGCCAGTGATGTCTGTAAACAGCATGGAAAACAGAATTAAAAATAACCAAGAGACAGTTGTCTCACAAGAAACTTCATTTTAACCTGTCCTTTATGCCCCTGACCTAAAATATATAAAACAAGTACATGATATTTGATGCACAATTGCTCGATACACCACGGTGGATATGCTTAATTAACATCCCATAAGGCAAGCCCAAGGAAGTCAGGAGCGTAGGTTACTTTTTGCTGTAACTTTAAGACCTAGAGAAGAAGGAACACATAAAATAGGGGAACAGTAATCTTGGTGCAAGTTACTGGTTGCTAAAAACTCCCGTTTGCTGCAGATGGATTTTATATTTAGCTGGTTAATGTGATTCCCAGGGTGGGAATCAACTAACAGATGGAATTTGATAGACTCTCCAAAGTTAAGGTGATTAGACTTAAGAGCTGGAAAAAGTGGGAACAACATGGAAACTTGCATGAATTCAAGCAATAAAACATACTAATAAATGTGTCTCTTGCTGTGTTAGACTCCAGGCAACTCATGCAAAGGACTTAATTTTAAACACAGAAATATAAAGTCACAAGGATCTGAATATTAGGCAAAACTTAATAACTTTATTTCTCTACTTCAACAGCTCAAAGTTGAAAGGATAGTAAATATAACAATATAGATAAAAATAAGTAGTCAGAGGATTAATCACAATCTTTCACTATTTCTTCTTTTACTATATTTTCTTTTGATTGTAAATTTTCAATCTTCTCTCAGAAATTAGAGTAAGTTCATGATAGAAAAGAGACTCTAAACCCCATAAGTACATATTCTGCTTATTTTTTTGGGTCTCTTTTGCCCACCTACCCCTCTCCAACACACCTACACACACACACAAACACACACACACTCCCCCTTCCCACTCACTGTCTTATCCAGAGAAAAGAGAAAAATATATCACAGAGTAAAGGAAATTCTGGATTTTATAAATATAACCTCTTTTTTTCACTGTTTTATTGTTGTTGTGGTCATTGCTCTTTTTTGTCTCTCTCTAATTTTAAACTTCAAGGATTCAGTGATCCCTAGCTACCTGATTCTTGCAGCAAATTTCCAAAGGAATGTTGCTTTAATCCTTCAGATTAATCACCAGCCAACTGGGACAGCCAAGGCAGAAAGTTGGATTAATATCAGTACCTGTGGGTCAATCTGAAGGGGCCACAAAGGCTTCCATTTCCATTTAATCTCTTGGAAACCAGATGCCAGAAACAATCTTATTTATTCTTTGGTAGTCAGTTCCTTAGAGAAAAGTGTCTGCAAATCATATTTAAATCCCTCAAATTGCACTAGGGATAAGAAGGAAAACTGATACAACCATTCTTTCCTCTTTGCTGGGCAACAACTGACAAGAACTGTTGGTAAAGACGAGGCGGGTGGAGAGAAGAGAGTCTCTAAATATTGAGAGTTCACAGATTCCAGGAAAGTAGCACAATTTCCATCTGTGTTTGTCATCTGCTGTGTTACTTACTAGATTTCCAATGTGTGGGTGCTATTGTTGTTTCTATTAGGTTTTTAGGGTCACTAGCCTATTTGTTCTTGAGAAACAGAAAGAATTCTTCATTTAGAGGGATCAGAGGGAGGGAGAGAAAAAGATTTGAACACAGTGGAGAAGGATCTGTAGAACAGGCAGCTAGCAGAAAGCCGCGCTGGAAGAGTCATGTGCATAGTTTTATTGCTGGGATGTTTTTGTATTGTTTCTACTTTGATTAAATTAACAACTTAAAAAAAAAATTCTGACTTAATTTATCTGTATATCTTAAACCTAAAATAATTTGAAGTGCATACTAGCTGCTTTAAATATGTGGTTTTATAACGACGACTTCTGGTGAGCCATTTGTTGCCTTTCTGCAAAATCTTTTAGTTACAAATACGTGAATGTGAATATCCAAGACTATGACAAATGAGGACTATTATTTCACATTTCAAATGGATGTCAGTTCCTTTTTTGGCTGTATAATTCACTGGCAGAAATTACCAAAATTCTAGAGCTTAGTTCTAAGTTCTTTTTTTGTCTTAAAAATCCCAAAAGATGCCTGAAGGTAGAATCATAATACATAAGATATTTTGAAGTCCTTCCTAGTTCTAACACGGAGAGTCTGCTCACTCATTCTTTTCAATTCAACAGATAGTGATTGTGAATCTACTCTTTGCAGATCACTGTGACTCATTCTTGGAGACATGATAATAAACAAGATATAGATGTTCAGGGGGACAGACAATAGAGAAGTAAACAGGCTAATAAATTATGATATATTTTATGATGGATTAAAATGAGGTAGTTTGATTAAAAACTATTCCTGGAAAGAGGAATGAGGTAAAGGTTGTAACTGAAATATGATGGTCAAAGAGCCTGAGGAAATAATATTTAAACTGAGACCTGAAGGATGAGAAGTCAGCCATGAGAAGAACCAGGAGAGAAGCAATGTAGAAAGGCCCCAGGCTACATATTGTGACTTTGCTAAAGTAACATTTGTTAAGTAGAGCCCTGGGGTGTCAGATGCTGAGCCAAGGGTCAACAAAAGGTCACAAGGGAAAGTGACATAGAGTTCATTACTCACAGGGCCTAGAGGAGGTATACAGCATGCCTTGAGGGGCCACACAGAGCAATAGACCTGAGGCACATGCCTTTATTAGGGTCCTTGGGTGGAGTGCATCGGGGTTCTTGAGCTAAGGCCAGATTGGTCAATTCAAACCAAAAGGAGTGGGATATCGGTAAGCTTAAATGAGGCTTGTGGTATTTCGGAGGCAATTAACACAAGGAGCTGTTCAGTAGGAAGAGTGGCAGAATAGAAAGTGAGATGGAGCTGTAGGTCTGGCACTTCTTGGTGACAGATCCAACATCATTTTACTTGCAAGGCCTGGGCTGCTATCTCAGAATTTTGTATGAATATATTTGATCTGTTGAATCTGGCCCACCTAGTTGTGCTGTGGAGCAGAGTCGTCATGTACATCGGGGAGGGGCTTATGTTGAGAGGAGTGGAGGTGGCAATTTTGGATATGGAGAAGGTGCTGGTATCGGTGGTGGGAATAATGAGGGGAGTAGGGTCTGTCATGGATGCATCAGGTGGAAAGCAAAAGCTGTAATCTAGTACACTGTGCAGCAATTGCAGCAGCAAGAGGTCCCTGACTTTGGGATCTAAGCAAATCAAGCTAGGGGTGTTGCTAGGAAGTGCTTCCTTGTGGCTGGTGTGGTTTATGGTTTGATTGCCATAAATGTGAAATGGTATCTGGTGGTGCCAGGCAGTCGGCAGGCAACTTACTCAAGGTTTTGCAAGCATGCTGATAGAGGCAAGGTTCATGTGGCAAGAGGTTATCTATTTCAGAGAAATAGTATTCTAGAGGGTCCACAGGGTCCATCAACTGGAGGCATTTTTGCAACTTGGCCTCCAAGTTGACAGTCACCAGTCATTCATTTCCCTCCTGGTGCAGAGGAGATCTAGGGTGGGGGGTTGCAGAATCCCAGTGTCCAGTGAGGTTGGGGCACATTGTCTCCCTTGTTGTCTCTTCAGTTGTGGCCTCGCCTCTGAGGTGCAGTCATCTCCAATGGTGAGCTCTTGGACTGGGACACCTTGTCTGAGGCATTGTACTTAAGGGTGATGGTAGCCAACCAGGGGGAGGGTGGCCTTCCCAGGTGGAGATTCATAGAAAGGTAGGAGTGTCTGGCTGGTGTTGAATTCTGAGTATATATGTAGAGGCTCAGGATGGAATTACAAGCTCTGCTGCTAGTTGAGCATGTCTCAGTGAGCTCCATCAGATCATCGGAGGAGCACCTTGCAAAGAGCTCATGACATTTGTGACCAGGTTTTGTGGGGACTCCCTCTGTCATGCATATAGCTTCTGGGCACAATGATGGCCCATTGGAGGGATAGTTTGTGGATGGTAGCGTCAACGAAACTGGGACCCCTCTCCCTGGTCTAACGGGCGAATCTAGCAAGCAGGCTGCATAGGCTTGAAGTCAGCACAATAAAAATCCACGCCATACTGTGAAGCAGCCGCGCAGGCCATCCTAAGCCTGTGTTAGAATGACCTTGCAACCCCTCATCTCAAGAGGTTGAGGTGAAGATGCCAGCAGGATGAATCAGCAACAGGAAGAGATAATGCGCACCTCACTCTCACATTTCCCAGCTGCATTTCTTAGAGATTGAGGGAAAAATTAACGACCCTGGTCCTTGCCTCCCTCCACACATAGATAACACCAACACTCCAAGCCTTGTTTGATGACTAACCAAAAAGTTCTTCTTATCCTTGAAGTAGATGATGATTAGATGTGTAAGCCCTGTCCTGCTGGCACACCACTTTGTTAAAAAGTATAAAAACTGCATCAAACCTGTAGATCTCAGAGCAGTTCCTCAGAATAGTCTGTTAGACTATTTCCGGGGATTCAAATTCCTTACTTTGATTATGGAATAAACTCCTTTAATTAAACTTTCCCCAGACTCTTTATTTCAGTGAACAATAGCTTTACAATCTGGAGATCACCCCCATTAAGACCACAGTAGGATGATTACAGCACAAACCAGCTAGACAGATGGGTCTGGTTTGGTTACATCGAGAGGGCCATGGTATATGCTGAGCCATGGTGTAAGGAGAGAGTGACTCATTTAAGCAGGGCTTCTACTGACATCATTAAATGTGGAGGGACGTGAGCTCTGGGTCGGAATCCATACGCGTGGCACTCTTGCTGAGGCCTTTCTAACAGGGCCTGCCAGCATCTGGCACTCAGCCATCCTGTGGTGCAGTTGTGCGCCTAGCTGATTTTGTTCCAGTGTTTCCTGGGACAGGGTTAGGCCTGAGGGGTCTCCTAGCAACCCTATTGTCTAAGCTGTACACAGTAAGAGCAATAGCTACAACAAAGGAGGGCATCTGCACCTGACTAGCTCACAGGGGCCTCCTTAGGGGTGAGCAATCTGGATACTGACCCGAAGTTGGAGTTTTGCTTTGGACCAATAGATCCTTTACCTCTTTGCCTAAGGTGGGGAAGAGGTTTGGCTTGCATCCTTTGACCTCTAGATTCCGGGGTTCCTTAGTGGATTTCAAACTAGGCAATGGATTTCATCCACTAGGCAGCGAGCCTCTTTCCCTCTTTCCAAGAGCCACACAGTTCTACTAGTGGGTCTGGAGCTATAATTTCAATCTCCTGCAAAATTTTTGATGAATTTTGTTTAATTAACCAGCCTTTGTAATTTGAATAGTAAGGCAGAACCATTGGCCATAGCTTCACAGCTGTTACTGGACCATCATCGAGACCAATAAAATCTGTATAATCATGATCCCTAAGCAATTTGGAAGAGGTTTGTTCCCTTGGCCTCTCTATTATAAGAAGATCATATTGCACACTGCTATTTTCTATATAGTTTAGCATCTTTAGTGTTTAACATCCAACCCTCATCCTAGGTCTGGATCCTTGATTTGGACCAAGAATTCCTAACCTAGAAGATACGGACAACTTGCAAGAAGCTGCACTAGTCTCGAGAAATAAGGCCGTTTGCAATGTTGCAGAAATTTTGAGAGTGTGGGTATATGGGTATTTTTGTGGATAGAACACTAGCTCTCACGATGTTTTCAGATCGTTCAAACACCCATAAGTGATTAATAACACTTTTCATACCAACTTTCCCCCCCATTCTGATTGTACCTCATGTGTTTGTTTTTCCATATTCCTTGATTTCTTTGTCTGCCTGATTCCATTAATTCTCCTCCCTAGGCTACTTGATTTGAGAAGGGTTGATTTTTCTACATTAATTTAAAAATCATATTTTAGCAATAAAGAATATAACCAACTTCCCTACACATAATGTATCTTACAATTTTATTTGAAGATTTTATAATTTTCCCTCTCATCGCATAACATTTTCCAGTTTTCTTATACATTTTGAAATAAAGGTAAGTATCCTTCATCATGCAAAGTTAGTCTCAAAAAATAAAATTTTCAATCAACATATCAAAATTATTTACAAAAGTATTTTTTGAGCAAACGTTTATGTGACACTATGCTGAATTTATAGTTGACAGTTTAATCCTTAAGATACAGAAACCATTTATTTTTGTTTATTATAGAGAATATTCCTAATTTTCTCCATTTTATATGTACTTAATTGTTCAGCCATTTGCCAAAGTCTCATATTATTGCATGATTTTTTACCATGAATCATAGCTTAACTTAAAGAAACTTTTATATTCTGAAAACATTGTAAGGATGAAGTGTTTACTAATCTACATTTTTAAAAAAATTTAAATAAAATCTGACTAAATCCACCAAATACTTTGAAAGCACAATTGTCCCGCCAGATTTTTTAAATTAAACATCAGGTATAATCATAATATGATGCGATACTTATTTGTCTATGAAATATTATTCTTACTTCAGAATTAATTAATATTTACAGTGATTTTTAAATTTGTACTCTTCTGGACACAGTACCAGTGATACTGGTAGGGATATAATTTATAGTAATAGTGACCTGCTCTGTTCTCCTTGGGAAAAAAATGCCCTGGGGTGGGATGGAGGGGAATGTACCTAATTTGTCCAAGTCACAACTTTTTTCCCCTGTATTTATTTAAAAGTAGTTAAAACTATATACTTGGAAAACAACTAGATATGTGGAAAAAGTCTGAATGGTCACTTACTAGAATTAAACATACATAACATCTTGTACAAAAGAAAGTTTGTGTGGAAACATATCTCTAAAATTCACATCACAATGAAATCTTTACCAAAAAAGAAAAGTGAGAAAAAAAGGAAACACACAAAACTTTCCCAGAGCAGGAAGTACATTGTGCCCGAAATGTTTGTGTAGCCTCTTTGGTGATTCTGATGTTCATAGTGTTTAGTTTTCTATTCTTTAACCATGAAGACTGAGATATATAACATAGAATTATATTTTTCAGTCAATATTAAACTTTAAATTCAGTTAATTCTAATATTGAATCAAATAAAAGTTACAGTTGTACCCAAGAGAGCACAATTTCATAAAACTTTGTTGAATCTTTGAACTGAGTTTAGAGAAACTGACTAACAACTATGAATGTATTGAGTTTATATAGTTTCCTTTGGGGTAAAAGGTTACATGTGGCATGCAATTTAAAATTTATCAAATCATAAAAATTCAGCATTAACCTTGTACATGAATCCATGTTTGCATATCTTAACTTCAGAATGGAATTCAATGTTGGTAAGCTAGAAAGTATAGTGAGTAAATAAATAAAATTAAAAAAAGAAGTGTAATGAGTAATCTTTTCTCTTCCCTTGCTCCCTCCTGCTGTACCTACCACTCCACTCATTCAGGACCCTACTGCTATTCTTGTTTGAATGAGTTAGTTACAGATTCCAAGAGACAGTTCATTGACTTTCCATAGACTACTGCACTATGTGACTGGGAATGCTATTCTGAACACAGTTTTCCAATTTGTCATGCCTGCCTTACAGTAGTTCCGTGATACATCATGCTGTTTTGTTTATCGCCGCTCACTACGTTGCTTTTTTCTCCCTTTTTCTTTCCTCCTTTCTTTTGGAAATATTATATGTTGGTAAGGAGCTCAAGATCACAAATAAAACCTGAGGGGTTCAAATTCTGACCTGAAATTTACCAGTTGTGTCACTTTGGGCAAACTTCTGACTTTTGGGCAAATTGTTCCTCAGTCTCCTCATCTGTAAAATGAAAACATAATTTTATCTACCATGTAGGGATTTGAAAGGATTAAATGAGATAATACAGATATTTATTATAGGTATAGCACATAAGAAGCACTCAGTAAATGCTGCTTATTAAAGTTTGAGGTGATAGAGGCCCACTGTGACCAGAGAAAGGCCTTCAAGCATATAAATAATATATTTTTAACTCTACTTTCTTTCTCTCATTTAGTTTGGGTATTTTTAATCAAAATATGGGAGATCAGGGAAGCCACAGATAAAAGGGGAAAAGATAGGCCTGGCATCCATCCTATCCCTCTGTCATTTACCAATTTGTTGAGGGGAATTATATTCTAAAGCAATGTGTATGTTTTTTTCTCGTCTATATTTTTTATTCCTAATTATCACCTTGAAGCATGCAGACATTAAAAGACATTAACAACAAACACCTCTTTCCACAATAAAATAAAATTTTGAAGGATTTAAAAAACAACAATAAACTTCTTTGGGATCTGTGTTTGTAGTTTTCAATAATCAGGTCACTCCACTCTAAGTCCTTTAGCTTGTTGTTCCATTGAACTAAAGAGATACTAAAACTGAGTTGTGTTCTTCAGGTGTGGCTACATGTGCACTGATTGTCATAATTAAATTTCCATTACATGCTATGTGCTTGATTTAGAATTAAATTTATTCCATTTTTAACAGTTTAATGGAAAAAATGTAATATTTTAGACTTGGATTATTATTTTCTTTAGTATCTGGTTGTTGGTGATTGAACTTTGGCAACACTTAGCTAATAAATATAACGAGTAAAAATAAAGGGTTAAATGAAGAAGTGTAGGTTGGCTTTCATCAATCAGCCGACGAGAACCCTTAGGAAGACCTTCAGTTTAAACCATGTCTGGCTCACTTCCTCCATGTGGTTCCTCTTTACCCACTCTAGTAGCATCCATTTATGCTTATTTATTCTGTTTGAACTATATGGAAAGTTCTTTCACAGTAGCTTCTCATTTTTATAATATTTAGTATAGTGAACTCAGAAAGAAATTTTGTGTTTTTTTCTGCAACCCATGCCATAATTTTTTTACCCTTTTATATTGAAATATCTAAAAACTCCAGGATTCACTTCTTTTCTTCTTTGAGAAAATTCCAAATTCCTGATTCAGTTATTGGAATCTTCCTTTATGCCTTGAGGATTCAGCAGCCAATCAACACCCTGGGTAAGGATAGTATTGATCTCAATAAGCCTCTTGGGGAGCATGGAGAAAGTCAACTCCAGATTTTTAAAGTAATCCTAGTAAGATAATGTTACACATCTGTTATTTAACTTGTTGTTTTGGAAGTATAGTTAATATTCTGCACTGTTGATATTGTTATAAATATGCATAATATTGTACATAAAAATAAACATGAAATTATAGGAACTTATAATTATCTATCATTATATCTATGTGTACAATTTTCATTCACCACATACCTGTTATATATTCTGCATATTGTTTCACAAAATAATAATGAGACATTTGTTACATGAATTGCAGCAAAGGATCTTATTATTTCATTTGCCCATCTATGTATCTCAAAGCCATCCAATGTAATTGGTAAACAGGAAAAGGATTGCTTAGAATGTCAACTCTAAATTAACCACTTCTGCTACTGCCAGATGTTATTGCATTTGTGAAAGGGAAGCTTTTGAGGAGAACAAAACATAGATGTTTAATGCCCTTATTTTTTAGCACTGCTCATTAAAACTTTTACTAACAAATGAAAAAAAGAGATGAAAAACGCAATATTTGTTCGTTCTGTCGGAGGTGGAATAGATCTGTTTCCTAGAGATTTCTTCTTCAAATTCCTCACTTAGGCAATGATTATTCAGATTCTATTTAGACAATGAAAGAGTTGCTCTACATGAATTTAGCAACCAATAATTAGCATGCATTATATATACATATATATATATATGACATTATTTATATCTGATTCACCCATTTTTTGACCAACATCTAGCCCTGGAACTAACATATAATAGGTGTTAAATAAATTTTTATGGAATGTTGAATTTCACAACACATTTATGATGCAAAATAGTTAGATATATACAGTTAAGGAGAAACTATATATAATCTAAATTTTAGAATTGTGTAAATATATTGTATTTGTTTTTGGTGCATGAAAAATTTTATTTGACCATTTAAAATGTCTTGCAGTCCTTAAAAGCTTATCTTGAGCACTCTTACTGAACTAATGCAAACACTCGAATTTCTGATTAGCAGTGGGGAATTCAGTGTAACTGTTAAATTTTAATCTGATCAAAATTCAGATTTTAATCATGAAATTTTATTTAAGACATAATAACTCAATCTTTACATATCATTGTAGTGCCCTGGGAATCATTAGAACCATAGCTATTTTATGACAAGATACTACAGCGGTGTGCTGGAGCTAGCTCGTAGTAGATTGTAAGAGTGAGTTGTTAGCATCTCTTCCCAGTTCCGTGTGCTGTGACCTCATGTTGCTAGCTTGAAAATGGCCACATTGAGAGTATTTCCTCATGGTAATGGGCAAATGCTACAAATCAGGGCTTTTTTTTTTTCCCCCCAGCAACCCACTGTCAAACATTTGCCAGCTCATCACCAGAATTATCTAATTACCCAAAGATGCTCAGTTTTGGCTATGTTCTTAAAAATGGATATTTTCATATTTCACACAATAAATGTCATATGTCTTTGTTATTTCTATAAGAATTTTTCTGTTGTATACTTCTTTCAGAAGATATAGATAATACAAACACATAAAGTGAATGTAACTGAAATTTTAAGGAAAAGAAGATGACATGGAATTAAGACAGAGAGAAAGAGAGTACTAGAAAGACACATTTTTAGCAATGAGTGTCGTGTAGAATAATATGCTGACAAATGGAGCAGTGGTGGAGTGAAGACTAGTGCAACACACATACTCTTCTAACTTTCTTTTAAAAGCCCTAATAGCACTTTTAAAAGCCCTAATATAAAAGACATAATACTTTATGTCTCCTTATAAGCTTCACTAGAGGAAATGTTTAAAATAAGTTTTTGAAACTTCCTTCTTTAAGTTCAGGTTTTAGATTAATTCCAAGAAATTCACCTTTTAGTTTATATTAGTCTTAAATGTTAATATATATCCATATTTTTAAGCGACTTGAAGAGAAGAATAAATAAACATACCTCTCATATCCCTGCACTTGATTTAGATATTAATGAACTTTTCTTTTTTTTTTTGACTCATTTTGGTAATTAGCAATAGTTGTCTTTGTTAATGAGTCCCCTTAGACTGTAATCTAATAAGGAAGTCTGGCATCTACTGAATATTTCTTCGAAACATTTACTCTACATAATAGCTCCCCAAGCATAGATTTACTTTCATCAAAAAGGGAAGAATTGAGGGGAAGAATTGAGAAAATTTTTTTTGTTTCATAATTTTAATATTTCCAGATCATAGTTCATCTAACTCTGCATGTGCCACTTTTATAAATGCATAGTGTGGAATAGATATGGTTATCATCACTTTTGTAAAATATTATAACATTGCGTTGCCCTTTGGACTTCATAAGTCATTTGGAAGTCTAAAGAATTGTTTTACTGTTAATATTTACTTATTAACACAAATGTGGTTGTCTCTGAATATGCAACCCACTGTAATGATTACAAAATGAGGTTGAACATGTTAACTGTGAAATAAATGGCTTGTAAAGATGTTTTGAGTGTTGTTCACATCAACAAGCATGTCCTACAAAATATTATTTAACTTGACAGGGTGGTGCATTACAGAAGATTTGAAAGTCTTGCCTTAATAGCAGTATTAATTTCCATTCCATTTGGACAATTATTAAGATGTATCAATACCTCACATCTTGTGGATGTTATATTTCCAATAAGTACATAGAATAATAAAGAACAAAGAGGCTTCAGTTGATATTTTTCACACAAAATTAAAGTTTACGTCAAAAACATGTGAAGTCTGAGGCTGGCCCCGTGGCGTAGCGGTTAAGTGCGTGCGCTTTGCTGCTGGCGGCCCTGGTTCGGATCCCAGGCGTGCACCGACGCACTGCTTGTCAGGCCATGCTGTGGCGGCGTCCCACAAAAAGTGGAGGAAGATCGGCGTGGATGTTAGCTCAGGGCCAGTCTTCCTCAGCAAAAAGAGGAGGATTGGCATGGATGTCAGCTCTGGGCTGATCTTCCTCACCAAAAAAAAAAAAAAAAATGAAGTCTATATTCAAAACAGGGAGTTTTATGCTTATAACATATTTTAATTTTGAAAGAATGGGTGTGTTTTAGAATTTTTCTCAAATATTTGAGCAAATAAAATGTAGGATATTTCTAGAGTAGAAATAGCTTAATGGTCTTCAAGAAATTTCATTTTCTATTGTAAATACTAAAAAAAATATTATTTTCCATTTTCTTTTAGGGATATGTGAACTTCGTATTATAATTATGCCATATAGCTGATTATTGACTTTAGTGTGTGCTAAAATAAATAATACAGCTATCTACAACACATATGAGAAGTCAGAATTAAAACATGGTTATGGTGTAACAGTACATGAGGATGAATTTTTATGATTGAGTTTTAGCTGAGGCAACTAAGTGAAATGATAGGATACCGAAATGAGTGTAAGTTAGACTCAGTTCCCCCAGGCCCACCCCATGCAAATTTATAAAAAGGATCTTTAAGTCTCTAAATCCTTAGCAAACCAAGAGCCAAAAAAAATGAGTTGGAGAAAGGATAAATGAGGAGAAAAGTGATTTAAGAGTAATAATTTTGTAAAGAAGAACAAGAATGCTGTGGCATGTTTTTTACCCTCTCCTCTTCACAGATTAAGCCAACTTCTTTGGTGATCAGTTTTATTCTATCTTGTTTCATTTTACCCCCAAATTTACTGTAATCATTATTAATGCATATTTTTATGTATACTTAGATAGACCCACATATTCACAAAATATTTTTGCTAATCATTTATACTTGTATTTTAGATGTTACATTTGGAAAGATTTACTTTGACTTAATTTTTTTTTGTGAGAAATAGTTGGTACTAAAAACTCTCGTTATTTCATTCTTATTTTTAAAAGATAGCTTTCAACCTAGAATTCTATACCCAGTAAAAGTATCTTCTGTCCACACATTAAAAATACTATTCTACTGTTGTCTCGTTTCCTTTTTGCTGATAAAAAGATAGCTCTCTATTTAAATGCACACATTTTGAGTCAATATGTCTTTTTGCCACTTTTAGGATCTCTTCTTTGTTTTATGATTCTCAGCTTTATTATTATAATGTACTAGGTGTAGTTTTTAGGGTTTTTAAAAAATTTTCTGGGGATTCTTTGTGCTTTCTGTGTCTGAGGTGTCACATCATTCAACAAATCTGGAAACTTTTTTCTATTGTATGTTTAAATGTTGTCTCTCTTCTTCCTACTACATCCTTCTAGAAATTTAAATAGATGAAACTTCTTATTTTATCCTCCACATGTCTTGGTCTCTCATAAACTCTCCATCTCTTCTTCTCTCTGGGTTGAATTTCTTCACATACAACTTCTAGTTCATTCAGTTGTGTCTACAATGAAATTTAACCCTTTTTACTGAATTTCTAATGTCAGTTATTATATTTTTCATTTCTAAAATATCTATTTAGTAATTTTCAAGTGTTCTTTATTGATTCAATACTCTCTAGTTCCTTGCTCATTATTTCAAATTTTTCTTGAAATGCAACAATCTGTTTAATTTTGATATCAAAAATCTTTGTGAGTTTGATTCTTCTATCTTTTATTTCTGCTTGTTCTTATTCACGCTGCCTTGCTTCCATACTTATTTGTGATTTTTCACTGCAGGTTCATTTTCCTGAGAAAATTTTTCTGAGGAAATTATTTGAGACTTTATTGAAATTGTATTTCTTCAGTTAAAAATCGCAATTGAGGGCCAGCCCCATGGCTTAGCGGTTAAGTGCACGCTCTCTGCTACTGGTGGCCTGGGTTCAGATCCCGGGCGTGCACTGACGCACCACTTCTCCGGCCATGCTGAGGCCACTTCCCACATACAGCAACTAGAAGAATGTGCAACTATGACATACAACTATGTACTGGGGCTTTGGGAAAAAAAAAAAAAAAAGGGAGGAGGATTGGCAATAGACGTTAGCTCAGAGCCGGTCTTCCTCAGCAAAAGGAGGAGGATTAGCATGGATGTTAGCTCAGGGCTGATCTTCCTCACACACACACAAAAAAAGTTGCAATTGATCTCATAGTTACCAATGGACCCCACCAAATTGGGATCTACTTTAAATTATTCTCACAATGTTTTATGTTCAAATAGGTAGCATAAAAACTTGAAAATAAACTGAAGAATTACATGCATTCCAGCTTGTGATTATGACAATTCTGGAAAGTTTCTTTTGTTTCTTTCAATTTTGAATTTGTTATTTTTCTACTTATTGCCAAAGTGAAGACAGACAAATTTCCTTCTTGCAAATTTCTGTGCTTATTCTCATTAAACTTTAAACTGGTGCTATTCCTCAGGGTCTAAGATTTATCTGAGGTTTCTAATATACTCCCTATGTGTGGTGAAACTTGGGCTTTATCTTCTGTGTCTGTACTTTGTTACAACAGAAGCTCAAGATCATCAAGATCTGGAGATACCAAGAGGGCAAAAGCTGACTTTGGCAGTTCCTAACCTTGCAGGATTTCTGCCGTCACTTCATTTTTTATATCTGCAGATTCTTTATTTCTTGCCAGCTTTGTGATGTACTTAAAAAAGTATGTATGTATGAATGTGTGTGTCAGCATGTTTGTGTATACACAAACATATATATACACATATATATGAATACATTTAATATATTTTTCCCATCCAGCTTTTTAAATTTTTTCTATTAGGAGAATCATACAAGTCATAAAGTCTGTCATACTGCCAAAAACAACTCTGGGGGATGTTTTTGTAGTGTAAATGCTTAGGCCTCATGCCATATCTACTGAATCAGAATACCCATACCTAGGATAAGAATTTATATATGTCTTTTTAATATCAAATCCCAAAAGTAATTCTGACGTGTACTTTTGGTTAATAATAAGTGCTATGAGATATACTTGAGGTTATGTCTGAATAACAGGTAAAAGGAAAAAAAATTTAGAGAGAGAAATTGAAAAAATATATACATAGGTAGAGATTGAATATTAGGTCGAATATTTGTATATATGCACATATATATACATACATATATTATACATATATGTATACACACATACATACACAGCTATATACATATGTTTGTGTGTGTGTGTATATATATATATATCTTTACGAAGCATTTTAGCCTTAAGTTTCTAGACCATTGTAAATGAGAAAATATGGAACACTTCTGCTTTTACCCTATATGCTTGCAAAGACTCTGGTTCTAGACAAACGGGGTATTGGAGGACCTCACAGAAACTTGGATGACTTCCCCACACAAAGGGTGTAGCCCATTAAGGCATGTCCCTTCTATCCTCTCAGTTGCCCAGACCATTATGACCTGCTATTACACAGGTGACATGCATATGACAGCTGGAGTTCACTACTGGTAGCTTGTAAAATCATAGCTTTTTAAACTTCTCATTGATACACTGAGTTTGGGAAAATAAGCAATATGGGGAATTGTCTTAATCATCAGATACTCTTGATAATCTTCAAAATAATCTAGGATTATTACAAACAAATTGAATTGCTGAAAAATTTCACATATCACCCCAACTTAAAATACAGAAACAAAAATATAATTCCATAATGGTAAGATATTTTTTCCCCTGTGGTTGTTGTTCTGTTTTGTTTTTATTGTTTTTGCTTTTAATCTGATGAAGAAAGAATTCACTGTTCCAGAATTCTGGAGAAGAGACGGTTATTGCCGGTGGCAGTGTAGAAGTAAAGATAATTTCAGACAACAGCAGGCTTTCTTGCACATTCTTTTCCATTTCATTAATAACATGGTCTATAAAGAGACATGCTTTGCGAGGCTGAAAGTGGGGATAGGAATTCCTCAGAAAGAGCCGACATCTGTGCAGATGATTAACATTTTTTAGATACACCATCCTCCGTTTTCGCTGGCTTCCTATTGAAATGCTGATGGAAGATGAGGCAATTATTAGCAACATCATCTACCAACCACTCTGTTTTTAATCACAAACTATGCCAGTATGTGTGTTTTTGGTTTTTGTTTATTCCCTCACTGAAAAGAGCAAATTTTCTCAGTATCTCTGAACTGTATTGAAAATGGTATAGCTGGCCTGCATCTTAAAAAATTCCATTAGATATCAGACCAATGTAAGAAAGGGCTGGTCTCTTTTCTTCCCCATTGTATGTCTAACTCGTAGAACAGTGCCTGGCATCTAATGAGTGTTTGTTAATTGCTTTTTTGACTAAATGAATAAATGTGATTGAATCCTTTCATTTTCCAGAATTTTACCACTTCTTACTACCTCCACTGCTACCACCCTGATTTTAATTAATAATGCAAGGGGCTCCTACCTGGTCTCCATACTTCTCGCTTTCTTCTCCATAGCCTGTTCTGTCACAGCAGCAGAGTGATCCTGCTATAACACATCAGCTCATGTGACTCCTCTGCTCAAAACCCTTCCATGGCAGCCCATCTCATGGAAATACAAAGCCAAGGCAGCCTGCCAACCCCTATGCGGCCTGGCCTCCGAGCACCTCCCTGACCTTACCTCTTACCACTCAGCCCTTTCTTGGATCTGCCCCAGCAGCACTGACCTCCTAGTTGTTTCTGGAACAAGGCAGCACATTCTTACCTAGTCCTTTTAGACCCATTTTCCCCTTTCCCAAGAACACTCTTCCCTCAGATTCCTGGCTCTCTCGTATTCTTCAAGTCTTTGCTTAAAAGTTACTTTTTCAGTGAGGCCTTCCAGGACAAGCATATTTAAAAATGAATTCCCTGCCCCATCGCAGCACTCCATAGCAATTGTCACTAAATAACATATGTTTTATTTCTTCAGCTGTTTTTACTGTTCCTTTTCACTAGAAGTACCTTGGGGATAGGGATTTTATCCATTTTGTTCTTCTGTGTCACCATTGACAATAACATTGGCTGGATGCTCAATAAGAGGCTCTCAATAAAGGAATTAGAGGGATAAATGAATGTAAAAACAGAGGCCCAGGCGGGCTGAGTGGTTTGCCAAAGGGCCCACTGATTGCTAATGTTAAAACCTCATGAGAGTCCCAGAGGGTGTGAAGCAGGTTGGACACAGACCCAGCTGAGCATCTTGAAACGGGAGATTCTTCCCTCACAGATATTTTAAGTAAGTGTGTCACAAGGATGAGGTACAGTGGGAAGATAAAGTACTCCCTTTTCTACTTGAGCAGGGAAGAGATATTATCTTTAAGACACTATTAGAACTAGGGAGAGCAGATGCTCATAAGTTCTTCAGGAATTTGGGTCAACCTTAACTAGATAGTAACTCTAAGAATTTTAAGTGTAATCTTTCCCAGACTGTGCCTTTCTTGACCTAGTGTTCTGTTTTGTTTGTTTGTTTGTTTTGTTTGGTAAACCATCTGAGAGGTGTCATGTGCAAATATCAAAAAAAAAATGCATATATATATAAAATGTAATATCCCCTAACATCCCTTACAACCTTCCTTTCGTAAAAGAATGTTTTAAAACCCTAAAATAAATAAGTAAATAAAAATAGAAAGGATAGTATCTAAATTAAAGGGTAGTTTGTTTATTTATTTCTGTGGTATATTTTTTCCAATTTTATGAGATATAATTGACATATAACATTGTGTAAATTTAAGGTGTACAATGTGTTGATTTGATAGACTTATATATTTCAAAATGATTACCACCAGTGCATTGGCTAATACTGCCATCACGTCACATAATTGCCATTTCTTTTTTGTGGTGAGAACATTTAAGATCTACTGTCTTAGCAAAGTTCAAGTATATAATATGATATTATTAACTATAATCACCATGCTCTACATTAGATCCTTCAAACTTAATTCGTCTTGTAACTGGAAATTTGTACCCTTTGACCAACATCTCCCCATTTCCCCCACTCCCAGGCCCTGGTAACCACCACTCTACTGTTTTTACAAGTTTGGCTTTTTTAGATTCCACATATAAGTGAGATCATACAGTATTTGTCTTTCTCTGACTGACTTTGCTAAGCATAATGCCCTCAAGTTTCATCCGTGTTATCGCAAATGGCAGGATTTCCTTCTTTCTCATGGCTGAATAATATTCCATTGTATATATATACTGCATCTTCTTTATCCATTCATCCATTGATGGACACTTGGATTATTTCCATATGTCGGCTATTGTGAATAATGCTACAATAAACATGAGAGTGCAGGTATCTCTTTCAGATCCTATTTTCATTCCCTTTGGATATATACCCTGAAGTGGGATTGTTGGATCATATGGTCACTCTATTTTTATTTTTATTTATTTATTTTTTTTTGAGGAATGTCCATACTGTTTTCCGTAGTGGCCATACCAGTTTACATTCCCACCCACAGTGCGTAAGGATTCCCTTTTCTCCACATTCTCCTCGGCACTTGTTAGCTCTTGTCTTTTTGATGATAGCCATTTTAACAGATGTGAGTTGGTATCTCATTGTGGTTTTGATTTGCATTTCTCTGATGATAAGAGATTTTCAGCATCTTTTCATGTACTATTGGCTATTTGCCTGCCTCCTTTGAGAAAATCAGTTCCTCTGTCCATTTTTTAATCAGACTGTTTTTTTGCTATTGAGTTGTATGAGTTCTTTATATATTTTAGATATTAACCCTTTATCAGATATATGATTTACAAATATTTTCTGCCATTCCATAGGTTGCCTTTTCATTTTGTTGATTGTTTCTTTTGCTGTGCAGAAGTTTTTAGTTTACTGTAGTCCTTTTTATTAATTTTTGCTTTTGTTGCTTGTGCTTTTGGTTTTGTATCCAAACAATCATTGCCCAGATCAATGTCAAGGAGTTTTTTCCCTATATTTTCTTGTAGGAGTTTTATGATTTCAGGTCTTACATTGAAGTCTAATCCATTTCAAGTTTATTTCTGTGAGTGGTAAAGGTAGGAGTCTAATTTCATTTTTCTGCATGTGTTTTTTTCCCAGCACCATTTCTTGAAGAGACTTTTTTTTTTCTATTGAGTATTCTTGGCTCCCTTGTCAAATATTAGTTGAACAGATATGCAAGGCTCTCAATTCTGTTCCATAGGTCTATGTGTCTGTTTTTATGTTACTACCATACTGTTATGATTACTATAGCTTTGTAGTATAGTTTGAAATCAGTAAGTGTGATGCCTCCAGCTTTGTTCTTTTTTCTCAGGATTGCACTGGCTATTTGGAGTCTTTTGTGGTTTTATACAAATTTTAGGATTGTTTTTTCTATATCCATGAAAAAAATGCCACTGGAATTTTGGTAGAGATTGCATTGCATCTATAGATGGCTTTAGGCTGTATGGACATTTTAACAATATTAATTAGTTTGATCCATGAACGTAGAATATCTTTCCATTTGTTGATGGCTTCCTCAATTTCTTTCACGAAAGTCTTGTAGTTTTCAGTGTACAGGTCTTTCACCTCCTTAAATTTGTTCCTAAGAGTTTTGTTTTTGATGCTATTGTGAATGGGAGTTTTGTTTTTTTTAATTTCTTTTTCAGATAGTTTGTTGTTAGGTATAGAAATGCAAAAGATTTTTGTATGTTGATTTTGTATCATGCAACTTTATTGTTTGTTGATTAATTCTAACAGTTTTTTGGTGGAATTTTTAGGATTTTCTATATACATGATTATATCATTTGCAAACAAAGACAATTTTACTTCTTCCTTTCTGATTTGGATGCCTTTTATTTCTTTTTCTTGCCTGATTGCTCCGGCTAGGACTTCCAATACTATGTTGAATAGGAGTGGTGAGAGTGAGCATCCTTGTTCCTGATCTTAGAGGAAAAACTTTAACATTCCCTCATTGAGCATGATGTGAATTTGTCATATATGGCCTTTATTGTGTTGATGTATATTCCTTCTGTTTGCAATGATGAGAGTTTTTATCATGAAGGAATGTTGTATTTTGTCAAATGAGTTTTCTGCATCTGTTGAGATGATCATATGATTTTTATCTTTCATTCTGTTAATGTGGTATATAAAACTTATTGATTTGTATATGTTGAACCATCCTTGCATCCCAGGGTTAAATATCACTTGATTATGCTGTATGATCCTTTTAATGTACTGTTGAATTTGGTTTGCTAATATTTTGTTGAGAATTTTTGAATCTATATTCATCAGGGATATTGGTCTATAGTTTTCTTGTAGTGTCTAAAGGATAGTTCTTTAAATTCAGTAGAAATGACTTTATGGAAAAGTTTTCTGTATTGAGTTTATTTTTCTCACTTCCTTATGTCCAAACAGTGGTCTGTACACCTGTGTTAAGGAACCATTTCTTACACATTTGACTGTGTACAAGCACCAGTGTTCCTGACAGCAAAAGTAATATTGTTCCACTATACCCCTCTACTGCCTAAAACCTCAAGCAAACTATATGAAGGCAAATGAAAATCCTGCCACTAAGGATTAACCATCTATGAGGGAAAAATGTAAAAAGGGAGGACCACTTTTCCCAGATCTCAAGAAAACAGATTCCTCAATGACATGCATAACAGGCTAGCTTTAATTAGTACTGTCCATATGCAGGATAAACATGAAACAGACAAGCTAAGTATGGTAAGAGGCATTAGCACATGGTTCTAGGATTGTCAGACAAACAGAGATGAATGGGCTACAGTTTGACTTGCTCATTTATCATCCAGAATAGTCTCTAACCGAAAAGCTGATACCAATTAGGATTCATCATCTAAGCTTATAAAATATTAACAAGTACAAAAACTCCCAAATTGTCATGCCAAAGGCCAATTCATTTATTTATTTGTGTTTGTTTTTTTCATTCATCAATTTTTACTTTTATCTAGAAATGCTTTAAAATGGTATTTAAAGATACATACATATAATAAAGAAAAAAATTAAGTTAAAATTGTTTTATCAAATGATATAAATAGAGGACAGAGAAAATAAGGTCAGGAAGTAGGATAATTTTGCATTTAATCTCCAACAGGAAATAGTGTTCCTGAAATGATCATTCTGACATTTATGTAGATCATATATTCGTTTATATGGGCATAATTTGCAACTACCATAAATTCAAATAAATAGTAATATATATAATAATATTATAAAATAATTTACATAAATAATATATAAAATTCTTCATAACATCCAGTCATATGCAAATATAGTGAAACCCAGTAGCACTTACAACAGGTATAGGGCAGTGATTCTCAACCAATAGAGAGTAATTTTGCCAACCCCCCACCCGGGGGCATTTGGCAGTATCTGGAGACATTTTTTATTATCAGAGCACCACTGGCATCAAGTACGTAGAGCCAGGGATGCTGCTAATAACCTTGCAATGTCTAAAACAGACCCCACAATCATGAATTATCTAGTCTAAAATATTGATAGTCCCAAAGTTGAAAAACACCGATATGGAGTGCACCTTTACAAAACACAATACATTAATTGATTGAATTCTTCCATAGGTCTCAAATGGAGAATATTCTTCCCTTCGAATAATTTATATATATTAAGAACAATGTAATACAATGTATAGAAATGATGAAGTGATGTCATTCTTTTCCTAAAAGCAAATGTTCAGGTTTCTTGGAGTAGTGAGAAAAGACAAAAGGCTATTTTTGCTTTTTATCACTTGTAACTTCTACTCCAGTCTTACTTGAAGTCAAAAAAATCTCCTTAGAATGACTAGAAAAGGGCCAAAGGTAGTGATTACCTCATATACCTAAGTGCTGAAAATACTGTCATGCCCATAAAAACATCTGTATTCACTACAGTGTGGACCATCACTTGAATCAAGTTAATTTCTTCTACCAGTTTATTGAACATCTGCTAACTCTGAAGTGGAATGCAGGGCACAGTATCTCAGAACATAGTTTGAGTCCTTTGAGTCTGAGAGTTAAATATGGGAAAACATAGAAAGGAATATGGTTTGAAGGATTTTTAATTAATAACATAGGTGAAAACCTTAGAAAAAATGAGCATAGGTACTTTTAATATCCACCTGAGGAATTTTGTTATTTTAATATGCCCTTTTCTATAAGGTCTCTGATTTCTTTAAAAAATAAAACTAAAATTTCAATAAACAAAAACAATGTTACGTCATATTCTCTTATTAGATTAGTTGTTCAGAAAACAAAAAGCAGGCACACAAAACCAAAGAATATGTTGAGTGGCACATGCAAAACCCAATAAAAATTGAGTAGTGTCAAGTTTATTATCAGCATTTGACCAAACAGGCTTACTTCATCAAAAAGTAGTCAAATCATATTTTTCCTTGATTCAAACCATAATGAAGATAAAATCCCCATGGTGTTATTTTATCAGTATAATTAGAGAAACTGGCATAGTGTACTGTAGACCAAAAATATGACTATAAATTCAGAGACACTAGTCAATATAGGTACATGTTCCATCTTACTTCCAAGATTGTTCCAGTTATTTGCTGCTGTATAACAAAATACTCTAACACTTAGTGGCTTAAAACAATATCTTTTTACTGATATTGTGGGCCAGAACCTCAGGAAGGGCTCAGCTTGACGCCTCTTTTACTCCATGGGTGCCATCCAGGATCAGTTGGGAACGAGGCTGGTCTAGAAGATCCAAGACGGCTTCATTGGCATGTCTGACACCTTGGTGAGGACAGCAGGAACGCTGGGCGCAGGTGGGCCCCCCTCCCTCTCCATGTTTTCTCGTGACCTCTTGTGTGGTCTTTCTAATACGGTAGTCAAACTTCTTACATGGCAGCCCAGGGCTCCAATAGACCAAACCAGAAGCTGCCAGTCCTCCTAAAGGCTAGGCCTTGATCTGGTGAGCTATGTATGCATGCACTTTTTTTTTGCTTAGTGACCAGTACTCTTTCTTAAAGTGGTTTTAAAAATAAACCCTCCAAAATGTGCCACCAGTAGAATTATGCTACGAAATCTGTATCATAGGAGACAACTGAACTCAATACAAAACGGACTTTCATACATGCACGTGCACATGCATATGTATGGATATGCATATATAAACACACACACATACATGGATATAAATAGATACATAATAAATAGATACACACGCACACACCATACAATGGCTCAAAAATCTTTAAGGAAATAGTTCCACCAACAATATTCTATTTTTTCACATTCACATATAGGATAAAATACTAAATACAAACATTACAGGTAACTTGAAAGAGGGCATTCCCAATATGGCCAGAGATCCGGTTTTTTGATCAGTGGCAACATTCTCTGTTATTGCAGATTTTGATCTACAGCTTCAAATAGGCTTTGAAAAATACAATAGAACATCTTTAATTAAATCCTCTAAACTCATATTCATGGATAAATAATAATCCATCAGCTATTTTCTTCTCTAACAGTACCCCAGAGAACTTGACAGTCTTAATCACTTCAGCCATTTATACCTTCACTTTGGCTTTATTTCAGTCAAGCCATTTAGTGGACTTTATCTAAATTACTGTATCTTTTTTCTTATCACATATTCAGAGCTGTAACACAGAAACTAATTTCAGGTGCAAAATAGAATATCGCAGGGGCCCAGACATCAGTAGTACAGGCGCATTAGAATGAAAAGTTACCTATCACTAACGGATATTTGTCTCTGTAATAGGTGAGGCAAAAGGAACTGTGGCTATAATAAAATTAGGAGACACCAGCAGCATTGCAGAATCCTAACTCTGCGAGGACACACAGATTCCTGTGTTCAAACTCTGGAAGGGAGCACATTTCCAATAAAATGTATTTTGAAATATGTTCCACCACTTATTTTGGATAATAGCTAACAAAAATCTAAAACAGAGGAAAACACCCCTGTTATTGCTAAAATACCATAACACAAGGTGATTGTTTCAGTAGAAGCAATTTTACCACTTACAACAATATTCCTCAACATATTCTCAAAAGGTTGAGTGATAGCCTAATAACACTGTATATGTAATGATATCTTTTTCTTACGCATATATAGTCAAAAGCAGTATTAATGCCAAATTCATCCCTTTTGGAAAAGTGGACTTTTTTGCCTATTTTAACCCTAAATTGTTCAAAAGTGGCTATATTGATTCAGATTTTATCATAAAATGCTATAGAGATACGCTTCCACATATGTCACCATGGAAAGAGCAGCGTGGTTCTTCCTGAAATGAATGTTGCATTTATCGACAGCGGGGAATGGATCATTCACTTTGTTGCCTAGCTTCTCTCTCCAACATCACCTCTTGCCTTTTGAAGCCCTTGCACTCTATGCTCCAGCTAAACTCAAATACTTTCTATTCCCTTAATATAGAGCGTTAGCTGTCCTTTAGAATTGCACACATAGTTTTTCTTGTGTCTGAAAGTTTATTTCCACGTTTTTTACCAGACTTCTTCCTATTCATCTTTCTAGTTTAAGCTTCCTTTCCTCTAAGAAGCCTTTATTTCCTAATTGATAGCCTCCTAGATCTAGCCTTCTTAGACACTGGTGTGATGGACACAGTAATGTGTGTCACCCAGGCCCCAATCAAGGAAGGACTTGTTGCCAGATGCTTCGAGTCCTGTCAGCAGGCAGCCTTGAATTGACAGCATCTTCAGTGTCACTTTAGCTCCAGAAAGCCACATCTCTCAAGGCCATACTTCTCAAGGTGGGGTGACCCATATATAATGACTGACTGAGGGGGAAGTATACAGGCCCAGCCATTTTGGTCCAGTGAGGACAAGTCTGACAGGACATTTTAGCTCCAGAGCTCTCTATAAGTTTGAGGGATCTGAAAATTTGAGAAGCTGAATGGGCTGGTGGAACAGTCTCCGGTTGTGTTTATTCATGTGCTATTGCCAAGCTTGCTAAAAATGGTCTTTATCCAACAATCTCCTTTCAGTGCGTTGTCCCAGATTGAAATGAAAGCAGAAACTGATACCAAGGAGTTTATCATCTTGTTCCATCTCAACAGTTGTCCGACCTGATAAATTGTTAGTGAGTAAAAGCAGGCGAGACTCCCAGTCCTCATTCTCCTTTGGCTGTATTTGCTTGCCTCCAAAATCAGTTTCTTCATCAGAGTATGTTATTCTTTGCTTGAACCTTCCAATAAGTGGAGTGGCCTGAAAATGATTATATTTGCGGGATGGTACTCACTAGCTTCTTTCTTATGCTTCAAATTTTTACTGAGTTGAAAATTTAACATCTTTATAGGTCTTGTTCATTTTTAGACTGATGACATTATTTCCTGCTCTGGAGCTATATATATTTTAGTGCTAATTCATATTCCTTTACGAGTTCTCTTTGGAGGAAAGAAGAAAATGAGATGTGGTTTATGAAATGATCATGGAATGTTTCAAGGAAATATTCTTTTATATTTTGTTTGAGTGCACATTTCTTATAGGATGATAATTTAGTTTCATACTTAATTAAAACTAAAGACTAATAATCATGGAGCTGAAGTTTAAATACTGTCTTATAATACTCCCATCTCATATTTGACACATCTAAAAGTTATATAAATCTAAATTTTTATGTAAACGATATGTTTTACTCGTAATGTAGAATATTGCATTTACAATTTGAAAGGAATTATTACCCATGTACAGTAATTACTTGATAGCACAAGAATTTTGATGCCATTATTATTATTAGTTTATAACTTTCTTCTCAAATTGCAGTTTAGGAAGACCTATAAAGATAAAGTTTGAATTTTTAAATCCTAATTTGAAATACCCAATAGTAACCATAGTGGACCATGAAATCTCTTTTTTTTTTAAACAAATCTAATTTTTTTTTTTTTTTTTGGTGAGGAAGATTCGCTCTGAGCTAACATACATTGCCAATCTTCCTCTTTTTTTTCTTGAGTAAGATTAGCCCTGAGCTAACATCTGTGCCAATCCTCCTCTATTTCACATGTGGGACACTGCCACAACATAGCTTGACGGGTGGTGTAGGTCCGTGCCTGGTATTAAAACTCATGAATGCAGGCCGCCAAAGCAGAGCACGCTGGACTTAACTGCTACACCACAGGGCCAGCCCCTGAAAGATCATGTTGATAAAGCCATGTGTCACATTTCCAGAGGCTCAGAGGTAGAGATGCTTTCACTGAACAGCACAAACTGATTCACATGCTTTGCTAATATCTTCATTTAGACTTGTTTATGAACTGCCTGCACATATATTAATTATTCTCGTTAATAGCAAAACTCCATAGAGAATATCATGATTATTACACAGTGCAAATTTAGAAAGAAGGCAGAAGGAATTTTATTCCATTAAATATTCTATAACTGAATGAAACAGCTTGTTCCTCAGTGGCATAAAACATATCATCTTCATGTTTGTGTCTCCAGTTCTAACATGACACCTGGATAAATTACTTTTTTAAAATATTTGTTAAATGAATAGTAGTCTTCGGCTGTAGGCACTTATTAGGGGTTGAACTGTATCCCCTCAAAAATTATATGTTAAAGTCCTAACTCCTAGTACCTCAGAATGTGACCTTGTTTGTAGATAGGGTCTTTACAGAAGTAATCAATTTAAAATGAGTTGATTAGGGTGGGCCCTACTCCAATATGACTGATGACTTTATAAAAAGAGGAAGTATGGGCAGAGAGACATGCATACTGGGTGAATGCCATGTGAACATGAAGATGGCCATCTACAAGCCAACAAAGGGAGGCCTGGAACAGATCCTTCTCTCTCAGCCCTCACAAAGAATGAAACATGCTAATACCTTGATTTTGGACTTTTAGCTTCCAGAACTGTGTGACAATGAATTTCTATTGTGTAAACCTCCCAGTTGTGGTACTTTGTTACAATACTAGCAAAGTAATACAGCACTGTAATTACCAGAAGAAACACTGGAAATGAGTAAATTAATAATTAAGTCTTACAGACTGATAGGCATTGGCTAAATTAGAGGACCAGCATCCTATCTCAGGTTAGCTGTGAAGTTTGCACGTAGAGCAGCAGGTCTTAATTCTGTATCACATCACGCTGCCATGTTATCACGAGTTGCAAGAGATATGACAATCTACTTTTGTTAAAAACATGAGTCAGAAGTTGGTGAGCAATTTACATTTTTAAACAAATTCAGCAGATTCTAAAAAGTGTGATATTCTAATTCCCAAGATGGAAGAAAATTCAAGCCAGACTATTCAAACATAAAAATCTGCCTGATAATAAAGAAAATAATGGAGTTATGAAAATTTGAAATGTATCTATTAAAAATCCCAACAGTCTCAGACCCTTTGACATAGAGATAAAAAACCTGACACACCTCCTTAGTCCCTGAGGAAGTCATTGTGATTGCAACCACCCAGTCAATAATTTCTAGTGGCATTACCATCAAAAGTTATAAATTATATTCAGCTTGTTTTGTGAAAGACATCAGTAAAATAAGAAATAACACTTTTTGGAAAGATTTCCAAGCAGAGTAGATAAACATAAAAATCTAGAATTTCAAAGAGTAATCTTTAGTTATGCAACAAAATCTGTTTCGTAGAAGAGCTCAGGCCCTGCTATTTCAAGTTTTGTCTTCCACTTTGAACATTTCCCCTTCAGCCCTCTCCTAAATAAAGGCAGAATGTGCACAAGGATGCAGAGCTCCAATGAATCTGGCAGCCCTAAAAAATGTTAGACTTGATTTTATTGCTTTAAGAAAGGCTATATTTTCCAATGGAAGAAAAAAAATCTACATCATACTATATATAGTACAAAGAATGGAGAGAAGGATGAAGAAAGAGTCAGAGGGGGTAGCTTTTTCTATGCTATTGCCCTGATTTAGGTGCCAGGGATAGACTTTTCCTGTCTTAGTGCATTTAGTGGGTGTACAGAGAGCAAGGGGCAGTCATGGGAACCAGCATGGAAAATTCCACTGCATAGATTTACTCGACTGAAAATGTATGCGTATGTGCTGTGTAAAATTAATGACTCTGCTGAATATTTAAATGTTCATAAAATATTCCAACATCTGCTTCCTTCATATAGGGTTTTTAAAAATTTTCTGAAATCCAGTATTTTGAACAAAGGGACAACATACACATATGCTTTCTTACAAGAGTTATTGTTAACATACATTAATAAGTATAGAATTTATTAAAATATTTTCATCCTATCAAGAGAATTAAGTGAAATTCTTTTAGAATGTTTCTATAAACTCCATCCAAAATCAGGGATGAAATTAGCAAAGGTTTAGTTTTTACCAATGAGTCTGTATCTAACTGGTGTCAGCTAAAAATCCTAATTGAAAGGTTCATCATATCCAGTTTCTTAGTCTTTCTCTTGAAAAACAGACCCTAAGAATGGGCTTACATGCAGGTAGTTTATTTTTGGAAGTGGTCCAAGAGAACAGGAGGTGGGACGATTGGAGGAGTGAAACGAGGAAGGAATGAAAACCTATTGAAGGGTGAGTTAAGTAGTTGATCACCACTCAGGACAACAGGGCCTTTTACACTGAGACCTTTGAAAGGTGAAATACACCTCAGAATTGTTCACTCAAGGGGTAGGAAAGGAAGATTTTATTTACCAATTACTATCCTCCATTACCCCAAGGCCATCCCATGGACTTTTCATTTCCTTGCACTTCTAGATTATTCATGGTTGAGTGTTAGGAGGATCAGGAAGTCAAGGTCAGAAGCATGGCTAAGGCAAGATGCCGTCAGGGTATATACCTGCAGGAAGCTGATTGTGCAGAAACGGAGTCAAAGGTGAGCTGACTGCATGGGAAAATGAGCTAAAGAGGTTTCCAACATATATGAAATTAATTTTTTGTACAAATATTGACAATTCTGGCATCTGATTTCTATTTCTTTATTTTCAACAGTAATGTTAAACCTTATTTTGTGGTAAGTAAAAGAAAAAGACTAAAATCAAATATCAGTTAACCAAAAAGTTAGTTTATTGTGTCAGAGATGAAGTGTGACCAGATTTTGAAAACACGATTTTTGCATCGTATTTCTCAGACTCAAATACTTTCTAGGGTCAGATAGGCAATATAAATGAGGTGGGTAGGGAACTAAGACATCAGGGACTGGGGAAAACTGGCAGATCAAAAAGCACACACACTGCCTAAGGCGTTATCTGCTTCTCAGCTCTAGCCCATCTTTGCTAGGTGAGGACACTGGCCTTATATTGTCACATCATATGATTTTCAGGAAAGGCTCAAAATCTGAATTTTATTTGAAATTTCACAATTTTTTAAATATATCTAAAAGAAAATAATTTTTAGGCTGGTAACCACCCATGGGTTACTAATCATAGATCCCAAGTTTAATTATTCATTATAACTTCTATGTTAGGAAAACTGAATATTAATATTAAAATTAAATTATTTAATTATATTCATATTTTATACCCAATAATTCACAGGAAATTATGATTTATTACATGCATTTTCTACTTATACATGCTTGCTGGAAAGTAATTGTAAAAGATACTGAAAAATTTAATAAAAGTAGTCCATACATTGACCAACAATGATGAAGAGTCATGAACCAAATCTTTCGCCCTTGAAGTCTGATACATAAATCAAGCAAGCAAGCAAGGAAACAATAAAACAAAGTGCAAAATAAGTCAGATTTCCAGGAGAGAGTTTAAGACCAATTTCTGGAGATCTAACTATGAATTTGCACTACTCCATAACTTAAACTAAATATCCTTAAATATTCTCTGTCTTTTAGTGTTCCACATTTTTTAATGACAAGAAATTCTGTGAAGCAACATATTGTTATTAAATTCTGATGAGAACAGGGGCTAGTCTAAATCGGAACTGTCTGATGAGAACATATCATTTGCCTTTGGATACAACAATGTAAGTTACTGAGACCAAAGTCAATTGAGAACCGAGTAACCCAAGTAAAATGTTGATGATCAACATGATTCTTAAAGAAATTATTTTGAAAGCAGGGGCCCCTAAGATTAAGATTTGCTTTTTAAAAATTTTTTTTAACTAATGAAGAAGTTCAAAGAAGTCTAGGCAGTATTCATAAAAACATAATTTAGAATACTTCATATTAATTTTTGTTGATTCAATTTTTACTTCAGGACCCGTATTATAATGTACAAAGCCAACTGTTGTCTATATTCTGGAGAGTATAATTTGAGTACATGAAGAACAAAAGATAGCCAAAATTCCTAGAAGCAATATTCTAGGACTTTTGTAATTATAATTTCCTTTGTCTAGGCCAATAATTCTAGTGATTTCTCTCTGTTGAGCTGACCCATGTCAAAAAAGAAAGTGAACTACTTTTTCAGCTTATCAGAAAAAAATAACCAAACCCTTTGCCAAATAAGATTGCTAAGAATGTCGGAAGTTGGCCTCCACCAGATCCAACTTTGATGCTAAAATTTCCAGGAAGAATTTTCTAATTTGATGACTTGATGTTGTGGCCTCAAGTATAGTGGCCATTTTAGTACTACAATTTAGAAAGCATATTTTTCTTTTGCCTCTTGTAAATATTCAACAATAATCAAGAATAAATTTTTCCACGATTTTGAAGATAGTTTTGGTGAGATATCATTGTGATTCTTGCCTCGAAGAATAACACAGGTGGTGCTTGCAATTCTTACCATCTCTCAACATTAATGAGTAATATAGGGGAGATATGATGGGTACAATGTTTGCTAATAAAAAAAACTTGCCTTATCATTGTGAATTTCCCATGGATTGGGAAAAATTTTTCAAATCAAAACCACATTTTTACTTAAAATACATAAATTTCCCACTTTTTATTTGATTAATTATTGTATTTAAAAAAGTAAAAACAAGCAAATTTTATAAGGGTCTCTTGTGAATTCCTTTGACTATGTATTTGCATAAGCCTTCTTAATAAAGCCACCTTAAACTTAACCAGTTTCCTGAAAATTGGTTCTACTTTACTCCTTGTAAATCTTCAACATAATTCTGATCCAACTTCACATGTGTCAGTTCAGTTCTGAAAAGAAAACTGATTTCCTACTGATCTAGGATCAACAATTCAATAAGCTTCAATAAGCTTGTGCCTGCTGAGATTCAAACTTGTTTTAAGCATATAGGCACCTTAAGTCTTTCAAAAAGCATGTCACTAGGATGCCTGGCAGGGTAATGCATCTCTAAGGATAAAGCGTGTGTTTGCTTTGGAGGTTCTCTTTCTCTTTCTTTGTTTTTCCTTCTTCCCCCAATGCCCCTAGTCTACCTTGTCCTGTCTTTTGTGTGCCTTCCCTAACACATACATATACAACCGTGCACACACACACACACACACACTCATGCACACATTCACATACTGACATATACATGCTTTTGGTAGAGCACACATTATGCTCCTCTGATTCTACTCCAGTGACTATTTGTATTGCCTCTGAATCTAAGAGCTGCCCTTAGTGAATATTTGAAAGCAAAGCATTGTCTACAACCGTGGCATTATAGTGATTTCTTGATCCTGCTAAAACTCCACTTTCTCTCTTCAATGTTAGCTGTAATCCTTTCTTTGTTATGCCACAGGAAATATAAGAAATCAAATTAAATTGATTCTTTGAAATGTTCGAAGGCTTATTCTTTTCTTAGGTATTAAAATGGCTTCATCATTCATTAAAGGATACTTTAGAAATTCCATATGTATTACCTAGCATTGTGAAATCTTAAATATGATAGCTAATTTCTATTTGAACAAAGCATTTCCCCCTTAGGCAAAGGCATGGGTCTGCACTGTTGGGCTTATTTTTCAATGTTATTCAGAAGAATAAAAGATCCTCAGAGGAAACTACAAAGTAAATAAAAAACCTCTTCAGTAAATCACAAAATTATGCTCTTTCTTGTAGGATCAATATTGTCCTTTTTCAAACTGAGGTATTGGGCTACAAATAATAATATATTCACCCAGGTGTTTAGGAAACCATTTTTCAAAACATCATAAGTTTGTCTTTCAGCTCCTTTAGCTCGCTGTGTTAACTAAGCGAGTGAGCTACATTTTAACCTTAAATGAAAAGTGGCCAAACTCTTGGTCAATTAAGACTGTATAAATTAGAAACTGACCTGCGTCAGAAATGGTAAGTTACCATCTGTCTCCAAAGTCTCTTTCTTTCTAATACTAGATTGCTAGATTTTCATTCCCATTCACTCTCTACTTTGATTCAGAATTAATTCAATAAACATTGCTTCATGACTGAAGTAGTTCAGACAATGCATGATATGTATTACTTGCCCTTACTTTGTTTCAATATTTCCGTCTTAGTTTTCTTTGACTGATGTGTTCATTTTTTTCTTTTCATTAGTATTACGTAAAAATCAACTCAATACCATTTTTATATCTGCTTCTAGAATTAGTGGTGGAGAAATTGCAGTTTTATTATTGGTTCAAGATAATAATTTTCCTAACCAAACGTAATTGATTTATATGGAGAAATTCACCAGGAAGTTTTCTTTGCTAAAAATTATATCTGCATTACTGTTAAATATAATTTCAAATACAAAATTTGGTAATGTAAGTTCATGCCATGGTTTACTCTTAACTGTATCTGCTTTCACATCGTGAGCGTCAGTTTCTGAGCTCTCTGTCCTGTTGCACTGATATCATATATGTATACGTACATGTGCGTGTGCATATACACACAAACTTAGTGGCTTAGAAGACAGCCATTTTATTGCTCAGGATTCTGTAGGCCAGGAATTTAGGCTGGGCTCGGCACATTTGGTTTGTCTCTTCTCCAGATGTCAGCTGCTGTGGTTCTTCTGGGATCTAGGATGACCACACTGGGGCTTAGATGCTGGCTGTCCTCTGGGGTGCATTTATTCTCCTCCCCCTGGCCTCTCACTCTCTCCATTTAGTCTATCATCATTAGGCAGTTTAGAAGAAGCTTCTATACTTGTTAGCTTATATCCAAGAAGGAATACAGAAGTGTAAGGGCTTGTAAGGTTTAAGCTCAAAATCATATAATGACACTTCTGCTGGATTCTATTTTTCAAAGTAAGTCACAGACCCAGCCCAGATTCAAGGGGTGGGAAAAAAGAATCTACTTCTTCATGGACAGAGGGGCATATGTATACAGGGATAAAGAAATTGCTGGCAAACCTCTCTGCAGCCAATCTACCATTATATATAATATATATATCATTAAATATACAGTCATGGACTGCATAGGGATGTTTTAGTCAACAATGGATCACGATATGCAGCAGTGGTCCCATAAGATTAGTACCGTATAGCCTAGATGTATAGTAGGCTGTACCATCTAGGTTTGTGTAAGTACACTCCATGATGTTTGAACGACGACAAAATTGTCTAATGACAAATTTCTCAGAATGTATCCCTGTCATTAAGCCACATGTGACTGTGTAATAAAATATATATAACTTGTTTCCTAAATGTTTCTTTTTGCTGGTACAGAGAAATACAAATTTTTATATTGAGTTTGTATCTAATGACCTTGCTAAAGTTTAATTATAATACTTTGTCAGTAGATTCTTTAGACTAGACAGATAATCATCTGTCTTCATATCATGTTAAAAAAGGCCTCTGACTTTCATCTTTAATGAATTGGTGATTAATCATTCTCAGCCATTCATTTTTTCCATTGCATTATTGGCAGTTAGCAAGAAGCTTCTGATTCTGTTGTGTTTATAATTAATAGTTCCTCCAAGCTCTCAAAAGCCTGAGATATTGTCCTAGTGATGGCATTCCCTTCTACTGACATCCCATCCCAGTTCACCACAGAGAACAGTTCCACTGCTAGCAGGTGCCATGGGCTATTCTGCACTTTACCTTCTACCTGTAATGGATTTCTCATTGCCAGCCAGCTGGTAGGTGATCCAACTCCAAAATATTGTTTTAGTGTCTGCTTCCTTGGAATATTAACAGCATCAACTGTCTTAGAACAAGTTCCCCAGGAATCAGACTCTGAGTTGAGAAGTTGGACAGTACCCTCAGATCAGCATCTCTCTGTGGAGTAAAGAAAGTAAGAATGGGCAGAGGGAGGAGTAGAGCCATGATGAATGACAACTAAGGCCTCCAGGCCAATTCCATGGGGAGTTCTGGGACTAGCATGCCCCTTCAAGTTAGCCGGACATTTATGCCTTTGCATCAACCAGTCATTGGATGTGGGCAGCCTTCAGAGGTGATGAGTGACCTTAGGCAGGATCTGTCTCTTTTGCTCAGGGAAATTACTGGAGCAGGATTTAGCTAAGAGGCTTGGGTTGCCAACACTTCCAGTACCTAGGAGAATGAGCACCTTGGTCCTGAAGGGGAGATCTGAGTGGTACAAGCAGCATCTGTTACCCTAGGATTCCTATTACAATTATATTAGATCTTTTCATTGTGTCCCATATGTCTCTCATACTCTTTTCTGTATTTTTTCATCCTTTTTTCCTCTGTATATAAATCAGGATTTTTTTACTGGCTTATCTTTCAAGTCACCAATCCCGTCTCTAATTCTGCCCTGTCTGTTGCTCAACTTTAATAGTAAGCTCTGGGCTGGCCCCATGGCTTAGAGGTTAAGTGTGCGTGCTCCGCTGCTGGCGGCCTGGGTTCAGATCCCGGGCACGCACCGACGCACCACTTCTCCAGCCATGCTGAGGCTGTGTCCCACATACAGCAACTAGAGGGATGTGCAGCTATGACATACAACTATCTACTGGGGCTTTGGGGGGAAAAATATAAAAAAATAAATAAAATTAATAGTAAGCTCTTAAATTTAGTTATTGCACATTTATTATATTTTAGAATTTTTATTTGATTATTTTTCATAGATTCCATTTCTCTGATGTAGTTCTCTTTATTGTCGTCTTGAATATTTTAATTACATTTAGTTTAAGTACATGCCTTAAAATTCCAACATCTAGGTCACCTATGAGTCTGTTTCTGTTGTCTGTTTTATTCTCATGCTACTTTTCCTTGATCTGCCAAATGATATTTTCTTTAACACAGGATGTATTAGTCAGCCTGGACTGCCATAACAAAATATTATAGACTGGGTGGCTTAAACAATAGGAATTTATTTCTTACAGTTCTGGAGGCTGGGCAGGCCAAGATCAAGGTGTCAGCTGACTCAGTGCCTCCGTGCAAGCTCCCTTCCACAGAGGACTGCCTCCTTTCTGTGTCCTCACATGGGGAGAGAAAGAGAGCTCTGGTCTCTCTTCTTACAAGAACGCTAAACTCATCATGGGGGCTCTGCCCTCATTACCTCATGTAAACCTAGTTACTTCCCAAAGGCCCCACTTCCAACCATCACACTGGGGTTTAGGGCCTGAACATATGAGTTTCGGGGGGATGCAAACGTTCAGTCCATAACACTGGACATTGTGTGAAAAAATGTAGACACTGCAGGGAAGAGTCACTCTATCTTCTAGCAGGCAGGTAAAGTAGGAACAGAACATCTCAATCCAAACAGGGACTGCACAGACTAGAGGGTGGGGTGCAGATTTGATAAGTCTCGGCTTACCTCTGGTTTCCCCCCACTTTGGAGTATATGCTCATAGGATCCTAACTGAGAGCCTGTGGTATGTATCAAGTCCTCTCCTTTCTAATGAGTTCTCAAATACAGTTTTTAGTCCTTAATGTAAAGCTGCCAACACTTCCTTTCAACTATTCAGCCACTCATTTGTTTGGCTTCTGTGCCTCTTGCCTTGCAAAGCTTAAGAATTGCCAAGGCCCCAAAAGGAAAACTGCCTCAGAGTGCTGGGTTCACTCCTCTGCTCCTCTCTTCTACTCAGGATTTTGGCTCCTGAATTCATAGCTACCTTGCTTGGTGTAAACCCTAACTTTTGTCTCCCTAGCTGTTTGATACTGTTGAATCTCTGCCCGCTTCTGTTGGTTGCAGCATCTGCTTGACATCACAGTCTCTAGATGGTAGCTACTTAAGAAATTAGCAAATGCCCTAAGGTATGTCTCTAACCTCCAATGAACTTCCCTTGTCTTCAAGATTGTGGCCCTAAAATTCTAGAAAACTCAGAGGTCTTCGATACCTTTAGGAAGATACTTTCTTGAATGAGCCCTGATGGCCTAGTGGTTCAAGTTCGGCGCTCTCACCACTTTGGTGGCCGGGGTTCATTTCCCAGTTGTGGAACCATACAACTTGTCTGTCAGTTGTCATGCTGTGGCGGCAGCTCGCATAGAAGAACTAGAACTCACAACTAGGATATACAACCATGCACTGGGGCTTTGGGGAGGAAAAGGAAAAAAAAAAAAAAAAGGAAGATAGGCAACAGATGTTAGCTCAGGGCGAATCTTTCCCTGCCAAAGGAAAGATGCTTTCTTGTGTGTGTGTGTGTTTATTTTTTATACAGATTTTCTAGTAGATCTAAGCAGGAAACTGGGTCTATTCAAGATACTCTGTCATTGCCACAAATAAAAATGATTCAACTCACATTTTGATTGCTACCTCACACCCCTTTCTTCATAGTAGTTTAATGGCTAAAAACCAAGAATCTGGAATCTTACAGAACTAGAAACTTAGCAGTGTGACCTGGGGCAAACCACTTATCCTCTTTGTGCCTCAGTTTCCTCCCCTATAAAATGAAGATAATAGTGTACTATCTCACAGACTTGTGAATACTGAACAAAACAATGGCTACAAAGCTCTGAGTACACTGCCAAGTATGTAGTACATGCTCAATAAATGTTTACAAATATTATTCTCAAATAGGTGATTTAAATGCATGTGCTTAATTGTCAAAAGCTTTCATTTTTTTTTTCACATTCTCCACTCTTTTTCTTTTGTTTTAACACTGGTGTCCTCTATAGTCTTTTTGGTTTTCATTCTTTTCCATAGACCTAGATCAGACATGTACCAAGAATGTTCCAGGATAGCTGGGTAGCCAGAGTCAAATTCTATTAGCTGCAATAACAAATGAACCTTTCAATAAGAGAACAACTGATTGTGTTTTATGAATGTTTTCTTTTGGTTAGCATCATTCTCACCTTTTGGTTTGTTCAATATTCACTATAAAATGGTGTGACAAAACCTGAATGAAAAAGAACATTAAATCCCAAGTGGTGTATTGCTGAGCGGGAGGCGTGGGTTGTATTCCTGAGCTCAGATTATCTTTTGCCCAGAACAAAGAGTAAGAAACATTTTTGTGGGATTTGAAATTGGTAGTACCATAGGTGAGGCATACAATGACATTTCAAGCCATTCAAGTTTTTGCTACTCATGTTCAGAAATATTTTATGGCTTACCCAGTCTTAGAGTCTTTCTCCCGATTCCCAAGAGAAGGGGAGAGAGAAAAGATTAAGAATTATATATTTAATGCTTTACTATTGTTATTTCAACATTATTCACATGCTTATTACCTGTCTATATCCCATATAAAACTGGTATAAAATTTTGACAAAGAAAACACAATTATCTGCTACTTACAGTTTTTTTTTTTTTTTAAGAATGAAAATATTTTCGCTGTAGAAAAGTATTTATTACTTTTTAAAGGTGTAATGGAAAAACTTAGTTTTCCTTCTTCTCTGTAGGGAAAAACCCAGTTCTTCTTGTGTGTTACTTCCCTGTGTGTCTTACTGTGTGTTTCTTTCCTGTGTGTCTCCTTTACTATGCACACAGCACACTTCACTTCTGACACTTCTAGTTGCCAAATGTGTGGACATTTTTCTCCACACCAAACAAGTCTCTGTGATACCAGCTGGGTGTCCTACAATTTAACTCAATTCTGACACTGTCTTTCCGGAGATAGCATCTGATGCCACAGGTTAAGGGCTCAGTCCTGAAAGACTGCCCCCCACCAACACATGCACTTTAGATGCCAGTTGCAAGGAAGGCCAGGTTATCACTTGTGCTTCTGACCAATTGGCTGCAGAGTAGAGATTCCGAGGACCCTCTCCTTGGGTTTGATTAATTTGATAGAGCAGCTCACAGAACTCAGAGAAATATTTGCTCACGTTTACTAGTTTTTTAAAGCATAAGATAAAGCATATAGAGGAACAGACAGATGAAGAGATACAGAGGGCGAGGTCTGAGAGGGTCCCAAGCACAGGAACTTCTGTTCTTGTGGAATTGGGATGTGTCACACTCCTGGTGTGCATGTGTTCACCCACCTGGAATGTTCCTTCACCTGGAAGCTCTTTGAACTCACTTCTCTTGGGATTTTATGGAGGCTTCGTTACATAGGCATGATTGATTAAATCATTGGTCATTGGCGATTGATTCTACCTCTAGCCCCTCCCCTTTCTTGGGGGATCAGGGGGATAGGACTGAAAATTCCAACCCTCTAATCACATGGTTGGCTCCATTGGCAACCAGCCCCCATCTTTAGGAGCTTTCCAAAAGCCATCTCATTAACATAACAAAAGAAACTTTATCACTCTCAAAACTTATGAAATTCCAAGGGTTTTGGGAGCTATGTGTCAGGAACTGTGGAAAAAGACCAAACATATATGAGAAATGTGACCAAAATATATTTCTTATAAATCACAATATTACAAAAGGCAATATGTAAAGGCAGGGCCCCTATAGAGGTTATGCATGGGACAACTCTAGGCAGTATTATCAACTGTGTAGACATCATAAATTATATATTTTCAAATATACAATTATCCGTTAAATATGACAGTTGCCTGATAGAAAGAAGTAAAGTGTTTGAAGAAATTGTTCCTCTTTCTATTACAGACAAAGACTTGAATTGCCAAATGGCAGCCTTAGCAAGGCAAGTAAACAGATATCAAAAAAATGACACCACTGAGAAAAAAATCGCTGTCAAGGATTGGTTGTATATTTCACCAAACTATGTATGTATATGGAAGGGTATTTTATATATACAAATGTATAAATACATAAATAAAATCACTACAATTTGATATACTGATTTTTTTCCTTAATGTGTCATGCGCATCTTTCTATGTCATAAATATTGAGCTACATAATTATTTTAGTGGTGGTGTTGCGTGTCATCATATGCATACAGAGTTGCTTACTTTATTTGCTCAGTCTCTCATTAATGGATATTCAACTGTTTCCAACTTTCAGTAATATAAATAACCTTGCATTGAACATCAGTGTATGCACATATTTGTATAATTATCTGGTTAGTTCCTAATAAAATTGTTAGATCCATAGTTATTTATGTATATAAGACTTTTGATGCATATTGCCAAATCTCCAAGTAGATACTTTAAATATAATGATAATGGTCTAGAAGTACTGCTTTAAGAACTATCACCAAAATGTGACAGGATCTATGATAACAAACAGGGAAGGTAGCACTAGCTAGTTGCCCAAAAAATTGAAATCTTTTATTCCTCCTTTTCAACATTGCAGAAGTATGCTTTATAATAAAAAGTGAACCAATGTTTTTGGTTCACTAAAGAAAGCTAATAGTGCTCTAAACTAAAATAGTCCACATGTCAGTTCTACTAAGCAATATCTGCAGATATTTTATTATGTTTGTGACTAATAAAATTGCAATTATTTTCTAAAGTGTTATTAAACATAATAGTGACTAAATTTTTGATCACTTTTGGCTAAACTTGGGTGAGTAGAAATTTTACAGCTCTTGGGATTTTACATATAAATTCAGAATTTTTACTATAGGATTTTATAGTTATTAAACTATGTGTGTTTTAAAACATCAGTTTAACTTGGTTGTGGCCAGATTTACTAGAATAAAAGTGTGTTTCTTAACTAACTACCTTTCCTTACCATCACCATTTAGATGTCACATATGAAAGCCTTGTATCTATGCTGGATCACACACAATAAGGAGTATTTTAATGATATATGGTCTTCAATTGTATTTATAACTTTATGTTGTTGATAAACAAAGCAAAATGCTTTATCCACCTGTGAAACATTTTTTTGTTTAATTTATTAATACGTATTTTTTATAACTTTCAAATACAAATATCTCTGAAAGTCAAGTTTTATTTTCATTGCAGTCATTTTTATAAAATATTCTTTGCTTGTGAATGAATTCATCTGTGACAACAAATTGTCATTTTACTATTTGTGTTGATCCGGATGTATCCATGAAAAATCCTTGGCAAATTCCAGTAACTAATAAACTGGGTTTTTTATTCGTTATACCATTAAAACCATGAAGAGAGAAAAGATGATATACTGCTTTTGTTCAAGTTTCTAATGATATACATATTGGGGTTTTTTCCTAAATATATTCATTTCTAAACATGATTGTAGGCTTCTTGAATCCTCCAAGTTTTATCGGCCTGATTTCTTGATTTTTGTTTCTGAAACAGACGAGATTACTTATCAAGTAACTCAAAAATAACTATTGAAGAGTCACTAAAATAACTTTACAGAATTTCAATTATATGTGAGTAGACAACTAGATCATAAGCTAGTTTAAAACCAACTGATACTCTTGTTTTATTGTTTAGGAATAGCTTCATTCAATCTGACAGAGTTTTTAATTATCTGAATGTGTTATTCATTTTACAGTGAGACTAAGTCTTCATTTTCAATGTGTTAGGTCGTTATGTTAGAGATGAAGGATAAAGACAATACTTGTGTGTGTGTAGATATATAATTTGTGTGTGTGTGTGATAAGGGGCCTATCTTTAGAATTCATAAAGCTGAGCTTATCTCATTTTACAATAGAATCCTCTTGCCATATCTTCACGGGTATTCTCATTAGAATTTTACACAAAATGTTCTGCAAAGTCAAGCCCTAGGGCTCATCAGTTGTTTATCTGAAAAATCCTTTTCTTCTCCACCACACTTTTTCTACTTACTAGAACAATCTTGCTCACCAAGGAAAAGCCCAAATCCAATGGCTTTTCTTCTGTCATATCTCCTTCTGAAGCTCCATGTAGAATTAATTGTTTTTTCCCTCTGTACTCCTACACCAGTCTGGTTCAAACATATCTTCATTACCACTGATCAAACTATAGATCTGATCTCACTTTTAGTCCTCAAAAGCAAGAACTCTATTTAGTCCATCTATGCATCCACTGTCAAGTAGATAAATGAATGAGTCACTCAAGTACCCTCTGGTATAGACAGTAGTAACACTTATAGCCAATATTATATTCACTATCTCATTTGTAATAGCATCCTTATTTTACAGATAAGGAAATGGAGGCACAAAATAGCTAGATAACTTTCAAAAGTTGCATGACTTACAACTAGAAAATGTCAGATATTAACGTAGTCTAATGCCCAAGTCCCCACATTTATGAATGTCTCTCATTGCAGATTAATATTCAGATAAATGCTCTTATTGTTAAAAATAAAGTGCAAGGCAAACTCGAACAATTACACAACCAGCGAGATATGCCTGTTTTTTGTGGTATCAGTTAATCTCCACATGCCTAACTCTAGGCCAGATGCATTTTAGGCAGAATAAATTATATCCTATGAATAACCATCAGGATGGCTCAATAGAAAATCCAGTCAGCCTTCCCAAGAGGTAAGTGAATCCATCCAACAATTCATTATTGAGCACGGCCTTGGTGCTCAGCGCTGTGCCAGGTACCTGGAGGACTTGCAAACCGGATGCAAGTGGCTAGACTAACACGCAAGGAATGAATTTAAAAAGATTCTCTTAAGATTCTCTTAAAAAGATTCTCTTATATGAATTTAAGGTAAGGATTTTTAGATGACAAGGAGATAAGGGCTATAGGTTTCAGTGATCATTTCATGGAGGAAATGAATTTTTAGAGAATTTTGGTGGAGAGGAGAAAAAATATTCCAGGTGAGGCCAAAAATTCAAGTGACAGAGAGAGGACCTAAGTGAATTTTTTTTACTACTTGAAGAGAGTTGAAGGGTTTATGTTCCTTTCCCAGTATGAAACGGTGTCACATTATACTTGATTAGTATGTATTTGTTCAAAGTGCTTTCATGCTATTCCATTTAATTCTCACACAAATTCTGACGAGTGGGCAAGGCTGACATTGTTGTTCTCATTATATAGATAAGGAAACTTGAGTTCTGCAGAGGTTTAGTGACCTGCTAAATTCAACTGTTTTTTAAGATAGAGAAGCATATTACATAGCACTATAAATATATGCCACTTCCAGAAAGTTTCATGAGCTTTTAATCAAGTTTTGCGGTGAGTATAATTTTTTGATTCTAATTTTCCCTCAGGATTCTTTTGATTTTTTTTCCCTTCTGTGAGTCTCTAAGTGCAAACCACTTTTAATGGCTAATTAGAAAATACGAACTGGATTTTTCTAGGATTGGAGGCATCAAAGCTAAATTGTGCCCTCTTTAGCAAGAAGAACATGCAGCTGTTTTTGCAGAGATCCAAAATAAGTATGTTTGTGGTAGCATACAAACCTCTGAGGTTTTACTGGAATCTGCTGCTTGCATGTAAAATTGGGATTGATTTTAATATAATGGAAAATTATTGATGTTTGTGGAGTGAATCTATATCAATCTGAATTTACTTTAGCCCAGACTTTAAGATTAAGACTTTAATTTTACCAGGCAGATCAACATTCCATTTAAATTTTTATCTGTGGCAGCTTTCTCTAAATGCCTGTGCCCTAAAATGACAGTGCTGCTTCTGTAGCACAAATTTTATGGTTGAAGCAAGAGATACTTGAAAATGGCTGTCTCAGGTTCCCTCCAAAGAATGGGATAATAGTCCCATTAACCCAAGAATGGAAGATTATTCTTGCAAGGAGTGGGGTATGTCAGATTTTTGTTCATTTACTTATTTGTCTGCTTTCTGATCTTACCTGACATAGATACGCTGTTAATGGAAAGCCATATTAATTTTCAATAAAGGGAAAAGGACAGGAAACAGTAAGGGCAGCAGACAAAGTAGATATTTTCAGAAGAGTTGTATTGAGAAAAAAAATATTTTCCAAGAGAATATCTGAAATTTGTGAAACAAAAAATACGGGAAAATGAGCACAGATTTGAACCAGTACGAACTAGTTTAGGCAGTGCACTCAAGAGATATCTAGAAGATAGAATCAGTAGAACTTAGCAGGAGATAAGAATGCACCCGTCCTATACTGTAGCTACACTTAAACTTTGTTCTCTGGTACCCTCACAGTCACTCTGCTTGTCTTCTGAACATTCAGTTATACTGTTTCCTCTGCCTGGAAAAGAAGTCTCCCTGCCCCACCCCACCCTACCAACTGTGGCAAAGAAATCCTACTCCCCTTGCTTTCAGAATTTTCTCTTATTGTCCCCAAACTTTTGTGGTATCTTCCGCTTCTGGAATCCTCATATCTCTAAGTGTCTCTCTTGAAGAGCATATTGAGAGCTGCCTGTATACATTATTTTTCCACTTCAAATTTACTAGGGACGAGAACTATGTCTTACTAGTCCTTAAAGAGTAATCTGATAGCTTCTCAAATAGAATAGGTGTTAAATCGATACCTGTTGAATTTGATTGAATAAGTTCAGTCTCTCATCAGGGCGTGAGATCCACTAATTTAGTAAATGTTGTAATTCATGGCTCATAAATCACATCATCAGAAAGGTCTTTTTTGACTCCTATTTAAAGTAGCTTTGTGACTCATGATTCCTGTCTTTCTCTATCTCATTACTTTGTTTTATTTCTTTTATAGCACTTACAACTATCTGAACAAGACTGCCTACTTAATTGGCAGAGTCCTGTGCAAAATGAAAATGCAGTCCCCGTGTTAAAAAATTACTAAGAATTTTAGGAAGACAATAGCAGAGTCTTAAACCAAGTTCCAGGCCCTTTTAAGAGCAGGTCCTCTGTGACTACACAGGTCACATGCTCATGAGGTCAGCCCTGGGTGTGAAATTCTTTTAAATTTTCATATTTTTTTTATTTGTTTGTTTCACATCTCTCCCCCTTTCCACTGAACTCTAGGAAAGCAGGGGTCTTACTGTCTTACTCCCAGTGCCTAGAGGAAAAAAATTGGCAGATGGTAGGTACCTAATAAGTATTTGTTGAGTAAAAGAATGGTTTTAGACTAGAGTTCTACATTTTGAAACTTTCGAGGGTAATTGTCCTGTCAAAACCATTTCCTCCACGTAATTTCACACCACGGTTCCTATCTCTGCTACATGATGTATCCAAGAGATGACAGCAGTGATTTTTGTTTTTTAATTAAAAACCAACACTGACCGTGTTGAATAGCTCTAATTATCATCCCTAGGATGTGTCCATTGACTGAATGGACCAGGAAGACTCAATTACGACCACTCCCTTAAGGCAGTCTTTCCCTAAATGTATTTGAGATTCTGTAATAGCCAACAATTTTAAGAATATTGCTACTCATTCTAGTCAGTACCTATTTTGTGACGTAAAGACCTTAAGTCTCCATCCTTGCCAATCTTGCTTCTTTCAAAAGCATTAAATTAACTTTTATGAGGGAAAAGAAAGAACCTGACTGAAGGCAGTAAGAGGTTAATTTAAGCTATTGTTTCTGTGACATGGTGCTACTCCACAAAGTATAATAACTTCATCAGATGGAATTCAAAACTTCAGGGAAAAAGAATTATGGCCTTTCAGGTACTCAAAATACCTTTTGAGATGTATGTGAAAAAGATAATTGAAGAGTTTGGATTGTCTTTTGAGAATATGTGGGAAGATAGTTTGAATCCAATCAAACATTGTTTTAAATAATAGGAGGTGAATTCTCAAAAGAGCTATGCAATATCTATTTCTAAAGAAGAGAAAAAAGTGTTGTGCAGGAAAATTCTACTCTTTCCTTGGAAATTCTCTTTCAGTTTTATAAATGTGGATTAGTCTCCTAAAGTTCAAAATCACATGGTATTAGTGATTATATTATTACGTGTAAAGGACAATTTATAACTAAATATAATGAAACTTGTCATTTATTAAGGGACCATCATGTGCCAGACAGGGTGCTTAACTACTTTAAAAATGATATCTAAGGGGCCAGCCTGGTGGCATAGTAGTTAAGTTTGCACACTCCACTTCAGCAGCCCGGGGTTCCCAGGTTCAGATGCTGGGCACAGACCTGTGCACCACTTATCAAGCCATGCTATGGCAGGCATCCCACATATAAAGTAGAGGAAGATGGGCACGGATGTTAGCCCAGGGCCAATATTCCTCAGCAAAAACAGGAGGATTGGCAACAGATGTTAGCTCAAGGCTAATCTTCCTAACCAAAATAAATAAATAAATAAAAGGTACCTAATTGAATCCTCATAATAATCCTAGAGGCTGATACTCTCTCTCCTCTCCGTCCATTTTACAAATAAGAGATCGAAGCTTAAGGAAGTTAAATACACTGACAAAGGGCACAAAGTGAAAAAGAGACAGAGCCAAGATACAACCAAATTTCAGTTGAGAAACAAATAAATAATATGGTCATCATGGCTTTTATCTGAACAGAGAGTTTATACCCTGGGATAATTTCTAATTTTGCTTTGTTTTTTCAAAGAGTGATGGATAGCCCTATCATAACTCAAATTCTGACAGCATAGTCCATCATAATAAGGTTTTGTTTCATTTTATTTGTGCAAATAATTTCTTTTTTTTAATTAATAACCAACTAAATGGGGAAATGTGAGTTAAAATCAAATGCTTCAAGGTATTTTATAACTTGTTTGCTCAAAATGACCTTCCCCATCCCAAAGGGCTGCGTGGAATAATCACCCCAAATCAAGATGGAGTATCTGATGCCTTTTGGTATAGTTTGAGGTGCATTGCTAAGCCCCACTGCCAAAACTGTATCCTTCAACTGGTCTTTCCTCTTCTGAAATACGCTTAATGAGGTTCATTACTCTGTTTTAAGGCACTGTGTTCACAAGGTCTTGAGAGAGTGAAAAAATGGTCTCAAAGATTGTTAACACATTTGTCCATTAGAACCTATCAATTTATTAGATTACCTTATTATCAAAAACTTGAAGGTATGTTGCAAAAGATAAGTACTCTTTTGGGGGATGGCACATAAGAACAGAGAAGTCTGTGAGGTTCTCTGAGAGGAATAAATATAAGAAAAAATATATTTAATAGGGTGAAGATGGGTATGGATAAAGATAAATTTGAAGGCGGGAGTTAGATTTGGTGGAGTGAGGGAGACTAGACCATCTTCCTGAAGTGACTAGTCTGTGATAGGTGCCTCGGCAAGAGTGACACAACACTGTGGGGGATGTGAAATGGTGATGACAAAAGAAGGGAATAGATCGAAATAGTAATAATTGCATTAGGGAGATGAGGGTCTGTATTGATGCCCAGACCTCTGAGGGCTGGATGCCCGGAAGGCAGCCACCATGGCTGCTGTCTTGACCATGGAAAGGAAAGTGATAGGAAGCCACGTAAACAGGAAATTAAGCAATGACTGCACTGGGCCAGGGTGTTTGGGATGCTGGGTGGTATCATACAATACTTGTCTCTTGCCACAAAGCCACAAATACCACATTTAGAAAAAATGAATTTGTTATAAAATGACATTATTAAGATACAAAAGTAGGTCAAACTGCTATTGGTAAAAGAGAAATTGATTTTAGGCAATTCTGGCCAAAAAAAAAAAAATAGTATCTACATGATTTGGGGATAAAATTGAGTTATATCTGAAATTTGGCTGTATAATCCTCCCTTCTCTGTGCTCTTTGCTTGTCGGGACACCAAGGTATGGCAGAGAGAACCCCTGAGTTGTGGTCAGAAGACATGGATTCACTATGTGGCCCTGTTATATAGGCCACTTACCTTCACTTGGCCTCAGTTTCTTCACCTGTAAAAAGACAGTGTTGCTTTAAGTGATTTCATACGTCCTTTTTCCCTGCGGTGTCATCAACTCATTATAAATTTAGTATTTTATTTCCTTGCCTAAAGAACCTTTTCAAAAACTCACATTTAATTCCCTAGGGATCTTTTTCTGCATAGTGTTGAGATTCTTTGTGTTGTGAATTCTTTGTTTAATTTAAAATATTAACAGAAACGTTGTCAGTCTGACATACGGGCACTCTCACCATTTGCTCCTCTGATGGTAATGGAAGTTGCCTATTTACCTCCTTTCCTCGGGCATCAGAAAGCAAATACCGGCTTTCAACTTGGCAACATAAGATGAATTAGCTCTCATTTTAGAAACGTTAGCAAAAGGCTGTTTCCACTTCAGGTTTACTGATCTCAATGATGCCCAGAGAGTGAGTGGCATTGTATGATATCTACATCCTTTAGAGAAAAAGTATAATTTGACTGCTTTTGTTTAGACAGTTCTAGATATTGATGGTATCCATGGAAATTATTTCTACACAAACTCAAAGAAAATGTTCACAATTCTGAAGAAAATAACATATATTTGCTAGCTTAGGAATTATTTTATATTTGGGTGTTAGTCTTAGAAGGCACAATTCTATGAGACAAAAGTCTTTGTTCTCACCCGCTGCCCTGATTATCATGAAAGGCACAGGCAATGCCACGTATCCTTAGGGATTTTACTGTAGATCCTAATGCATCATTGGGAATTGAAAAGGAACACAAAATATGTCCCATTCTGGAGTTAAGTTTTTAATCCATTTCTTGTCTATTTTGATAGAAACCCACTTTATGGTTCATTTCTTTTTCAGGTTAATGGTATATTTATTTTATAGTCATACACACACACACACACACAAAGAGGTTTCTCAGCTGTGGTGAAAAAAAGTAAACACATATATTTGGCCTACTTTTCATTTGATTAAGGCATGCACGCACCTACACTTATTCTAAGCCCCAATTTAGGTCACTGAATATTATTCAGTGAGTTCATCACAGCAGCTTCTGCTCATAGCATGATTGTGGTTACAGAATTCTGCTGAATGTGTTTCTTATGTGTATGTACATATACGTATATGCATGGATATATATGGGGAGTCCATGATAATAGTTTTAATAGACAATAGTAAATATTGGTAATTATTCAAGACCAGAGTGAGTACGTGTCTGTGTAAGTGTGTAACTATATATATGTGTGTGTATGTATGTATATATGTTTATTATATATATAATATATATACTAATATAATACTAAAATATTTTAGTATTCATATATTTATGAATACTAAAATATAACTTCAGTTAATCATAATCACAGTTGTCTTTTCTATGGTCAGTTAAAAGCTCCCTGTTTTCCTCCTACCCATCACCTCTAAACTTTCTGTCTGACCATTTGGGTCCTCCCTTACCCAGTCTCATCCTAACTTAATCCTACCCTTCCCAATATGTACCTACAGCTATGTTCAGGCAAATTTCTTCCCATGCCACCTTACAACGTGAGTTTGTCACATGGTACTCTAATAATTGGTTTACATATTTGTTTTTACTGTCAGACCACAAACTCCTTAAGCATAGAAACAAGATCTTCATAGCTCTATCCCCAGAGCCTCGTACATAGTAGGGGCTTAGTAATTTCTTGTAGAAGAAAGGAAAGAAGGGAGAAGGGAGGGAGGAAAGACAGAAGGAAGGGGAGAAAATATCTTTTCCTCCCTCTATCTCTTGTTTGTTGTGAAAACTAGCTGAGTTTTAGAGATGTATTTCATTCCCTTAGATAATTCATCCCTGTACCCACAGTAATGTCCATGCTTAAAATGCCTTCTGATTTTCTTACTCTCTCTCAAAATTCTATCCCTCCTTCATGATCCTACTAAAGCCCCACTTTTATCCAGAAACTTTCTCCAACATCACCCCCCAGAATTAGCTCTTCCTTCTCCGAATTCCAGTGATACTGATTTTGTGTGAATGATTGGACGTGCATGCATGCCCATGTGTGAGTGTGTGTGTGTCTGTGTGGGTGTATGTATGTGAGTTTGCATTTATCTGACCCATCACATAAGCTTCCATTCACTCTGTGACTCTTTTCCCTAAAAATAAATTCCCTTTCCCCCCATCCCCAAATACCTCTCTAGCAAGTTGAAGGTTTTCTTATTCAGGGTCTGGCTACTCTGAGTTTGTTCTTTTATTTTTAGTAAGGATCACATGTGTGGGCTTCTTCCTAGTATGGAAAGCTTATGTGCTTTAAAAGTTGTCTGTGCAGGGAAAGGGAGACATGAAAAAAAATCCAACTTAAACTGGACATAGGAAACGAAAATATGAATTACAAACGACAATGACACAAATCATTTTTCTTTTGACATATGTCTCAAAGTATCTTATTTTTGGTGTACATTTCCATTGATTTCTGAGTTCAAATCACAGAACTAACTTTCTTTTAATATAATTTCTGCCTGTTATTTATAGCAAAGCTGTGTGCTGAATTTCAAGCACTCACTGCTGAAATACCATGTATACTGAATGCATATTTCAGCGTATTGATTTGTGCCAGTAACCTCTGATCTACAAGCCTACTTCACTTATCTAAACAATTGATGCTCTCTCTAAAGAAATCTAGCAGTTACTGAATTTGTATAAGGCTGCTTAGTGAACCTTACTGTAATTTTCATTGTGCTATATTACCTCACAAATGTGTTTGACAACAGATTTTTTTAAATGAGTGTTTTTTTCATATTTTCCTCTTGCAGGTAGCAAAAGACGGTAGTCAGGGAGGCCAAGGCATTACATTTCAATCATTCTACATACTTTTAAATAAGATCTTTGATTTGGAACCAGCCTTAGGCAGAAGGTTTTTCTCTTTATTTTAACTATATCATATATGCCAAAAATAAAATATTTGAAATCTTAGGATTTATTTTTACCTGAAATATGAGTTTATATATGGAATAAAATCTTTGAGAGCCAGTCATTCAGTAAACTTGAAAACCAACTGCTTCCCTGGGACTCTATTAGGATTTGAAAATAATCATTCCTGGACTTTTCTATTATTTTTTGGAATGTAAATTTTCTACTTTCTCCATCTGCTGATTCTTCCTTATGGTGGATTCCCTTACTCCTACGGTTTGTAATTTTTATGTTGTGAGCTCATCTTTGATGAGAGGTGTTTTTCTATAGAACTTTTATATGCTCTCTGTCAGTGGTGGCAATTTCCTTTCAGATATTTTTGGAATTAGCTTCTATTAACTCATGAGATGTGTTACTGGTCTTGAATTAGTTTAATATGATTTTTCTGGCATCTAAAAAATTATGTTTAAGTCAGTATTGCTACGTATTTGAATTGGTAAAGGATTTCCATTTCTGCTTAGCGAACTGTATTGTGGCCCAAGTACATGGTTCCAGATTGGAGAAGTTCCAAGTATAGGAAAACATTCAGATGCATAAAATAAATGACCTAAAGTCCAGAATGATAAGTTCAATCATGAAATATAAATTAAAAACTGCTATCAGATATTATTGTAGATGACTATATCTTTGGCAGGAGTAGACAGGTGCATAAAATACTATCGTAGGTAGAATAATACTGACTTTGTAAAAATACTGTGGGAAATACACTGAGACAAGTTCAGTGCATGTATGCTCATTTTTCTATTAGTGCCTGTATACTCATCTTTGTTTTAGTGCATATATACTCATCTTTGTATTAAAATCAGAAAGCCTAATATGAGAATAATGCACATCTATCCTTGTCAGGTGGGAATATTCTAGAGTAAAGTAAAGACACATTTTAGAAAAGTTATACTTATAACAACTGTGTCTTCATTTTGGTCAAACAAATTTAGTCTCCTACTTTCTTGATAAATACTGATTTAAAATGCCCTAATGTATTTTGGGAGATATTGAGTGATATCAAGAAAAGTCTCTAATGAGTCAGACAAAATACCAAAATTGGGAAATTTCGATTACTTAGAAGGAAATAATTTAAAAATAGAGTGGCAAGGGACAGAAAATGTAAGATTACTGGATGTCTGTTTTGTGTCAGGCTGTGAGTGTATTTTATGTTCATGATTTTCTTTAATCCTCACAGTCACCCCTTTCTGCAGATGAGGAAACTAACCCAAAATCAAATATTAGTAAACAGTGGTATTATTTTCAAAGGAGACTCTTTCTAAAACCTCAATTCTCTGTTCTTTCCTTAAAGTAATACTTCTTAATATAATACTGTTTTTTTTTTCATTTTAGCACAGCATTTACTAAGACATAAATAGAAGCCAATGAAAATTATTCTTTCATTTTCTTAATTGAAATGAATTCCTAAATTCGAGAGTGACGTTAAGTCTCCATTTTATTATAATGTTCTAGGACTCTGAACAAACAAGCATTGCAGGTATGAATCTCAGTAAGAACACATTTGTAAACACAACACATACATTTTAGAATCATAGATGAGCTATATGGGTTGGAAAAAATTGCTTGTCATACTTGTAATTTTCTTAAATGCTTCCTTATAAATGGTGTTTCATTTGTTTTAGATTTTGCCAGTTCAGTTGCGTGTAGTCCCCAGCTGATCCAAAATTGTAAGAAAGGGATACCCAATTTGCAAATATAATCATTTCCTTTGCTGTCAAAATGTTAGAAAACAAAAACAGAAACATGAGAAGCATCAGTAATGATTCAATCAGTGCACTGATATGGTAAATTGCCCGTATTTTTCCTCTCTCTACTGCCGATGCTACTCTGGTGGCTTCGGTTCATAGATTGACAGCCCCACCTCTAGGTGGCTTATCCTACAGATAATTTGCTACCCTGTGCTTATAATGTCAATAAAACATTCAATGCTTATAATGTCAATAAACATTCTTCTGATTCCTTCAGTATTTATTTTATTTTTAATTACTATACTATAAATTCTTCCACTTGTCTAACCGAAATTTTGCAAGACAAAAATTATGGGAGGAAAAACAGTGTTCTCTTATCATAAATATAATAATACAGTTCCAACAAATACCTGTTGACTGATTAGTTTCTGCCAGGAACTGGACTAAATTTACATATGTTAGGTAGTTTATTCCTTGCAACAATCCTATGAAGGAGATACTCTAATTCTCTAATTTTACAAATGAGCACATAAAGAAACTGAGCCTCTCAAGTTAAGTAACTTACAATATTAATAAAAATAATTAATTAATAAAATGTAAATGAAATAAGAAGGAATAAGTAGTGGCACTAGAATTTGAATCAGGCTTTTTGATTCCAGAACTCATGTTCTAAATAACCACGGTATGTCAATTTCCAAAATTTGTTTTTATTGTAGAAAACTTAGAATAAGTCAAAACTTTTCTCATATCCCACTACCCAGAGGCGACCACTTATTTCAATGAAGATGTCTTTTCTGTGCATTTGATTCTTACGCCTTCTTTGTGTATATATATCCAACAGAATTGTGTGTGTGTCATCATAAGGCACGTACAAGCATGTTTATAGAATAATTATTCATAATCATTTTAAAGTGGAAACAGCCTAAATATCACCAACAGTAGAATGGATGAATAAGTCATTGTATATTCATACATTGGAATCCTACACAGCAGTGAAAATAAACTACTGCCATATACATCATCATGATTGATTCTCCTAAATATAATGTTGAGCAGAAAAAAGCAGACACAAAATTAGACATTTTCTATGATTCATTTATTTAAAGTTCAGAAATAGACAAGTCAATCTATGGTATTGGAAGTCAGGTAATGAGGGCGTGAACTAAAATTCTGGTGGTGAGAATGAAAAGGAGAGATAGTAAAGATTAACCAAGAATATGAAACTAATTTTTTTTGTATGTCGGTACCAAATGAGAAAGAGAAGTGCAGGTTGACTCACAATTTTAAATTGGAGGGTGATAGGAGTAACAAAAGTTTGGAAAACCGGGAGAAAGACTGTAGATAGGATAAGAATATCAACTTATTTATAATGTCACTCAGAGGTGACAGGGAATGTCTAGACAGAGAAACCCTGCAAGTTGAAAATAAAAATTAGGGAAGAAGTTTTGGTGGGAGCTATGTATAATATGAAGTCTTGTCTTTGTAAATGATAGTTGAAGCCATGGTAATGCATAAAATTGCCAAAGAAAAAGCTGACAGAATAGTACAACAAGATGAATCTAAGATCTCAGATAAGTCTTATTTTCTGAGTTGGTAGGAATAAAGAGGGGCAAAAAGGGGAATTAAGAGACATTGGAGAAATGGTAGAAATGACAAGGGGAAGAAGGAAGAGAAGGAGCTGGAGGAGGAGTGGTTGATTGAGGAATGGCATTATGCAAAGTTCATTACAATACTCACAAGCTGACTCTATGCTAAATTTATCTAATCCACACAAAGACAGTGCTTCATAAGATAAGTACCATTATTATTCCCATTTGAGAAAACTGAGGTCCAGAGAGATTAAGTAATTTGGTAATTTTCTCAAAAGCACACAGTTAGGTAGTGGCAAAGTCTTGATTCAAATTGAATCTTTCTAGCTCCAGAGCTCAAGTTTTTAGCATTACAATAGAGAAGAAACAGAAAAATACCTTTGCTTTGGAAGGCTAGAAAGAAAAGAGCTATCAGGTGTAAGTATTTTCAATCAATAAAGAATTTCAAAATCAAGGCGCGTTAATTAAGACTTTGCAATCATGTCTAATAGCCCTAAGGCTTCCTCTGCAACAGACACAAGAAAGAGAACAAGTCAATGATAACAGGGACGTTTTGAAATGGAAAGGAAAGAGTTCACATCAGATGCTTTTTCAGGGTCACCGTTCTTCAAACCTTTTCCCCTCTTATTTCCCCTAGAAACTTGCACATTAATGATTCTCGCTTCCTGTGGACTCCTTCCTTAAGTATCCAAAGTTTCTCTTATACTGAAACATTCTCTTTCAATTCTGCTACCTGCTTCATGCTCTCACAGACTTGCTTCAATCCCCTTACTTCTGGGAGTGGTATTGAAAACTCAAGAGTATATCAAATTCTTCCCCTTCTCTTACCATTTTGGAATTATGGGAAGGGGTGAGTGGGGAGACCTCCATTGAAAAAATGAGTGAATGTTTCTAGTCGATGTCTTGACTTTAGCATAAAGGTAGAACTTTGTAGAAAAGTGGGGTTTATTCACAGTAGAACAGAGGATATGCCAAGAAATCGAACTGAGGTCTATGGGAATCATTGTACTACATGCAACTGGAACATTTGCCCTTGAGTACAAATGAAGCAAATAAGTGGTGAAGAGGACAGAGTTTGCAGTTAGAGGGAAGTAAATATTAATTGTGTGTCACATACTGGGGCAACGGATATGAAGAGTAGACAGAGATTCCAGTTGGAATATTTACAGGTTGGTAATACTTCCTCAAACTCCCACCAAGCAACCAGATTCTACAGCTCTAATATGCGGAAACTGAAGAAAGACCCATGGACAAAACGAAGGATGAAGGATATCAGGAATGTATATATTCGAAAACCACTGATTTATGTTATAGATTTTCTTGTTATATAGAATCACAATTTTCTTAAAGGCTCATATTTTTCTGCCACACAGCTTTCTCCTCTCATCTCTTACTTCTATTCATTCAATTTATTTATATCATTGAATGGAACCACAGCTCATTGTTTATTTCAAATTTAATGTCCTAAGGCTTCTACGTCATAGTCAAAGACAATAAAAGGGCTGTTTCCAGCTGTCCCTACCCGCAAATCAAAGCAATGGCCTGAACAATGACCAGTCCTTTCTCTGTAATGGCAATTTTTAGAGGATAATTTAAATATGTTACAAAAACATCTATCTTCTTAGGTATGTGAACATTCTCCTTGAAATCTTGTTTTAGCTATTCAATCTTCTCAGTATATTTTACTTCTCTAAATAGAGTGCACAGGTAAATTTTACATTAACACTTCATTTTCCAAACCAAAGTTATCAAAGAATACGCTTTTAATGTACAAGGAAAATAATAGCAAAATTAAATGGCAAATTTGCTATTTTTTAGGACAAACATTAAACATGCAGAAAATATGCAAAGCTGTAATGTTTGCAGTTTGTTAGCAAATTAAAAATTATCTCAAGAAAGAGAAAAGCCAAAGGACAAATATCAAGACAATTTTCAACAGCTTCATAGAAATGGTTTCAGTATTGGGAAAAAAAAATTCAGATGAAGACAGTTATGAAAATGGGGAAAACACATTTTGTTAAGCAACTGTCTCCCCAGAGTTACAGGATAAAAAGTCAATTTGCACCAACCGTGTTAAAGTCTTCCAGAGAGAGTGTTTTGTTTACAGCTTCATTTTGCCTTAACAAAGAATAGTTTAGCGTCGCACAAATCCAAACTATAACTTTGCTAAAACATAGATCCTGAATTTACAATTTTATTAATTGAAACTGAAGTGGATTTAACCAGGCTATTGTTATAAACTATGCCTTGGAGCAAGACGCTGTCTGTGAAATTTGTTTCAAGGTATGTCTGTCTACATATTTCCTTTAGGATTAACAGATTCTAGAGATTTATTTTTACTTTTACTTTGTTTATTCTGTTGGTGTTAGATGTACATTGTTTCTTTGCTTGCAACTTTTGTGGTGATTGGTAACACTTCAGGAATCTGATAGTCCATCACCTTAATCATTCTTGAAGAAGCCACTGCAATTTTCCAGGTGGCTCAGTTATAAATTGCAAAACAACAGGATCAAATGAAGTAAATAGAACAATATTAAGCTGCAACTCCATTATGAATTTGTTATATCTCCTTTTCCTGAAATGTGTAGTTCAAGGAAAAACTATTTATGATGTCATTTTTTTTTTTCCTATTGAAGTAATCTGTGGATTTTAGATTTTGAAAGGAATTGGGAGGAAATGAAGAAGAGTGGTTGTTATAAGAAATGCTTGGTACTGCAATAATAAAAAACTGTTTGAAATTGACAAATTGTTAGGCTATCACTGGAATGTTATCATGAATCCAGAAATACTGGATAAAGAAACATAAATGTATTGAATTTAAACCAGATGAGGCGTAAGTCAATTTCGTTTAGTAGGCCACCGAACACAGAATGTGCTGTTAGGTAGGGATTTGGTAAAGACTCAATTAAATACCCCTCTCTAGCCAAGCCCCACAAAACTTGACTGTAATTTGCTTTCTGTTCTCATTCTTAATATTGGGATTCCCTAGTCTATTGCCCAAGCCTTCCATTCTTTGCTACTGACACACTTTCCAATTCCTATGCCTTTAGATAGCATCTCTATAACAATGATTCCCAGTGTGTATCTCCAGCCCTAACCTCTGCACTGAACTCTGGGATTTCCACATCCAACTTCCTACTCGACATTTGTGCTCACATAACTAAGAAACACCTCAGCCTAATATAGCTAAAATAGATTCACCAGAGCTAATACACATATACTAAACCTATATTCTCCACCAATCTTGTCTGACTCAGTAAATACCACTAATATCCACTCATTTACTAAAATCCCAAACCAGCAATCACTTTTGCTCACTACCCACATCCAATCCATCAGCAAGTTCTGTTAACACTATCTCCAAAATGTATCCCAGAGCTACCCAGAACTATCCAGTTTGCTCCAGCTCCAGATCTACTTTAGTATAAATCACCACCAGCTCCTGCCTGGAAACTTTCAAAACTATCTCTCAGTTTTTACTCCTGCCTCTGCTTTCCATTTTCCACACTAGCCATAGGCATGTTTAAAACAAAATCAGATAATGTCACTTTACTGCTTAAAACCCAATGACATCTCATTGCCCCTAGACTATAAGCCAAACTTCTTAGCAATGGCTTGCCATGCAGTCTACGATCTGTCCCCCACCTCTCTCTCTAACTTTATCTTTCATCGCATTTTTCCTGCTTGCTAGATTTCAGTTACATTGACATTTTCCCATTACTTTAATGTGGTAAATTCACACAAGACCTTACGTGTTCACTGTTCCTTTACATAAACATTCTATCTCTTATCTTGCATGGCTGTCTTGTTCTATGTTAGTCAGGCCTGACCATCCAATCTAAAGTATTCCTCCTCTGAGCCACATCATTGGTTTCATTTTCTTCATTTCACTAATTGTCTCAAATTATTTTACTCCTTGCTTATAGTCTTTCTCCTCCTTGCCCCTCCTTGCTTTAAGGATGTAAGTAGGGAACATGCCCACATGGTTACCACTGTACCCCAGTGCCTAGAACAGCCCACAACACATAGCAGATGCTAAAAATATTTGTTGAATAAATGTTAAAAATATTTATTTAAGGAATGTGTAAAGAAAAATAATGAATAAATTGTTCTTTACTCATTTTAACCCACTATTTTGTTATTGGCTTGATATTACACAATTGTGGATTCATTGGATTTATCACATGGTGAAAATATTTTTCATAGTGTAAAATGTTTAAATAAGTCAGCAAGGGGCACCAAGATAGTCTCTTTATGGAATTACCTGGAAGTGTGTAGAGTGACTAGGCAGGGATCTCAAAATCTAAGCGGAAGAACAGACAAAAAAGAGGACAAAAAAGTGAAAATCTATAGCCCTGTATATTCCGGAGGCATAACACGTAGCAGATGTTAGCTGAAAATCTAGGAGAACCAAAAGTCCTTTTTTTTTCCCCTGGGACTACCATGAGAGGATGGATTCCTTGGACTTGGGACTTTCAGTTTTAAAACCAGGACACGTTGGTCACACTAGTTAAAACTAAGGACTTTTTCCCTTGCTATTTATATTTTCAATATCTTTCCTTCTACTTTCCTATCTACTTCTACAAGTAGAAACCTTTAGAAAACTATTAAATAGCTTTGTTTGTTTTGAAAATGTAGGACAGAGGAGAAACTGTGACTGTTCTTCAGTGGAACTGGGAGAAAAGCAGGTAGATGCCACTGATGGCCACATGAGAAAGTGAATCGGAAGGGTAATACAGTCCTGGGAAGAAGAGGGAGGAGAGTATCAGACTCTGTCTTTAACTAGCAATTGAGTTCATTAACATTTTGTTGGAAGTCATCCAAAGAATGTGACCTCCGATTGACCCTTGAGCTAGATCTGGGCGTTCGGAGGCGGCTTACCTCTCCCCTGTTCTTGGAATGTACACTCTGCCGATTGTCCCCAAAGCTGGAGTTGTTTCAAGGATGCAACCTTGAGAGAGTAATGTGTAGTTGAGACCATCTGGACAGTGTATATGACTGAACCCTGTTAAGGCGTCTAGATAAACCTTCAAGATTCTGGCAGGTGAGTGCAGAAAACTACTCATCTTGCAGCCACCCAAGACAAGCCTTGAATGTAGGTTCCTTTGCTTCTTAAACCTGCCACCTACCAGTCTGGGGCAGTCTGACTCTTTCTTGGGTCTCTCTCTGTCTCCATGTAAGGGATCCAGTTTTAGTTTTAACTGGGGGTGGTGCCGAGGTTGCAAACCAACACATTGTTGTGGTTACTGATAAATTTGTATTTATTTATATCATTTTGTCTTGTGCTTTTAATTTACCCAGCTATTTCTATGTATAATATTTCTCTCTTTTTTTGTGGTAATTTTTTTATTCTTAATCACTTTAGATATTATACTTTCTATTTTCCTTTTTTTTTTTGTCTGTGTGGTTACCTTTAAGTTTTAATGCTCATGCCTCACTTAACAAAGTATAAAGCTAATAAGTATCTTTACCCTTCTCCTAAATAGCATAAGAACTTTAGAACACTTTATTTATTTTTAAATTTTTTGTTTATTGCAGTAACATTGGTTTATAACATTGTATAAATTTCATGTGTACATCATTATACTTCTATTCCTGCCTGGATTACATCATGTTCTCATGTTCACTACCCAAATATTAATTACAACCCATCACCACACACACGTCTAATTATCCCTTTCACCCTCCTCCCTCCCCCCTTCCTCTCTGGTAACCACCTATCCAATGTCTGTCTCTATGTGTTTGTTTGTTGTTGTTATTATTTACTACTTAATGAGTGAGATGATACGGTATTTGACCTTCTCCCTCTGACTTATTTCACTTTGCATAATACCCTCAATGTCCCTCCGTGTTGTCACAAATGGCTGGATTTCATCATTTCTTATGGCTGAGTAGTATTCCATTGTGTATATATACCACATCTTCTTTATCCATTCGTCCATTGATGGGCACTGAAGTTGCTTCCAAGTCTTGGCTATCATGAATAACGCTGCAATGACCACAGGGGTGCACATATCTTTACGCATTGGTGTTTTCAAGTTCTTTGGATAAATGCCCAACTGTGGAATACCTGGATCATGTGGTGGTTCTATCCTTAATTTTTTGAGGAATCTCCATACTGTTTTCTATAGTGGCTGCACCAGTTTGCACTCCCACCAGCAGTGTATGAGAGTTCCCTTCTCTCCACATCCTCTCCAACGCTTGTTGTTTCCTGTCTTGTTAATTATAGCCATTCTGACGGGCGTGAGGTGATATCTCATTGAGTTTTGATTTGCATTTCCCTGATAGTTAATGATGTTGAACATCTTTTCCTGTGCCTGTTGGCCATCTGTATATCTTCTTTGGAGAAATATCTGTTCAAGTCTTTTGCCCATTTTTTAATTGGGTTGTTAGTTTTTTTGATGCTGAGATGCATGAGTTCTTTATATATTTTGGAGGTTAACCCCTTATCAGATGTATGGTTTGCAAATATCTTCTCCCAATTGTTAGGTTGTCTTCTCATTTTCTTGATGCTTTCCTTTGCTGTGCAGAAGCTTTTTAGTTTGATGTAGTCCCATTTGTTTATTTTTCCTATTGTTTCTCTTGCCCGGTCAGACATGGCTTGAAAATATGTTGCTAAGACCAATGTCGAAGAGAATACTGCCTAAGTTTTCTTCTGGAAGTTTCATAGTTTCAGGTCTTACATTCAAGTCTTTAATCCATCTTGAGTTAATTTTTGTGTATGGTGTAAGGTAAGGGTCTACTTTCGTTTTTTTGCATGTGGCTGTCCAGTTTTCCCAACACCATTTGTTGAAGAGACTTTCTTTTCTCCATTGTATGTTCTTGGCTCCTTTGTCAAAGATTGCTGTCCATAGAAGTGTGGGTTTATTTCTTGGCTTTCAATTCTATTCCATTGATGGAATAGTCTGTTTTTGTGCCAGTACCATACTCTTTTAGTTACTATGGCTTTATAGTATATTTTGAAATCAGGGAGTGTGATACCTCCAGCTTTGTTCTTTTTTCTCAGGATTCCTTTAGCTATTCGGGGTTTTCTGTTGTTCCATATAAATTTTAGGATGCTTTGTTCTATTTCTGTGAAAAATGTTGTTGGAACTTTGATAGGGATTGCATTGAATCTATAAATTGCTTTAGGAAGTATGGACATCTTAACTATGTTACTTCTTCCAATCCAAGAGCACGGAATACCTTTCCATTTCTTTGTGTCTTCTTCAATTTCTTTCAGCAATGTTTTATAGTTTTCAGTGTACAGATATTTCACCTCTTTGCTTAAGTTTATTCGTAAGTATTTTATTCTTTTTGTTGCAATTGTAAATGGGATTGTATTCTTAATTTCTCTTTCTGCTACTTCGTTGTTAGTGTGTAGAAATGTAACTGATTTTTGTATGTTGATTTTGTATCCTGCAACTTTACCGTATTCGTTTATTACTTCTAAAAGTTGTTTGGTGGATTCTTTAGTGTTTTCTACATATAAAATCATGTCATCTGTAAATAGTGAGAATTTAGAACACTTTAATTAAACCTCTCCCACCAGCATTTTGCATGTTATAGATGTCCAGTATTTTCAGTCACTTTGGTTTAATTTACCCCAAAATTGATTATTAGTATTACCATATTATCATATTTCTATACAGTCAGTGGTTTTTTTTAGATTTACCTGTAAGTATCAGTTTTTCACTCACTATTCTTTCTTACATCTCTTTCTTTCTGTATTCACTTTCCTGCTTCCTAAATTATATCTTCTAGATTTCCCTCAGTAAACGTCTGTGGTAGAAACTAATGTTTCTTTGTCTCAAAATATCTCTTAAAACCTTCCTTAATAAATTAACATCTAGATAGGTAAAGGGTACTGTAATAACAGTTATTTTCTCCTAGCACTTTTGAGATATGATTCTTCTGTCTTATGTCTTCTACTACTCTTGTTGAAAAGTTTGCTATAAAACTAATTTGCTTCTGTTTGAATACTTATTTTGTCTTCTACCTATTTTTAAGTTTATGTTTATATGTTTGTTGGTGAGGTAGATTTAGTTGGATCTGTCTTGTTTGAGATTCATTTAGCTTCCTGAAGAGATAGACAAATAGATAGACAGACATAGATTTATATAGGTGTATAGATACACACCACAATTTATATATATAATATTGCAATTCTTGAATTTTTTTTTTTTTTTTTTTTTTTGTGAGGAGATCAGCCCTGAGCTAACATCCGCCAATCCTCCTCTTTTTTTGCTGAGGAAGACGGCCCTGGGCTAACATCCGTGCCCATCCTCCTCCACTTTATATGGGACGCCGCCACAGCATGGCTTACCAAGCAGTGCGTCGGTGCGCGCCCGGGATCTGAACCAGCGAACCCCGGGCCGCCGCAGCGGAGCGCGCACTTAACCGCTTGCGCCACCGGGCCGGCCCCTTGAATATTTTTTATATTACTCTTTTAAGATTACTTCTGCCTCTTCTCCCCCTGGATCCTATTAGACAAACATCTAATTTGTCACCTATTCTTTTATCTCTCATATGCTCTCTCTTGTCACTTTTTTTCTTCATTGTTTCTCCAGCAATGTTATGGATCATTTCTTTAGTTCTGTCTTCCTGTTAATTCTTTCTTTAGCTCTGCTTAATATATCAGTCTATTTACTTAGTTGCAATGACTATATTTTTATTTTGAAAATTGTAATTGGTACTCATTGAAAACAGTCTTCTTCTTTTGATAACATCTTGTTTCTTTCATATATTTTCTTACTATCTTTCATTTTTAATAATATTAAACAATTATTTCATAATCTATGTTTAGTATTTCCTGAATCTGAATGTTTTGGTTTTTCTAATCTCGCTCTTTGATCCTTCTACTGACTCTCACTCAAGATTTCTTCATGTGTTTTGTAACTACAGATTTGAGCTTCTGCTTAGCATGGCTCTATATTTGTAGTCTCTAGGTGACCTTTGTTGAGGGTGCGCCCTTCCAGAGAAATTTTGTGATTGACCGTAAAAGGTACCAAACCAGGAATAATTTTATGTTAAATATTCTCTGTGGAATTTCTCTGTCCTTGTCAATAGTATAAATTCAAACCCAAAATCTGTGAGAGATTTTCAAGAGAGACTTTTTAATCTCTTGTCCTTGAACTCCCAAGGCTCTTGGCTGAGATTGATAAACGTCCCAGAGAGCCAAAAGATCAGTGCCTCCATATCAGTCGTTTCCACTTTTTCTTCAATTTTGGCCATTGAGGATTTTCTTAACATATTTCTCTCACTTTTGCATTTCAAAGACTATGTGTTATATTTTCTCTAGTTTTCCAAAATGTTTTTGTAATGAGATTATTCGTTATTGGTTTACCACATCTGATGCATCTTTTTGACTGAAATAGAGCTAGTTTGATTTGTATTTTCACTGTAGCTCTGTAAGTACAGATAAAGAACTCACAACTAATTATGACTGAAGGAAGAGTTATTTGTGTTTCAGGAGAAAAAAAGTAAGACCTAATGTTTACCCTTCCTTTTTTTTTTTTTTTTTTTTCTCCCTTAACAAAGGAAGGCTATTCTGGGCTTTGGCTCAGGGGCTGTTTATGTAATATATGGAGTGAGGCTTAATCCTATTAATTCTCTTTCATTCTTGGTGCCTTTCACTCTTACCAGTCATCTTCTGCCACTTCAGCCAGGTCCTGGACTTGCTTATGACTGATTGAGAAACGAGGACAGGAGTTTTGGTATGGAGAAAAGGAAATGCCAAAGGAAGGAGGAAAATTCCTCTAACCACCTATGCATGTGTCTATATCTGTACATGTGTGTGTGTGTGTGTGTGTGTGTGTCAGAGAAATAAAGAGTGAGAGAGAGATTGTATGAATGTATGTATTATATATGCCTGTATGTATTTCTGTGATACTTTTGGAACTCAAAAATTTCATTGCTAAAATAATTTTGTATGCCTAGAGTGGGTATCTATTTGCATTTGTTTTTCATAATTATTTCCATAATTGATTCTACAAGTAAATACAGAAATAGCTGGCTTATTCCTACCACCTGCCTAGTACAGATATACAGAGAAGTCAATAATACATATTTAATTTATTCCTCACTTTATTTTCTAACAAATCACATGATTACAATATTGGAATGATATCCAACTTAGTATTTTGTTCCTACATTCAAACACCAGAGTTCTTTTACAGAAAATAGATGCCCTTTATGAGAATTAAATGGTCAAATATGGAGAGGTGGGTGGCTAATTGTAAATGTTATTTGAATAAATTTGCATATGAAAGGTTCTCAGAAAACTTCTTTTAAGAGAAAAATTTTCTAGGTGCATGTGCTATCCATAAATCATTTTATTTGGGATGACTCCACTCCTATACTCATGCCAGCATCTCTGGCGTCGAAACAAAAGCTCCAAAGTTTTTGATAGGATCTTCTTCTTCTCTCAATCAGTTGGTTATCCACTTAGTAAGTTATCTGTTTTATTTGGAAGGATTTCCATATTTTGTGATTGCCATTCTCAAGACCCGATCAAAATACAGAAGAAAAAAAGGGAATGGAAAGATATTCGGCCAAAAAAAGATAGAAAATTTGGATTGATAAAGGGAGTGAATTGGGTATATGAATATGTTAGAAATTATAGATCAGTGAAAATATTTTGTGGTACTAGAAATAGAGGTTTTTATTGGTCCCATTCTTTGGCAATTCCCATCACATGAAAGAAATGTCCATTTAAATGTCCCTAGAACAGATATTGATTAAAACATTCCCTGCTTCACAGTTCTTTCTAATGCAATTTTCTTTGTTAAATTTTGATTGCCTTTTGAGTGAAACAAGGGACTATCATTGGACTATTGTTCTCAGGAAGCCGTGGATCCTTGAAGTCCTAACCAGCTATACATGCATTATCTCTGGCACAGAAGTGCAAGGAAACAATACATTCAAGGATGCTTTGTTGTTAGTACCTTCAAGTCTATTCCAACTTCTAGAGATCCTGTGTAGGGCAGAGGGGAACCCTGCTGGGTCTTTTTGCACCATCCTCTCATCTTCCAGTGCTATATCACACAATGCCTCATTGCTATTCACAGGGTTTTCATGGCTGCCACAGTATAACAATGGACAGACAGGTGGTGTGGCTCCCTGACTGGGAAACGAGCCTGGGCCAGGGCTGTAGTGGTCAGAGCGCTGAATCGTATCCACTAGACCACCAGGGCTGGCCACTGACAAGAGTGCTTACCACTGATGTTTTTCTGTTTCCTTATCTACCAGCGCCAGCCCCAACAAATCAGTATGTAAAGTCCACACTCTATTTTATAAGAAAATCAAAGTAATATATAGTTGATTGTGAGGTGTTAATATTTATAGCAAAAATTCAATGATCCATTTTTATTAATATTTCTAAATTGCTTCCATAATGATAGCTCATTACTCTTGTTAAAATACTTCGAGAACTTTGACACTTGTAGGGGAAAGTGTCCACTAATCACCTGGTAGTAGACTCAGGCTATCAACACATGTTAAATTACTGACCATTACTCCACTTTAGGAGCTTCCCTGAATCACAAACTAAACAAAAAGTTTTATTTTTCTTAATTGTGTTACACCCATGTTCTTCCTCTGAGAGGTATTGAGGGTTGGAATGAACATATAATACGAGAAGCTGAAGGTTGAAGTATCACATCCTAGGCTTAGAGATGACGTATCTAATCAAGTTCTCCCTCTCACCAAATTAAGAAACATTGCTTTTATTTTCAATATCCATATTAAAATCTTTACATCTGTTATTTAAAATTTTATTATTCCATTCAATAATACTTTCTGTTGATATTTAATATAGTACATGAAAACAGTAAGAAAGTCTTTAATAAAATGGATGAATAAATAGCCAATTTATAATCATCTAGAAAAAAAAAAGAAAACCTGCTATGAGTAAGTGCACAGAATTGTTTGTCAACTTTTTGAAAGCTAAATGTGTTTGTGGGCCCAGAAGGAGAATGAGGGATGAGACAATGTGAGTATGTAATACACCTGCATGCTTCCTATAAGCAGAGTCTGATCTGGCATAGTTAACTTGGCCAGGAGTGCAAAATTACCGAGAAGGCGATGTTACCACTTCATTCTCCATAAAAAGATAGATTCTCTTTTCTAAGATTATGCTACTAATTTCAGTCTTGCTGCCGGGGTGACCATGTTAATGGTTCAAAGCAAATCTGTCACTGTTCCTCAAAACACTAATTCCAAACATATGCTATGCTAATAGAGGGACAGAAAGTATTATCACCTTTCCATACAAAATTCAAGCCTGCAAAAAAATGTTTTTTAAATCTAAAAAAAAAAAGAAAATGTATTCCCATGTGGTACAAAAAGCCTTAACTTGCCTCAAAAGTCCTTTATCAATAGAGGAAATTTTCTTCAACTTCAGTTCCTTAATTTATTTTTTCATAAAACTAAAATGTTTCATTCATAATGGATTTACTATTCCCTTAAAATTCAAGCTTTATTAGCAGAAACAGGTGCAATGCAACTATACTTTTCTCTTAAAGGATCACAGATGAACATAAGGAAAACACACACAACATATTATCTCTATATTAAATACATTGCTTCCTTTAGCTCAAGCAGCAACTTCTGGACATCTCCCATGCCAAAAGCATAGCAAGAAGTCTTCTGAGTAGGCAAAAATGAACAGGGTCAAGGCATAAATACCCACATCCATAATACGAGATAGAATTTGTTGAGTACTATAGTAAAGGTACACAAAATGGTGGAAATACCTAAAAAATGAAAGGTAATTCCTTCTCTAGGTGTCAAGACAAGATTCATTGAGGGGATGTTAATTGAGGTGGCCCTAAAGAATGGGTAGAAAGAATATTGAGGCAGAGAAAAAGGGATGAACCAAAGTATCAAAAAAAATGAAAGTATGTGTTTGAGATATGGTGTGAGTGGGGACGGCCTGGTGGCGTAGTGGTTCAGTTCGCACACTCTGCTTCCACAGCCTGGGGTTTGCAGGTTCAAATCCCGGACAGGGACCTATCCACTGCTTATCAAGCCATACTGTGGCAGACATCCCACATATAAAGTAGAGGAAGATGGGCACGGATGTTAGCCCAGGGCCAATCTTCCCCAGCATAAAAGAGGAAGATTGGCAACAGATGTTAGCTCAGGGCTAATTTTCTTCACCAAAAAAAAAAACAAAAAAAAACAACATATGGTGTGAGTATAGGGCACAAGGGAAAATAGTGGGACATAAACTTGAAAGGTAGAATAAGGATGCATGGGAGAATTGTGGGAGAGAATTGTAGGAAGGTAGAATAGGAGCAAGTGACTGAAGCCGCTGAATACTCCAGCTTTTTTTGTATAAACAATAGAATTTTTGAGATTCAGCAAGGTGATTTTTACGGCATTATCGGCGCTGTGTATTAGGATAAGTATCTCACAATTGTGTTCATGCCAGGACCAAGATTATATTATACAGGAGATTCTATTTCTGCCTACCTTTTACACTTGAATATCACAAGAAAATATTGATGCAAAATATAGACATGCCAGTACGTATATACAAAAGATTTTGAAAAACAACCGATTATCCACTTTGGACCTGAAATGGTGGGGATGAAACCATTTCATTTGAAATAACTAAATGATTGAGATCAGAAAAAGTATTGCTTATTTAATTTTGCTTCTGTAGATACCTTCACAATATGTGTTTGAAGCCAATTTGAAAGTTTTTGATAGTTTTTGTGATTGCAATATCAAAATACTTTTCTGTTGTTTCAGGTGATGGTGCCTGTGAATTAACTGAACAACTGTGGTAAGTTGGTTTTTCTCTTTTCAAATCTGCATAGAATGTTTTTCTTTCTGAGATTCAAAAGGATTTATGTTGCCTATAAAACCTACAAAAACGTGAACACTGAAATGGACTGAAAGTTAGGCATGCCCTAAAGTAGGCTATGTTTTTTCCCAGGGATGTAACTCTTCATTTTTTCTTCTGAACTGAGCCAAGACTGAATAAATCAGAATATCTCCTATACACACATACCAGGGGTCTAGGAGGGGCTACTGTTTTCCAAATGTTTTCCATTTCACATGTGCCATCTGCTTGCCCAGGGATGACCCTGAGAAAACACCCAAATGTTCACACCATCAAAAGTGCAGAATGTTTTTTAAAGAAATTTAAAAAAAAACAAACAGTAATTTAAAGTTATATAGAAGTTTGGTAAGAAACAGCAGATGTTTCTCTCTTTTCTGCTTTCATTTCATGGAGGTGTTAACAATCATGGCCATGATGTACACATAGGCTGACTTTCATTTTTCCAGTTTCATAGCTGATTAAATTCAACTTTGTTTTAGTTGAATTACCATATTGGAAAGCAGAAATTGAAAGAGATTTCTATCTTTGATATGAATGTGTTTTGGTCCATTTGGGGACATCTATTTGGTAATATTCTATGTGGTAGAAGGAAATATGGTATTGAATGTTGTATAAAATAATAATAATGATGATAAAATATATGCTGCATAGTGTGAACTCAAAAAAAAAGAAGAAAGAAAGAGTTTTCCTCTGGCAATCCATTGGGCGTTATAGGATGTTTTGTTTCTTCTTTTCTTTTCAATTAAAACTAAGAATCTACTTTTCAACCAGATATTGTCAACGAAGACATTGTTTTCATAGATTCTTCACTTAATCAAACTCTCAATCAGTTAGAAAAGTAATATCTTGTTAGTTACTGTATCAGTAGTTACAAGGTGTATTCTATAGTGTTTATATTGATAGTGAAACACTCAACACTTACTGGCACAAATCTATTTTCTTACAAGGAGAGAAAGAAGAAAAATTATTTATATGTCTTAACTTACATAATTGCCTTGGATTATTATGATTACTCATTGAAAACTAAGATGAGTGGGTATAGTTTTTAGCCATCTAATTCATCTCTAGAGAAGTTGGTATCCTTTTATCTCTGTCTTCGAAGAACAAACCCAACATATTTCTATACTTTTACAATACTGGGAAACTGGTATTTTCAAGGACTCTCTTCACATTGTCAAACTAATAAGGAAAAGACTTTGCATCAGGTTGTTACCCATTTTACTTCCTTGAGATTTTTCCAGTTTAGAGTAGACCAAGAGAAAGTGTCACTATTTTTCTCTTATTCAACTCCAATAAGGAAAAGGTTATGAGGGAGTGCCTTTGTATAGCATCCTGCTCCTACCCATAGACTAGGCTGTGGTAAAATAAGAGATGACCAGAGTGGGAGATGGTTGGAAAGAGGATAACAAAAAGTTTGGAAGTGTAAGAAAAGTTTACAAAGAGTTTGGATAAGAAAGAGGACTGGGCAACTGTATGGGATGCTGTATGGTATATTATTTAAGGAAGAGCCAATATTGGGAAAAAAAATTTGGGTGTCTTACTGTATATTACGTAGTGCTCCTCAAACATTAATGTGTCTATCAATCACCTAGACTATCTTGTTAAAATGCAGATTCTAATTCATTAGGTCTACAGTAAGTCTTAAGAATCTGCATTTCGGGTCAGCCCGGTGGTGCAAGCGGTTAAGTGCACGTGCTCGGCTGCGGCGGCCCTGGGTTCGCCAGTTCGGATCCTGGGAGCACATTGACCCACCACTTGTCAAGCCATGCTGTGGCGGCGTCCCATATAAAGTGGAGGAAGATGGGCATGGATGTTAGCACACGGTGGATCTTCCCCACAGAAAAAAGAAAAAAGAATCTGCATTTCTATAAGCTCCCAGGTGATGCCAGAGCTGCTAGTCCAAGGACCATACTGTGAATAGCAAGATTTTATATAAATAATTTTCTCCTTTTGCCTCTTATTCAAGGAATTTCAGTCAAGACATTACTTTTCAAGCGTTTGATTTGGATTTGATTTTTAGTGTCCTTATTTCACTTCATATGAGATCAATCTTAAGATTAGAGAAAAAATGCCCAGTTTTAGTTCAGCCACACGCAAAAAGAACTGAGTCTTGCTAGCTGCCAAGGCCTACTTTCCTTCTCATTAACTGATTAACCTATGGTAAACTGAAAGATCAAAGAAAGTCAATCTGTTTGAGTCAAATCATTTTCAAGTAAATGAGATGTAAGATTTTGCAAAAAATAAATGTATTTTTCTAGTATTGCAATCTGTTCAACAGCAATCATATCATCACCTTGAAATAGTCAAATTATAAGAAGCAACAATGGTCACAGTGGTTAGAGAGTCCTAACCATACTATAACTAGACATTATCATCATTGCTATGCTTGCAAGTACTTGACTTTTGCCTTGAAAATGTAGTAAAATGTCATTGGTTTTGTATCATGTTCCTATTGACATTATGAATGTTATCTAGTCTAATTGTTAAGCTTATTCACATTCCAAGGAGATTATCAAGAAGGCAGGATAGAAGTCAGACTAGGCAGGGTGGGTCAGTAACCATGAAAAATAAACCCAAGAGGCCCTAGTCCAGTAGTGTAAGGAAATCTGAAGGACTTTCTGGAAACTGGATTTCCCTAGGAGCCTGGAGAAGGCCTTGAAAGTAGAAGTCTAAAATCAATTTGAATTTTTCTGCTCAACCTCTTTCCACTAGATGACTGTTTCTTCGCTCAAACTACATGTCAGAATCACCTGGGGAGTTGAGAAAAAATAGTTAACACCTAGGCCACACCCAGACAAATTAATTCAGTCTGTCTCTCAGGGTGGAGCCTGGTATCCAAAGATTGATGCTCCAGCTTCCTGGTGATTCCCTGGGGAACTGGAGTTGAGAACGAGTGCCCTGCATCAGGGCCTGAGATTTGCATTTTTAACCAGCTCCCAAGTGCTGTTGGTATTGCTGCTCACATTTTGGGTATTAAGGGTCTAAGAGTCCTTATAAGTTTTCCTCATGTTCTGCGAGGGTCAGTATCACTTGAGGGTAGTTATCTTCTCTCTAAGGATGAGGGGAGGAAGAGGAGAAGTAGAAAGGAGAGAAGAGACATCCAAATGGCACATGGTGGGGACCCTGAATAGAAAACTCAACTCCCCACATGATTGGATTGGAAGTGGAAGAATCCCTGACCTCCAAAATAACTCATCTAGTTAAATCATATGGTGCCTGAACTTGTACTATTAAAATGCATTTGATTTCAGTGCTTTCCAAACCTGACTGTGCAAACACTATCCTTTGGTACAATTGTTAAAAATATAGAGGGTGGATGGAAGGGGATGCAGTGGGCAGGGAGCTGAACTTTACTAATCATTCCAGATGATTTCTAGTCAAGATGTTTCTAATCAAGAATGGAGTTTCACAGCCATTGTTTTAGACCACATACTACCTTCTTTCCTGCCCTTCTTTCAACATGCATATACATTCCTCTTCTTTAAATTAACATTCGTATGTACTATTCCATGTATCAACGGAGCTCAATATAACAACAAAATAATAATCATAGCTAACAGGTATATGGTGCTTTTTATTTGTCAGACACTGTTCTGAGTGCTTCATATGCACTAAAACAATCTTAGATAATGTGTACTATTGTTATGTTCTTTACGTATAAAAAAACTGGGGCACAGAAATATTAAATTGCCCAAGCTCACATAGCTGGTAACTGGTAGAACTGGGATTCAACCCAGGCTTTCTGACTCCACAGCCCTGCTCTGCCAAACTACCAATAAATTGTCAGTTGATTCATATTTTCAACAAATATTTCTGGAGCAGCTTTTATACACAAGGTGCTAGGAATAGAGCAGCAAGCACAACAAAATCACTGCCTTTATGGAGATTTTTTTTCCCGTCGGAGACACAGGCTCTTGTTTTTAGAATAGCCAGAAGTTTTAAAAAGACCTTAGAATTCACGGTAAGAAGACATGGGATTCAAATATGACCATTCCATTTGCTTTCTGAGTGATCTTGGCGAATCTCTTTACTTCTTTAGTAATCTATTGAAATAATGTGAAGATATCTAAATGAGTTATTTTTATTACTTTACCTCATCATTGACCATAATGAAAGAAGTTTTTTGTGTATGTATGGCTTTAAAAACATATTAATTGAAAAAGACTGATTTTCCTCATGGCAGTAGATACTAAGGGCATCCTGAAAGCACTAGATTTCAGAAAGGTGTTGGTGGTGTTGGTGTTGGTAATGATGATGATTGTCATAATGGTGGTGATGGTGATGGTTGAGATTGTGAAATGGATGGTAACAACTACCACTCATTAAGCACTTACTGTGGCTCAGGCATTGTGCTAAATTTTTTATATTATTTTATTTAATCCATGCCACAGTCCTATGAGGTAATACAATTATTGCCCATAATGTAGAGCTGGAAAGTGTGAGGATTAGAAAGCTTAAACAACTCACTCAAGCCACATAGCTAAACAAATAATAGAGCTTGGATTTGATAGATAGATCATTATCTCTTGCTGTGTAACAAACCACCCCAAAGCTTAGTGGCTTAAAATAACCATTTTTTATTCCTCATCATTCTGTAGGTTGATTGGGCAGTTATTCTGCTCCACCTGAGATTGGCTAGGGTCACTTATGTGGCTACATTCAACTAGGGGCTTAATTGAGATATCACTTCTCCATGTGGCTTGTCTGTCTACATGGTGAATTATCCTCCAGAGGCTCCACATGACCTTCCTCTCTAGCAGAATAGCTTAGACTTTCACATAGCATGCAGCTCAGTTCCAAGGAGTGTTCACCTTGTGTTCAAGTGTTCAAGTGCCTCACCTTACAACGTGCTTGCTAAAGCAACATTGGTCAAAATAAATCAAATGGCCATGCCCAGAGTCAATTAGGAAAGAACCAACAAGGGCAAGAATACCTGGAGGCATGGTTCAGGCCCCCATACCAGATGTGGCTGACTCCAAGACCCACTGTGCTTTTAACTACCATAGTATGTTCCCTCCCTGGAGGTATTGAAAGTGAACACTGGAAGAAAACAGACCGTAGTATCGTTGAAAAGACACTATGGATAGACTTGACCTGGGCTTATTCCAACAACAATGAGCACGTCTAAGTATTCAAGAGGAAATTTATTAGAGTAAATTCAATATTGGGGTGGATGACAAGGTTCAAAGTTCAGGAATTCAGAGTTTTGGGAAGGATCTCTCTGTAGTCTGATTAGCAAGTAGAGTCAAGGCGTAGTTGCCAAATTGTGAATATTTAAAACATAGATTTCTACTCTTATACTAAGGTAGGATCCCATTTTCACAAGTACACACCTGCATGTAGGTCAAAAACAGGAGGGACAGCAATAATATTGAGTCTATTTAGATTAGCAAATTGGGTCTTAGTTGAATCCTCAAGGCCGACACCAAAAGTATGCAGAGAAGACCCGGATCTGAAAGAGTCAGAAGGCAAAAGACTCCTGCTGTTACCAACGATGCAGCTACGATGTAGAGAAACCTCTTAATATGAGTTTATGAATGACTTTGGATTTTGAGCAGGCTTGTGTCCCAACGGGCCTGTCAGAATGAGTGAGCTAGAAAACGGACATCCCACTTATCCAGAATTTTATCATCGTGGTCATCAATTTTCCCAGCCTATCGTACCACAGCATCCTAACTTAGGGCCAAGGAGAATCTTGATTGTACAGCAAGACCATAATAATATAGTTTTGCCTCACTGCTTTTCAGGCTATATGTTTTTTTCAGGAGCTCTACAGAGAACATCTGTCTCTAGGACTATAAATTTGGTGCTTTTTACCAGCTCTAAATTTTCTCTATTGCTTAACAGTAGTTGAGATCAACAGCTTCCTCCCATCGTTTAGGGACTAACAATGTAGAAAATTGAGTGAACTCAATATGATCACCACTCAAGGGTTCTCCCTGTGAACCAAAGCCTTCTTTAAATTTTGAAATAACTTCCAAATAAGAAGGCAGAAAGGAACAAAAAGGTGTATGAGAAAACATGTTTTTGCTTTTTCTCGGCAGAGAATGGAAGTGGTAGCGTTTCCCTTCTGTTGTGACTGGAAGAAGGATTCATTTCCCATGTTCTTCTAGGGAGTTCTATTTTACTAGTCAATAAAAACTGAATCTGTATTGCCGTAGATGGAAGAGAACTAATTCCCTACTATATCAAATAGGGATTTCTAAGTTGTACCAACAAAATAATTGGGCGCATGTACAAACGAGGATCCACATGTGCAGAATTCAAATTTTGTGTATGCAAAACAGATAATTGTGCAATCAAATAGGTACCTTTGATTAAAATCATTGTATATGCAAATTTGTCACTTGCTGAAGTAGTCATATTTTGGCACATGCATACATAATTTGTGGTTTCTAATTTAAGGTAGTTTTATGGCAGAAATAATCTTACCTATTGGATCTCATGCTTTGCATATTAGCCAAATATTACTTTTTTCAATTTGTTAATTTTCAGTGAGCATATTCTGTCATTTTAAAGATGAAATTTCTCCTTGTATCAATAACATTTTAACATTTATGAAAATTAGATGGACTTAAAAATCAATTAGTACAGTAAATGTAGTGTCTTAGTTATCCTTAAAGTAACCCTTAACTTAATGGGGCATTTTGCAGTAAAGAACATCTTATAATCAAGATATTTTGTTAAATACCATCTTGCAATCAATACTATTTTATCATAAACATCATTTTGTTATCAAAAACAATAACAACACACACTTACATTTGTATATTATATGTCAGGCACCTACTCTTCACAACTAGCCTGTGAGGCAGATTTACCATATTTTATAGATGAGGAAACTGAGGCATAAATCACATGACTCTCTCAGGGTCCCACAGCAACCATGTGGCAGAGCTAGGAAATTCAGAGCTTGATTAGACTGTAGCTGCTTTCCTCCACAGAATCAGCACTAACTCTGCTTCAGTTGCTCCTCTCAGGCAGCTGTGACAGAAGCTGTAATGAGACCTACTTGTGTGGGAATTACCTCCTCTTTCTTTTCTCTCTTACCTTTCCTAAGGCAAAAATATATAAAAAATAAAAACTCAAGGCTTTTGCTTTTTGCATTTCTCTCACTCTCTTGCTTATCTTTTATCTGTCTTCTGAAGACTCTGGGACTTTTGCAAACTGGTTAGAGAGCCTAGAGAACCCGGAGGCTGGAATCTACCATTGACTGGTAGTGGACTAGTTTTCAGGGAGCTCAGGAACTTGTTTTCCTATGTAGCTTGAGAACCATATTAAAAGCAAAAATCTAAGGATGACTGTATTCCAATTTCATTTGATCTTTGCTCAAAACCCTCCAATGGCTCCTTAATCATACTCAGAATGAAAGCCAAAGTCCTTACAATGGCCTTCAAGGCCATTGCCGGTGATCTCGCCCCCTCTCTGACTTGGTTTTCTACCTTCTCCCCGCTCTGTCACTTGTTCAAGCTGATCCTGCTTCCCTGCTCTCCCTGGAATCTGCTAAGCAATCTCATGGGTTAGGTCTTTTGCTCTTGCTTTCTCTACCTGGAATGCTTTCCCAGTATAACAGCATGTGGCTTACCCTTGTGACCATCAAGTCTCTGCTCAAATGTCATCCTATCACAGTGCTCTTGCCCTCATCTCTGCCTCTTCTTGTCCCACTTAATCTATTTTCTTTTGCCTCCAGAGTACTTACCTACCACACCTATCATAAATTTGTTTATTTCTCCAACTTTTCCTACTATAATCTATAGAAGCTATAAGGAGGCAGTGACTTTGAATGGAATGTTCCCTGCTGCATCCCCAACCCCTGGCACCCGAGTAAATGCTCAGTAACTGATTGTTGCAGGAATACATGAGCAATCAAATGAAGGAAACAAACAAGTAAATGAATAATCTAGGTCCCTGATCCAAGGATTCCCTACTTAGCTGTTGTTAGAATGATTGTATTTTCAGTACAACACAAAATGATTTTCTTTACAGCATTATTACAGATAAAGATATATTAAAGTATTTGTCAATGGTTGCTAAATGTCATTTTACGTGGAACTGAAAGTTATTGCAATTAAAGATAAATTATTAGAAAATATGAAGAGTTTTATTATTTTAGGGAACACAATAAAAACAATAGCTAACCATTATACTGCTTATTATGTATCATCTCTATTTTATATGTTTACATATATTATATAATTTAAACCTCACAACTTTAGAATAGAAGTATTATTATGATATCCATTTCATAAATGAGAAAACTGAGGCACAGCAAGTTTAGGTTACTTGCTAAAAGTCATAAAGAATCCTATAGACTCACATTACAAACTTAAAATGTATATGTATTTTTTCACACCGTGGTTTATTGTTCAATACTAACTCTCCCTAATGATCCTGATTAAGCTTCTCACTTTGAAATATTTTTTTCCACAAGAGTGGCAATATTATTGCATCCTTTTAAACTCATTATCTCAGAAAGCTTGCTTTTAATTTATTCTTTCTGAGTGTTTCAGAAATTATCTTGGAGAAATTAACAAATGCATTAGTATACACATGCTGCACACTTTCCTGGACTAATACCTATAATTACAGGAATAAAAATTTTTCATATTTTTTTCTCTAGGTTTAGCCTGGCATATTTAAGACTTTCCTGTTAAAACGCATTTTTTGAATCATGTTTCTTCTTAAACCTGTGAATGAGAATAAGCCTGTGATTGAAAACTGGTTTTGCAACGGAGCCTTGGAATCATTTACTATCACCTTTCTTCAATACCTGACTGATGCTTAAAAACATCAGTCTAGGGTAACTATATGTCCTAGTTTACATGGAGAGTCCCATTCATGTCTGTTTCCCAGTGTAATTATTAATAAATATAGTTATATTACAAGTACTAGCACTAAAAATACTGCTTTCAAAAGTGTTTCAAAAGTGTTTAGCATGGACAATATGTTTTTTGTTCACCTATTCAAAGCAGATATGTGATATTTACAGAAAGTCTTTACCCTAGAGGTAAAAGAAAGAAAGATTTAATGTCCTCAATAATTTTATTTTAATTTCAAAAGGAATCAGTTAATTAAAATCCAGAGTGCAGGGGGGAAATACATGCTCACCAAAATGAGACCCACTAGGCCTAAACTACTTTTCCACTTGCTTAATAGAAATTTTCTCAACAAATCTGATAAACCAACTTGAATTATTAAAAGAATTAATCTTTGCTAGAAAGGATAAAACATATATTTTTCTAGGTCTTTCCTAAATTTCACATAAACACACATTGAAAGAATTAGAGAAGCAGTAGCTGAAATATTGTGTTCCATTCACTGTTCCACCAAATTCATTCAAATATAAGCCTCGTCTTTGGCCAGGCTGGCTAGCCAAAGGACAAACTCGGCGATCATCCTCAGCATCTGCACTCACAGATGAAGTCCTCCGTGCCTCCTGGCACTGGACAAGCACACAGCCAGAGCGTCTTCTGCTGTGTCTCAGTTTAGTTCTGTTGGGACACAAATTCCTGGAGGGTCCAGCCTGTAGATCTCACACAAAGAGTTTTTTCCTTTCTGCCTTTAAATGAAGGAAATCTCCTCTGTGTTGGGGCTCAGGAGCCTGAGGCAGCTTCTCAGTTCCTGTTTATTTTATAATATTCCAAAGAGGAGAGTACAGCCAACTGTTCATGAAGACTCTGACTTCTACCCTAACTCTTTCCTTCCTTTTTTTTTTTCATTATTATTCAGAGGGCCTAAATAAGAAATGAATACAGAAACGTTAATCGCAATATTTGTATGTGTGTTTTTTTGCATATAAACTTTTTAATTTTTAGAAAATTAGGAAAGCTCTTCATTTTTTCCTGATATTTTGCTGTTTGAAATGCATTTTACTGCAACTCTCCCTCCCTTCCTCCCTAGATTCTTACTTTAACCACTGCTATAAAAAGTGTGTTAGTCTTCAGAGTGGTTGACTGCTGCCTCAGAGGACTGAATTTTCTCCCAAAATCTCCCCACCATCCTCTGTGAAGCATCCAGTAAGGCTATTGCAACTACTGTTCATTTTCCCCACACATACCCTCACTCTTCAGTCTGTTTTATTTGCTGGGTCTTTTCTACTAAAATATATTGCTAGGTCTGCCATCTGGGAATATTTGGAGACCTTGTCTCAGTGGCACTCCTCTTTGGTTCAATGAGAGGCAGATTAGAGGGTCAACAACCCTAGGGGGTAGATCCCCACATGGTGCCTGCCAAAGGCTCACAGAGTTCATACTAGTCACTTAGACAGAATTAAAGAAATCTAATGGTGCCTGGCATTGCAAATGTACATTGGAAATTATTTTTGTACCTAAGCTTACAAACTAGGGCCCATGTAAATCAATTCCATCTAGGCTCAGGGTACACAGGTACTTGCCTCTTTTTTTAGCTGGACGTCTAAATTTTTTCCTGATATAAGTCTTTTCTTATAAGGGGAAGAAGACTACATTGGGCTTTGAAATCTCTGAAGATAGCTGTCCCAAAAGCTAATGGATATATATGCAAACGAGGCCCCCAGTGGGTGGTCATAGTTGTTTTATGAGACGGCATGTTTTAAAAGAGCATAGCTCTGGAATCATAGGTTCAGATTGTACCTCTACCACTTACTTTCCATGTGTCTCTAGATAATTCACTTTAATTATCAGGTGGTGTCTTCAAATGGAAAATGGAAATCAAAAGCGACATTCACTCCAAAATTGTGTAGATTAAATGAGTTAATGTAAATAAAATGCATATAAAATTGCCTGGCTTAATCACTGTTTCTTCACCCAGCATCCTGGGAATAATCACCCTCCTTGCCCGTATTCACTTTCACTAAGTTTTTCAGGTCTAGGAATATACACACACGCATGCACACACACTGAGCCATGTTACAGAGCAGCTAGAAGCCCTGTGGGGTGACATATGTGCTCACTGAAAGAACCAGTAACCTTATTTCACATTTCCTGAAAAATATGTGTGAGAGGATTGGTTTGCTGTGATTACTGACCCAGCTTAGGCTTAAAGCAGAGGCAGAATCTGCAAGCATTTTGAGCTCCTTGTGTAAGATTTGCTAGAACTTCACTTTCCTCCCGTTTATCTCACTTTCTCCTCATTTATCTTACTCTCTGGGACTATGTCTGAAGGCCGTTGATCAAAAGGAGAAAAAAATCTATATCTTGGGGGAAAAATTGTGGAGAATAAATATTTGACTGAAACCTCTGGCTGTCTTCACAGTGCTTGTGAGTCCAAATGAAAATGAGTGAAAATGCCAAACAATTTCAAAGACTTTTGGACGTGGGGATGCTTGTTAAATGAAGGCAGAACATGTGGATTCCTTATTCTTTTTTATGTCGGTATTATGTCTATGTTATGGCATTATGTTGGAAGACCTGTGTTTGTTCAACCTATAGATTGAGTCAGGAAATAAATTTCCTATCACTCAGATAGCACCGAGAGAAAAAAAAAATGTAAATACTTCAAAATTTGAAATACTATGTATAGAAAAATGATATATTGAATGCATGTCATGTTCAATAAATTGTAAGGGATATATGAGCAGCTTTAAAAACTATTTGAGTGTTTCAGGACCCACAATTGTTTCAGAGGGACTTCATCTTTTAAGGTCCCATCCAATGTGGAAATTTTTTTTTCCGGCAAATAGAAACACCACTGAACATCTGAAAGAAAATAGTGAAGCATGAAAAAATTAATGATGAGAAAATTCATTACACTGGAAAGTCCCGATAGCAGTAGTTAGTGATCAAGGAGTTCATTTTATTGTACAACATTGGCAAAAAACCTATACCTACAAGTTACAAGAAATAGTAACAACCAGGGTGAAAAAGCAATCAATTTTAAAATGTCAAAGAATCTACTTACTTATTTTCTAGGAGTTAGCTTAATTAGAAAAGTTGTTACAAGTGCCAAGACCCTGAAAGGAACATATTTTACAAGTTAAATCGAAATGTGGTGGATTCTTAGTGAAAGAACTCAAAGACTCAACTTCAATATACCAGGTGATCAGTGTTGGTGTCACAGACGGATACTGTTTCTACACTGAATAAGCTCTTAGGATGGAGCTCTTTGACCCGTAGAAGTCCTGGTCTTTTGTTCAAATGTCACCTTCCAATGTAAAGCTTTTTGTATCCAAAATAAATGAGACACAAAATCTTACAATAGGCAGCATGGGAAATTGAAAATCCAGATCAACCATGTTGATATAGCACAGCCTCAATTTTCTGGCCAAAGTCTTCCTTTAGCTTAAGATTTAGAAGAAAAAAATTTTCCACATTGAGTTCTTCCTAGCATGCAGATCTGAAATTTGGCCTCCCTGTCCATTTCTTGGAATTTTCTTAGTATCTATTGCGATGAGATTTCTGAGATCATTACTGAATACTAAAGAATGTATATTCTGCACATTATGTTCTGTGTATAATGTGATGTTTCAATGCAGCCTGGCCTTCTTTTTTCATCCCCAGGATCTGTGAGCAAAATGTTATACTACTTTATAACGAGAGACCCAAGGGGTTCTCGTTCAGTCTTACAGGCCTATAAAAGGCTTTTGAACATGACTCTATTAATTTTTCTTCCTTTTAAGACTAAATTCCTTTTCAAGACATAGACTATTTCATTTCATATCTTAAAGCTCTTTAGTGTCTAGGAAATGTTTCTCGTTATTAAATGCCAATTTTGGTAGGATATCAGTAATTAAATACCTACTGTCAAATTTCTTTTCAGCTGAGTTAATGGGTTTGGGCTCATGGGTGAAATTTAATTCATAGTCCTAAACATTATTTAAGTCAATACATTTCACAAAATAATTGCATACATATTGTGTTTAAAAGATAATTTGATTAATGGAGAAAGGTTTGGTTTTTAGTAATCACAGATGTTGTCTATATTTTAAGTCAGACTTTACAGCAGGGTGAAACTGAGGGAGCTCAATCCTGAGTGAATGCTCCTGAAAGAGTGGTTATCCAGCCATTTGATTGCTGGGAAGAAAACAATTTTACATACCTTGTACATGTAGATTAAAGTAGAAAAAGAATTTTGAGTGTAGACTTTTTTCCAAGCCTGTGCACTGAGTAGAGATTATTTAAAAGATTTCAACAGTGAAATATGTAATATAATCAAGAGGAATTATAGTATAATAAACTGTTAGGATCTAATAATGATAAGATCTTCTTTGAACAATTTCTCCTTCCTCATGCATTACATTATGAAAATGATTTAATACCATGTCCTTTACAAGGAGAATCTCTACTCAATCCTCACAGACGTTTTATTTTTATTGTGGTAAAATATACATAACATAAAATTTACCATTTTAATCATTTTGAATTGTACACTTCAGTGGCATCAAGTATATTCACGTTGTTGTGCAACCGTCATTGCTATGCATCTCCAGAATATTTTCATCATCCCAAACTTAATTCATAAACAGTAGCTCGCCCTTACCCCCTCTCCCCAGCCCCCACCAACCAACATTCTATTTTCTGTCTCTATGAATTTGACTGTTCTAGGTACCCCTTATAAGTGGAATCATGCAATATTTGTCCCTTGGTGTCTGGCTTATTCCACTTTGCATAATATTTTGAAGATTCCTCTACATTGTAGTATGTATCAGACTTTCATTCTTCTTTGAGGTGAATAATATTCCACATCCACATTTTGTTTCTCTGTTCATCTATGATGGACGTTTGAGTTGTTTCCACCTCTTGACTGTTGTAAATATTGCTGTTATGAGTATTAATGCACCAGACATTTTAATTTTTTTATCATGTGTGCATGATATAACAGACTTTTGATATAGAACAAAATGTTTATGTAAGTTTTATTTGAAATACACATACAGACACACACAAAATACAGGGTTGAGTTTGGTCATAGGCCTATATTTAACTTGTGCTATTATCTCTTTAAATTTCTAGTAATTGAGAGCATGACTAAATCTCTCTCTGTATATGATACTTTTGCTCATCATATTCATTTCTTTAAGTATTTTTTCTATCAAGACAGGTTAAATTTTCTTTAATGTCTCCTCTATGTTGTTGTTGTTGTTGTTTTTTTGATAGCCAGTCGTAATATCCATAACATTATTTTTTTTCGTGGTTCATCTTAAGACAATGAGAGCATTTAGAAGGCTTGGAAGATGAGAATGATGATACTCAGGACCATGCCCAATGTAATATGAATTGCCCCAGTGGGTCTCTCTCATGCTTGAGTATCGTTTTTCTTTTTGTAAAGATTACCTTAAAAGAGCTTAGGTAAATTTGGCTATACTCTTAATGGTCAATGACTGTCCACTAGTTTCTATGTTTTGAGGTTCTTAACCTGGGAGGAATAAATCTAAACTCTCTCTTATATTAATGGCTTCTAAGATTTGATCCAAGTGAAACATTTCATCATTATTTCCTTTTACTTACTTTACCTTATTACCCTCATTTTAGTCTGCATTCTCCAGAGAAATAGAACCAATAGATTTATTATAGAATTGGCTCACATGGTTATGGAGACCAGGAAGTACCCCTATCTGCCATCTGCAAGCTGGAAAACCGAGAAAGCCTATGGTATAATTCAGTCTGAATCCAAAGGCCTGACAACCAGGGGGGCTACTGGTGTAAGTAATGGAGTCTGAAGGCCCGAGAACCAGGAACTCTAATGTCCAAGAGCAGAAGATGGACTTCCCAGCTAAAGAAGGGACAGAGAGAAAATTTGCCCTTTCTCCGCCTTTTTGTTCTATTTGGGCCCTCGATGGATTGGATGATGCCCACCCACATTGGTGAGGGTAGATCTTCTTTCCACAATCTACTGATCCAAATGCTTTTGGGAATACTCTCACAGACACACCCATAAATAATGTTTTACCGGCTTTCTGAGAAACACTTAGCCCAGTCAAGTTGACATATAAAATTAACTATCACACCCTCACTCAGCTTCATTCCTATTAAACTAAATTACCTTCTGCAACACACTTCTAATCTATGTTGTGTGGTCAAATCTGTTTTTCTTTTCTCAAATGTTGCCTCTTTGAATTCTCCAAGACATAAGTATTTATCTCCTTCCTCTGAAAATCTATAGCAATTTAAATATACTTCTCTTTTGACTTTAGTATTCCTGTTTCAAATGTAATTATAGAAATAATGTATAACTATATTTATTGTTTAAAAATTTGAACAGAATTAATATAAAGTAAAAAGTAATAATTTATTTATCTTATCTCCTAATTCTTTCCCCCCGCCACCCTCCTCTTGGCAGCTACTAAGAAGTTGGGTGTGTGTCATTCAAGACCTTTCATATGTATGATGGAATTATACTTTACATAAAATCTGTGACTTTCTTTTATCACTTAATATTTATGGTATGTTTTTCTAGGTTAATATATAGATCCACTTTGTTGTTTTTTAATAGTTGCATACTATTCTGTTATATAGATGTGCCATTTTTCTTTATTTCCTTCTGATAAAGATGTTGAAATTCATAAACAATATGCTCATTAAAATGTCTGAATTATGAAAACCATGAGCAAAATTAAAACACAAAAGACAAATTGGGGGAGATATATTTATCTAACTGATAGAATATAATGTCTATAATATATAAGGAGCTAGCAAATAGGTATGAAATATGTAAGCATTCCAGTATAAATTTCAAAAGAGTACTAGATAAAGTAGTTTATCTAGATAAGGCCACCAAAGATATCCAAGTTTTAATCTCTGGAATCTATAAATGTTGCTTTATATAGCCAAAAAGTCTTTGCAGATGTGATTAAAGTTAAAGATCTTGAGATGAAGACATTATCCTGAATTATCCTAGTGGGCCCTTCATGTAATCACATGCGTCTTTGTGAGAGTAAGGCTGAGGGAGATTTGACTACAGAAGAGGAGAAGGCACTGTGACAACAGAAGCAGAGACTGGAGTGATGTGGTCATAAACGTGGGAATGCTGGCAGTCACCAGAAGATGGAAGAGATGAAGACCAAGTTCTCCCCTGGAGCCTCCAGAAGGAACTAGCCCTGCTGATGCCTTGATTTAGCTCCCATAGACTCGTTTCAGACTTCTAGCCTCCAGAACTGTTACAGAATAAATTTCTGTTGTTTTAAGCCACTAATTGGGTAGTAATCTATTACAGCAGTAATAGGAAACTAATACTAATACTAATAATAAACAATTCTATAAGGATTTCTAGGTGTTATATGCACTCTTCTATGCATGTAAATTATATAAATTAGTTTAAAATAATTTAATTGTCACACCAATCTTAAAAGTTTCTGAGGCACCAGGAATTTAAGTAGTTTGCCCGAGGTCATACATCCAGTAAGCGGTGAAGTAGGGATTTGAACTGAGGCAGTCCAGGACCTGAGTCCATATTTTTAATCGTTGTACTATACAGCCATTCTAGGAACTATCAATTCCAGAAATAGAAGTTGATGGCTAAGGGACACAAGTTGTCAGCTTGAGAGAGGGGTGGTTGTGGTGACAGCTAAAGACGGTCAACATTAAGCGTTGGCAAAGATGTAGAGGAAAAATGCCTGCATAACATGTGGGTAGGGCTGTAAACTGATGTTCCTTTTGGTGGTGGTGGTAGTGGGCAGTTTTAAAAGATTTAACAAACTGGATAGTGTGCGTTTCTCTTTAGCTAAGCAATTCCACTTACAGATAAATCCATTGCAGCGTTGTTTGTAATACCCTAAACATACGAACATTTTTTTCTAGCTTACATTAATTATACTTATTTATAAATATGGTGTTATTACCTTGAGCTTAAGCTAGTCCACCAGTATGACTTCTAGCAACCACCCCCTATACACACACACAATGGGACATGTAAGAACAATCTTTGGGGCTTTTTCAAGGTACCATATTTACTGTTCCAACCTACACTCCCTCCAAGGGTCTAATATTTCTCTCTAGGAATGTGACTCTCAAACTCTCTCTGTGAGAAACAATGCTGCAGTAAGTGGTTCAGGTTAACTGAAATATGCTACATCCTTCAGAGGGTTGTGGTAGATGAAAGGATGAGAATCAACAAGAAATGAAAGGACTAATATTTGTTATCTTCTGCGGCTTTTCTGTGCCAGATTTGTGCTAGTACATTCCATGCATTAGCTCAATTAAGCTTCATAAAATCCCATGAAGTTCAAGCCATATCTTCCACTGTAAAATTGAGGAAGCTAAGGTCAGTAATGTTAAGCAAATTCATGTGGATGACACAGTCAGCAGATGGGAGAGGTAGGATATAAATGCTCATCTGACTTTTCACTGCATGGACCCTGATCAGTTTTTGAAATATTAAATTCACATTTGGCAAACAGTTTTGCAAATCAAATGCACAGTGAAACAGGATCCATATTGAATAGGTTTCAGGTCCTAAGTGAAGATCACTAACATGTGTTCAGTGGTTTAATCATGGCAGCTTCAGCTCTCCTTGGGTCAACATAGATTACCACCCAGTTTTCCTCAGATGGCCTACTGGGTGTTCAAGCACACTAGTAGTTCTCTCTTATGACAGAGGTTAGAGAGACACAGAAAATGGACCCCTACTATTCTACTCTAGGAACAGAATGCACAATAAGACTGTGAGATGGTACAAACGTCACCTTTTCTTATTACTGCAATTTGGTCTTTGTCAGATTGCTTTGCAAATTAGAATAGCTTGTGATATGTGAGCCCATGATCTCCTCTCTGCACCTGAGAAATTGGAGCTATTCTTTTGTCTGAAATCTTCTCTGCAGTTCTGATGGGAACAGCTCACATCTGTTTACCAGGGAAAGTCTAAGAACTTAACTTCTCACTATCTGCTATGTGTTCCTAATGCCACAAGTTTCAGTGATAGTTACTCATTCAAAAATATTAAATTTTAGACTTTCATGGAATGATGCAGAACCCCGTACCAGGTAATGCAATACAGAAAATTTTCTAAATTGCTATCAAAGTAGCATATTTCATTGGTAACATTTAAAATTGAGAGATAATTTGTTGAACTAGAGATGATATTATTTAGGCTAAAATGTCTATGAACTTAAATATGACTGTCTTCCCCTCTTGCCCCTTAGGAATCTTTTAAATTTTTCAAAACATCTTTGTATGTTCTTCCTTTTATTTACTGGAAGATATGAAAATCCAGTGTCCTTGAAATGATATTTTTTGCCTATACTCGAACTTGTTTTCCTTCTAGTTAACTTTTCCCTCACTACAATTTATACAAACTCTTTCTAGTTTTCCCTTGTGAAAACTTCAAAAAACATTGTATCACAATATAAAGTTTGACATAAAGATACATAATAAAAATAGTACCACAATAATATTGGTTATATCAACTTTTCATTTATAAGCCGAAGAATCATTTTCTGTGGCATAAGTGCTTTATTTTTTCAAAAAGATATTTCTTAAAATTTATTGCTGTTGAATATGTTGTGCTATCCTGAGCTTTATTTTATTTGGTAAAATTTTGGAAGGATAGTTTATTGATCATGTTGCTAGGGGGCTTGGGAAAGAATTATTAGACATTTTATTAAATAAACTTTTGAACAAATTTAGGGTCTATTCTTTATTAAAAAATTATCATAACTATTTTTTCTCATTATCAGTAATACATGGTCAAGAGATAAATACAAGAAATACATAAAAGTAAAAAAAAAAAAGAAATATCCCTCTGCCCAAAGATGTCTTAACCTTTATGTTGCCGTTTACGTCTTTAACTCTATACATTTTTATTACATGTATGTTTTCTAAAAACAAACACTTTATTTTGTCCTTTTTGCAACCTATTTCTGACTCACTTAGAAAAAATGTTTCCATATTCTTAATGATTCATTATTTTAAATTAGATCAAAATAGGTTTTTATTTCTTAAAATCATTACCACATAAGAAATGTAGCTGGTATGATCATAGGTGAAATGTTTCAATTTCACGGATTTTTTTTCATCGTTCTGTTCATGGCCCTTTTTACAAAATTTCCAGCTGATTAAAACAGAACCAGGCTATTTGTTTTAGTTCAGGAGTTAGTGCTTTCTCCTACTCTATATAGCATAAATTCTTAAATGCTGAATTCCAGTAATTTCACGTGGGGTTATACATTAAGCTTTCTCTTGCTTTGCCTTCTCTTCAATAAAGTCTATCTTTAGGAAATGAAAATTATCTGCTATCCACAGGTGACCTACTCTCAATGATTCAAGAATAGATAGATGAGTGCTGTTTATTTAGAAGACTTTCAAAATCAATATTTTTCAAAGAGAAAATAAAACATCTCATAGATCCTCACCAAAAAGAATCCTGGTTTTAAAAAATTCCAGCACTTGAGATTTAAGCCATATAGTCAGTTGTGCAACCGATGAAATCTAAATTACTTTTTAGTTTTATTTGATGATAAAATTGTTCAGTTGCTAATTATTTTACAGTAATTCATTTCATAAATAATTTGGCAGTTAATATACAGATAAGGTATCTATTTGAATTCTCATGCAATAGGCTTATTTCCAGGAATTAGTAAATCCTCAGGATATTGATAACAGAATATTATTTTAAAGACATAAGATTATATTTTAATATCTTCACAGATCAATGCTGTATTTATATCAAAAGAATTATTTTATTATTGTAGCTATGTTCAATTACCGTAATTCCAATGAATGAATACATTTAGTTATATTCATTGTCTTAAAAATACTGTATTATATATCTCTAGGGTTTCGACATTTTAAGGGTTATAGGTTTGAGAATGAGGCCTTTGGTTGTGTAAATGCCTGTTTGAGAGACCCACACACATACTGAGTTAAACTATAAGTCAACATCACCCAGGAAGGAGGTAAAACCTTTGGCTCAGCCTTTCCTAACCTATCCATTTAATAGTCTATAATCTTTGTTTTGAGAAAACATAGACATCAATGAAGAGCACTTGATTATAATGTCTTTTAACCCAGTGTGAAAAGCTGTCCATTTGGTTGTATTGGGCATACTACACATAAATAAATGGAATTTTACAGAATTGCCTCAGCTAAAGATAGAAAGCAGGCAGATATCCTCAGCAGGAGAGGACAGTTAGGCAACTCACGAATTAGACAACTAATTGTGTTTTCATAATATTATGAAGACATTATTTCTTTGGTTGTATAAAAAAATCTTTGTTAAGGCTAATACCAGTTGTATGTGAATGATGATGTATTTGAATTTACACATTTAAAATGTCATGTTTTAAATCACACTGCTGAGTATGAGGCTCAGTCAATATCTTCAGTCATATAATAGAGACACATGATTTTAAGTTGAGTGGCAACTGCCCTATACCCTATATATTTATACCAACTATAAATAAAACTGTGATTCAATAGTTTTCTTATTTGTCCTCTCTGCTGAGGGTATAACCTCTGTCTGAGCTTTAGCATACAGAGTCCTCCAACTCAGCGTATGGCGATGGCATCCTTGAAGTTCTCAGGCCGGGTAGGAGTCATCTTTGACTCTCTCTCTCACACACACTCATATCCAGTCCATCTGTGAATCCTGTGAGTTATGCAATCAAAGTATACCTACAACTTCACCTCTTCTTACTCTCTCCACTGCTACCACTCAGGTCTAAGCCACCACAAAGTCTTGTTTGGATTATTGAAAGTGCTTCCTCCCTAATCTTTCTGCTTTTGCCTTTTTACCATCCACACTCGATGCTGCTCACAGCACAAACTGAACCTTTGAAAATGAAGGCAAATCACATCACTCCTCATCTCAAAAACCTCTGCTTCGCATCTCACTGAGGATAAACCCACATGCCTATGGCAGCCTATGGGGTCCTATATAAGTAGCACTTTTCTTCCCTCACACTTCCTTCCTCACACTCTATCCCCCTTTGTCCCCTCTCACCTCATGACTTGTTCCCTCTGCTCCAATCATACTGCCTGGAATGCTCTCCGCTTATATACCTGCATGGCAGAGTCCCTCAGCTCTTTCAGGAATTTCCTCAAATGTCATCTAGTGTGGCCTTCTCAACCACCTTCTTTAAAATTGTAACTACCCATGACCCAAAATATATTTCCCTCTCCAATACTTATCCATATCTGGCATACTTTCTCTTTGATGTTTTTGTGTGTTTCTCAATCCTTCCATTATAATGGAAGCACTGTTGGGGAAAACAATTTTTTGATAGTTTTTGTTTGCTGCTATAACTCGGTGCATAAAACAGTGCCTGGTATATGAATTGTGAATGGACTGTACTTCTACACAGACTTTATGTATGTATAGAAGTATATTAGGTAGCCGATGCCACAACAGAGAAAAACAATCAGCTTGTTAGTTTAGAATCTATATTTCTATTCTCAAATCTAATTGCACATCAATTTAGAAGAGGCCATTGGCCTGGATCTGAAGTTCGGCACATGAAAATGTTGTAAAACCACGCTGATGATGTGAATTAACCTTTACAAAATAAAATCAGCTGTCAATGAATACTTACCACCAAAGGCCGTGTGCTAGACAGTCTGGGGATTTAATGAACTACAAAGAATGCTTTCTCTTTATAATTTAATTAATAAGACAGAAAAGAGTACCTAAAACTATAATGCATAATAAATAATTAAATATTGACCATAGACAAGTCATTTATTCTCACTGGACCATGGTTCCCTTGGTTGTCAAATGTATTTGATGGAAACCAATCAGTGGTTTTTAAGATTTTACTTGTTGAGGTTTTAAGGGCCCTTAAAGAATCTTTTAAGAGCTCCCTTAGAGAATCTAGAGTGGTCATGTTTAGGAAACGCTGCTAAGTATCTGAGCTTCAGGCCCCAGACCTTGTCTATGTGCCAACATCACCCTATATGGGAGGAAGAACTATTCTTCTAACCTCTAGGTTTTTCTGACTGGTCTAAGAATTAAATTGACATGAGAGAGATTAACAGGAGAAAATCAAACAAATTTAATAATATATATACGTGGGAAAAACCCAGAAAAACTAAGTGACTAACCAAAATGGTGGAAGCCACCATCGTAAATACCATCTTCAGCTAAAGACAAAGGAGGATGTTGGGGGTAGTGGTTTTGAAATTCAAAGAGGAGGAAGGCAATGCACGTGGAGATGGAAAAGCAAATGTTTAGTAAACAAATGCTTGCCAGGCCTTGCAAATACTATAGTTATTTATGGTGATAGCTCCTTCCTGAAATAGACCTTCTATCTTAAATTCTTTTAGGCAGTTAGAGGGAAGGTCAAAGTTTCTTCTGGAGTCCTTTGTTTTTAAAAATAAGCCGAAGAGACACTTTTTGGGGTAACAAATTCTGACACCCCTTCCCTGACCCCTTTCAACTGGAAAAGCTCCGCGTATATGAGTTTTACCTGTTGTACTGACACCTAAGAAATTGTTTGAGCAAAGAGAGCCAAGTCCCACCCAGCGAAAAATTAGTTGAAACTATGGCAATGCTCTAGCAATCTATGATTGGTATAATACTTCTTCCATAACCCTTAAAAATGAAAATCTATAACCATTAACGAAATAAAATTACCTCCTAAGTATAATAGGAACTTTTGAGAGGCCGTTTCTTTCAAGTCTCCTAGTTTGGGATTCTGTCTTCAAGTACAAGGGGCACAAGGCCAGCTCTTATTTATTTATTTATTTATTTGTATGAGGAAGATCAGCCCTGAGCTAACATCCATGCCAATCCTCCTCTTTTTGCTGAGGAAGACCGGCTCTGAGCTAACATCTATTGCCAGTCCTCTTCCGTTTTCTCCCCAAAGCCCCAGTAGATAGTTGCATGCCGTAGTTGCACATCCCCCTAGGTGCTGTATGTGGGACGCCACATCACCATGGTCGGAGAAGCAGTGCGTCGGTGCACTCCTGGGATCCGAATCCCGGACTGCCAGCAGCGGAGCGTGTGCACTTCACTGCTAAGCCATGGGGCCAGCTGCACAAGGCCAGCTGTTATGTGAGGATTTCCAAGTCCCGGTCCATTACAGTTGTCTGCAGTGTCAAGACTTATGATTCTCAAAGGTATTTATGATGCCTTTTTGAGGGAGTGACCAGTAACTGCTGTTGTAGCCTTGTGATTCCCCATTTTGGATGACAAAAACGAGAAATAAACAAAAAAATATATATATGTTTTATATCCAGTTCTAATGTGGTTACAGGCATATTAACAACAACAGCAAAAAAGTATGATTTGCTGATGATTACTCTTCCCTGCAGCCCAGAAGTACCCAAGAAAAGGGTAGTAAATTGGGGGCTTGAATAACATTTAGTAAACTAGAGCTGCCTCTTTTTAATTTGAAAACTTCTCAAACATCTGATTAAAAAGGCTTATAAGAATATACTTTCCACCACTGACCACTTTGTACATACAATAAGAAATGTTTCCTTAAACTTACTTCATCTATCTAGTATTTTCCTTCAAAAGTGAATTCTTCATAGAAATTTATAGCTGGTTTATACCATGCTTTTACAAAAGCAATAAATTAAGCCTGATAATTAATAAGATATTTGTTATCCTATCAAGGAAGTCCTAATTCAAAGATTTCAAAAGTATCATAGATTTAAAAAATAATGAACGGAGATGCTATTGACAAGCTGTGAGCACATATTGACCCATTGGGAGTAAGATAAAAATTGTTCCTGGGGGCAAGTGAATTTCAAGAACAGAGAATATGCCCTTTCGTATCCATCTGGGACAGGTACATCTTTTAGAAATGAAGTTATACAAGACACATTAGTTGATGTTTCTCTGACAAAGTTGGCAATGAAGTACCACGAGGGACCCCATTCTTGCTTTCACACGTCATCCTTGAACTGTATCATCCTTGAAGTGTAGATATCACACTGTGTCATTTGTAGTCAGTTGATATTTTTAAATATAGTCTTTGCCCTTTTTAAAGCATGAGAAAAAAACAAATATTTTTCCTAGAATCTAATATATACCTATTTGTGTTTTATATGCCTATATATTTATTTATCCTAAAGAAAGTATCTGGTACTATTTTTCTAAAATGCACGACTAAGGAAGTTTTGAGGAAAAACTATGAAAATACTATATAAATATTTAATGTGTCTTTACTTCCCAATCATATATTTGCCTTCCCTTCATCTGTTTGTGATAAAAGGGAAACAGTTTTCTCCAAGTGACTCAACAATAGATGTTTAATTCCACTCAATCTTAAAAAAAAAAAAGCCAACATTTGAGGATGTGCTCTGTTCTCAGCTAAACTCTTAATGTTTGGACTCAAGAATGACTCATGTTAGCTTTTCCAAAAGGAGTTAATGGATTATTATGGTAAATGTGTAAGTATCCAACATATAAGAATATTCAAGAGAGTAGGGGGGGTCTTGATTCTTGGTCATTCCTGTATGCCCATTTCTAGAAGAGTGTTTCACACATGGTAGGCATTCAGTAAATAGTTGTGTAACATACAGTTGACAAATAGTAGTTATTATACAAACAAAATACCAAGGGGGAAATCAAATCTTCTGAGCAGATATGAAAAAATTTGACACTTAAGCTCAACCTTAAAAAACTCAACACTAGGGTTCAATTCAGCAGTGAAGAAATAAGGTGTGTTTCAGAGAATAATATAAAAAAAAGTAATCACGTATGAAATTGAGGAATGCCAGCAAAGGACAAAATATAGGGCCTGTAAAAGAATATTACTCTAGGATAAAATTATAAGTGGTTTAAAATATAACAAGGAATCACTGAAAATTAATCAGCAGCAGTATGACATGATCAAATGGATATTTTTGAAAAATATGTCTGGTGATAATGTGGAGGATAAATTGAAAAGAAAGAAGACAGCATTTTCAACTGTAAGGACTGTATGAAGAAAAGGAAGCTCTAGGCATTTAAGTTCCCACCACAATTTAGTTGTAAGCATTTGACCCACAGTGTGGCCCTCAAATGATCTGTCTTTCCAATGAAAAAGAATGAAATGCATTTAAGCGTGCCATGATTAGCTATATTTTTTCCTGAAAATGATCCCTTTATGTAAAATAAGTTGAGAACCTCAGAACTAAAAATAATATTTGGCCATGTATCAGAATATCAACCAGGTCATCTCTATTTTTCACTGCTATTCTTTCTGGTTACCTCATTTTAGTAGGATTTAAGATAATTTCTAACAATGATTTATACATCTTCCTTTAGTGTTTTACCTTAATCTGTATTTCTCTGTAACTAAGTGAAAGATATTAATAAATAATAGCTTATCAAATCTACTCCCTCATATAACACAATCAGGAATCTTATTCTAGTATTATTTCTATTGTTAAAAATTATCAAGCTGTCCATAATCAAGCAATGATTTGCCTTTATTTACAGAGAACATATAGACTCGGAAAAGAACCTATAATTGCTAAATAACATTTACCTTTTTATATTAATTTTGATATCTTGGCTAGATTTTTTTGTACTGCACTGGAACTTCATTTTATTTTACTTATTTCACATCTTACACATTCAAATTGATAATTTTTAAAACATTTTTCCCATTATCCATTTTACTTCAAGATAATTTCCCAATTTACCTATTTCAGAGATTAAAACAAATTTACATCCACACTCCCGCTGGACCAGACACAAATGTGGCCCTGTTAAATCAATGATTATTCCTTCAAATAGTCATTTTTAGGAAAAACAATTTGGTACAAATTTTCCAAAAACAACCCCTTTGAAAATGAGAACTTATTTACCTAATCTTGCCTCCTTCCAAGCTAAAACATTTCATAGATTCAGATATTTTTTCCTTTTATTTGTTCTTGTTACACTGAGATAAAGGACTGCCCAGTTTTTACCTTTTCTCTCTTATGGCTTTACCAGTCATCATTTTTTTCCCTCTATCATACAACTGTCAGTCTACAGGAAATAGTCTTCTTCAGCTGTCTAATGCCCAAAATGAAAAATATCAAACTGTCGGATTTTTAGAATCACTTCCATTAAAGCACAATTTAAAATCTAAACACTATATGCCTACCATAAATATTAAATTTGAAAACATAAGGATTTTTGTTATGAAACCTGACTTCTACAAGGAAAACACCTAGAATTTTTAGTTCATATACTGCACTGTAACAAAATCACTAAGGCATCCTTACTAGAGACTATTTGCAAAGATACGAAAAATGTTTTTAAAAAGTTATGGTTATATTACACTGAAAGGGAATTCTATCTGTATTTCTGCTAATCTGTAAGAGCTGTGAAAGTAAATGTCTGTGAGTCCTCTTGCACTGTTTCACCAGAGCCCAGCGTACTGCCTCTGCATGATAGGCACTCAGTATACTTGCTGAATAAATGAATGAACGGATACATGAAAATCAAACTGAGTCAGATGCCATTAAAGCCCATATCAGCATCAAATGAAGTCTGATTGGGAAAGTCATCTGAAGAAAATGAGGTTAGAAGCAAGTTGAAAGAAGGTATATAATGCCATAAAAAGCTGACTGGGCTCAGGAATTCATAACACATTTCCACGTGAATAGTGACTAGGTTTAGTGGATTTCAAGTTCAATTTAATTTTGAGAGGTAAAAATTGCTGCATCCCATCTATACTGCAGAAAGGTTCTTTAGCTGTGTCTTTGCCAATTTAGTACGTATTTGCAAACAGTGTTTCTATGAAGATCAGGACAGAGATAAAAAGGGAGATATTGTCAAAAACCTTCACAACCACTTATGAAGGGCCACTTTTATAGAAATTGAATGTGAAGCCATGCATACCATTAAATCAATTTCTTTGTAGTCCCCAAAGTGTCCTTTCCTCTCCTTTAGAGAAATCATAAATAGCTTCAGCTAATACAAATAGCCCAAAGCCACATTTAGCCTAATGCAGCTTAAATGAGATTTTAACCCTAGACCTTTCTTTTTAAAAAGCTTACTTTCTAATTGGATAGTGCCTTTTATAGAAAATTGAAGGATATAATGTTGATTAGGTTCATACAATGAAGGAAAAGTTGCCACCCTGAGGTCAACATCTGTTGACTCTGAAAATGACAACCAGTATTCACAGTTTGAGATAATGACTGTCTGTGACAGGAGTCATTAACAATTGTACCTCGTAATTTCAAGAAAATTTGTAATAAATGCCAGTGTAGCAAAATCTGAAGGAGACAGTTTTTCTCCCAAAGTGCTTTTTGTAAGTCCTGCCCACACAGCTTGTAGGTTAATAGAGGTGCAACAGTAAGGTTGGACGCAATCAGTTTTGATTGTGGGCTTCTGAGAGCTGGTTCATTCTCATCTTGAGTCCCCTACACAAGAATGCAATTAACAAACAAGTAGCTTAATGATGTTAATGTTTGGTACTCAGAACGCAAAGGTGTTGGATTAATCACGAAGTCTGAATCTGATTCAGGCATAAGCCCTTCTCAATATGTACTTTATTTCTACCAGTCTAACTGCATCTTTGCAGTTACTCCTGAGATGTAGAATGGCTAAGCTTGTGGACACATTGATTTCTGGAGCATGGGAGCCAATCAGTTCCTTTGTGACTATTGGCATGGTTAGCAAGTGTATACTCAGGGTTGCAACTAGAAAGATTCTCTGTGAAGGCAAAAAGTTGACATTTATTTTAATTCTGAGCTCCTTAGAAGCTACCTTTCTAAATTCTTCCTGGATGAACTGAAGCTAAAGTGTTTCTATGAATATTTATTAAAATATTATAGATATAGATGCAGATACACGTATAAACATATCTACGTGTACTCATTCTATGATTTCATTATAGCAACTATTATATTTTTAACCATCAAAAATAATATAAGCTATTTGAAATAAAATCATTTCAGTACCTGGAAAAGTAATAAGCACATGGTATAATATAAATGATTTTGATCTATTTTTATTTCTAAATAGACAACAGACTGAGTACAACCAATTTAGAACTAAATGGAGATAAAATAAACATGCCTATTTAATGTATTTTTCAAAATGTTACACATGCTTTGAACAACAATACAAAGAACAGGAGCATTTACTCTTTCAGAAAACTCTTTGGACAATAGATCTTCCAGTAGATGCAGTCAGAAACATGTTTTAATTCCTTATTCATGAAATGGTAAAAATAAATCCTTCTAGAAAACCTTCTCTGTGTAGTCTGTTCACAGGAAGAAGGAAGAAGTCAGTTTAGCTGAACACCAAAGCAGCAGTTTATCTGTTAGGAAAGTGCAAATTCCAGGGAGTCAAAAAATACAAATTTAACAGTAAATAGAGAACAGAAATGTAGTTTTGGTAGATAAAGATGTTACCTGGGAAAAAAATGAGAAACATAAATCTCAAGTCCAATCAATAAATATATTTATGATACCTTTATAATGTCAAATATATTCCAATTGCTTGAGACAGGGTCATCCTAAAATAGTCTGCACTATTGCCCTCTTAACTGTGTGATGGTTTTGTATTTTAAAAATTATTGAGCGACACATCCTCTGATTTAATAGTGACATTGCAATACCTTTGGCCAAAGGAACTGAATTTAACCACTTTGTTTCTTTCTCTCATTCATTTGCTACTTAGAACTATTTTCTGATTCTTCTACTTTCTTTTAAGATTATTGGCCACATTTTAGGTCTTCTGAAAGCTGCAAAGGGACCTATATATGATTTCCCAGGCTTAGGACCTAAGGCCATTTGACACATTCACCAAGCCCTAAATCTTGCCTCATTTCAGACCCAATGATAGCATACAAGTTCCTTGACTGTGTAACATAAGGTCAACAGAAGTCCACAAACCTTTAGGAAAAAAATGGGTAAACAAATGAATTTTATCTGGTTTAAATTCAGAGCTGCATGAGCAGAAGCAAGAACTTAAATTTCAACATAAGATTAATATCTGACATCCCACAAATCCCCATGGAAAGAAAACATTTAGTTCACATCAGCCTCTCTTCCAGTTAATCATATATTCTCATAGTATTTATAGAACCAGATTTTCCTGGCATCTAAATCAGCCATTTTCTAGAAAACCGTTACAATAAGAGACTTCTTAATTCCAAAGCTCTCAAATATATAATCAGAAAGGAATTCAGGCACAAGAGAATTGAAGTCTACTGATGGGTTAGCAAATGAGGAGAAGGAATGAGGAATGAGGGAGAGCAGAAGAGTGCATATTACCTTTAAGAGTCAAATACCCCCGGGGCCGGCCCGGTGGCGCAAGCGGTTAAGTGCGCGCGCTCCGCTGCGGCGGCCCCGGGGTTCGCTGGTTCGGATCCCGGGCCCGCACCGACGCACTGCTTGGTAAGCCATGCTGTGGCGGCGTCCCATATAAAGTGGAGGAAGATAGGCACAGATGTTAGCCCAGGGCCGTCTTCCTCAGCAAAAAAAGAGGAGAATTGGCGGATGTTAGCTCAGGGCTGATCTCCTCACAAAAAAAAAAAAAAAAAGAGTCAAATTCCCTTTGGATGTCTTATACCTGTCACTTAACCTTATTTTATAGATTTACTGGCCTCTCATTTCCTGTTAGTTAACCATAACTCTGTCTTCCTCACTAGCTGCAAGGTGCCAGCTTTATATATATATATTACCTCTTATACGTAATAGGAATTCAGGGAATGTTTTTGTATTGAATTTATTATAATGGACCTTAAAGATCCTCTAGCACAATGTATTTATTTTTTAAATAATGAAAATGAAACCCAGAGGGAGGATTGTGTTTGCAAATGTGGAAATGCTAGTCAATGGTACTTGGGGCCCAACGCTGAGTCTTCTGACTCTTAAACTATGTTTCTTTGACTTGCACATTCTGATTAACATGATTAGCTCTGCGGTATTCACACTTCTTCTCCCGCTCACTACTACTTTCAACATAACTCACTTTCTCTAAATGTGATTGAAACAGGGAAAATGACATTTTGAAGTCAGCTGTATTTAAGAAAAATAAATACTTTGTGCTAGATGATCTTTAAGGTCCATTCTAATAAATTCAATACAAAAACATTCCCTGAATTCCTGTTACATATAAGAAGTAATATATATATATAAAGCACATAGTAAAATCTATGTGCAAAGGGTGGCAGGCACCTCTGTGATTCATACTAAAAATGCTCAGAGGATTTTAAATGTGTGTTTTATTTAAATTGGTTTGTTTATTATAACATAGGCTGTGATGGTTTTTGATAGGCATGAAAAACAATAAAGCAGATGAGAATAATCTACATCAGATGTCCCTCAACCACTTGGTTAAAGACATTAATCTAACAATTCTCCTCTCTGTCCCACACCAATTTTTCATTGACCCCATGTTCTCTACCAGCCACACTCTCCCCATTTCTTGGCTCCTTTTGGCGGTGAAATTCCCTAAAATTGTTTCTATTCATTTTCTGTGATTTCTCTTACGTTCTCTCTCAAAACTACCGCAGTCAGGCTTTTACCCCATCTCTCCATCAAAACTTGTCAATGTCACCAATGTCCTCCAACTTGCTAAATCCAATGATACAGTCTCAGAGCCCACTTTATTTAATCTTATCGGTGTCATTTGACACAGTTGATCACTCCTTCCTTGATACATTTTCCTTGGCTTCTGGGATACCACATGCTTTGGCTTCCTTCTCTTTCACTAGTTTCTCTTTTTGCCATCTCCTTTTCTCGGTTTTCGTCTTCTTCTGACCTCTTAATGTTGAAGTGCTCTAGGGCTCAGTCATTGGTTTTCTTCTATTTTCTGCCTGGATTCACTCCCTTGTGTTCTCATCCAGTCTCATGGCTTTAAAATAAATATCTTTTTTGGGAATCTTCTAAATGACTCCCAATTGTATGTCTTTAAGCCAGATGTCTCTCATGAACTCCAGACTTAAAAATCCAGCTGCCTACTTGACTTATCCACTTGGATATCCAAAAGACATCTCAAATGCAGCATGTCCAAAAGACAAGTCCCTGACCTTCCTCACCTTCTCTATCATCTTCTTCAGATGATAGCGATCCATCTATTCAGCCACTCAAACTCAAAACCTTGAAGTCATTTGTAAATCCTCTGTTTATCTCATATGTCACCATTGAACACAATAGAAGTGCTATTAGCTCTACTTGCAACATATATTCAGAATCCAATTCTTACCACCTCCACTCCTAAAACCCTGGTCCAAACCGTTGTATCTCCAGCCTGAATTTCAGCAGTAGCCTCTTAATAGGTCTCCCTGCTTTTACTCTTGCCCCTTTACAATCCATTATTAACAAAGCAGCCAGAGTTTCCCTTCTAAAACTTAGGTCATATATATCACCCTCCTTCAATGGCATTTCATTCCATCCAGACTCGACAATGGCACCTCCACATGTGGTTCCTCATTACCTCTTGCCCTTGTCTCTTATTTTCTTTGTTGCCTTCACTCCGTTTCAGTCACGTGTTCCTCCCTGCTGTGTTTTGAATAGCCAGGCATGATCTGGCCTTTGGGCCATTGACTTTGTTCTTCCCTCTGCCTCGATTAATTCTCTCCCAGACATCTTCATGGATGACTCCATCACTTCTTCATGTCTTTGCTCAAATCTCACCTTCTCAATGAGCAACACCCTTGATATCCTAGTTACCTATTTCTTCCCCGATACTCCAAATCTTTCTTTATTTTTTTCTTTTCTTGTGAGGAAGATCAGCCCTGAGCTAACATCTGTCAATCCTCCTCTTTTTGCTGAGGAATACGGGCCCTGGGCTAACATCTGTGCCCATCTTCCTGTACTTTATATGGGACGCTGCCACAGCATGGCCTGACAAGCAGTGTGTCGGTGCTCGCCCGGGATCTGAACCAGGGCCGCCAGTAGCGGAGCGCACGCACTTAACTGCTATGCCATGGGGCCGGCCCCCCGAATCTTTCTTACTCTGATCTCTTTTACTTTTATTCCATAGCACTTTTTACCTCCTAGTATATTAGATGATTTACTTACTGATTATAATTGTCATTTAGTATCTCTCTCTTCCCATTAGAATGTAAGCTCCACAGGGGCAAGAATCTTTGTTTTATTCATTGATGAATTCCAAGTTAGAAGAGAGCCTAACATAATAAACGTATATGTTTTTAAATTCATTGGAAGAGTTAATAAATTTTAAAGAATATATTTCAATATCATAAGACTGTGTTAGCGTATAACCTCTGTTGGAATGCATTAAATTATACATTAAGATAGTGGAAGAATCATGACAACCCCAAAGGAGGTAAAATCTTCCCTTTCATTGAGGTGTATCTTAGTAAGAAAACTTTGTTTTGTTGTTGTAGGCAGAATTCTAAGATGATCCCCTTATCCACACTCCCATACATGTGCTATTCAACCCCAGGACTTCTGAATATGATGGGATAATCACTTTCATGATTAGATTATGTTATACGGCACAATTGGCTTTAAGAAATAAAAATTACTATGAGTGCTGCCGGCCTACAAATAGTCCTGTGAACATATACAAGTTTCCTAAAAGGAACCAGGCACTTCCTAAAAGTGAGAGTTGAAGTATGATAGGGATTCAACAAAGGGGATTCTCTATTGCTGGCTTTGTAGATGGAGGGGGCCAGGTGGCAAGGAATTAAGAATAACCTCTGGGAGCTGAGAGCAATCCCTTATTCAAAAACCAGCAAGAGGGACCTCAATCCTACAAACGCAAGAGCTGAATTCTGTCAACAAGCTGAATGAGTTTGGAAGCAGAATCTTCCTCAGAGCCTCCAGATGATGCAAAGCCCAGACAACACCTTGACTTTGGTCCTGTGATACTCTGAGCAGAGAATCCAGCTATGCTGTGCCTGAAATTCTGACCTACAGAATTGTGAGCTCATAAATGGGTGTTTTAAGCTGCTAACTTGGTGGTAATCTACTACACTGTGATAGAAAACTAATATATTGCACGTTGTTATTTTTTTTACTTCTGCTTTTTATTCTTCTGCTTTACTTTTAAATTGTAAATCACTTGATGGTCCTGTCTTAACCTGGAAAAACTTTCAGAAGCAAGAACTTTTTTTTTTTTTTTGGTGAGGAAGATTAGCCCTGAGCTAACCTCCACTGCCAATTCTCCTCTTTTTCCTGATGAAGATTGGCCGTGAGCTAACATCTGTGCCCATCTTTCTCTATTTTATATGTGGGATGCCTTCCACATGGCTTGATAAGCGACGTGTAGGTCCTCGCCCGGGATCTGAGCCTGCAAACCCAGGGCCACCAAAGTGGAGCACAGGAACTTAACCACTATGCCACCGGGCCAGCCCCTAGAAGCAAGAATTTTTTTTTTTTTTTTGTGAGGAAGATCAGCCCTGAGCTAACATCCATGCCAATTCTCCTCTTTTTGCTGAGGAAGACCGGCTCTGAGCTAACATCCCTGCTGATCTTCCTTCACTTTATGTGTGACGCCACCACAGCATGGCCTGACAAGCGGTGCATCGGTGCGCGCCCAGGATCTGAACCTGGGCCGGCAGCAGCGGAGCACACACACTTAACTGCTTCGCCATGGGGCCAGCCCTGATGCAAGAATTTTTTTTAAATAAGTAATGAAAACAGGTTAAAATAAACATAAGTGAAAATGCCATGTGAAGGAATAGAAAAAAAAAATTAAAGTGGAGCTAAATGACCACATTTTTCCAAAGCACTTGACATTGCATACAGAAATGGACTCTAGCCTCAGCACTCTCAATAATTACTCTTTGACCATATGCAACACATTTAACCTACCTTGACTTTATTTTCTTTATTCATTAAATGAGAGAATTTCACTAAAATAACTCTAAGATTTATTCCTGCTATGAAATTCTATGGTTCAATAATTCTATGGGTCTAAGATAATCTATGATTCTCTATGTTCATATAGAAATATAATATTTTCCATACAATTTAAATATTGAAATTTGTATGTGAAATATTACTTTATGGGTTTGACAACAGACGTTAAAATATGTTGGCACTTTGTAACCTATGAATTGAATCAGTATACTATAAATATATCAGTATGAAGTAGATGCCAAGTAAAGTTTTATTATTTCAAGGAGAGTCTTGCTGTGACCAAGCCTTAACTTCTCTGATGAAAATTTAATAACATTGTTTTGACCACCAGAGGGCTCCCACATGATTTATCTTTGCATTAAAATTTTAAAGAATTATTCAAATTTTGTAATTAGAAATTAGAATGCTGAGGATACCATAATATATCACGAAGCAATATAAATAACAAGGGGCATTTTCTTTTTTGTGTACATAATAATTATAACAAATTTCTTATTTCATATAAAATCATTGAGCAAAGATCCAAATCATAAAGCAACAGAGAATCACTTCTGTACTTTGATGTATGACTTATTCTCAATCACTTTTCCACAAATTTAAAGAGAGATTCTTCTCCCAGACATTTACAGTTATTAAAACACTGAAAAAAGTCAAGATATTTCTGTAGGCTATGGTACTCTAATATGAAATATATAGGCATAATTCATAGTAATCATTAATCTGCCATGCTCATAAGAAAGTCCCTACGTTTACATTTGGTAAATTATCCCAGGATGGCTATATTTTTCTCTGAATGTGTTAGAAACCTACTGAATATACAAATAAAGACTAACCAGCCATTTTGTGTGAAGGCAACAGAGTGAAGTATTTGTCTCCTGACTGAGTCCTGAAACTGAATGAATGCAGAATTTCATGAAAACAAATGAGGTCCTTTTTTATGATTTTCAGGAGAAAATTTTAATAAATTTGCCTTAGGTATTAAGTATAGATTACTGGGGAATTTTAATGAATAACCTCTAATTTGAGAAATCTCTTTGATCCATTGAGAAAGACACAAAAAATGTCATTTGTACATGTATTGGCTTTTATCTTATATTTGTAATGGTTTAGCACCCCTCAGACAAATTTGGATTTTAACTTTACTAAATCCTTAATCTATTAGGTTTCTGTTAAATAGTAACTCTTGGAGTTATACACACTGAAAAGCTGTGCTCTGTTTCTTGGTAGTAAAGAGCTTGCGGTGTATGTCTCTGTGTGTCTGTAGTTGTGTAGTTGTGTCTCTCTATGTGTATAACCCTAGAAAGAAAGTAATATTTTGAAAGTGAGAGAGAAGGGATGTTAGCTATTCTTGACGATAAACTTTTCATAAGAAAGAGAATGATAGGGCCAGCCCGGTGTCTTAGCGGTTAAGTACACGTGCTCCGCTGCTGGTGGCCCCGGGTTCGGACCCAGGGTGAGCACCGACGCACCGCTTCTCCGGCCATGCTGAGGCCGCGTCCCACGTACGGCAACTAGAAGGATGTGCAACTATGACATACAACTTTCTACTGGGGCTTTGGGGAAAAAAAGAAAAAGGAGGAGGATTGGCAATAGATTTAGCTCAGGGCCGGTCTTCCTCGGCAAAAAGAGGAGGGTTAGCATGGATGTTAGCTCTGGGCTGATCTTCCTCACAAAAAAAAAAAAAAGAAAGAAAGAAAGAGAATGATGTTTGAAAATCCTTCCATGGGGTGAAACAAAAACACCCAGTTTTAAATAACTACTATTTTTACCATGCTTGTATTTTTACAAAAAGGACAATAGCACAAGATATTTTGTAATCAAGGCATTGTTTTCTCTTAGCCAGCATAGAAAACTCAAATTAGCATGTTAACTGGCCTTCAATAAACTTTTTTATAACCAGATTGGCCAAATTTAAAGCTTGAGTAATTTCCAGGGCAAGACTTCTCAGAGGCTGTTGATAGTGTCGATGGGGGTTTGATACTACATCTTTGGAGGGCATTTTCACAATGTCAGATTTTAAGGGGTCCATATTCTTCATCCAGAAATTCTACTGCTAGGAATATGCCTTAAGAATTTCCAAAGAAATACTCTAAGTAATGTATAAATAGATTTTTTTTGCAATATTATTTGTGTTTATCAGCTACCTGAACAACCTAAATTTCCAACAATATAGAATTGATTAAATTATTTTACATATATACTGTGGAACACTATGCAGTTGTTAAAAAGTGAGATTGCACTGCATGTGCCAAGAGGGAAAGCTCCCAAAGATATATTATTATGTCAGAGACAAAAAGCAAGATGCATAAAAATATATATAATGGGGAGTATCATCACTTTTGTGTAAATAGTTAAAAGAATGTTTAATAGCTATTTATACATTTTTCTGAAAAACCTCATAAGAAACTCCTGACAAAGGAGGCAAAAGATGGAAAGATGGGTTTTGTGTTTCATTTTTACTTTACATTATGGTTTGCGTTTTTATACCAAGTGCATATATTAGGGTTTTTATTGTTCGACTGATTGTTTTTGTTTTATTACCAAGGATTATCTTGTCAGTAGGATTTTTGGATATTTTCTCTTTTTTATACATACGTCAGCATTAAGACAGCATTCTAATATGAACAATATGGCTCTCATTTATTGAAATCTTATTACACCCCAGGCTAACTTATTTAATCCTCACATAGCCCAATGAGGCTATGTGAGCTATTCCTATTATCCCCATTTGACAGATACAGAAATGGAGCACAGAAAGTTTAAGCAACTAGTCTAAAATAACAGGTGGGGCCATACCACGAACCCAGCTGACCAACCCATAGTCTACACTCTTAAGCTTCACAATCTATTGCACATGCATATATTACAGTACATTTTTAAGACATCAGCAGCCCACAAGTCCTCTTTAAATTGAAAAGAGAAAGTAAGGCAAGCTCTTCAGTGCTCTCTATTCTCTAGCTAACATGTGTCTTTCCAAGGTTGTTTGGTTTGCTCCACCAAGTAATATTTTTTGTGCAGGTGTTTCAAGACTTTATATTTTGCCTCTGTGGTTGATAACCCCTCCCATCTAGTGAGGTTCACCTGAGCACCTGAAAGGAGGTTCAGACAGTGTGTCCTTTAGTGTTTGAAGAACTAGAACACATACAATGCATAGTTATTCTTCTCTTTCCCAAACACCTTCTTTTCTTCCTTTCCTTTCTAGGCAAGCTCGACAAATGTTTATTAATCAATTTGAATTCTTCTAGTGCATGTCCCAGGGCAGGCTATACTCAGAAATTCAAGTGCCAGCTATTCTGTGTTTGGTTTACTTTTGTTTCATCTCTTCGTGTTCTGTTTTCTACAAGATATCTTTAGAAATTTCAGTTTCCTCTGTAAACTTGCAGAAATGAAATGAGGTAGAACTCAAATCTGTACATTTTGCTTTGTGTTAGCAGCCCTTCCGAGAAAAGCTTGGTGATGGGAGGTGTTGAGAGAACTGATTGAAGGATGTCTGGAAATTGTCAACAAATGTCCGTGTAATCCTATCTCCCATGCCAAAGGTAATTGAGAATTGACTTTAGAGTACCAGTTGTCCTGTGAGCCTTCACAGAAATGACTTTGCAATCTGAAAAAAAAAAAAAAAGGTCAAATCACTGAAATTGAAAGATCATCAGAGTTCATTTTTGATGACAGCTGGACAGTTAGAAAAAGAGAATCTTAGATTGAGATTGGCTACCCTAGTCATCTGAAGGATATTTTCCTTTTGCTATTTAATATGATATTTATTGTTGTTTAAGTTGATGATTTCTGCTCAGCTTAGGTGATACTATACTGTTTTGTTCAAGTTCCTTTTCAAATCCAATATTTTCAATTCCACATTGAAAATAAAAGAGTAATAATCAGAGTGAATGTTTCTGGTCTCTCTCTGAGACAAATGCTTTGTAGAAAACATATGAAGTTTTTCATCACCAAAGATATTTATGATCAACTTATATTAGAATTAAAATAGAAGAACGAGACTGTGACATGTTGTCTAGCAGTCAAAAGAAATTAGAATGTTGACGTAAAGGGGGAAGCAAATAATTTGAGATTATGTTTTTATTTGAATCCCAGGTAATTACACAAAAGGTTTGGAGAATCTTACAAAAGCATTCATACAGTACAAAAGCATGTATCAAACTACTGAGAGAGTCAGAGTAAGGAGCCATAAAATACAAAAATAAAGACAGAAGTAAAATTAGTATACAGAAATCCATATCGTATACCTCTGCGCTTCTAAGAGTTAGGCTGCTCATTTGCTTCTGAGCTTCCTAACTGTCCAAAGAAAAATCAGAACATCTTAGACTCCAGTCTAAGATTTATTATTTCCCTATGATAAAAATTAACTGCTTGTTCAGGAGAAGCTTAGCATCTTTGATGATGCTGAGACCAAAAAGAGATGTTTGCCAAGGGTTATCTTAGGAACTTTATGCATTTTATGGTGGACATGATCCATGGAAGCATCTTTCCAATGGTCCCTAACAAGTTTTATATGGCTAACTTTTATATTTCGCTATAAGCTTATGTCGGGAAATGGTATTTCCTCATTTGTGATGATGATGTTCATGACAACTGTCATCAGAACATTTCTTCATGTCTTACTGTACCACTGAGACTTTTTTAAAATAAAAAACATTTGTCTTCTTACCTGGCCAAGCTTGGTTTACTAACTCCCAACATTGAACTGTCTGCAAAATCAGGCGTGTTAGATAGCGCCTGAGAACACACAACTTTGGTTTGCTTCCTGATGAGTTTCTGAAAGTGCTTTCCAAAATGACCTGTCCCAGAAATATGGCAGCCTGAGGGCTACCATCCTGATGGAAGGACGAAGGTGAGTTTTCTTAGATCAACACAGGATTCACTACTCTGTACTATACCCCGCATCATAGTGGCTGGGCCCCTTTTCATCTCCACCTTCTTATGCATTTGTATGGCTGAACAGAGCCTTCTGAAAAAGGAATTGCAAGGACCATGGTGACACCTACACGGATGCTGGGTAGCCTAGTCCTCAGGATATTCTTGTAGTTTGAATGTTGAATCTAGACAATGCTGCCATTTTATATATCTGTGTTCATGAAATGACTTTCTACAATGTGCGGGGTCTAGGCTGAGTACTGCAGAATTACTAATGTATGAGAGATGCTGATCTCATCTCCAAAGGTGATGAAACATATTTGCAAATAAATGTAGCACAGAGAAGTATATGACAGGTGTCACTTAAGTGGTATATACAAAATGATCTAGAAATCAGGGAAGAGAAAGATCATTACCACTGGAGGTGATGGCTGTAGGCTCCGTGAAGGAAAACGAATTTGAACAGAGTCATGAAGCAGTGATTCTCAAACTTTAGTAAGCAAAAAAAATCAACTATGGAAATTTAAAAAATTCAAGTTTCAAGGCTTAAGCCACAGAAAGTCAAATTTACTATGCTTTGAATGAGGTTCCAAAATCAGAAATATAAATAAGTTAGGTGACACTTCTATGCTATTCTAACAGCGGCAGCAGTCTTATTGGGAGGCAAGCTGGCTTGTCTTAAAGCTTGTTTGCAATATTCCCTTTATTAGACAGAAAAAATATCAGCTTATGGTTCATGTCCAAGATGAGGGGTGAGAGTGAGGTGGCTGATAGTCTGCCAGTGCTTTGACAAAGAAGGAGTAAACAGGTAAATTTAGGCTAGTCCTTGACACTTGTTATTCTATGTTAAGAAGTGCCTTGCCATTCTAAATTGAGGAGTTCTGAAGTTAGTTAACAGAGGGCAGGGTGTTCATTAAGTAAAATATTTAAGCAGAGGAGTGATAGGATCAGATCTGTGTCTAGGAATTTTTTTTTCTTAAATGTTATTTCCATCCCCACTGATGTATTGATTTTTCAGAATAGATCCCTTCTTCTCAAGGGTGCTGTGATTACTATGATGCACCCCGCTCCCAACAGTAATAGTGATTGGCTACAAAATACAGACAATAAATCTGATTATGAATATCTGTACTTAGACTCTGATCACCTTGGAAACCACTTCCTATCAAAATAGGTTTAGCCTCCTGAACTGGTTAAAATTCAGGGAGACTCAAATCTTGACTGATTATTGGAAGAAGAGAAGCCACACATAGGTTGTAATATTGTAGAGGAAGCTTCATGAAAAGAACACCTGAATTAGGGTAAGTGGGGATCTTCATAGCTAATACAAATGACATGAACCTCCATTACACACAAATGTTCAAGAGAGGCCATAAAAGGCACCAAATAACATCAGAGATTAAATTATCTGAGAGACATCATTTAATCTAGAAAATGCTGGAATATTCACTTTCTAGGCTTCTTACTTGGTCAAGTTCATTACCATAAGTCCCAATACTCAGTGTGTCTGAAGAGGAGAAAACTTGTGCTTTTTCCACTTCAAATGACGATTTAAGGGGGTGATTTTCACCCACAGTATTTGCTCACCCACCCAGCATACTAACGCACTCTTTCAGTCAGCAAGGCCTTTATTCTTAATGTTACTGTTTTACTTAAGAGATAATGTCAAAGAAATTGAACGTTGTGACTGGGTAATGGTCTCCCGCTGCAAGATAAATGCTTAGGCATTTATTGAAAATAAATGTTGGAGTGAAGCCAAGACATTTATTTTTAAAGTAGAAAACTATTTTCTAGTCACAACTTTCAGTGCCAGAGACATTATAGCTATCTTACCAAACGATTTTTTAAGTAAATTGAGATCACTCAAAGAGAGCAACAGAATACCTAATTTGGTCTCACCTATCTAACAGGTAACATTCTGGTTTCCTTTCTACAGATACCAAATCAAATTTAAATATGCTATTTGTTTGGTGGGGAACATTGAAGGAGTGCATTAACAACATATTCAATCAACTCTCTAGCTTGATTGTACAGCCTTGATTTTTGCTTTTTTAAATAAAGTGGATTTGAATATGCATGCTGAAACAGAAGCATAAAATTTTCTGATGCATTACTGAATTTTTTTTTTCCACTTTATAAGCAGGATTGGTTACTGATACCTTTATGATGTGTCTGAAAGGCTTGTAAGCAGTAACTTAGGGAGCTTTTAGCAACAAAGCTAATGAGTTGGGATCCAAGGTAATGATTTTGATTCTTCCAGTCATTATGGAGCACTGAGAGAGAGCACTATAAGTGAATTTCAACAAACACTAGTCACACTTTTCCTCAGTGTTGAAATTCAAAAGAATACCATTTAACCTGACTAGTTATTAATGGAATTTAGAAGCAACATGAGTCAAGTTCTCACCCTCTTCCCCAACATATGATGCTATAAACTTAACTTATAGTCACATTCATCCCGTGATATAAAGTAACTCCATAGATATTGCCTGTTTTTTTTTTTTCCTTGCCATTCTCTGAAATAGCTAAAGAAAAACAAAAATTTATAGCTGGTATAGGCTTAACAGAAACACAACCTCTGCATCAGCATAAACAGTAGGGGCCACTCAGCAAATGGTTTTACCTCGAAGGATGAAAAAGAAAATAAAGACATATTTAACGTTGAAGTGAACAGAAATTGTTATTCCTCATTTGAAGATTGTGTTATAAGAATGCTATTGAGGCTAAACACTTATATGTATGCATATATATGTGCTTTAAAGGATTAAAACATATTTAATAAAATATTATAAATAAAGATCATCAGTGGACACAGTTAAAGAGCATAGAGTTCTTTACCTGCATACATGTGTGCTTAAGAACAACCAGAGAGTTACACACTTGTACTTGGCATTTTAAGTGACTTTAAAGAAATCTTCCATCTTTTCACGTTTTAGAAATAAGCATCACTAATTAAGTACTTATAATTACTTTATAGATTTGTTTAATGGTTGAGTAATTATTTTTTATAATTATTATGGTAATATCTTTGTGCAGTTTTTACACATCCCTCTCATTAATTAATTTTGGTTGCTTTTCTTTAAATTACTTCTTCTCAAGGTTGAACTTTATTATATGTGACTCGTGATTATTGACTCTCCCATATTGCTATTTTATTTTAAATTTATGTCTGCTATGTAATATCCTTTCTTGAATATCTGGAGGAATGTTTTCTTTCATTAAAAATAGCATATTTTTATGGCCCCGGGGCCTGGTGGGTGGGGTCATGCACTCTGCTTTGGCAACCCAGGTTTGCAGGTTCGGATCCGGGGCACAGACCTACACCACTTGTCAGCCATGCTGTGGCAGCAACCGAGAAAGTAGAGGAACATTGGCACAGATATTAGCTCAAGGTGAATCTTCCTCAGCAGAAAAAAAATCTACATCTACATAGTCACCATGTTAGAAGAACATTTGACTCCTTTAGCCACCTTAGGAGATTATAGCTAAAGAGATATAGTCTACATTTCAGATTTGTTTTTAAAAAATTTATTTTCTGGGGCTGGCCTGGTGGTATAGTGGTTAAGTTCGCATGCCCCACTTTGGTGGCCCAGGGTTCGCAGGTTCAGATCCCAGGTGCAGACCTATACACTGCTCATCAAGCCATGCTGTGGTGGTGTCCCACACACAAAATAGAGGAAGATTGGTACAGATGTTAGCTCAGGGACAATCTTCCTCAAGCAAAAAGAGGAAGATTAGCAACAGATGTTAGCTCATGGCCAATCTTCCTTACACACGCAAAAAAAATTTATTTTCTACCTCTGTTCTGGGGAACCAGTGGAGCCATAGCAATACATGAGGGAACCTCCAAAACATAGCCCCCATTCTATTCTCCTCAAGAGCAGAATTTCCTTTGCATGTTGAACTTTCACCTAAAATTTTACTTCAATAAAGAGTTCCACCATTGATATTATGGAATAGAGAATAAATGGAATAAAGAAATACATTGAAATATTATAAAGACACTCTGTAGAGAAATAGTAGAAATACTTATGTAATAGTTTATGTAGCAGTTACTCTATATCTATTAACTTATCTAATCCTTATAATAACCTTCTGACATCATGATTGTTCCCATTTTATAGAGGAGGAAACTAAGGGAAAGAGAGTTTAAATAACTTGCCAAGATCATACAACCGGAAGGTATCAGGATCGGGATTTGCATGTAGATAATGTACCTCCAGAACCATGATCATTTTAGCCTCGTACTGATTTAGCCAGATGCGATGACTCCGGAGATTATAATTAATGGTGCAAATTCTTTAATATAGTAGCGATTTCTAAGGAAGCAATTTTTTATAATATGTATAATGAAAGTATTAAATAAAATTTTATTTTATGAGGAAATTTGGAATTCAAGAAAAGGCCCAAGGTGCATGTGTAATGCGTGACCTCCCAGCCATCACCCAGACTTGAGCCTTTGCCTCTGCCTTCTCCGCCCAAGACTCACAGTACTCAGCTTAACAAAGAACTAGAGCAGCGACCACTGAAGGGACATGTGCAGAAGAGGGGGTCTGAGCTCAGGAGGTAGCTCATGGGTAAGATAATATATTATTACTGAATTAACTGAGTTCAATATTTAAATGTTTAAAAAAAGTATATTTCTAAATGCAAGCTCTTATCATTACTGAAAAATATTCGTATGGTAGCCCACATGAATATTTTGACCTAAAATTAGCTTTTGTAAAATTCTGCTTTGAGAGTCAAAGTCTCAAGAGAAGTCCTTGAGGAAGCACTTTCCTGTCTGGAAAATCAGTAGTAGCTTGTGGCTCCTGGTGGGTGGCGGTTCAATTTACCAACTCCAAATATATGAAGTCTAGGACATAATTTTTGTCCCTTATTATATCTTCTCCTCCAGTCCCCCAAGTCCCTTTATCAGTAACAAAGTAGTTTTCTCAGAATATCCTCTGGCTTTCCAGCTAATTCTTATAAAGATTTTTCTCATTGATAGAATTAACAATATATATCCATTGTCCCCTATAAATAATAACCACATGTACACCTCAGGTTTTTTTCCTAATTATGGTGTGTTTCAAATACATAAATAAATAGGAATTTTCCTCTTGAATGAAATGTAAAACTTCATCAGAATAAAAAATATTAGATAGGTTAAGATCACTGGCCCTATTTTGGGTTGTGTCTACTACATAAAATGTTTAACTTTTTAATTTTTTAAAAGTTAAGCTGAATTTCAGGATACAAAATCATTGTTGTGGAGACCTTCCAGGTATCTTCTTCTTTCTGCACTTGTGAATTTTCGGCATGAATGCAAACTGAACATAAACATCACAGTGCAATATATGTACATACATACATATATGTATATATATATATCTACACATACACATTTCATTCATTAAAGCGAGTTAGGTTCCTTCATGTAAGTTCAGATCTGTTGCCAATGTAATAAAATATTCTTCATAGAATTAATGCACTTGCTCATTTCAGAGATGGGCATTTTCAGCATGGTTGGTTATCTAGGAGATATTTATAGCACCTTACGATACGTATCATTGATGTGTGCAAGCTCAATTAGGAAGAAAAGTGAGGAGTTTAATTTCCAAAAGAAAGTTGGAATGTTCTCCTGGGAATTTAGATAACTTATCTCTTCTTATTGGTATTGGGCCATAAATAACTTAACACAGGAAATAACCAGTAGCTGGAAATTGGAAGAAAAGAGAAGCATCCTTTCCCCTTTCATTTCATCTCTATTTTTAAAGGGAGTATATTTGTTTCACTTCATTTCACAGACCTGCAATCCTCAAAGGCAAAAAAAAAAAAGTCCCTCCTGTTCATGATTTTCCAATGGAATTTTTTCATAACATTGCTTGTTTGAGATAATGTTTTATCTGATTTTATTGACTCTGGAAAATAGTTTCTCCATTGCATCGAACTTTGATATTTGCAGTTACTTATATTGTTATGTTGTGTAGACTCAAATATCATTTGAAGAAAAGTCAGAGACATGCAATTTGTGAGAACTCCTTTGGTGGATACTCAGGTAATCAAAATTTGTTAAATAGCAAATACTATATCAAGATTCCTGAAGTGTTTCCATAGGACTCAGTCTTCCCCCAAAGCTATGCTTTTTCTTTAAGCAACAAGTCTATTTCCTCTTGTGTACGTGTAAAGAATCATGTATCTTCCATTTCTTTGACCAAATTAGAAAGCACAGAACTAAAATATGCATCAAATCCTTACCTAGAATGGATTTTATTTACAAATATCACCCCTGTTTGCATTTTTCTCCCTGCTTTTCCTTTCAACCGTGTATCATCATCTCAAAAAAAATAGTATACAAATTTATTTTCACCGTCTTCCCTACCTCTTTTTAAGTTTCAAGTAAAATGGCACAAAATAAGCTGGGACCCAGGAGAACACTACTTGGAAGTGTGTTATAATAAACTAAATGAGTGAGTTCTAACAGGCAGCATAGTGTAGTATTCCTTGACTACCACTTGACCATATCTCCGAATCTTTTCATTATTAACAAGAATATTGTTCAATATTCCTGTCATCTGCATGCTACTGAAAGACTGCATTTTCTTAAATCTTGAAATGCTTCCTTGAGAATTCTTCCAGTCTACATATTATTATTTTCCTATGCAAGTACAAGCAGATATTCCTTAATCCAGGAACAGGTACAAGTAATAATCATTCCAGAAATCAGTTTCCAAATCAGATCAGTTCAAGGTAAGGTTGGGCGCAAGCACTATCGTCCAAGGTCTAAACTCAAGGTCAAAACCAGGATGTCAATGCAAGTGGGTCAGCGGAGCAGTCAGTGGAAGTCCAAAGCCCTGAGTCGACAGATGCCCATCCAACGTCAACAGACCAAGTGCCAGAAAACCAGGCTGCTGATGGCTGTTGTGGAACATGAGCACTGGATGGAAATGTAGTCAGTGAGAATTGGGGTTCACAAGGGAGAAGATGAGATACTAGCCTACGCCTGGGCCCTGGGGAGGTACTGAGGTCACAGTGGAGCAGCAACTGAGTCGAGTTTCTGACAAAGGGCTTCTTTTAGAGCGCATGTGTCTAAAGCGACACTCCTCTCAGGGCCTTGAGTCAAGCTGAACCCACAGATGGAGGTTAAGTCGCACAGCTGCAAGGGTGAAAGGCCCAAAGAGCCAGGAAGAAAGTCAGAAACACCATCTTTTCCTTAAATAACCACAGTCTACAACTATAATGTATGTTTTGTGATGTACTTACTTATTAAAGTTTTATTGTCTCTTTCTTGATTTGAACAGCAACGGGCAAAGAATTTTATATTTTTCTTTAAAAACACGTTCACATACATCTATTAATAGGAAAAGATTTTATGTGTATGCCTCATTCTGTATTGACCATAATGAAGCTTGCAAACTGTATATATTGCTAGAAGTGTTGAATGCATTTAGCCTCTAAATTTACTCTTATCATTTTTGTCACAAGTGATTTTTTTCTCATGATTAGTCAGGTAAAAGAACTATATTTTTTAACCACGAATCTACTAGCTCAAGAAAAATCATTTATTTACCAAAGAAATTAATATTTATCTCTAAGTTAATATTTCCTTTTTACTTTGAATTCTGTTGGTATTAATTCCTATTAGTAAGGAAATATAATTGTTTTTGCACGATATGTCTAACAGCTTTCCAGCTGAGGCCGACCCTATTTAATTCATAGCTCTTTGGTCCTAACAGATATTGAATTCTGTGCTATGTATTCACTCACAGTGTGATCAGACACCCGCCAAGTCTCTAGCAGTAATTAATATATTACACGGGGATAGATCCTATTAACGGAACAACTTTGAATAATGCATTTCAGGTTAACTACTACTTGCAGCTTCCTGTGGCATTCCTATATTTGAACCATTTCTTGTGAAGCATGATAAGTATAATTAAAAGGTTAAAAAAGAGATTTATACAGTCACAAAATAATATAACTCCCTTCTAAAGCAATCTTCAATGTTCTGAGAAAATAAATTGGTTTCTTCATATTATAGTCTTAGTTTTTCACTCATTATCTTATTTTACATGTAGTATCCTAGACTCTCTGATGTAACATCTGTTTTTCTCTCTAGATTGAGAGGCATTTATTCATATATTGATTATTGGCTGTTAATTTTCTTTCATCTTGATCAATCATCCTGGTAGGTCAGTATCACTTTACTATATTTTGTGGTTTTTTAAAGTGCATTAGCTCAAATTAAGTAGGTTATTTTTCACTCCTTCCTAGAGTGCCATTTATCTGGCTCTCTTACTGAGACTTTGTATTGCTAATGACTTCTCACAGTTACTCTAATTTTGAAATAAATTTACATACTGTTTATCCAATTAGAGTATGTTAGTTGCTGAATGATAAAGGGCTTCCAAAGTAGATTAGTAATTTTTTTTTCAAATCTTCATATTTATGATCATATGTATTGATATAGACTGACCTAAAACAAATGATATTATTATATTTACTGTACTCCAATTTGGTACTAAAAGCTTTCATGAAGATGTTTCATTGCTATGGCCTCAAAGTGGTTAGCATTTTTCATTCTAAAGTAATTAATTGGGGTGACAAGAAATGATCTTAAGATTTTTGAGAACCAACCATACAATTAGCTAAGTAAGGAAATATTCATTTGGTATCTGAAGTGCTTCCTACCAATCCAGTTGGTATAAATAATTGAGTAAAACTCCTAGACCATTTGATAAATACCTTTTATTTATTCAATAAACATGTTTTAAGGAAAAACTTCATGCCAGGACTATACCAGCCACTTGGATATAGAGATGGATAAGACACAGTGTTATTCCTCAAGTTAACTCCAGCTTAAGTAATGCAAAAGCACGCATTCAAAAGAAGAGTGAGCAGGAGGGAGAGAGGGAGATGGAGAGGCTGAGAAAGTGAAGAAGACAATGGAAAGAATGGAATTACTAGATAATACAGAAGAAATTCTGACAAATTGATTGCTTAGTGGAATTTCTGAATTGTTTGCCTGACAAGTTATGTTTTTATCAGTAGGACAGTCACGTGCTTGCAATAAAAGTTAGTCTAAATCAATCAAACAGATTGCATATATAGATATGACAATGTTAATATTCTACAAGTCATAATTTCGAAACCAAAATATAATCGTTTATAATAAGGTACTGCTGGGTTCCTTTAGTTTCTTTGAGCTAAAAGTAAAGTCATCATGAAATTGAAACATATTATGGAAGAAATTAAAAAATGTCTGAAAATTATATTCATCTTGCTACAATCTGATTTAGAACATAGTTCCAGAGGGACAACGCATTCTAAAGAATGGAATTCTTAACAAAAGAGAATATGCAGGGAAGCCTATACTCTATTGAACTTTGTCTTCTGAATGTGAAGCAGCAAGAAATTTAACATAAGAGTAATTCATTGCACTAGTTCTGAGTGTTACTCCAGAGGCTTTGATGAATGCTAAATAAACAGGAAATTAGCAGCTTTTCTTTAATGATCCTTTGTTGTTGTATCACAGTATTTTTCAGATGTACTTTTTTACTTGAATAGAGCAATTTGTGCATGAAACAAAATAGTCTTCTGAATAAATACATAGGATGTTGTTTTGATCAGTTATCTGTTCTTAATGCATCTGTTTCTTTGGCAAGGAAAAGAATATATGAAGAAAATAAAATCCTGCAGCTTTAAAATTATTTATGGCTGCATTTTATTACATCATAACAATCCCTAGCTATTTATTTAGTACCTTAAAGGGGCAGATTATGAGGCAATCTCGACCCTTGATGGAGAAGCTTATAATATACTTGGTGAGGGATGTCCCATAGGGAACAATCTGAAGCAAAGGAACATTGTCCAGGAAGTTGTTTGTCCTTAAGGAAAGCCAATCCGTTACCCAGAAAGTTCTCCAGAGAGTGGCATTTTTTCGTTTGTTTGTTTTGGCAAAGTCACCACAGGACAAGTCTTGGCCCTCAAATTTGCAGATTCAGACATTTTGTTTGTCAGGTTGTCCGTCAGTTATGGGTAGATTCATATTAAACAGATTCACAGAGACTAGTATATAAAACCAACACTTTAATTATTAATTTAAGATGACAAATATAACTCTAAGGAAAACATTCCTGGCTACCTGGGAAGAAAATTGTGACTAGGAGTCTTCTGCGTGTGCATGAAATTAGAACAAGAGGAATTAGATGATCTGAATGTCTTCTGTTATTGATCTATAAAGTTCCTTTCTGAAAACCGGCCTAGGGCAGAGTGCCGTCTGCCATCCGGAAGAGGAAACACACTGCCAAGAACTGCCTAGGATTTTCCCTTTTCTGGCTTTCACTGCTGACCAAACTTTGATAGATAAATTGTTTCCATAGTTATGTTGGTTGGGGGACGATGTCACATTTTGTCACTCAATGGTGGTACCATATATTTCTGTCCCAATCCCTCACTTATTTCATAGTTTCACTCTCATAAAATATTTCTCTTGTCCTATTTTCAAGTTCTTTGGGAAAGAGACAGGAGGGATGTGCCAGTGACCCCCAGAGCTGCCTACTGTATTCCATTCAATAGACTTTTTCGGCAGTTTATTTTGTTTAAAAAAAACTGCACTAAAATGACTCATAGATCTTGACATATGTTTGAAAAAAAAAGTATAGCTATTATAATGTATTCTAAATGTCAATGAACAGTATGATGATGATAGTGGGTAAGCTACCTGCAAGGTCAATGTGCAACAACTCAAGCCACACACCCCGTGAACAGTTTAGGATTCACAGTTTCTAGAAGTTGATAGAGAAACATCCTTCCCTGTGTATCAGGGCAGATGGGCAAAGGATTCTGCCCTTGAAAAGATGTGTGATATTTTTATATCTGTATGACCAACATCATCACATTCTTTCCAGAAAAGCATCAAAGCCAAACATTTGTAAATCTCTCCGGAGGGAGTAGTTTTAGAAAGATACATCGAAATCCTGACTTAGTTTTTCTTATAAAGAGGTCACAGAGATTATATCTGTACGTGATAATGAAAGCTGCAGAAGATGTGTGTGTGTGTGTTATATCTATAATGTGTGGTTTTTATATATACATTCTCCTACTAAAAACTTAGAAAATAAAGTTACTATGATATTTATACCTTTTCTGTAGTTCCCTTTAGATCTTGAAATTTCGAGTTGAATTCCAAGCAGCCTTCTAGAGTTAAATTTGTAAGTCTTCTCTTTAATATCTTTGTTTTGAGGTGGTGAATTTTCTTTTTCCCAAAGTTCCAAATTCTTTGATTTCTCATTCTTTTTTAATGAAAGGGATGTTGCCCAAGTATATAGGCTCTCCTATTATTATAATCAAATATTATGTTATTACACTCTTGTGAATACGGATTTGGCACATTAGATTTTATTGGACGCTGAGATCTTTTGTGGCAAAAGTCCAATTTGCCTTTAAGTTTAAAGGTCTACTTTTTTCAAGTTTCTAGGGCCTTATTCATAAAAAGAGAGGATTGAATTAAAGTTGTCTCCAAGGTCCGATTCACTTCTATGCTTCTTGGGCTAAAAATGAATGAGAAAGGGATAAGAAAGTAAAAAGCACTCAATATGTGATTGTAATATAACATTAGGTCAAAATAATTTATTATTTTACTTTAACTTTGTTAAATACCTAGGGCCTGTATATTGACTCTTTAATTTAAAATAAATGCCATGTTTAAGAGACTATTCCAGAAAAGACCAATTCAAGACTTACTAGGAAAATGTTTTCGCTGAATATAAAAAGTGAAAAGATGAGTTTGTTGATATCTATTGTAGACTGTTTACCTATTAAAAACACAGTAAGGAATAATTTTTATGACTATAAAACTAAAAACCCTAATGATGGATTCCAAAATTGCCTTCTGTCCTATTCTTTGTTCTAAATCTAGTTTTCTGGTATTAATATTCAGAGTTTATCTTTCACCAAAAGAGTCTAATTATGGAAGAATGATCAGATTGGTGATGAGTAATTCAACTGGGGATGAAATTCTACAGGTAATGTAATATGAATTGCAATCAGGAATGACAATGACTTTTTAAGGCTTTTTCAAACTGCTTATTTGAGTCTAAAATAGCAATGTTAACACAGAATATCAGGCAGAAACCAAATTTTCAGTTGAAGCAATTTTGTCACTGGGGAATATTAATGTTATTCTGAGAACTGCAGTTGACTACAAGATGAGCATATATTAAAAGCATATAGACTAGTGGAGTCATTGCTTTTGAAACAGATGCTTATTACTCATTACGCAAGCTGAAACATAAGATCGCATTTCCAATTACTCTGCCTTCACAAGGGTTTCTTTTAAAATTATTTTTACTACCTGTTCGGCTCATATACCCATATTGGTAGGCATCTAATGTTGTTTTCTTGTCTAGTATCATTTACTTATTCTAAAGTTACCTTGGGGAATCTGTATTTTCTCTGTAATTCTGACCAAAGCAACATGGTTGGGATGAGGATAATAATAATAACAGCAATGATAATAATAGAAGCTAATATGTTTTGAATAATTTTTGTGTGCCAGGCAGTATGCTCAGAGATTTGCATATATTATCTCCTGTATCTACCCATGAGGAAGGTACCATGATTAGATCCATTTTACAGACTGAGTAAACAGAGGCAAAGAGAGATAAAGAAACATATTCATGTGCAACTATGATATACAACTATCTACTGGGGCTTTGGGGAGAAAAAGGGAAAAAAAGGAGGAGGATTGGCAATAGATGTTAGCTCAGGGCCAGTATTCCTCAGCAAAAAGAGGAGGATTGGCATGGATGTTAGCTCAGGGCTGATCTTCCTCACAAAAAAAAAGAAACATATTCAAAGGTCATCCAAGATGGTGACATAGGAGGCTCCTAAACTCCCATCCTCTCACCAACACACCAAATGTACAGCTACACACGGAGCAATTCCCTCTCAAAGAAATCCCGAAACTAGCTGAGCAACTCCTTCACATCTGGTGAATGAGAAAATACCCACATCAAAACGGGCAGGAAAGGCTGAGACACTCTCTTGCCGTAAAGCCCAGCACCAGCACAGCGCTATATGGTTGAGAGGCAACTCTCCACTCCCAGCTTCTCCCTAAGGAGTAAAGGGGTTGGACCCCCACATTTAGCACCCTAGCTTTTAATACTTCCACTCATGGGATGGGTGCCCAAAACACTTTGCTCTGGAAGCCAGCGTGGCTTGCGTCTCTGTGACCCACAAGACTGTAGCAAACAAAGGAGCAGTTGTTAACAGGTGCAGAGGTGCTCACTGCAGCACCCCCCCCAACCACACCCCCAGGGCTGAGTGCTGATTTATCATTTGTACCCAACGTAAGCACTTATTTTATTGTTTCCATCAATGTTCTTTGTGTTTCTTGGTTAATTTATGTATGAGCTGTCTTAATTGTAGTACAGGTATGACTGAGATTATGCCTTTTATTTTTAAGCAACTATTATTGAATTATCTGGGAGTTAGCTTTTAAGAAATTAAAAAAAAATTTAAATGAAACCTAAACCAAAGTATACATTATGGACGTATACACTTAGGCATATTCTTTCAACACTTACCAAGTTAAGCACTCTCTGAGGCCTGGGCACTGTTGGGAGCCTACACTAGTTTAGTCATACTTGCTCCCTCTCATAGAGGGTCTAATCTGGCGGACTGAACAACTTTGAGGATTGAAGGGACTTTGAAATATAATAGTTCATATACACTTCCTCCCCTTCACCATTAGATGCTCAGGTATTTAAATAATATGTACCACTTCTCTTAAAAGATACACATGGCAAATACTTTCTAATTTCCTAATTATCTCATTCACCATAACTATTTTCTAGCCACATCAACAAATTAGTGGTTTTCTTTAGTTTTAGTGTGTTGTTTTTGACATCGTATGAATGTATAATAAAATAGTTGTAAATATTAGAGTTGGAAGTTTCCATCAACTGTCTGTGAGCTAAGTCAAAAAACCAAGTGACCTATTCAAGATTGTACAGCGTGTCAGTCAGACAACTGGAATCAAGTCCCAGATCTTCACATTTCCAGGCTAGTGCTTTTTTATTGTGTGACAAGTCCTGTGCTCCCCTGCCCCACATGTGTCCACTGATGATTGCAGTGAAGAAGATTATACATATCTCCTGGTTTCTAAGTAGCCCAAATAGAACCAAAGCTCTGTTTGTAGTTTTCTCCAAACACTGTCCAGTGGGACTCCTCAGTTTCTGCCAGCTCAGACTTCTTACTTTCCCCTAAACAGGCCATGCTCTCCCTGTCTTTATTCTCTTCCCTTCTCACACACCTGTTCACATTCTTGCTGCGTGGACTTTGTATACATATGCCCTTAAAAAGCCTTCCTTCTGCCTTTGTGTTACTCTATATCCACTATTTTATGCCCTTATTCTGTCTTGTCCACAAAGCCTTTTTTGATTATTTCGGCCCCCACCAATCGTTCTTTTCTGATTATGTATTCTATATCGTTCCTCTTTCAGATGTGCTAATCTTGCCTTCCCAAGTATATTTCAAACATCTTTGTAGCCAGAAATGTGGTCTTTACTTCTTTTGTGTGCCTCCTCAAGAACTCACACATTTAGTAAATGCTTGAAGGGCACCCTGTTGCATTGATATGGTGTCCTACTCATGCTTTTATGATACAAAAATACCTAAAAATCACTTTAGGTCACTTTTACTTCCTTAAGGTTAAACTTTTGAATAATATTAAGAGTTCCTTTTAGAAATATCATAGCACATGTACGCACCCAATGAAAGTATCAGGAATTGAATTTCCACATGTAATTTATTTTACTTACAGCAGTTTGGGTTTAATTTGACAACTCTGTCATTACAACTACCAAAAAAAATTCCTTCCTCTGTACAAATGTATTTCCATATTTCCATCTCAGTATAAGCACAGCTGTGAACCAATTACTTCAAAGTTCAAGAGCTGGTTGTTTCTATCCTTAGCATCGCTAGAAAATGTTGAGCGTAGTCCTAGGGAGAGACTCCCAGGCTCAGTATAAAGAAGGTTTTTTTCCTTATTTCTTATTTTTTTATTTTGTTTTCATATCCAGCACAAATGGGACACACTTTCTTTCCTGTACTATCACATTTATTTTCTATATTTGGTACAGAGTGATAATAAGTATCTGCTTTGCATACTCATTTGAATATATTATGTGGTTGTTTTTTAGTTATTGATAGCAACTAGATAAAAGGACATACACTGTGTGGCATATAGATCAATCTGTTTATCTGAGGGCTAAATACTTCCCCAAGCCTTCTGCATTGTGAATGTGAATATGCATGTGAATATGAAAAACAAATACGGATGCTTTACCTGCCCTTTCTGGAATTGATTACACTCTGACCCTCTCCACACCTGCCCATTGGCTTTCACCATCTCAGAGAAAGAAAAACAAATAAATGACTGATACAAACATATATTTCAGATAGCCGCACTCTTACCAGTTGGTGTTTTTAGCGTGTCACTCTCTGTCGTTTTCCTTAGTGTACCTCCTGATCTCTACTTGTGAACAGACTAGCTGTCATGCAAACTCCATAGAGAGGGAGCAAATATGTAATTAGCATAGGCTTTTATCCTCTTCATTGAGAGGAAAAAAAATGGGAGGTGTTCTCTAAGCAAATACTAAAGGTCATATTAATTTTCCCTAAACTTTCCCTCTGATTTCCTCAGGAGAAGTTGCTATGATGTTGGGCGTATCAAAATGCGTTAATTACTATGCACGTCCAACCTGATGAATGATCTCCCAAACCCCAGCACAGCCTCTCTGGTGCATGCCCCTCTTCTGCTGTGTCACTGCACCTACTTATTTGAGATGATTTGATTCCGTGACTGACAGTAAGTGTGAAAGAGGTGGGAGGCAGGGAATGAGAAGAGAAATCTATTTGGTGAATGTTATCCACATGTGTTACACAGCCATGGTTATTTGGTTCAGTTTAAGAATCTGAGAAAGACAATGTTCTTTGATTTGTAAAACATACCGCTTTTATTGATCAGAGGTCAATCCATAGTTGTTTGTTCTCCTGAGAGATGTCATACTGCCTGTTCTGACAACACTCCCTTTTAAGGGAGATCTTCTGACAAAGTATGCACTCTACCCCTCCAGTCTCAAGTGATGGGATTGGCCGGCATCTAATCCAAGGAAATCAATCTACACATAGTCCTGCTGATGATGTATGACCTATGAATTACCAAAAAAAAAAAAAAAGTCAGGTAATCATATTACTATTTAAGACATTTTTAATTTAATTTAAAAACAGAAAACTCAGTCAATTGGAAGCAGAGGTAGAAGAGGGTAGGATACATCAAGATTTCTATAAGATATAAAGTCTGAGAGATGGTAGCAAACCTAAGCCATGTACAAGCTATAGTTACAAGGGAGGAGCAACTATATGGAAGCTGGTTTTGGAAACACAGGAACAGAAAACGTGAATAAATATCATGTGGCCCAAAAAGTGAACTCAGAGTATCACCATCAAGAGTCAATTCATTGTCCCATAGTCTTACAAGGTAGAATTTTTATCTTAGTGAATTTATATGGTGCAGAAATTTGCTTCTGTCAGTGCAAAGCATATCCACATCTCAGGGAAGAATTTACATGGTCTCAACTCACAAGAGTCTAAATAAACCTGGATGAAATGTGTTAATTTGTACTGAGAAATATAACCATTAGATGGATCTTAATACTTCATATCATCAGTTCATCCTCCCCGTGGATAAAAAAAATCTAGGGAAACTGAGTTTTTCTTAATAAAACTTAGTGTTCTTAATCAAAAAAAAAAAAAAATATCATGTGGCCCATGGAAGAGATGAATAGAGTAGCTAGTCCTTGGAGCTGTCTCATGCATGACAGTATTCCAGCCCAAATCCTGGTCTTCATGTTTTCTTAGACTGTTATCTTAGCTAGCTTGGCCAGGTTATGTATTCCATGCAACCAAATGACCCAAAGTACTCCATTCACTAACATTTATTTAGCACTTAGTATAGGCAAAGTTTTCCACTAAATTGTTACAAAAAAATAAAAAAAAAAAAATTTAAGTGCCTCTCCCCTCCATGCTCATGTATGAGATTTTCTATAAATCAATATTACAAGAAATTCCCCATGTCTCTCTCTAGAAAAAAGTGAATTAGTATTTTTCAAAATTCAGGTTATGGATAATTGTACTTTTTCCCCTAAGCAAAAATTTAATGACTTTTCCCTCCCTAGAAATCAATACTGTATATGAGCTTGGTTCCATTTAAGGGTATTGATTATACTAGGGCAAAATTAATTCTTTGTCAAAATTTAATAAAAATGAATCAATATGCATTATTCATAGCCTCATCATACATTCATACGATTAAAGAGTAAAGATGTACTGGCCAGATTTTTAATAATATTATAGTGTCTTTACTATTTGACTATTAGTTTTCATATTGAATACGTTTCCTCCTTAATATGGCCATACATTAAGCTTGCTTGATGTAAAGTCATAATTCCAATTACATGTATAGAATGTAAATCACAAAAGTTTACTATACTTGGTTTCATGGAAGAAAACCTTTTCTAAAAATGTCTGGAGCAGGTGGGGAGAAAAATATGTACATATTTCTTTTTATATAGCTACTATCAAGAGTTCTTCTTAGAAATGGAACTCTTTTTGTTGTTGTTAAGGAAAATAGTTTAGAAATAGAAGGTGGACATATAGCAAGTGGTTTGGAATGAGATAATAAGAAAGCTAATCTACATAGGGAATGAACAAGTATTTTGGGTGTCAGGAGCTCAAGGAAGAGAGGAAGAAAAAGTAAATACAAGAAGCAAGTCAGACAACATGGCAGGATCTGGAGCTTGAGGCAGAAGACGGCCAATGAGCAATTCCAAATAGAGTCATGGCTAAAGGGTTTTAGGGAAATGAAAATTTGACATTCATTTGTAGGTTGTTCGTGTTTCTATGGTATAAACCCACTCCATCACCCTAAATTTTCAATAAAGTCTGCTTAGTGCACAAGTGTTCTTTGTGAGAATTGGTTGGAAAATCAAGGAAAAGCCACTTTTCTGTTACCCATAACAGGAATTAGTAGCTAGAAGTGACTCTGGGAATGTAGAGCACTAGGGATTTCTCAGTGAGTTAATTGGTTTATATAGAACATGAGAATGAAGGGGTTCAAAAATTGTGTTTAAATCTCGGAAGCCAAAGGAAACTTAGCTAATAACACATTTGTATTGATACAGCTTTAGCCTTAAATATGAAGTCATTTCTGATGATTAAACTAACAGCTACCAAGGACTAAGCCTCTAAATGATACTGGGATACTGGACGTTTATCCAGTCTGTTATAGAAGTTATGTAATCAGTATCGTTCTGCCACACTCCTTTTTGTTCCCTTCTTGCTGTTCTCTAATGGAAGATAGAAGTTTTTCTTTGTTTTTTTTTTTGTTCTTGTTGTTGTCGTTTGCTGAGAAAGATTTGTCCTGAGCTAACACCTGTGCCAATCTTCCTCTATTTTGCGTGTGGGTCACCACCACAACATAGCCACCGACAAGTGGTATAGGTTTGCTCCCAGGAACCAAACCCACACCGCTGAAGTAGAGTGGGCTGAACTTAACCAGTAGAGCACAGGGCTGGTCCCAGAAGGGTTTTTTTGAGGCTTGATAACAGGCTGTGGGGTTGGGCTGAAGGAGGTTGCCTTTAATTCTTCCTACTTCTTGACTTGTGTATATCTAGCCAGAGAATAGCAACAGTTGTAATTGTTTTATTTTAGCTAAAACTCAATGTCATCATCCAAAATGTTTTTCAAGGATATAATCTACTATCTACTGTTATCTCAGTGTGAAGGACATAGAATGTATGCTCTCCTAGCATTAATAAAGTAAAAAAAAAAAAAACCTCATGAGTATGAAAGATGAGATGAGGGAATATAGACTGTCACCAATGAATGAATATTTTCTTTTGGGGAATAACAATTTTGCACATATCTTTTCTTGGCATGAACTTATAAAGAATAAGTAGCCAGTCATGTTACCCTGGCTCTGTGATTACAGTTGAGAGAATTCTTCCTGTTGTTATCAGGTTTTCCTCAGAGATTTTTCTTGCACTATTAGGGGAGGTTTTGAGGAGAGGATAGCTGAATTTTCCCAGAGCCACTGTTCATTATTATCTGAGGGACTGTCTCAAACAGCAAAAAGAGAAAGAAAAAAAAGCGTTGTCCTCATAGTGTCAACTTTTACCCAACTTCAACCCTCACCCCTCATCACTTTAGCCAAAGTGATCAAAAAGAAAATTTGAACAAGTTTTTTCATAATTTCCCTGATATTTCAATATGAATACATATGCTAAATTGACACATAAAAGGCCAAAGACACATTGAAGCATCTGGAACACAGAACAGAAATTTAGTTTGAAGAAGTATAATTAGAAGATGGAATGGAAATCTTTTCCTTTCACAGTAAAATCCATTAAGCTGGCTCTACCCTAAAGAGCCTGAGGAAAAGCAGCAGACACAAAATATGTCTAAGAATGGATCACACAAGTGGAACATCTTTCTACTCCCTGTCTTCATAAAGAAGACTTTGGTATGAGTGATCCTACATCCTACTCTTGGCAGCATCCCTCCCTCCTCAAAATTTCATCATTCAACCTATTTATAATTAGCTCTAGTAAATAGAATATAAAAATTAAGTTTTAAAAACTCAACTATTTTTTTTTAATTTCTTCGTCTTTAATTGGTCATGTTGGAATCACATACACTTAATCTAAAATTCATAGACTTTAAAGTAATATTAAATGGGATCACCAAAAATAGCATTATTTTGATTTGACATAAACTACAAACACTATGTACATACTAGCATACATTCTATGCTATAAATAGACAAGCGAAATATACGTAATATTTTCCAGTGAAAAAATAAGAGTACTTGAACTCTATTCTTGAATTACAAAACCACCTGAAAATCTATTATTATTATTTTTATTGCTCAAGTTTCTCATTTTCTGCCTTATCTTAAAGTAAACCTCTTGCAGTAGAAACAAAATTAGAATAAATATAAGATATTATAACTATCTATCATGGATATGGCCATTTGAAAGTGTTTCCTTTCATATTCTGAGCTTTGTTACATATATTTTCATGCAATTCTTCCAAATTTTTGTGAAAATGTTCATAGTTTTACCATTTAGTATTTGGGGCTGTCTTACACATGTAAATTCTTTAATAAGAAAAAGCAAGGTGGGAAAAAAATTACTGGAGCAAACGTCAAATAACTGTTTCCATTTTGATTACTTTAGATTCTACAGCAAGCACATTTAATACTTTGATTGCTTATCAAGAAAAATAGACCAGAACAGGGAATAGTCCAAAAGAAGTAGCAGCGTTAAAGGACTCTGCTAGAGGCAGATTTAATTTACAGTCTTGCTGTTTACATGTGGGACTTCTTTTTTAATCTTTTTGCTTCTACTCAGTATAAATGAGTCTATGCCAAGTGTTTAATAATTTACCATGAATTTCAGTAAATGGTAGCATTTTCTGCCAGGGATTCTATGTGGGATTGTTCTTGCTAAACTGTAGAACAGCTTCATGCTTGGAAATCAATTGACCACTTCAGCAAACACAGGCCTAGTCCCTTTTACTTTGTTCATTTAGCTTTGTGACTTATTCTCGAAGCCTTGTACCCCTCTCAGCCTAAGAGTGTCTAGCCACTGCTAGTTGGTGAAGGGACTTGATGCAAAGGAAATTAGCTTCTTGGGCAAGAGAGGTGGGCCACCCACAGCTATTAACTCCTTCTAAACTGAAGGCTGAATGCCTATATGTCTTTATAAGACGAAATAGTGTTTTTGAGTAAGTCATTTACAAAAAAATATTTTTGTTCTTTTCTCTACCTTTTCGGATGCCTGCATATTTCTGTTTTAGGTTCTCCTTCTTTTTATTTTCCTATTTACTTTATTTCAGGGTTCATTTTGTCTTTATCTTAACTTCTCCCTTTTTAAAATACTTCCAATGCTTTAATGTTATTCCTTTTTATTCAAATTTTGCTTCTATTATAATTTATATCCTTTTCATTGTTTTTCTTGACTTTATATTTAGAAGATGAAAGTTCCAAATATCTGGTTCCTTTTCTTTCTTTCTTTTTTTTTTTTTTTTGCTGAGGAAGATTTGCACTGAACTAAAATCCGCTGCCTGTCTTCCTCTTTTTATTGTATGTGAGCTGCCACCACAGCATGGCCACTGACAGACGAGTGGTGTAGGTCTGCACCCAGGAACCGAACTCAGGCTGCCAAAGCAGAGCACACCAAACTTAGCCACTAGGCCACTGGGGCTGGCCCCCAAATATCTGGTTTCTAATCTCGATTTTTTCCTCCCAACTTAATACCTTTGCAATCTCAGGAAAATCTTCAGAAAAATCTCAATCTTCCTGAATGTCAGTTTCCTAATTGATAAAATGAGAATAAAGGTAAAGCTATACACATGGCAAGTTTTATTATTTTGAAGATTGCATTACACTTTAAGATTTCACTATACATTTTTTATTCAATACCCTCTCAAAAAAATGTTCTCTCAGTGCATAAGTAATTTTAGAATTACATAAACACTCCCATTTTGTGTTATCCAAATGAATTCTTAGATATTACTATTGTCAATGAAGAGATGCTTTGAGTGAAAAGATCACATTGTCCAAAGCTCAAGTACATGGCTTCCTGAATAGGCTCCTCTCTTTCCCTTCATCAGGACATACTCTCTCTGTGCTTCCTTTTCTTCAGACTAATAATTACATTAGCGTTATTGTGGGGTTCACTTAAGAAAGCATATATGGATTTGACAAAATGAAATCAAATGTCCTCATGGTCACCACTATAATTGGTACTAAAGAAGTAGATTTTGGGGGGATAAGAGTAGTAAAATGGTTCTTCAATTGTTTTCAGATATTGATACTGGTTAAAAATATTAAAACAATTCTTAGCAAAATAGATTACTAAAATGGAAGTGCAGAATTTTGGGTTAGATGACCTGATCTGAATCAGATTTAATTTATTGGCATTGAGCATGTTACGTAACTCCTTTGGGTCTCAATTTTCCCACCTTTACAGTTAGGATAATTGTAATTCCCCCAACTCACATAGTTGTTTCAAAATGAATTCAATGATAAATGAAAAATGTCTGGGTAAACTGTAAATCTCAATGTAGTTTGTAAGCATTATTATTATTATTGATTCAACTAACCATATAAGGCTTTCTCTTCTTTTTTTTAATAAACAGATTATCTTTTCTCATTTTGTTACTGTACAGAGTAACCAGTTGAATGGTATAATTACGAAAATCTTAGTGAAATCTACAACACAACAGCAGCTTCACAAGCACGATCTATTCTGATTTATACAAAATATCTTAATTAAATGTCCAAAAAATACAATAAAGAATAACTGAAGGGCCGGCCCTGTGGCTTAGTGGTTAAGTGCTCATGCTCCACTGCTGGCGGCCCGGTTTCGGATCCCAGGCGCACACCGACGCACTGCTTCTCCGGCCATGCTGGGGCCGCGCCCCACATACAGCAACTAGAGGGATGTGCAGCTATGACATACAACTATCTACTGGGGCTTTGGGGGAAAAAAAAATAAATAAAATTTAAAAAAAAAAAGAAGAACTGAAATTTTGAGTAATTCTTTTAGAACAGGTTTAGTCATTTGTTTTCTTGGCAGGGTAATTTTTTTATTAAAAAAAGAAAACCCTAATATAATAGAAATTGTTAAAAATCACTTGATCCAAGTAACTGTGCACAGAAATACTGTAGAATAATACATATGCTAAAAATGCAGATGCTGTTTTAGCTAGGTTTCCACACTTTCTAAATAACTCATTCTTACATACCAGAGTGGCAATACATATTCAAATTTCCACCTCAACAAGATGACAAATTATTAGAGTCTATGGACCCTTGAAATCTCTACAAAGTATTTGAAACCATAAATGCTAAATTCTCTAACACCAAGGACCTACAGTGTTCACTTATCATTGCACTGATTTACTCATTTAATAAAACAGAGCAGTGATCCAAGTCACGTGGCTGAGGTCCTGCGACGCAAATGTGTTACTCAGAGACCTTTGCTGCCATGTACTTGTGCCAGTTGTGTCAGATGACACCAAAATGGTCTTTTAAATAAGGAGTAGGTATTTGAGAAGTGGCATGGTACAGTGACATGTCTAAAATATAAACTAGGATCAAATTCCCGCTTTTTTTTGCCATCAGCTATGTGACTTGGAAACATATTTAAACTTTCTGGACTTGAGCTTTCTTATTTATCAAATAATGATCATACTCTTCTCATAGGAAAGTTGTTAATTAAATGCAGCCATGTACATAAAGCATTAACGCAACCCCTGACCCACAGTAAACATCCAATAACTGGTAGCTTTTATCATTTTGAATTTTTGTTGGAGATGAGGTCAACAGATTTTACCGATGAAAGTCATGGGATTCTTTACTGGTGTGCAATATTTAAGAATATCTTTAACCAATGGTATCTTTCATACTATTTTGTTCGCTGAACTCAGAAGCATGGCCATTTTTCAGGTCTTGAATTCACCTGTAGACTTGAAGCCTTGCATAATTAGAATAACTGCTTAACTATTCAGGCCTGGAGAAGTCAGAATTTCCAGTGATTAAGTAATTATTTATGGCAAATACTTTTAAGACTGTAATACTTACCACAGTGCCTTGCCAATAAATATTACATGATGGATTAATGCATATTTTAATGAGGGCAATAAAGTGCCTCAATCAAAATCAAGTTAATTAGCTATTACCACAAATTTACTAAAATAGATGACATATATTATTTACTGTGTGCTAAGCACCTTACGTGAATTATCTCATTTAATCCTCTCAACAACCATATGAAATAGATCCTTCTGTTATTCCCATTGTACAAATACATAAACTGAGAAAGAGAGAAAATAAATCACTTTTTCTCATGTCACATAGCTACTAAATACTTGAAAATCAGAATGTGAATGCAAATAGTCTCTGTAGCTAAAGATTTTAACCGCTATATTTTGTTTCTATGATTTTATGAAAGAATCAGGTACTGGTAGCCTGCATTTTAACAAAAACAGAATCTTCATTGTAATGAATGCTGGGCTTTAGAGATATGTTTTCAATTTCTTTAGGGTCAAAATAGTATTTGTGCTACATATAGTCAGAAACATGACAAAAACCAAATAAGAAAATATGGTTTGAATTTTATACTTCCATATCATACATAGATTTCACAAAAAGATATCTCGTGCATGTCAATTTGTAACTCAACGTTGGGCTTTTGGAATTCTCATTAAATACTTTTCACTGATGCTATAATCATTGGCTTGAATTTCTTGAATATTCACGACTCACATTGTTTACTAACAGGTAGTGAAGGCACGCAGTGTCTCTTCACTTTCTTGGTTAAAGGAGAAGCCCGTTTAGGTAATTTAGATGAACAAAGTCTTATTCAGAATATTTCTGGCTTTCGAACAAAATAAAACTTAGTCTAATTAAAATATAGGTAGCTGAAGAGGAATAGGAACCTTCCCATGCCGCCTCACAAATGTGTCTGCTATGAAGATAACAGAAGAGTAGAAAATCTTTGAGGCAAAATAATGTGGTATCCCATGGAGCTGTTTCCTTGAAATGCTGGTTGGACTAAGAAGATGAATAATAAAATATGAGAAGTTTAGGACTCTAGCTTCAGCTGTCTCATTACAGTCAACCAGTGGCATAAACTCTTTCTTCAAAGGCCTTACAGTAAACTCTTTGTGGAATGTCTTCAAACCCGTGTCTTGTGTGCATATATATGAACATTTGCTCTCCCACACTAAGAAAATATTGTCAATAAAAATTTTGCACTACAAGTTTATTTAAAAGCTCTATACTTAATAACACCACATATCCACCACTCTACTGCAACCTGAGCATACAAGATGGTCTCATGTATTCTCAAGTTATACTTGCTTATCGGCCACCAGGAATGTCTGCCTAATTCATGCCATGTAATAAGATCAGGAAGGTCGTGCGTGAAGAGTGATGATATGATGTCCCTCGGAGGGCCAGTGTAAAGGACCAGTGTGTATTAGAGATGTTAGCATAGTGTGTGACCAGGGGCCAGAAGGATGAACCAAGTATTTGTAACAATGTTTGATTTTCTCTCCTATTTTCCTCCCTATTTCATTTTAATAACTATATCGGTGATATATTTTTAAATTAGAATTCTCATGAATAGATTTATCTCTTAAAATATGTTTTATCCCCACTGTTCAGGCTCTCGCCAAACATAGTTTTTAAATAAGAACACAATACCCAATTTCACCTTCTTTCTCACATTATCTATAGATGCTGACATGTGGGTGAAGAAAAGGAGGTCATCAAGAAGTGGTCTTTTTATTAAGACTGGGAAAAAATAAGAACAAAAGGAAGAAGAAAGCAAAAGAAAATATGGCTTCTTTAAATCTAGCCTTAAAACATTTTTAAGATTAAAAAAAGGAAATCTTATTTACCTAAATATGAGTTGATGTCTATTCTGGTCTGTTCTCTTTCAAATAAATAAAACATTATTATTCAGATTAAAAAAACAAGGTCACTTTCTCAAAAGTTGAAGTTGGACTTATCTAATATATTGTAGGAAGTTTTCTTTTTAGTATCAGTGATATAATTGAAGTGAAAATATCACTACTATTCTTCTTTTCTTTTTTAAGGACTTTATGAAACCATGTGGTTACTTAATTCAAATTGTTTCAGCATAAATTTGTTACAGGGACTTTGTTCATTAAATGTAAACTATTACAAAGTGCTTACATCAAACCATGGGTTGTTATGGGGTTCTTTGTGTTTTCTCGTGTTAATTACTACTAATGCTAGAAAATTTTTAAGAAACTTTTGTTGATTATAAAGCTGATGTACCTTCTTTCTGAAATTCTTGAGTATTTCTTCTACTTGAGTATGACAGTCTTCTGAACTGCCTAAGAGCTTCTCATGAGAAGAGGTGTTTAGAATCTATGGTACGCTTAGTTAAGTAGAAAGAGTAAATGACATTTGGGGAATTCAGGCTGTATATATTAATTTTACTCTTTGGGAGACTTTACCAAGCTAATTGTCCAACATAAATTCCCAAAACTTCTACTAATTTTGAACCCAACACTGTGTGCCACTTTGGTACAAAATGTTCTCCACATCTGTCTTCCTGAGGTGATGGCCACGTCCTGTGTGTTTTCACCTTTTATTTTTATTTTGGCCAGCTAAAGAGTGTGTTAGTTTTAACCTTCTCATTACATAACAAAGAGGACAACAGGGTTAAAATCACAGTCCTAGCCGATTAACATTCAATCCCCGACTTGATTTATGGAGAAACCAGGCTGAAATTTCAGGCATTCCCAAATGCTGGAGTTCAACGAGTAATCCAAGCAAAGAAAAAGTGCAGTCGCAATCTGAGTGTATTAAAGAAAGGAAGAAAGAAAGGAACATTAGTTCATTCAGCTTTCAAGGGTGAGTCATTCACCCTGTGCCACTGCTAAAGTGAAACATTTTTATTGATTTGCAGATTAAGAATCTACTTAAATAGTGATAAATCAATCCTTCTCGGCAAGCCTACCACAGCATGTTGAAGAACTTGAAAGCAATCACTGCTGTTTGAGGAAAGCTTACTTAACTTGTGATTCTTATAATGATAGAGAAAACTATAGTTCATAACGAAGGCACTGTATATTGAACATCTTGATGAAAAGTCGGAAGACTGAGCTGGAATAAATCAACACATGAATCCAGAAGCCTGCAGGTGGGATGAAGAGCAGAGAGTTTATCCACCTTGATTATCATTGCATTTGAGAGTCAACAAGGAGCTCACCTCCATCGTGAACTTCAGATGTAACTGTTGTTCACAATCTTACCTTATATTATAATAAAGAGTAGAAGAGATTAAAAATAAAAACTATCTGAATAATGTCCGTGTTGTATTAAAACAGTAGACCATAATCAGAGATAAAATATTTTTTATTAAATCTTGAAATTTAAGTCTGTGTTTATAAAGCTGAAAAGATTCTACTACTTTAAATTTGTATGCTAGCAAAAAAAAAAAATCAAAATGCAGTGTTTTTCAAGACAGATCTGAAATATTTGCATACTAGTATTATTACATTTCTGTAATGCCTTGGTCTCTTTGCACAAATTAGTGCTTGGAGGTGAGAAGAAGAGACAAAATAATGTTACTTCACAAAACTATGATTATGTGTTGGGATTTTATAATCTCACTTGTCAACTTGATTTGACTTTAGAGAATATCATAGTAAACTCAGATATTACAAGGAAGTCTACTACTCCCTAGCCTCTAAATGGCACGTTGCAAAGCTGTTTCATATCTACATATTTTGATTGTGGCAAACCTCTTTTAACAAGTGTTAAAGTAAAATCCTTTTTTTAACCCAAAACCATGGATTACCCCAGGCATAGCATGTAACTGAGCAAGATTAGTGAGCTTAATAATTTTTTCATACCTGAAAGATGATTATTATGAAAATGACTTGGGTTTGTTTCGGTAAAGAGAAGGTATTCATAAGATATCATAATTTGCTTTAAAAAAGATACCATGGGGCCGGCCTGGTGGTGTAGTGGTTAAGCTCATGCACTCCGCTTCAGTGTCCCAGGGTTCATGGTTTCGGATCCTGGGTGTGGACCTAGGCACCGCTTATCAAGCCATGCTGTGGCAGGTGTCTCACATATAGAGAAAGATGGGCACGGATGTTAGCCCAGGGCCAATCTTCTTCAGCAAAAAGAGGAGAATTGGTAACAGATGTTAGCTCAGGGCTAATCTTCCTCACCAAAAAAAAAAAAAAAAGATACCATAATGAGGCCAGCTCTGTGGTATAGTGGTTAAAGTTCCATGTGCTCCACTTCAGCAGCCCAATTTTGTGAGTTCAGATCCTGGGGGTGGACCTACACCGCTCGTCAACCATTCTGTGGCAGCGACCCACATGCAAAATAGAGGACGACTAGCACAGATGTTAGCTCAGGGCTAATCTTCCTCAGTAAAAGAAAAAAAAAAAGGTAACATAAATTGTCTTCCCTTAATTAAATAAAAATATTTCTGCAATATTGTGTATCAGTGTCCTAATCTTTAAAATCAACCTCATAGAATAAGTTGACCTTCCAACTCAAAGATATGTTTATGAGTCAGGCTTTTATAGTAAATCAAAACATAGTATCAAAATTCATCTAAATCTTCTAACCTTTGATCAGCAATCCTATTTAAGGAAGTTAGACCGTGGAAATAACATAGGAAAAGAAACCAATTACATACTGTAAGCTATTAATCAGTGTTTTGTGTCACTGTGAAAATTTAAAATTGAAATGGCTGATAATAACAGAATGAGTAAATGATGTTCTATACTCTGAGTGTACTGTTAGGCAGCTATTAAAAATTATATTGAGGGGCCGGCCCGGTGGCGCAAGCGGTTAAGTGCGCGCGCTCCGCTGCGGCGGCCCGGGGTTCGCTGGTTCGGATCCCGGGCGCGCACCGACGCACTGCTTGATAAGCCATGCTGTGGCGGCGTCCCATATAAAGTGGAGGAAGATAGGCACAGATGTTAGCCCAGGGCCGTCTTCCTCAGTGGAAAAAAAGAAAAAAAAAAAAAAAGAGGAGGATTGACGGATGTTAGCTCAGGGCTGATCTCCTCACAAAAAAAAAAAAAAAAAAAAAATTATATTGACTCGCATTATGGAAAAATATCACACAACTAAATGGAAAGCTTCTAAATGGCAGATTCCATTTTACTTGACTCACTTTTGTCTATTGTATTAGCTAGGCTTATACTAGCTGTTGTAATAAATATAGCTCAAAATATTAGTAGGCTACCACAATAGAAGTCTATGTCTTCCTCAATTAACAGTCCAATGTGGATGATCCTTATTGGCAGACAGCTTTTCTCTATACAATGTCTCAGAAATTCAGGTTTCTTTCATCTTTTGGCTTTGCTTTCCCTAGGAACTCATTGTTCTCTGTATCTGGCCAACAGAAAGGGAAAGAGAAAGAGCATAGAGAAAGCACAACATTCCTTTAATAACTTGACTCAAAAGTGTCACACACACCTACTTCACTTCCAATCCATTGGTGAGAATTATGACATGGTCAAATTACGCAAGGTGATTTTCTATTGATAACTGTGCTGGAGAAGAGAAAGCACATATTTTGGTAGGTAATTTGCTGTTTCTGCCACATTTTCTTCAGTATAGAGTTGGCTATATGAATGTTGGTTGCATGTATTTCTTGCCAAGGATCACTGGGAAAATAGCATGAAGGCATGAAATAGTTTGGTTCTTGGTGGTCTACAAGTCATTCTTGAAAAATAAACTGGAGACTGAGGCAGAGGCTAAACAATTTAGAGACTTGTGCATCAAGCAAATAAGTTTACACTTCATCCTATAAAAATGAGTAGGTATCAAAAGGTTTAAGAATGGGGAATAAGATGATCAGAATTGCAATTTTTTCAAATATAACATTAGCAGCAATGTGGAGTATAAACTCTAGAGAATCAAGACTGGATGTACACAGACCAGTTAGAAGACTAATTAGTGCAGATGATCAAGGCAATAACAGTGGGTTATGATAGGAAAGCAGATACGAAGCTTAAAGGGTGAGATGAACATAAATTCATTCCTAATTATGGGAAAGAGGTAAAAGACAAAGACAGAGGAGTACCTACTTGTTTAACGCTTGGGGGACTGCATTTACCAACATAGGAAATTCAGAAGGAAAAACAAAGTTTTAGAGAAGAGTACTAAGTTGTGTTTTGGAGATATTCAGTTTCACATGCCTGTGAATTTTCCAAGAGAAAGGAGGTGTTCAGCAGGTGGTTGACTGAATGAGTCTTTAGCTCACATTACTGGACTGGAAGTGATCAGTAAATAGGTATAGGTTGAAACATAGGCATGAAAGATGCCATCTTTGGAAAGTCTACAGAGTGAGCAGAGGACGGAACCTGGAAGATTACCAATTTTGAAGAAGTAATAAATCTTAGATACTAAAGAAAGAAATGGACTAATAGACAGGAAGATGTTGAAATCATCATTGAGATAGGAAATAAACTTTAGACCAAGGTACTAGATTAATATATGTGAATGAGAAGAGAACAAGAGCAGCGAGAGATGTGTCTTAAAAGAGAGAAGGGCCATCTGTTTTGTCAACATTGTAGAGAAGGAGATGAAGGCACATTCAGATATAAATGAGTTTGTAATTTTAGAGGCAGAATTTATTCTTGAAGACCTCGATGTGCTCAGCAAAATAAGAGACAGGAATATTTGCAGAATAACAGATATCTTTCACCAAAGACTCATAAAAGGACGGCTGTGTGGTCTCTGAGAGCCCTGGGTCAATTGTTGACCCTACAGTAGCTGTAATTTGGTAAATGTATTTATGATTGATTGTGTTATTTTATTTAATGCTATTTTATGTAGATACCAAGCTGAGCATCATTCCATGCATCCAACTTTTCTCACTTAATTTCCTGCTATAATTCTTGGGAGATAACCAGCAAAGTTGATTCTGTTATTTTGCTGCTTACATATTTCTCCCTTACAAAACCACATTGGAAGATTCATGAAAGGGTGAAAACTGGCCTTGTGTACACGTGTCACAAAGAGTTATTTGGCTAATAATATCCTCGGTTTTTTATTTGGGTCAAGCAATGTCTTGTTTAGCTTATCTATAGATCACCTTAATAGAAGTCTTGTTTTTAACTTGAGGATAATTTTGGCTCAGACGCTCTATATATATTATAAAAAAGATTTTCTAATAGCAGAGTTTCAAAGCATTCTAACCTGAAAAACATATCTGCAACCCAGTTGATATTTGGGGGAACTGTTTGCTTGTCGGACATTATGCTGGTGTAAAAACAGTGAGTATCAGAGACAGAGAGAGAGAAGACAGAGAAAGAGGGCTTTATTCGTGTGAGAATCTCACTGACAGAAAATTTCATACAAAAATGTGCTTCATTATGGTAAAAAATGATAAATGTAGGTTATTTCCAAGTAAACACATCCTAATTAATTGTAAATATGTAAAGTTTTCTTCAGGATTCTTATGGACTTAGGCGTGTGCACCAAACATATAGTTTTGTGGTATAAACTGTATACTGGTAAACCCTATTTTGTTTATGTCAACATCCATAAGATTCACATGGGCACATATACATGCATGTCGATTAATTAGAATATCTATCGAGGAAATTCACAAGCAAAGCTCTCTGCATCTTAAGTTCTGTGTGAGTGTTTTTACTCTTTGTGTGACGTTCAGTAGCTCACATGTAGTGAGCAAAGGTGTCTTTTACTATAATACAAAAAATTATCTGAAGGAGCTTGAACAACATATGGATTCCACCCCGGGTTTAGTTTGTTCTTAGTCAGAGTTTTTTCTTCCTCTGTTTTTTAGACAGGTAAGAACTGGGAAGGAATATTCTTCAGTAATAGATATGTTTATGGCTACAATAAGGTGGAAGTAAAATATATATAATATTTCCTGTAAGTCAACAAAATCAGTGTTGGAGGAATCAAACATGCACTGACCAAAAAATGGATTTCTCCAGATTCGGTTTCCACTCAGCCTTATTTCAAAACTATATTTCGAGTTATTATCTGGTATGGTAGAAAGAACACAGACTTGGGAGTTGGATAGGAAAGCTCCTAAAATTCCATTTCTACATTTTTTATGTGGTGATCCTAGACAAGTATTTAATACAGTTTAACTTTCTAGGATAGTAATATCTACCTCACAGAGATATTGTGAAAAATATGTGTGTCTGTATAAAATCTCTACAATACAGTAGCATTCAATAAGTTCAATAAATTGTAGTTTCCCTTCTAATTTAGCTGTATATCTAAAAATAGAAAATACTGTGGATAAAGATACAAGAAGTTTCAGGATCTGTATCTTATAACTAGGCAAGCTTGATGAAGTCTGAATTCTATATCTTTTGCTGCAAAAAAAAAAAAATACAAAGAAGAAAAGGGAAAGATCGTGTTCACTGTAGAATAATGAGGTACAAGATGAACAAAACTTTAAAAGTCAATTTAAGTTTAGTTGGCCTCAGCCAAAGTTTAGGTGTAAAAATAAATAAATAAAATCTAGATGAGTTGTATTAAAAATATTTAGTGGTAAAATTCTACATGGAGCTGGAATGAGCAAAAAGGAAAAGATCAGGAGGCTAAGACTGACAAAGTAAATTACCTTAATAAGTGCAATTGGTGTCTGGAGAACCAAAGAACAAAATGGAAGATCGTCACGGTCCTTTGTGCTTATTGTATCTCATCAGTTATTTCAAAGACACTTAAAAATAAGTAAATAAAACAGAGTAAATTGCCCTAGAGATATTTTAGATTCATTTTGATAAGTTAGAGAATGAAAATAAAAACCATTCATTTTGACACTGGTTCAGAGCTTCTGAACAAATTGTTCAGTCACATCGTAACTCCATCCCATTGCATTTTAAATTCTTTTGCTTTAAATAAACAGGCATTTATTACATTTCTACCATAAGTGAAACATTACACTAGGCACTGGAGAAATGGGTGAAAAATAGGACGCCTTTTAAATCTCTCAAATGTTAGTTTAGCTACTGCTCTACATTCATTTGATAAAATTTTCCCAAGCTGGGACGTGTGCCATGAAATCATGAACTACCAAAAATACTCAGGAAAAAAAAAATCACCTGCATTCTTTGATGGGGCATTTGCTATTAATTTATATTCATTTAAATTCCATCCATATGTTTGACACTACAAAACTGAATTTTTTATATACCACCTCATTACATGGGTGATGTAAGAACAGAACTTGTTTCTTCAACTCATTCAGCATTCTAACGAACTCAGAATACAAATTTCGTTCCATAAAAAGTAATAGAATCTCACTATCCTATAGCCATTTAAATGCTTTAGAATAGAGCAGTCTTCTTTTTATTCCCGGAGGCGTATACAATAAATCTCATTATGAAAATTACCATATTCAGACTATCTTAATAATGCACATGCCAATATCTCCACCACCTTCAAACAAACAAATACTGGTGAAGATTATGCTAGTACTGACAATAGCTAGGAAGTGTTATTGAGAAATAAACTATTTTCCTCCTGTTTGTTAGAGTAAAACAGCTTCTTTGCTCATTTAACCAGCTAAAAGACGTCTAGATTTTGAACAATCCAAATATACTGCGTACGTGGAAAAAGTCTATAGAGGGACATTGATAGGTGTCTTGTTTCCAAGCACGGGTGTTTATGTGCCTGCCCACAGAGAAATCAACACATAAAATCAAATCTTAAATTTTGTATGAGGATTAAAGAGATACAGAAGTCTTCCTCCCCTTAAGAGAGACTTCAGAAGATTGCATTATACACTGAGCACCTAGATTTAGGCTTCTCTCTAATACAACCAGAAACAGAAGCAGGTAGAGGCTAGGTTGCATCTTTGGACTGATCCTGTAGAGTCTCTCAATTTTTTTTTTTTTTTTTTTTGCTTGAGGAAGATTTGCCCTGAACTAACATCTGTTGCCAATCTTCCTCTGTTTTGAGTGTGGGTCACCACCACAACATGGCCTCTAACGAGTGGTGTAGCTCTCCGCCCAGGAACCGAACCTGGGTGGCTGAAGCAGAGCATGCTGAAATTAACCACTAGGCCACAGGGCCGGCCCCTCTCTCACCTTTTGCTGGGAAAAACCAGAGGTCAGATTTCCTGTTCTGTACCTACTGCTTATATACCAATGATTTATTTCCAGGAACAAGACCTATTTTACAGGTGCAATTGTACTACCTCTTAGAAGAATTTTCTTCTGCATTTGCTGCACCCCTACCCCACAGTGCTCCAACAGAGAAATCATTTATACACTTTTCAACACGTTTCTTTAAAGAATCTTATTCCTCACTTCTCAAATATAATACAGAGACCAAGCTCTATGTTGACTAGGCAACTTCTAAAATCCTCTGTAATCTGGAATTTTATTGATATTATTAATTGAATCCACATGGTTTTGGAGTTAGAGAGAATCAAGGTGCAATCCTGGATGCTCTAGATTGTTTGATGCTTGATTGTTTAAACTCTCTCATCCTCAGTTTCTACAGTTTTTACATGGATATGTAGTAAAGCTGGTCTTCCACAGCTCATTGAGCTGTTTTAAGGATCAAATGAAATCTTTTGATTCAATGAAATCAAATGTAATGTTTGTGATATGAGCCACTAATTAAATATATGGAATTTTAAAATTTTTCATTGGAAAATACATTTTCAGGATATTACACTTACATTTCCTTTGTTGAGAATAAACAGGGCTGGCAAATTAAAATTGCACTTTATTTTACTACAGTTAGCTGTCATTCATAATGTGTCATAAAACCTGTTATTGACACTGAGATAAAAAGTTAATGTGCAAGGTTAGGATTATTGTTTACTGATTATAGTTTAATTAATTGCTATATGCCTTCTATTTTTATCTACCTAGGATACAGTCAATGAACACAATTGCTTGCAAAGTATAGGTCAGTTGGTTTCAGTGATTTTTCAAATGAAGAATGAGAGTTTTGATTCTGTATTCTATTTAAAACAATGGCGGATCTCCAAGTCTTAAATCTCTCTAATGATTGCCGCTTAGATTAAGGAACGATTTGGTTGTCAGAGATAGGAGTTTCTAATCCCATTTTTACAGCTAATTATGGGGTAAGTTTAGAAAAATCACATGCAAGAAAGAGCATCCTTCTTCTAAATTCTCCTTAAGTAAAATGATAATAACCTTTACTTATTTTCTCTGCAACAGACGTTTTTGGGAGTAACTTGTTAATGTAATTCAGGATTAGAGAACTTCCTAAACTGAGCAAATAGAAAGACACTGGAGCAATTGCCTTGTTTCCGAAGTCTTTGGGTGATTTTGTTTAGTTTGTCTAACACTTATCAGTGTTGTTTATAATGTACAGCTGGTAGCTGTACATAATATTCCAACCTCTCTGGAGGATCTATGCATCTTTTGTTATATAGCAACATAATTTAGTGTTTGACATGGGATTAAATGCCTGTTCAACCACTTCCTGGCTTTGTGACCTCGCACAAATTATTTAATCCCTCTGAACCTTTAGTTTCTCCTTGGAATTGGAAATGAAGACATCCACTTCATTGTGATGTTTCGAGATAATTTAATGAAAGCAATTAAAACATGCAATAAATGCTTGTAATTACTGGCATTTTTCTTTCCCTATTTTGCCCTGTGCAAACTTGGACTCAAATAGACAAGGATTTGAATTTGAGTACTAAAATTTATTTGCTAAGGTTACTAAGTTATTTACCCTCTTGGAGTATTCATTTTCATATCAAATGTGGGCCTACCACCCAGAATTAAATGTGATACGTTATGTGAGAGTGCTTTATACATAGTAGGCATACAAGAACTGTTCGCTAAATAGACTTCAAATTAGGACATTTTTTTTCTGCCTTTTCTGCTAAAGACACAGTTATTGAATCAGGTTTATTGATTTCTTTTAAAGGAAGTTGGCCCACAGAGTATCAGTTACCCTCAGCACGTTTCACTTGCAGATAATACAGGCCAGAGAAGGGAGAATGGGTAAGGAGCAAGGAGAGAAGCAACAGGCAAGGCCTCCTGCTGAGAGTCTGTAGCTTGGAGATAGGGCAGGTGTGGAAACTAGATAAAGGTCTCCATACTGCGGGCTGTGCATCTGCTGTCATGCTCTTTTGAAACCCGCCTTCACTACAGCACGTCCCACCATGCTTCGTCATTAAATCCCCGAACACTTCCTCTGTCCTCCTACTTTCTCTCCAAGCCCCACTTCACAAACATGCGCAGAACCAAAACAGTAACCACCTGTGTGAGGTTGCTGCCTTGGTCTATCCAGTTTGGAAGAAATGAGACCTACAGGGAATCCTGGATGGCAGTTTCTTTACAGAATAATATTTTATTTTCCCAATCAATTTGAAGAATGTTGTGATAACAGAGAAAGCCTTCAGATAAGCATCCAAACCCCATAACATGATTCTAAATTAAATCCTATGTAGGACAAAAACAAACATCTTCATACCATTGTAAGGGGGAAGTCCATGATCCATCTCAATCAGATAGATTCCTATTTGAATCACTCCTTATTAAAATTGAGCTGAATTATAAATAGAAACTACTATTCCCAGATTAGAGGAAAGCAATAAGTTGGAAAAGTTTACTATCTACAAATATCCTACTGAAATTCATTCAATCAATATTTTTGATCACTTACTATGTAAGATAATGTGGCAGTACTGACGAGAGGGTAGATGAACTAAACAACGTTGTGCCGCATTTTGTCTTCAAAGATTCTCTGCAAAAATTTTATGAAACAGCATAGACAACATGGAGTGTCAGATTCTGCTCTGTGGTGTAGTAGTGTTCTTTTAGAGTCCCCCTTTGAAGTGCTAAGAGAGAGTTTTCTATATTTCTGTAACCTCAAAGAAATGTGTCCTGGCTCGATGAGACGAGTAAAGAGGAAATATTTGGTCTGAGGTTTGGTTAAAGAAAAAAATGTTTCATGACACTTGTTAAAGATGGTAGGGCAGACTTTATTCAAGAGGAGCTACTACAATGGGGTTTTGTAATAGAGGAGAGAAAGTGGACTCCACTCCAACTCCAACAAGAATAAGTGACTATTTATAACAAAGGAGTAGCATGGGAGTCAGTGGATGGAAAATTACTAAGAAGGAACATCAGAGGTAAGGGAGATTCTTGCTAGATATACTCAACAGAATTCTTGCTGAAAATAGGCCAGGGTGATAAGGTATTGAGGGTGGGAAATAAGGTATTCAGATCAGATACGTAGGATGGTCAGATACCAAGGGTAGGGGGTTTTCACTAAGCTCCCTTAGCAGGATTCTTGCTCAAACTAGATTCTGTAAGTACAGAGAGGGAAACTCAAAGGCAGGCCTAGTCAAGCAGAGGGCTTAAAGTTAGGTCAAGGAGGAATCTTTGCCAGAACCAAGAACAATCATCATTAGAATATATGAGGTGAGGCAGGCACGTGGACCTATGAGATAAGGTAGATGATTCTAGCAGCCGGATAGCTTTTTCTTTATTGCTACATAATGTTGGCTTGTGACATTCTCCCAAAAGCTGATATTCTGGTACAAGTTTTTTTTTTTTTTTTTTAACCAATATTAATAATAGTTTCTTAAGAGTTTACCTACACCTTTTAGGAAAATGGAGTGTTTGTGTTGGGTTTGGGGTTGGAAGGAACAGGGAAAAGTACAGAAGAGATACAAAACTTATAGGTCAGGCAGGAACAGGGCACCAAATTGTCCTAAGGCTACATCTCAAAAACCTGAACTTCATGAGAAAATAATATTTTGTGTTAAAAAAGGAGCAAAGACTTTCAAATAAATTATTGCTTCTTTCCTTTCTTCTTCTTTTTTTTTGTGAGGAAGATTGGCCCTGAGCTAACATTCATTGCCAATCCTCCTCTTTTTGCTGAGGAAGATTGGCTCTGAGCTAACATCCGTGCTCATCTTCCTCCATTTTGTACATGGGATGCCACCACAGCATGGCTTGACAAGCAGTGAGTCAGTCCGCGCCCAGGATTCTAACCTGTGAACACTGGGCCACCGAAGCAGAGCACGCAAACTTAACTACTATGCCACCGGGCCAGCCCTACTGCTTCTTTCTTTTGACTTGTGCTTTTCAGAATGACTGAGAAGAAAAATAAGGTGACATTTTATGAATAAGCTTAACTTATATCACTTATAGCATGTAGCACTATTAAGTGATATTTCTGGAAAATATGCTGGTACATAAACCTCACCAAAATAGTTTGAAGACTTTACTTTAAATAACATGTAATGATATTTTTGCTCTCTAATGCTAATTAACCCAGCTTGCTTCACAGGGTTTGAGAATTCTGTAGTTCATGTGATAAAAATTCAACACAAAAATATTATTTCATATGTAGAATATATTGTTTTAAATTGCATAAAATATCCATTTTAATAACTCTTTAATCTACAAACATAAACTTCTAATTATATGTGTATTTTAATCAGGTGCAGGTAAATAGAAGATAAAACTACTCTCGTTTTATTCTTTGGATTCTTTCCGCTGATAAAGCTAAGACAGTAAATAGCAACCTTAGGTAGCAAATACCAGTCTTTAGTAGATTGGCTCTATTCCTGGTGAGAGCAGGTGAGGAATTACAAAAAGAGAATCTCACCACAACGTCCATCTCTTGTTTCTCTTTCCACTCATTTATCCTCAAGAAATGGTGCTTCAATACGCAACACAACATTAAATTCTGCTAAGTCCTATTACTGTTTTGGCCAGCCAAGGATTATTGTAGCAGATATTTAATATATTACAGCAATATTCTCTTAATTCTCGTCATTTAGGATCTAGACTATCTCTAAGTACATATAACCCTATTCCCTTTAAAATATATTTCTAGGATTTGCATCATAAAATCGTGAATGATCTTAAAACGAATATGAGCTCTGTGCCATCGGTTGGTGATATTACTTTATTGCACTCTGATGCTTAGAGAAGTATTTGCCCAAAATCACACAGCTAGCAAATGGTAGTGCTAAGATTTGAACACAGGGTGTCTGATTCCAGAGGCCATGCTCTTAACCACTATTCTTAGCTACTATGCATTAGGGATTGCATTAAAAATAGTCTAACACAAATTAGATCATATATGGTAAGAGTAAAATTTACTTTAAAATATCATAGTCACAAATTACCTATTTTCTTAATTTTTTCTGAAGCTGAAAGCTCAAATATTAAGCTGGCTACCTGGCTAGGCTAAAACTAGACAACTGACAAACCCACTGAGGAGATTACATTTGAATGGAGTTCTGTAGGATAACTTATCATCAGCTTTTCATAGACGGTGGGGAGGGGTAGCCCCAGTTGAAGGAGAGAGCATGGGCAGAGGTATGGTGGTGACAAACAGAATGTGCCCCCAGGTTTTGATCTGGTGGATTAGTGCAACTTGAGCAAACAGAGAGTGTGATGAGGCCTTGAGAAATGATGCTCAACTATTAACAAGGGAGAGATCAGAAAGGACTTTTTGTGCCAAGCTAAGGAGAGTGAGTTTTATTCTGAAAGTTACGGAGAGTGGAAGGATTTTAAGCAAGGCTTAACTTGACCAGATTTGCAATTCTGAATGATCACTCTGATAGCAATGTAAAGAATTGTCTAGGAGAGATCACCAAGGAGACCACTGGGGTGATTTAGCCAAGAAGTAATGGGATCCTACCTAGAGCAGCAGTGGTTAGAAAAAAGAAAAGACAAAGACGTGAGATTAGTGGTTAAGGACTCAGCAGCTGATTACATGTTAGGGATGAATGATAGCTAAGAATTGGCAATTGCGTAGTTCAGTTTATTAATAAAGTGAATAAAGAAACAGGGATAGGCCTGGAGGCAAACTAAAATTTAGTTTTGGATGAGGCTGTAGAATTTTAGAAGAAAATAAAGACTCTTCACTTTCTAAGCTTGAGAAAAAACATTGCTGGTATGTGCTTGGCCTCCAAGAGAAAAACTGAACCAAACTGTTTTATCATATATTGTGAGTTACTCAAGTGGAAATGTTTGATCTTCCAAGTGATGAATGAAGTTGTTTTCCTCTCTCTCCAAACAATTTTCAGCTAACTGCCATGTGTTTACAACCATAGGTGGTATCACCAGTTTAACTTCCCTAAAGATTTTGGTTAACCTTAAGAAATGGGATTGCAAAGCTTACTTGAAATGTCTCAGGAGTATCAATTCTATATTGATGGGTTGGTTCAGTCATATGTAATTGCTGAGCAAATGTTAACAATTTGAATATTACATCACTAGCACTTTCCACGTTCTTCAGAATGTCTTTAGAAATTGTCAGACAAGATTTGTCTCTTTCTAGACTTCAATTTCTTAAACTCATCTCCACTTCCAAGACATTCAAATATATATATATGCCAAAAAACCATTACTCTTGCTTTAGCTGAGATAATGTTGGTAATGATTTTGATTGTAATAGCAAAATAGAGTACTTCCTTAAAAGTTACTCTCAATGTTAATGAAGTTAGAAAGTCAGCCTAAAAACAATGAAGGCATGTCTATCGATATGAAGGAAATTCATGAACCGAGAATGCCTTGTAATAGCATTCAACTTTCTATCAGAAATAATGGTTACATGATGTTAAATGTGTGTGCTTTTATTTTCTCAAATACATTAATAAAGTATTAGTGACTATTTTTGAGAAAAGATGTGATTTTAAAATGTAAATGTGTAGATGTGTTCATATCCTCATTTTAGCAATTATCATTGAAAAATCGGTCCTTAAATAATCAAGAGCTTTTGCCATGTAGTTTAATAATGTCAAACACATTTTTACTTGGAGAATTTCCACTTGACCAAAGGTAAATGCAGAGGCATTCTTCTTTCTTATGTTTATATGTGGTGAGTTGTGTTCTACTATGTTCTTGAACTATACTTTGTTCTGGTGTTATGACGTGTACTCTTTTCCCAGGGTTGCTGTAACAAAGTACCACAAACGGTGTAGCTTAAAACAACAGAAACTCCTTCTCCCACATTCTGGAGACTAGAAATCTGAAATCAAGGTCTCAGCAGGGCCATGTTCCCTCTGAAGGCTCTAGAGAAGAATTCGTTCCTTATCTCTTCCAGCTTCTGGTAGCCTCAGGAGTTCCTTGTTCTGTAGCTGCATCATTTCAATCTCTGACTTCATTATCACAACACATCATCACACCCCCTCACGTCATCACAGCCTTTTCCTCCATGTGTCCTCTGTGTCTCCATATCCAAATCTCTCTCTCCTTTCTCTTGTAAAAACACCAGTCATTGGATTTAAGGCCCATCCTAATCTACCACGATCTCATCTTAATTACATCTGCAAAGACCCTATTTCTGAGTAAGAATGTGTTCTGAGGTCCTGGGTGGGCATGAATTTTGGAGGATGTTTTCCATCCCAGTACATGGTATTTATCAATCTGGTCTGAGTAAGAGTTGTGTGAGGGTGTATCTTTCTCCCACACTCAACTCTGAGCCTTTGCAGCATAGAAATCTTGTTTTAATAATTTGTATATTCCCAATAGCACCTGACACAGTGCCTCCCACTAAATAGAGCCCAGATAAATATTTATTTTGTTGAATTTTACTGACTTCTGGTTAAACATCGCAGATTGAACACATCTATTGATGTTCCCTCAGGGAACCCTGTAAATACTACTATAAAAGAATAAAAAATATAAATATGTATAATGACAGAATAGAAATGAAACTGCAGCTGGACGAGATATGAACACAATTTTGGAAGATGGAACCCGGTCTGAGATATGTTAACTGAATTAGTGAAACAAAACAAGCTGAAATGTGCAGAGAGAGAAGGTAAAGATGAGAAGCAAGTTGATTTTCTAGTGGATTCACAGAAAGGCTCAGGAATTGAAGGGACCAGAGACTGGACGGTGGGAGTAAAGTATGGGCCTGAAAATAAGAAAACTAGTGGACACAACTGTTTAAGGCACAGTTAGACTCCTAGGATATCCAGTCCCCTCCCACGCAGCCAAGTGACTACCCCAACCCCCATCTACCTGAGATAATTGGTTCTCTCTTCCCCTCATGGAGAGATTATTGAGGAAGTCCCTGGATGCAAGGGCACCAGGAATATTGAAGAGTGGAGATTAAATAAAAGTCTGTGAATGAAAAGTAAAGACCCTCAGCCCTGCTCCTTTGTCCATTAGCAGGCCAGCAGCCATGCTTATGCTCCAAGGCCAAGAAATATATATAGAGATTTTTTTTCCCTAGAGAAACTGAACCACCCTAGAGAGAACCACCCTAGAGAAAAGAAATAAAATACTAATATTGGGGGCTTTCCAATAGAAGTGATGATTCGCTGCTCTATCATCCTAAAATGAATTCTACTCGACAAGCCCGACCCCTATATACAGAGCATATAAAAGGCTTTAAGTCTCTCATTCTTAAATCCAAATCAACCTTCAAAGATCAACAGATATTTCAGGAAAGTCTAAAATAGGAAAAACAGAGAATAAAAGTAGTAAATGTGCAAGGTACAAGAACTCCGAGGAAACATCCAAATGGCAACTCCTTTACCTCCTTCAAGTCTTTGCTCAAATGTTATACTCATTGAAAGTTTACCCTGGTCGTTCTACTCAAAGTTGCAGACTGCTTTTTCCTCCTGCGCTCTCCACCCACTTCAACCTATTCTTCTTTTTCTTTTTTCCATGGCAATCATTCTCTACTCTACTATATAAGTCACTAATTATGATCTACTAATTTATCACTTCTGTTGTCTGTGGTCCTCCCCTTTAGATTACAAGCTCCATGAGGACACGTGTCTGTGTTTATTTGTTTGCTGATTTATCTCAAGTGCCTAGAACATTGCCTGGCACATTGGAGACGGTAAATATTTGTTGAATGATTGAATTGCATGCATCCATTTTAAACCATGAAAGTAACAGCTGAAGAAATTAAAAGAGGTTGCCTCCTTGAGCCCAGCTGGGGAGTGGAAAGAAGTGGGACCAAATGTGATCGCTACAAGACCTTTACTACTATCTGTCTTTTTAACTGTTTACAAGTATTCCTTATAGGAAGTTTAAACTGAATCATCAAACAGAAGAAAAATTGAATTTTATGTTTAGTAGATAACCTACAAATGAGGGCAATGAAGCAGCCAATGTTTGTTTCTTTGCTTGTTTTATCACAGACAGCATTCTCACTTTCCATGTGAGACCATGTGAGGGATTCCTATCTCTGATTTACTTTGGGATTCTGTCAGGCAACATGCGCCGAGGAAACATGGATGGGTACTTCCAACTTTCCACTCTTCTGTTTCCATTAAAATCTCAGTTCCAGTCCATATGTTAGACTCTTCTCATTTTTCTTGAATCTAATTGCAAATGGTAAATTTATTCAAAACATTTAGTAAAATCCACATAATCACACCACAGCAGGTTTTCTTCATTTTATAAGATGACTCTTTAAAATAGTGAATAATGTATTGAGAGAGTTACTGAAGAGTCATTATTGCTGTATGGTTTTGTTACAAGGATTAATTGTTTTAAAACTAAGAAACATAGAAAATGTATATATAACACATTTGGGCTACTTTAATAATCATAGTATGCTACTATGGTCAAACCTATGTAAAATCCCCCATGAATTGTTCTTAAAATTTCATATCTTATATGAAACCAATTATGTGTTTTGGGTTACCATTCTCAAATTCTCCAAGCCAATTATTATTATTATCATTATCATCATCAGTAGTATAAATTGGTGTATAAGAATAGGAAAACATGGCCCTGGACTGAAGGTAAGGAAGGTCTATTTCTCCTGTGGATAGGCTGTAGTTTAGCTTCTTTTAGAGTCTAGTTCCAGCTTATCTCTCTCATTGTTTTAGGGATAATCTTTGTGCTAACACCTTTGCAATTATATTTAAAAAATAGAAAAGACAGGGTCTGCTCTTATCAAGCCAATGAATATTTACAGCCTTTCACTATGGTAGGACCTACCCCAAATAGCATATAATCTAAAGAAAAGAGCAGATGTGCAAACTAAAAACACCAATTCAGTGTGCCAAGTTCAGCAGTAGTGTTTGCATAGGGTACTAGATATTTGCAAAGGAGTAGCTTCACACTGCTACAGGAAATTAGGAATGGTTTCCAAGGAAAAAGATAATGCCAGAGCTGAGTCACAAATGGTGTATAGGAATTAACCAACTGAAGAAAAGAATGGAAGAATGCTTAAGGCAAAGGACAGAGCACAAGGAAAGACACCAGGTTGTAAGTCAACACGATGGGTCAATATCGCTGGACCATATAATGGAAGTTAGAGGATGGAGAAGGATATCGCTGGACCATATAATGGAAGTTAGAGGATGGAGAAGGATGAAACTGGAAAAATAGACAGAAATCAATTTGCAGTGGGCCTTGGATGCAACATAAATTCATAATCTTTGTCCCATGCACCACATCCATTTTCTCACATGATTTGCATAAGGAATTGGGGAACAGCAAAAGTAAAATAGCTCATCTCTGTCAAAGAGAGATGCCTGCCAACAACAGGTGTGTGTGGTATTGGGGGAGGAGTGTGAAGGAGGAACATCTGTCTTTCAAGTTTCTTCCTAGCTTGCCAAAAGGTCATAGGAGATAATTCCTGGCAGGTAGGGCCAGAAGGAAAAACCATGGCATATTTTCAGCAAAAAAAAAACACAATGGGATTAAAGAAGAATAAATTCTTAGCAATTGCAATGAAAGCTGTGTATCTTAAATGGGTGACTTCTAGGACGATATAGCATTGCTCTAAATAACCATATAGATGACCCTTGATATTCATAAGCTATGCATGAGCAATCCAAAAGAGCCATGATATTTAATAATTTATCAATTTTATAAAAATGGATTTTGAGTTATGGCGAAGGCAAGCTGATGTAAAGTGGCTAGACCTTAAAAATAAATGAATCAACATAGCAAATGAACAAACAAATGTGTATTTCTAACTCAGTTCCTGCTCTTGTTGTTGTTTCTTCCAGATGTCGCCTGGCTATTGATGAATTTTTTCTAATATTCATAAAAATTAGTGACTTGGGAAAGTTCTTGGGATGTATCTCTTACGAATGAAAGGAATCTACTGGACCCATGACAGCAGTTCCTTTCTTCAAGATAACTGATAAACCCATCGTCAGTGTAATACAATTTTATAGCTTGATGGAAGTTCTATCTTTAACAAATCCTATTTCTCAACGCATTAAACAATTGAGACAAATCAGATTAGCATTCAATCAAAAGTAAGATTTAATTAAGGCAGTTTTCAAGGGAAAAAAAATGATGAGCATAAGATTCAAAGTGACCGGTTCTGTAAATATAGAACAGAAACCATAATTGAATGTGAATTAGCAGTTTGATGCAGTCCCACAAAATATATCCCCACTGCTATATTTCTCATTGATTAGTTCTAGTTCAGTCTGGTTGTGTGCCATCTTTATAATGTATCTTGTTATAATAGAATAACTCAGTATGTTTTCTTACGAATCATCTTAAGACTATAAGCAAACTGCCTTACAGTTGTTTGAGATGGAATACATCTCAGTTGGCAGTCTGGCTAAAAGTAGGCATGGTTTCTGCTTTGAAAGCTCCTGATTATGTCATCCAAAACAACATATCTTTAAAAACTATATCTTATGTGATTTGAAAGAAAATATTTTTTAAGCCTGTGGTTCTAAACATATTGGAAAAATAGGCATATGATAAATTAAAGAATTGTGTTATTGTGAATGATAAAAGGTTAGTTTATCACAGTTGTCTTAAATTATACTAAAGAATTCTGTTTATTGAGTGCCTGCTTTGTGTCAGATACTGTGTTGGGCTCTGTTAAGACACGGATGAACAATAGTGAGGTAATGTTGGTGTCTTGATGAGTTTACAGTCTAGTTGGAGAGGTATATTATTCAAACACTTATAAAATAGATGACTAATTGCATACTCTGATTGTGCTATGAATAATGAAATGAGAGATTAAAGCAAGGACTCCTGATTTTAAATGAGCAAAGTCAGGGAAGGCTTGTAGGAGGAGATGACATCTGGACAGGTGATAATGATGAAGAGGAGCTGTCTAGAGAGAGGACTCAGCATATTCAGAGCCTCTAAGGCAGAAAGCAAAGTTGGTGTCATCAGTAATCTAAGGAGAAGCTTGAGAAGCAAAGTAGTGCTAGAAAAGTGGGGACCAGATCCTTTAGGGACCTGTAGGTCATTTTAAGTATCTTGAATTTTATCCCAAGTACATTAGGAATCACTTGAGGAATTTAAGCAGAGAGTGATACACAAGTATTTTTAAAAGTCGTTCTAAATGCTGTGTGACATACAGATTGGAGGAAGGCAAGAGGTGAAACAAGGCTTACTTGGGAGGACGTTGCACAGTAGCCATAGAGGTGGGCAGAATTGAACAGACTCATAAATAGTGCTAAGTTAAAAGAAATCATTTGTCGGTAAAAAAAGACAAGATGACACTTTGGTTTTTTTGACATTTTGAACTGCATGCAGAAAACATCATTAAGGAACTATGTTTATAGGAATATTTAGACCTTTGGGGTCAAATAAAATAAAGATGAATAAAAGGGCTCAGATTGGAGTTTTCCAGTTAGGTTAAGAAATGAACAGTTCTTGCTCAAGGACGTGAAGACACAGGTTGTCCTCACCACGTGTATGTGTCTTTCCCAGACACTGTCCTATCTTGTTGTAAACAAGAAATGGAGAGAATAGTTAGGTCAAACTAACGGAGATTCACCTTTATGCAAAAGTATTTTGGACATCAAGTCACTGTTGTCATCATTTAATGATCATTAAGACATGTAGGAATGGTCTTGCCCCAGTGACCTTTAAAAAGTAGTACTTTTGAGCGTTATAACAGGTAATCTGAAGTCCGTGATAATATATAAATCATCCCAAATAAGGAAAATTTAATGACAAACAACCTTGAGAAATATGTGCTGAAAATCAGAATGTTGACATTTTGGACTGGACAATTCTTTCTTATGGAGGCTGACCTGTGCATTGTTGTACTCACGAGATGCCAGTAGCAACAGCCATTCCCCCAAATCATGACAATCGTTGAAAATGTCTCCAGACACTGGAAAAGGTCTCCTGGGGGCAAAATCACCCTTAGTTGATAAGCACTGCTGTAAATCTACCTTTCTGTGTATTTGCTTTTTTACCCATTAACTAATATTGAAATAATAAAATCTTGTTGTCATTACCAAAATTAATATACTATTTGGTTGCTCAATGAATTAGCTATTCTAATTGGATTTATTGCACTTCTCCCCATATTTGCTGGAGACACAATTATTTTTTCTCACCATCTATAACCTTCATCTGCCAATAGTCGTGATCTACATTGTAATTATAGTAGGACCTGAAATGATTAGAGTAATAATAAAATTGGCACAGAAACTGTGAAGCTTAGTCAAAGTATATTAATTAGCAAACACATTTAAGTCTTTGATATTAAGAAAAATAGACTCCTTTCTATTTCATGCTCATTGTAATGGAGACTTTTTTTTAACGCTGATATTGCTAGAGGGATTAATAACTGCCTTCTGTCTAACACATTTTATAAGTTTTTATTATATACAAATTTATAATGGACTCGTATTGAACGGCTAATGGTTTGGCTTCTAACTATTCAATGTGTAAATCATTCAGGACAATTTGGAGAAAGAGATGAATTAAATATAGACAGCTCATTGCTAAGGGAATTTTCTCCTGCGCGCTCATGTCTTCCCTTCGATAATCCTTATCTTTTTCCTCCTGCCTCAGCCTCTTTATTGCTCCTCTACTGATTTGGTTATCACAATCTTTGCAGCACTGCAAAACACTTCAAGTTCCCTCTGCAACCTTCCAAAAAAGTCAATGAAAACGGCTATTAGACATCTTCAAGTAAATATTCCTTTAGCTTTCCTGTCCTATTTAAGCCAGTATCTTGCCCTACTACAACTTTTGACTTTTTCTATGAATATTCTATCCACTACAAAAGTTAAAATGCACAGAAGAAATTAAATCTAGTTGGAAAAAAAAGGCTGTGAAGAAAAGATATGTCTCTGAGGATTAGAAAGAAGCAATTCCAGTAATCAGCGTATATCCCAATCTCCTCATCTTTGAGGGATATTTAACATTGTATGAGATGCCACGGAGAACCAAAAGAATTAAAAGATAAAACTCTGCTCACATTTGTTTTACTTTGAACTCTTTTTCTGCACCCTTCAGGTTAATGATTTGTTTAATACCAGATTTGTCAATTTCCCAAGCTCAAATTTTCTTCAGTCTTTCTATCGACAACTTTGCTACCCTCCCTCGTCGTCCCCAAGATTAATAACTTGGAGTTGTCTTTTACTCATCTATTCTCTCCCATTCTAAGTCACTAATTTATTTAAGCATATTCACTGGGCACCTATTATGTGCCAAGCATTGTGCTAGGATCTATCCATACCAACCTTAAAATTGTTCTTAAGTACTCTTCAGTTTTACAGAATTTATCTTATAGGGCTGTGCCAGGACTACATGACTTACTACATGTAAAGCTCTTAAAATTAACTGACAGAAGTTAGCTCTACATCACTGTGTCACTGCCAACCCCCTAAGTTAACCTTGATCATCAACTCTTTATGTTAATTCTTTATTCTCATCCTTCTACTTTGAATTTTCCAATATTTCTTCCTATTCTACTTACTGATGAAAAGAAACTTTCTAAAATTTCTTACCCAGCCATCAACATTGAGTTTTATTATCTTTTAATATAATGAAGTATTCTGGTGATTTATAGTCAGCAATAAAGAATATCTAACTCTTACTTAAAACTTCTATTATTAGGGTTAATTATTTTTATGTATTTCTGGAAAAACTAGCTGAAATAACTCTTTTCCAATATACAAGCCTTTTTGATAGATGCTCAATAAAATATAATAAGTACAAATACTTGATTGGCTTTGGCTATATGTGTTTGGATTTTTACACATCTGTTGTTTCACCTTTTTAACCCACGTCATGGACTAAAAAGTGCTCATACTGAGATGGTGGAAAAAGGCAAGATTTCGCCAATTTTCTGATTTTCTTCGTTCATCTCATTCTACTTCTTCATGATGCTCGTAACATCCCAAACCATTTGCCTATCTCTGCAATTTCTCTCCTGTAAAGATGGCAAAAAGATGGAAACAAATTTATTATTATTTTCCTGCCACAACTGACTCGAGATTTGCAATTAACAGTGAATTTCTGAATCTTGGGTAAGAGACCAGGAGGCTCTGGAGATGAAGGGGCACCTTCTGGAGAAATTTGGAGAGATTGTGGTAGCCGACTCACTCTGGGTCATTATAGTCTAAAGCCAGGAGGAGCTACTAACACACAGTGTATTTTAACTCTTGCAAAACTATTTCAGAATGAAACGTTCTCAAAGTCAGTATGTTGAAAGGTGCAGAGGTTTGAACATTTATGGAAGTCTTAAAGCCTGCCACCAATTTAAGATCTTAACACTAATTGCTTTAGATAGAGCTGTCTCATCCTCCACTTTAATATCTTCTAGAACCTCTCACATCACATAGTGTAGGCTTTGTTTAGGGACTCCCACCAGGACAATCAAAGGCAATGTAAAACTGGTCCAAATTCATTACTGTATTGTCTTGATTCATCCACAGGAGTCCGTTAGGGAGCAGTAGGATAATACAAAAACTTCTTTATTTAAAATGTCAAAAGCAATCAGAGCCACATTTAAAAGCCTCAGTCCTCTCCATGCTACATTTTCTCTATTCACTGACCTTTGTTCTATAAATCCCAGGAGATGAATGCTAAATAGATCCTTAACATTGAAAGGATCTGAAACTGACTTAAACTCCACCCTCAGCCCATCCTGTCGCCTACGCAAGGTATAGGAGGAGAAGGAGGAAATAACCATAGTTTGTGTGTGTATAAATTTCTAAATTAAAATAATGCATTGTTAACTGAATAGATTTGAACATATGGTCAACTCAATTATAAAAAAAATCTAATTTATCAGAAGGTAAAGAGAAATAATGATGGAGCAATTATCCCTCTGAACTTATTTCTTAATTATCCAGGCAAGACTGCTAATGATGTCTGTTTCCTAGATTCCACTGCAGTGCAATAATTAAAGGTCATGCGAGAACATTTGTCCCAAGGAGACATAAAGTCAAAATGGTAAACTCAGAATATAAACCTGAAGTCTAACATGAGTCCAAGTTCATGGTGCAGAACCAGCAGTCTAGAGATTTTTATAGCCCTTGTGTTAGTCATAGAATTTATTTTGTTTCATAATTCTAAACCCCGTTAACTGGCCGTGATTGGTAGTCTAATACTCTAGGTATTGAACTCAAAGCCGAGAATGAGTCCGAAGAGATTATTTGAGTCCTCATTGTCAACAAAACAAAACAAACGAACAAAAACAAAAAACTGAGATGCTCTCTAATGTTAAGAAGCTATTTTAAATTTAATTTTCAGACTTTCAATTCAATCTCATGAGTTGTAAAGCCATAAACGTTAATATGCTAATAACAGAGGCTTCACAACATGAAAATGGTGCTATACCCAGAGCCCAGAGAGGAACATTACCTTTGAATCACCCTCTGAAGCCACGATCAAAGTCCTGTCATGCACGAGAGCCACCCACAGGCTTGGGTGTTCCAAACTCTGTTTGTGAGGAAATGTTTCAAAGAATCAGCCTCCATCTAAAGTTAACCTAGTACTTTCCTACTTTATTTCACGACACACAATACCATCTGGTCATACAATACAATGTAACTACTCCTAAGAGAAAAGTCATTTTTCTCTTCAGAAGAATCCAAGAAAGACAGAGATTCCTCCAAAAGCCTCTTGAAATCTACCTTTGTTGTTTGAGCGTAGCTGCTCTTATTAAAGTATATCTTTCAAATAGTTATTTGATTGTTCATAATCCTCTAAAACAACTGTTTTCTCCTCAACAACTTTCATTTTAAAATAACTAGAACCACATTGTCTATTTCTTTAAGTAACAGTGATAGAGTAAATTCTTGTGTGAGAGAAGTAACTGACAGTTGCATTTTATTTTCAGGAAAAAATAGTACAGAAAAAATGGAGCAAGCTTGAAAGATTCACTCATTTTACTTCTTATGTTGATTTTAGCATACACACTATTGTCCTGACATAATTTCACCTTTAGCTTTATAAATACGAAAAAAAAAGATATGCATGTTTTCAACAGAAGGTGTTAATTAGAATAAGGGTAATAAAATTTAGAAGCTTCCCTCTAAAATCTGCTTTGAAGGATATATTTTCTTTTCCCACCCACTCAGTGTTTCATTGAAAATCACAAAATTCATATGTGGAAAACTAAAATTCTTTTTTTTTTTTTTTATTTTCCCCCGTAGCCCCAGTAGATAGTTGTACATCATAGTTGCAAATCCTTCTAGTTGCTCTAGGTGGGACGCGGCCTCAGCATGGCCGGAGAAGCGGTCCGTTGGTGTGCGCCCGGGATCCGAACCTGGGCCACCAGTAGCGGAGCGTGCACACTTAACCGCTAAGCCACGGGGCCAGCCCTGGAAAACTAAAATTCTTGATCACTGTTTTTTTGATTAGGATAATAAAGAAATTTGATTTGAATAATACATTATTTACTTTCTTAAGGTTCATTTATACAAGTACTTACTAATTAGATCTTAGTTTTTCTTTATTGACTATTTCATTTAAAACTTTTTTTGGCGAATCTGAAAAAGAGAATATTTAGATTCATGACTGCCTTATTTTACCATAATTTTTAAGTGTATACTAATCCAATAGAGTATAGAGGTCCCTATAAAAATTACCTCTTCAAGTATGAATTCATGTTTATCTTAATATAAATACAAATTATTACATATAGAAATATTCATAAGTATGTGTATACACACAAGTTAGTACATATATACATGTTTCCGTTCTCTGCCAGCTGAGAGGGCCTAGAAACAACAACCCCCAGTAACAATGAGCACACCTAGCTCCCAGATCTGGTCTCAAATAGCATTTACCAGTAGAAAGATCTCCTTGGATAAATTCATGGTTCTAGGACTGGGAAAGGAAATATGCAAGATGAACCTGGAGCATCTTGTAGTGCAAGAAAGTAAAGAAACACTGAAAAAAAACCCACAATGAGGGAGGTATGTCAAAGGAACAAAGGATACAATTGAAAGAACTCTCAGTAGACAAAGCTAGAACAATTTGTTCAACAAAATAAATAATGTAGTATTAATTTAGAACCCAAAGTATAAAATAAATGTTCATGAATCCATGCTAATATGAATTAAACGATTGAATAAATAAATAGAAGAGAATAGATAAATCTCCCATGTAAGAGAATTCTAAACAATTTATATTTTCAAAGAAGTGAAGCATAGTTTCCAACTTCTTCAGTGTGGGCTCCGCATAGTGACTTCCTTCCAAAGTGTACACTACACAAAGGAGGAAAAAAAGAGTAACTTTAGAGTGTAAAAATTCAACAAATTCCAATACAGAGGTATCTTACATTATACCTGATCAGTACTCCCCAAAACTGTCAAGGTCTTCTAAAACAAGGTTAGTCTGAGAAACTATCACAGCCAAGAGGAGCCTAAGGAGATATGACTTGTAAAGGTAATGTTGTATCTTGGATGGAATCCTGGAATAGAAAAAGGACATTAGGTAAAAACTAAGGCAATCTGAATCAAGTATGAGCTTTAGTTAATGGTAATGTATCAACATTGGTTCATTAATTGTGACAAGTGTACCATAATAATGTAAGATGATAATAATAGAAGAAAATGGATGTGGCATATATAGGAAGTTTTTGTACTATCTCTGTAATTTTTCTGTAAATCTAAAACAATTTCAAAATTAAAAGGTTATTAAAAAAATATCCCCTCGGTAAGCTAAAAGAAAGAATGTTATATGTTACTTCTCGGTCACATAATAGTTAAGTTGTAAATCTTCCTACATCCTGGGAAAAGTGGCAGAGATGACTCTGGACAAATAGTTTTAATTTCTTGACCTTGAAGCCTTCTATTACAGATCTAGATAAAGAACAAGTTATGCCTCAGTTAACTTGGAGGTGCTTCAAGAGAATAAGATGATGTTGAGTGAGAGAGGTAAGATCTAGAAAAGAGAGGAAAATATTATGTGATCATTGCTGGGTAACTAAGTAGCATGAAACACTTTTAAAAATATTTCCTTATCGTTATGTTCCTTCAATCTGTCTGGCCTAAGAATAGGCCCCTCATCTCATAGGTAATGCAAAGATGCATGAGTTTTCTGTGGAGATGGAATAGGGATATTGGTTATACATTTCACTTTACCTAGTAGATTAGGAAAACTGTACAGAAAAGAAAACATGTTACTATAGAAAGTAATCAGAGAGGAGAGATTAGGTTAAGTAAATGAATTTAAAGTCAAGAAATTTATGATTTATGATACATGACTTAATTTTACATGTATACATACATTATATTCACACATATATGTACACACACACACACGCACAAAATCCCCTTGGATAAGGTTTTTCCACTTGGAAACCTAAAAAGATAAAAACTAAGAGGGAGTATTATAATAATCTTTAACTTTATAAATTTTCCCAAAGAAAATTTTCTGACATTTGAAAACATTATTATAGTAAATAAACTCCAATTTCAAATTATCCTTGAGATAACAAACCAACGGAAGAGAAAGTTTACATGGAAAGTATAAACAATATATACACTTAATAGTTGCTTACTGTAGTGTATCCCAAATTTTATAACATAATATTAATGAATTAATAACATACTGCAAAATCAGGTCTTCCAAGGAACACTGTTTGGGAAATGCTGGTTTATGTTATTGACATGTTAAAATCTAATCAGAATCTCTAATGAATTTCCAGAGCAAAAGGTTAAGATGTTTTCCAGTAATTATTCAAGGAACCAAGTTATTTGCACCTCTGTTGGTGGCATCTTCTTCAAGGACATGAAATCCTGAAATTTCTTTGTGTCTGCATTTAGTTGTAAGGAAAGCAGTCACTTAAATTTCACATTTAACAGAACCATCTTATAGGGCCGGCCCGGTGGCGTAGTGGTTAGGTTCACACACTCGGCTTCAGCAGCCCGGGGTTCACAGGTTTGGATCCCGGATGAGGACCCACGCACCACTTATCAAGCCATGCTGTGGCAGGTGTTGCACATGTAAAGTAGAGGAAGATGGGCACAGATGTTAGCCCAAGGCCAATCTTCCTCAGCAAAAAGAGGAGGATTGGCAACAGATGTTAGCTCAGGGCTAATCTTCCTCATCAAAAAACAAAGGACCATCTTATAAGCTCCACATTTTGAAGAAAAGTATAAGGTTTCTTTCCCTAAAGGCTGTTACTATTTAATAAAAAATCACCACTTATGATTGATTGCTATGGTAATACTGTCACGAGAAGTTTTTATATATATTCAAAAGTTAATGCGTATGCTTTAGAATTTGACAGTATATATCACCTTTTCATGTTATCTGTTAATTTTTTTAAGAAATTGGTACCAACCAAATTTAGAAAGAAATATATATATTATAGCTAAAAAGAATATTAACTGACGTATCACGTTGAGTCATCTTTGCTACTATTTGTGTGATCATAGGTAACTAAGACCCTCTTGGTTTTCAGTTTTCTACGCTGTGAAACACAGCAAAAGTACTAGATAATTTCTATAATTACCACTACTTATTTTAAAATTTTATGATGTAAGCTCACTGATGGCAAAGAATAGGCCTTATAGATATAGCACAGAGGAGTTTCTCAGCACAAAATAAATATTTCTTCACTACCTGACTGAACGGTGTTATAACGTTCATCACTGGGAAAATAAGTTATCAAACTAATCACCCATGTTTATAAATCATTTCCAAATGTTAACTTTTATTGTTCATGCTAATCATAATGCTTTGATTCACAGTTTTCATACAAAATCATTAACTTAGCTTGGCTCCCTAAAGTGAAATTTAAGACTTGTGGTAGTTAAGCATAAGTATAAAATGCAAGTGGTTAATAAATGGTTAATAAAGATCTAGTAGTTTTACTGTCTGTCACATAAAAATAAGTTGCTAACTGTTTAACTTGTTATCAACCAAGTTATCTTTACCATGCGTATTTATCTAGGTATATATTGGCATGACGGTTTTATAGATTTCTAAAGAAAAGTGTTAGACTAATCAATAACAGGAAATATGTACCATTTGAAAATTAAAATTCGATTTGTATTTGTGTTCTGGAGGGTAACTATTTGCTAGCCCACTTCACTTTTCAGTGAACTCTACTTGCCTGACAATGACTGGCCGGAAGTACAAAGTTACCATTTCACTTACCTATGAAATTCAAGCACGTTCTGTCTTATTGTCAGACAATAATTTTAGTAATTAACTAAAGACCTCTTAATTCAATTACAGTTAATAATGAATTATACTGTTTGATAGTTTCCTTGTTTATAAATATTTTCTCAAGTTTTATCTGATATACACGGATATCCCATAATAAAGAACAAATGCTAGTTGATGACCGTGGAGACATTCAGGTTTGTACACGGTTTTAAAGTATTCATTATGGTAGTTGTACTGGGAAAGTTTAAGAAAGCACAAGCATAGAGATATTATGACTGGAGAAATTCCAGGATGGTGGAGGATAGAGCGATTTTATACATAATATACATATCATAGCATGACATAATTGCATATGTATATAAATTACACACACACACACACATGTAATCTCCTTCTAGATAGCATTTTTCCAGATGGAAGTCTAAAAAGATAAAAACTGTGGGGAATAGTATAAAAATCTATAAACTTATAATTTTCCCAAACAAAAAACATTTCCTGACATTTGGGAAAGGCAAATATATTAAATAAACTTTGATTTTGAATTACCATTTAGATAGAAAATCAATGGAAGAAGCTAGTGGAAGAATTCAGATCAGAGTGTAAACAAATTTGCAGTATGTTTAGAAATCAGTCCAAACAATCGCGTTTTGGAGATGTACAATCTTTCAAAATATAATGAAGAAAATAATATAACTTCATAAAACATTCCTTTTATAAGACAAAATACTGGGATGAGAAGAAAAAAATTGGTCTGACTTAGCTCTTCATTTCTTGTGTTTTCCCATAAAAAACTCAAGAGTTGCTGAGAAATAGCTAGAAAATCTAAATGGGAAATGTTGTGCCGCATTTAACCATTGTAGGTCCCTGCTACGCAGCCTCAATTCACCTCTCAACATTTTGCTTCAGAATTTGGAAAGCAGATGGGAAAGTTAAAATTAAAAAACAAAAAAAATAATAAAGCCATGCTTTCAAAGGCATCTGAGAGCAAATAAATGGACTCATTTTCACTGGTGCACTAACACCTTCTTACGAGAGAGACAGGTCAAGGTTGTTTCCTAAACTCTAGTTTACTGGCTGAATATGAAATGCTTATTTTAGCCACATCTTGATGCAAAAAACAGATTTATACAAATATGTTTCTCAGGAGTATCTTCAACACTACATATTATTTTATTGATACTGTTACCACACAAAATTGGGGTTCTCTGCCCGATGCACATAAACAAGCCAATTAATTACGGCATCAGCCTTTGGGGGGAGAAGTCAGCTTTTATTCTGTGAGATCAATCTGCAGGGAGACAGGAGGTGTGTGCCCTCAGATCTGTCTCCCCGATTCAGGATTTGGGGTGAAATTTAAGAGGTTAGGGGGTATAGGCTGGCGCATGGAAACGCTGGCATAGGCATTTCTTGATGGGCTTCAAGCATTTATGACAGGGTTCTAAACATTTTTGATGAGATGGGGAAGGAATTTTAATACCAGATCTTCCTGAATGAGCGATCCGTCTTTTCTGATAAGAGTCCGACTTTCAAGTTCCAGTCATGTCTGCTCCGTGGGTTCAGTGAGGAAAAGGATCTTCAGATCTGAGTTCATTTCAGGTCACGATTTCTTCTTTTACACATGCTCTGGCTTCGTGACTGCAGTTTTTCTGAAAGACAATCCTTAATCACTTTGTTGATAGGAGACAGGGTCTGTCAGAACTGGCTCTAAATGGGCCCGTGATTACAATACTCTCAAAAGTACTGTAAATCAAACTCTTTGGATATAAATTTGTTTTGCAATAGGCCCTTTGATTACCCATTTCATTAATATAATTTAGGCTTAGCTATCATATCTGTCCATGATCATTTAGACTCACAAAATAACTGAGAAAACTTTCAAAGCCTTGAGCTTTAAACATAACTCTGCCACGAATGATGATGTACTGAATAATTTCCTCCTATATGTCCAATATAAGTGGCCCACATGAAGGTTGGCTGGATGGAGAAATTGTAAAGTAGCCTACAATCTGGCAAGCTGCAAACTTAAGACACATCGTATAATCTACCACTAAAAGTTTATAGTGCTGATCATAAATATTACGGCAATTTATTTATTTATTCTTTGTGTGTGAGGAAGATCAGCCCTGAGCTAACATCGTTGCTAATCCTCCTCTTTTTGCTGAGGAAGGCCGGCTCTGAGCTAACATCTATTGCCAATCCTCCTCCTTTTGTTCCCCAAAGCCCCAGTAGATAGCTGTATGTCATAGTTGCACATCTAGTTATAGCAATTTCTGAGAAGGAAAAGGTGGTGTTGAAATAGTAAATAGACACACGACTATTGGGTCATTTTTAAATGGGAAAGGCGCATAAATATTTCCGCCAAAGTTTCTGTACTAAAAAGCTTTTAAAATAACAGGAACTTTTAGTAGCTTCAAGACTATATTCAACCCCTTTGTTCACCCATTCTTTCAGAATTTTTTGAGCATTTACTTGCCAGGCACTGTGCTGGGCACAGACAGATCAAAGATAAACGAGACAAAGCCCCTGCCCTTAACGATTTCACAGTTCAGTAGAGCATGTAGATGTGCAGAATGATAATTACAGTAAAAGGTGATTAGGATTAAAATAAGAGAATGAACAAGGAGCCAATGGATCACAAAGATATGAACAAGTTAATTGGCCTGGGAAGTCAGGAAAGCTCAACAGATCATATTTCATTTGAATGATATTGAAAAATAGGTAAGAATTTTTCAAGTGCAAAAAATCATTAGGAAAATACATGTCCGTCAGCAAAAGCAACGTGTGCAAAGACTCAGAATTGTGAATGGGCATTCTGAGTTCTGTGATAATTCCAGTAGGATTGGCATTTGGAATGTATAGTGGGAATAAGAGATAGAGATGAGACTGAAATGCTGGTAGTGGCAAAATTATGAAGGGAGGGTCGCATAGATGATGCTAAGGGGTTTGGTCTTTACTGTCTTGTTAATGGTATAATTTATAGCCCAGCTGGGAGTCATTTGATAACAAAAGGGAGTGCAATAGCTGAGACAACAGGCTTACCACAGGACTGGCGTAAACACACCAGGGTATGTGCTCACTTACACAGAGAGAGCAGAAGTTTTCAGGTAGGGCAAGAACGTAATAAGATCTGCTTATTTATTTTAATAATTCTCCTAGCAGTAAGAAGGAGAACCAGAATAAAAGAAAACCCTTTTTGAGCCTATTGTAATAGTTGCAATAATGACATAAGCCAATAGCAATGGAGATGGTAAGGAAACAGAATTCAGGAGATATATCTGAAGCAGAATTGCTATGCTAATGTGACCAATTAAATGTGGAGGGGAAGAGAGGAGAAAATGTCCTGGCTGTCTCAAAAGAATTTGCCACAGAGAATGTGTGTATAGTGACAATATTATTTAGGAGGGCAAATTCTGTAGAAGGGGAAGTATTGGGTGGGGGATGGGAATTGAAATGAGGCCATACAATGAGTTCAATTTTGAGGATGTTAAGTGTGAAATGCCCATAGTAGGCCAGGATATTGAAAATATACTGTGGATTGAGAAGAGAGGTTAATTTACAGATACGTAGTACTTTCATAGCTATCCACATACAAAAAGTAGCTGAGGCCATGTAAGTAGATGAGGTCACTAGCCATTTACTGAAAGGTAGAGAAAAAAGAGGACTAAATTCAGTGTCATAAGAAACACGAACATTTAATAGTTCTCCATGAGGAGAAGCCTGTGATCAAGACAGAGAGGGAATGACCAGAGTTAGGAGGAGAATTCGCAAAGTAAGCTGTCCTGGAAGACAATGACAGACAGAACTAAAGAAGTTAACAGTCAAGTGCTTCAGAGATAAATAGGATGAGGTCTGAATAAAAGTGACCAGTGGATTTGGCACGTGCACAGTTGCTAGTGACTTACCAACAGCAGTTGCGGTAGAGTGGTTGGGGCAGAAGTCAGAATGTACTGGCAATAAGGAATGTCTGGAGATAGCAGGAAGTGGCACCATCAAGTGATTATCCTTCCAATCAGTTGTTGATGAAGGAAAGAAGAAAGATTGAGCAGTAGTTTGAGAAAAATTATTTTTAGGATAGGCGACTTGATCATTCTTTATAGACTGAAGAGAAGTCAGAGGAGAACAAATTATTAGCATTATAGTAAATAGAGGGAAATTTGATGGAGCAATACATGAGGCAGGTGGGATGGGATTTAACTTTGAGGAAAAGTGAGACATGCCTTCCTTTAAGACTGAAGAGAATGTGACAAGACAAGTACTATTTTCAGAACATATAGAGGAAAAGAGAAAAGAAGAGGAAAAAGTTGAAAGGTTTCCATTGTAAAAGAGTACACTTAAACAACGATATATGTTTTTCAGTAAACGAATTCAAAACTCTTCATGGCAAACATGTAAGATTTTATATTAAACTTTAAGTAGTGAGAAATGGAAGTGGAATATTATTTTTATGGCTATCAGTGAAAATTCATTTTCTCATCTGCCCAAAGTGAGCTTCTATTCTGCGCCACATATTGTTCGTCACATTTTCCCAAAGTCCATTGATAAAAGCATCGTTGTTCACATTAGTAGAAAATGAAATCAAGCCTCAGAGAGGTTAAAGTTAAGCAGTCACATAACTAGTTAATAATGGAGCCAAGAGCCTATCACCAGAATCTACGAGCTTTCCAATACACCAGGGTACTTTTCTCTGCAGGGCTGTCTGCATTTTCGATACTACCTTTAAATTAAAATTCTAGAAGATGTATTCATGAGGAATGACTAAAAGTATCACTTCAAGATTTTTATCTTCAAAAACATGTCTGTGGACTGATGGAGAAATGATTGAAGAAGACATTGGAGGAATGGATCTGTAACACTTCTTCACTGGTGGGAGCAGAGGGCTAGCAAATTTGGGTAATATTGTTTCTTTTACCCTCTCAAACTGATCAGTTCTGGAAACATCTGACTATTAAAAAACCAAGACATTAAGTGAGGAAAGGTAAAAATAAAACTTGTAACTTAGGCATGAGTCTACTTATGGCTGTAGAACCATGTTGGGATCAAAAAGTTTACAGGGTGCCTTGAAATCAAGGTCGTGGGAAGACTAGAACCAATAAACTGTATTACGTCAACTATGGTGCTGTGGCTAAGCTGAACCTATAGGACAAGGGTATGCCCAGCTATAGGGAACAGGTATATGTAAGACCTGAAAGTTAGGATGAAACCCCAAGAAAAGGATTATTTTAGGTTTATTTATACTGAATATTATGTTCCTCTGACTAATCCTGGACATTCATGCAAAAATAACACCAACAATGTTTAGGTTAATTAGTGTTAGAGATATTACATTCAATTTAAAATATCAAGGAATCTGATAGGGCATGCCAGTAAGATTGTATCACGATCAAGTAATTTTTCCAGTTGCAAAGCCTAGTTGTTTATAAAAAGCTACAAAACTTAAGAAAGATTGAATGTAGTAAATTATAATTATTGCTTCCTTATCAGTTTCCCTCTATGTAAGTTTATTGAACCAGGAATCACGAGGTACTCAGAATTCTTCAATATGGGCTATTTGTCACATAGGGTCAATATACTTCTAGTATATTCACTCTAATTAATGCAGTACAATTAGAGAGATGTATGAATAGGCAGAGGCAAGACTCATTTTATGGTAAAGAAAAACCGTTTTTAATTTTTTTTCCAGCCTCAATCGAATTTTTTTCTTTGTTCAATAACAAATTTCACATGATGTTCACTTAATTGAACCAAATGGTCATAAGGAAAAGGCAGCTGCAGACTTATAACTAAGCAGATAGTTTTGAGGAACATTGTCATTTTTCTATTTGTCCTATCGCTAGTGATAATTGAGCTTACTTCCTAGCAGTTGGATACTTTCTGTATAAAAGAAAATATAAAACTAAATTGCAGATGTTATGAGAAAGAAAAGAAATAAGGAGACATAATTGAACCTGTAAAGGGTTCATTTGTAGATGGGACATTTCCTCCTGGGAAATGAAAGATCTCATAGCAATACAATGAATATACTTCTGATTTATGGTAATTAATTCTGAATGTGAGTTATCTACCACATTGCTCACTATAGAAGATGAATCGTACAACTGAATTATCAGGGTCTTGGAAGTAAAATTAGCATAACCTTAGCAGAAAGTGAAGTTTTGTACCTCATCTTCACCTTGAAAGCATAGATCAAGCCATGCTGTCTTATTTCACTGCCCAGAGGTCCAATTATAAAGAGGAAATGAAGCAAAGAAGGAACAGCTTTCCTATGTATTCTTCCATGACACCACGTTTTTTTGGATATCACACCAAGTTTAGAGGAAGATTGAGATACCTTCACTCCATTAATTCTGACCTCAAGAAGAGAGTCAGATGAGAGTAGATATTATTTCCTGTGGAATAATGTTTCTTCATACCTAGTGTTGGAATAAAATAGTGTAGTCCAAAATATTGAAAAATACACGTAATTTACTCTACTAAAATGACAATTAGGATGTGTTCCTAAGCAAAATTTTGGAGCTGCCTTTGTATGCTGCTTCCTCCTGAACAGTTTATTTGGGCTTCAACCACAATTATTGACTGTATCAAGACTGTAAAATTCAGCATCAAAATTTAATTTTCAGCTATTTCTAAAGGAAACAATTAACTAGCCATGTTCATTTGCTCTTTGAACTGCTAGGGGGTAAGTTAGTTTAATCAAAATGCTAGGATCAGCTAGGTTTGAAAAGAAAACTGTAACTTCATGTAATTAATACCGTGTATTCAGGAGAACAAACTCTGGGATCATTTATACAGTCAGGATCAAATGTAGGGGCTGAATTTACATAAATTCAAATAGCCACATAGAGGCAGAAAAACATATGTTTCCAAGTATCCAAGATTTAGTTTCCAATAGAGTAATTTCTGAATTTCTAATTATCATTTTTTGTTATTTTAAAAGTTTTATTATACTTTATGTTTTAGAGCAGTTTTGGTTTCATAAGAAAATTGAGTGGAAGATACAGAATTTCCCGTATACCCTCTGCTCCTACATATGCGCAGGCTGTCCCACTATCAAAATCCTACACCAGAGTGGTACATTTATTACCATTAATGAACCTACACTGATGAATCATTATCACCCAAAGTCCATAGTTTACATTACAGTTCACTCTTGGTGTTGTACGTTCTATGGATTTGAAGAAATGTATAATGACATGTATACACCATTATAGTGTCATTCAGGGGGGGTTTGCTGTCCTTAAAGTCTTCTGTGCTCTGTCTTTCCGTCCTTCTCTCCTCTCTAATGCCTGGCAACGCATGTTCCTTTTACTGTCTCCATAGTTTTGCCTTTTGTATAATGCCATCGTTGTAATCATACATAGCTTTGTCAGATTAGCTTTTTGCACTTAGTAATATACATTTAAGTTTCTTCCATGTCTTTTCATGGCTTGATAGCTCATTTCTTTTTAGTGATAAATAATATTCCATTGTCTGGATGTACCACAGTTTTGGGGTTTTTCTTTTCCATTCACCTAGCGAAGGACATCTTGGTTCCTTTCTGGCTTTCGCAATTGTAAATAAAGCTGCTATAAACATCCATATGCAGGTTTTTGTGTGGACGTAAGTTTACAATCCCTTGGGTAAATACCAAGGAGCGTAGTTGCTGGATCTTATGGTAAAAGTATGTGTAGTTTTGTGAGAAACTACCTAAATGTCTTCCCAAGTGGCTGTGCCACTCTGCATTTCCATCAGCAATGAATGAGAGTTCCTGTTGCTACACATTTGCACCAGCATTTGATATTGTCTGTATTCTGGATTTTGGCTGTTTTAACAGGTGTGTAGTAGTATCTCATTGTTGTTTTAATTTGCCTTAGCCTGATAATATATGATGTGAAGCATCTTTTCATTTGCTTATTTGCCATCTATATATTTTCCTTGGTGAGGTGTCTATTCAGGTCTTTGGTTCATCTTTTTTTCAGTTATTTTTATTATGGTAAAATACACATAACATAAAATTTACCATTTAACAATTTTCAAATGTGCAGTTCAGTGGTATTAAATACATTCATAATTTTGTGCAACCATTACCACCATCCATCTGCAAAACTCTTTTCATGTTGTAAAACTGAAACTCTATACCCACTAAACAATAACTCCCCATTCCTCCCTCCTCCATCTCCTGGCAACCACCATTCTACATTCTGTCTCTATGATTTTGACTACTCTAACTACCTCATATAAGCGGAATCATGCAGTATTTGTCTTTTTGTTTATTTCATTTAGCATACTATCTCCAAGGTTCATCCATGTGGTAGTATATTGCAAAATTTCTTTACTTTTGAAGGCTGAAGAGCATTCCATTGTGTATATATATACCACATTTTGTTTATCCATTCTTTGTCAATGGACACTTGGGTTGCTTCCATGTTTTGTTACTGTGAGTAATGCTGCTATGAACATGGGTGTACAAATGTCTCTTCAAGATCCTGCTTTCATTTCTTTAGGTTATATACCCAGAAGAGGAATTGCTGGATCATATGGAAACTATATCTTTAATTTTCTGAGGAACCTCTATACTGTTTTCCACAGCAGCTGTACCATTTTACATTCTCACCGTCAGTGGACAAGGGTTCCAATTTCTCCACATCCTTGCCAACACTTGTTGTTTTCTGTTTTTTTGAAAGGAGCCACCCTTTCTTATCTTTGTCACTCACTATTGTGAGTGGGATACTGAAGTCTCCAACTATTATTGTAGTTTTCCCTTCATTTCTGTCAGTTTTTGCTTCATATATTTTGGTGGTCTGTCATTAGGTGCATAAATGTTTATCATTGTTTTATCTTCTTCCTGTGTTGAATCTTTTATTGTCTTCTTGGTCTCTAGTACATTTTTCTATTTAAAATCTATTTTTTCTATTAGTGTATCCGCCCTGGCTGTCCTTTAGTTACTATTTGTATGGACGATCTTTTTCCATCCTTTCACTTTCAATCTATTTATATCTTTGCATCTAAATCGAGGCTCTTGTAGACAGAATATACTTGCATCATTTGTTTTCATCCATTCTTCCAATCTCTGTCTTTTGATTGGAGAGTTCAATCTATTTACATTTAAAGTAATTACTGATAAGGATGGACTTACTTCTGTCATTTTGTTATTTGTTTTCTATATGCCTTATATATGCATTGTCCTTCATTTCCTGCATTACTGCCTTCTTTTGTGTTTAGTTGATTTTTTGTAGTGAAATGTTTAAACTCCTTTCTCATTTCCTTTTGTGTATATTCTATAGCTATTTTCTTTATGGTTTCCATGGAGATTACTTTTAACATCCTAAAGTTATAACAGTCTAATTTGAATTCATACCAGCTTAATTTCAGTAACATACAAAAACTCTGCTCCTTTACAGCTCCATCCCCACCCTTTTGGCTGTTAATGCCACAAAATTATACATTGTGTATCCAAAAACGTAAACTAATAATTCTTTTCAATGCATTAGTCTCTTAAATTCTTTAGAAAACATTTGGAGTTACAAACCAAAGTTATAATAACATTAGCTTTTAGACTAATAATTGTTTTTTTGTCTTTAAATGTAGTAGTCTCTTAAATCATGTAGAAAACAAAAAGTACAGTTACAAACCATTGTTACAATAATACTAGCTTTTATAAATTGCCCATGTATTTACCTTTATCAAGATTTTATTTCTCCACGCAGCTTCAAGTGACTATCTTGTTTCCTTTCATGTCACCCTGCAGGGCTCCCTTGAGCATTTCTTACAGGGCAGGTCTAGTGGTAATGAACTCCCTTAGCTTTTGCTTATCTAAAAATGTCTTAACTTCTCCCTCACTTTTGAAGGACAGTTTTGCCAGATAGAGGATTTGGGGTGGATAGTTTTTTTTTTTTTTTTCTTGTAACATTTTAATATATCAGACCATTGCCTTCTGACCTCCAAAGTTTCTGATGAGAAATCTGCGAATAATACTATTGAGGATCCCATGTATGTGATGAGTCACTTCTCTCTTGCTGCTTTCAAGATTCTCTCTTTGGCTTTTGAAAGTTTGATTATAATGTGCCTTAGTGTGGGTCATTTTCAGTTCATCTTACTTGGAGTTTGTTGAGCTTCTTCTGTATTTAGATTCCTGTCTTTCATCAAATTTGGAAAGCTTTCAGCCGTTATTTCTTCATTTAATCTCTCTATACTTTTTTCTCTTTCTTATCCTTCTAGGACTCTCCTGATGTATATGTTGATCCCCTTGATGGTGTCTCACAAGACTTTTAGTTTCTGTTCACTTTTCTTCTGGTTTTTTTCTTTCTGTTCCTCAGACTTGATCATTTCCATCATCCTGTCTTCAAGTTTACTGATTCTTTCTTCTGCCTGTTTGAATCTGACTTTGAATCCCTCTAGTGAATTTTCATTTTACTTATTGTATTTTTAGCTACAAGATTTATTTTGGGTTTCTTTTTTAGGTTTTCAATCTCTATTGATGTTTCCATTTAATTCATACATTGTTTTCTTGACTTTCTCCACACCTTCCTTTACTTCTTGGAACATTTTTAAGATGGCTGTTTTAAAGTCTTGGTCTAGTATATCTGCCATCAGGTCTTTTTCAGGGCCAGTTACTGTTGACTTATTTTTTCATTTGAATGAGCCATATTTTCCTGTTTCTTTGATTGCCTTGTGAGTTTTTGTTGAATACCAGCCATTCGAATCTAATAATACTGAAACTCTGGAAGTCAGATTCTCACTCTTCCCCAGAGTTTGCTTTTTTGTTATTACTGTTTATTGTTTTTCTGGTTTTTTTATTATTGTAGGCTGTCTCTATGCCAAGTTTCAGCCTGAGATATAAACTTAAGGTCTTCTCAGGTATTTTTCTAAGCCTTTCCCTGGGTATGCATGCTCACTTTCTCATTTTCACCGTATTTGCAGTTGCTTTTGAATCTCCTAGTCTTTAATGTCTTGCTACCAAAAGGGAAAAAGGAGAAAATTGAAGTGAGTAAAAAAGGATGTTGGCCCTTTAAACCACCTGGAAGTCACTTCAGCCAGAGAGGAGGGGCTTATAACAATGGGAGGAGGTGCAACAACAATAGCTGCCCATCTCTTTGCAACTCAGAAGCAGTAATCAGTGATCAGAACACAGACCCCTGATATTTGGAGAACAGAGTCCTTTTAGTCCACCCTGGCTCCCACAAGTGGTGTGCAGGCTGCTCCAGGAACATGGGCACAGTTGCTGCCATATATGGCTGAGAGTAGAGGATGGGTAGCTGCTACTGTGCTAAGAGCTGAAATTGACCAAAATTAGCTGCAATTTACCATCCAAGCCTTTCCCTGGAAGTTGCAAGCCTTCAATAGACTGCAGAGTTTCAAAATAACTACATCAGACAGATTCTGCCTGTGCAATTGTTGTTTAGGTGGGGAGCCAGATTCTTGGTGCTTCCTACTCTACTGTCTTCCCAGAATCCCACTGGCCCATTTTTTTATTTAGGTTGTTTGTTTTCTTATTGTTGAGTTTTAAGAATTCTTTGCATATTTTGGATAATAGTTCTTTACCAGATATGTATTTTGCAAATATTTCTCTCTGTGGCTTGTCTCTCATTCTCGTGACATTGTCTTTCATAGAGCAGATGTTTTAATTTTAATGAAGTCCAAGTTATCAAGTATTTCTTTCATGGATCTTGCCTTTGATATTGTATCTGAAAATCATTGCCATATCCAAGGACACCTAGAGATTCTCCTACGTTATCCTTTGGGAGTTTTATAGTTTTGTGTTTTACATTTAGGTCTGTGACCCATTTTGAGGGTTTTTAAAAATTTTTGAAGTGCATAAGGTTTGTGTCTAGATTCATTTTTTGCATACGGATGTCTGGTTGCTCCAGCACCATTTCTTGAAAGGGTTATCTTGGTCCATTGTATTGCCTTTGTTCCTTTGTCAAAGATTAGTTGACTATATTTATGCGAGTATTTTTCTGTGCCCTCTATTCTGTTCCATTGATCTATTTGTTTATTATATTACCAGTGCAGCACTGGTTTGACTGCTATAGCTTTGTAGTAAGTCTTGAAGTTGAACAGTGTCAGTCCTTCATCTTTGTTCTTCTCCTTCAAAATTGTGCTGGCTATTCTGGGTCTTTTTCCTCTCCATATAACTTTAGAATTAGTTTGTTGATATCCACAAAATAACTTACTGGGATTGGGATTGCATTGAATCTATTGAGCAAGTTGATAGGAACTGACATCTTGACAACATTGAGTCTTCCTATCCATGAACACAAAATATCTTTCCTTTTATTTAGTTCTTCTTCAGTAACTTTCATCGTAGTTTACATGTATATATATTGTGTACATATTTTGTTAGGTTTATATGAAAGTATTTCATTTTGGGGGAGTGATAATGTAAATAGTAATATGTTTTCAATTTCAAATTCCACTTGTTTATTGATGATCTGTAGGAAAGAAATTGACTTTTTTATATTAAAATTTTATCCTGCAACCTTGCTATAATCACTTACTAGTTCTAGGATTTTTTTGTTGTTGTTGATTTGTTCAGATTTTCTTAATTATCATTTCTAGCATTTCTGTTTTATATTTATATCTTTCCCTATTTCTTATTCCTCTCATACATATAATTCAATCAGTGTCAGAAAGTAGCTTGTTGAGTCCCAGGGTCACTCACTCTTCAAGTCACCTTCTCTCAGTACATGCCCCCACAATATGGATTTTGTATTTAAAGCCTAGCCTTATTCCTACTGAAATAATTGACACTCATGAGTCTCGTGAGCATGTTTCCCACGTGTGAGTTTCCTCAGACTCCAAGTGGAAGCATCCTGCCTCTACTCACCCCGCACCTTCTAGTGCCCTCCTTCCTTAAAGAGCTCCTACTATGTTAAAGCGTTGTTTGTTATGGTGGAATATTGGATACACCCCCACAGACCACCAATATAGAACCAGCCAGTTAAATCTTCGAGCATCTATACAATGAAAAAATATGGAAGAATGAGGCAAATCACTATATTTTATGTTTTTTTTTAAAGTGGAGTGACAAAAAGAAAAAGTAGAGTGAATTGTAACTCTTATACTGAATGTGTACTATGATCAGATTTTGAAAAGAAAAAGGAAATATATTAACATATATTAAGCTACATAGAAAAAAATATCTCGAGAGTAGTAGAGCATGCTGCTAAACGTGATTACTTCAGAGTTAAATAGGAGTGGGCAGAGGGCAAATGGCGAGATGAGGAGAATTTTCACTGTTGTATAAAATGTTAATGATTGAATTTTTCATGCTTTCTGCTTGTAAGAAGAAAAAAAAAAATTCAATGATCCTTCTACTTACCATTTAGCGAAATCCCATTCTTTGTAATGTTATCTTCAACAGAAGTACTGACTTTTACAAAAGAAAATCAGCACAAAGAATGTTTAAATTAAGTTTATGAGCATATTATACCTTTTAGATTGTTTTTGTGTGTTTCCTAAATCATTAATAAAGAGAAAAGCAGGATGTGTAACTGGCTTTATCTTCTAGAATCATATCAATAGAATAGAATTCATACGTCAGAATAATTTGCTGCTGCTAGCTATATGTGTGTGTATTTGATCATATACACATACATATGTGCACACAAAATGGTCTTAATACCAACCTATTGTTTGAAAATGGAACTTCCAGTTGCCATTATAATCGTGGCCCAAAAATGTGATCAAAAGGTAAAATTTGCATTAAACATTAACTTCTTAGGCAACCATCTGGTATGATATATGCTTTTGACTATGTAAATGAGTGAATATATATTTTTCATGCCATGTTGTTGTTCAAGTACAAACTGGAGTTTATTCTGTGGCATACAAACGATGAAGAAAGCAAAGAGCTATAACAAAGAGCATCTGACCTGGCAGACTGTTTTGCAAAATCGTCTCTCTTTTGTAATCAAAACTCTGTGTGTATGCACACATGTGTGCACGTGCTTGTGTGGATATATGTCTATCTAAGAGTGAAAGAGGAAAAAACAATATTAGATGTAACTTCCATATCCCAGGAAGTCATTTAATCCTTACGATAACATTTTAAGGTAAATGTTGTCATCTTCATGTTATAAATGAGGAAATGGAATCTCAGAGAAGTCAGATCTGATTGACACTAAAACTTCTGGACCTTTCATGACATTTAAAAGTTTTTGTATTAGTAACCTTGTGCAGATCAACCACTTACATCATGCTCCCCTCTATCTGCTGAGTCCCACTTCTCTTGGGTCTTGCTTATCCATGCTTCTGACTTCCCAAATCCATCCTCCTACATTAAAACATACATATCCTTGATTTGGTGCAATATCCTATTCAGTACTAAATTTTAATAAAGTATATTTCTGAAAGGAGTTTGCAAATAATATATTCTTATGCTGTCATTCTAGGGTTATTTTATTTTTCATAACTTCTTAAAATTTGAACAGGCAGTATAGTGAGTTTCCTACTGTGTTTAAAAATACAGTCAGCTGCATCTCTAAAATTAGAATAGCATTCCACTTAATAGCCATGATAATAACAACAAAATTCTAAAGACCCCAAAGCCTTATTGAAAGAGATAAATACCTAGTTGCAAGATTTCAGGCATGAGAGCAAATTGGTTGGATAAATAATTTAGGACATGACATCTTAGTTGGCTGCCCTTGCATCATAGTATATTGGTTACTTTTTTATTGTTATTTATCATTTATTTGTTCACTATTTGTACAAAACACCTAATTCTGTGACAAATTGTAGGAAAGCATAGAACCACCTTTATTGACATATATTTTAGCAAAATAAATCTTAAAAAGTCTTCTTAACACCCAGTGAAAGCTAATGCAAATTAATTTTATGAATTGGGATAAGATATCCTCCCCACCTGATTAGCCTAAAAATATCCTTTCAGTGAGAAAACATTTTATCACTAGGCTCAAGCTTGGAAGAAATGTGTTTTTAGCATTTTCGTAAAAGATGTAAGTTCTTAAGAAACACAGATTTCTGGATTTTAGCATTTCTTGGCAATTTATAAAGATTAGTTTGAGAACCCACAGCGGTAGTTCCAAAAATGTTGGTAATTTGAAGTAATCAAACATGTCTGGGATATTCTTCAAAGGTTGGTTAAACATCTTATAAAACTCATTAGCAAATCCATCTGGACTGGGGTCTTTTCCAGATGGGAAACTTTCATTACCGCCCATCATTTTTCATGGTTTATTATAGGTATAGTTTTATTTTGAGAGGGTTGCAGATAGACGTGTACAATAAATAAAGCAACATAGTTGTTTAATATTCATTCAAGAGATCCTTCTGTATAATGACATATACAACTACATATAAAAAATAAGAAATGCCATATTTCTAAGTCTGAGTTACAGAGTTTTTTCTTTTATTAGAAAACTTAGTTTTTAGTATTATTTAATATTGTTCTACTTCAATCTAATTACAACTCACATTTAAGGATAATAATCAAACTCTAAAGTCTAAATTTACAAACTCGTAGTCTAAATTTATCCATGTGTAGATAGTGTGACATTCCTGAAGTAGTTTCTTGTACACAAATACATTCGATTATGATTCAGAAATATGTACATTTTTTATATCAACTGGTAAAAAATGTGATTATGCATTATTTAAAACTATACAGTCTTTCCTTTTACTTTGGCAAAACTCCATCAATACCTGATACTGAGTTGTAACATCCTGAATATAACATATAAAGCTTTCTAAAAATGTTAAATTCTTTTATTTTATTTTATGTTTTTGGTGAGGAAGATTAGCCCTGAACTAACATCTGTTGCCAATTCTCCTCTTTTTGCTGAGGAAGATTGGCTCTGGGCTAACATCCGTGCCCATCTTCCTCTAATTTATATGTGGGACGCCACCACAGCTTGGCTGGATAAGCAGTGCATACGTCTATGCCCAGGATCTGAACCCATGAACCCCAGGCTGCCAAAGCGGAGCACACAAACTTGACCACTGTGCCGCCGGGCTGGCCCTAAAAATGTTAAATTCTTATAAATTGGCATTTTAAGAGATAGCCGTGCTGAATTAACTGGTGGAGAAAGAAAACATTCATAAACATATAAAATCAATTATTTGGATTTTTCTTCAATTAAATTTGACAAATATTTGTGAATATTTATTTTGAGCTAGGCAATGTTTAAGGTACTAAAAATAAATACAAGTGTAAATAAGAATTTAGGAGGGAACATAGAAATGCAGACAAGAAATTGAATTATAGTTTGAAGAAAGGAGCATGTACTAGGCACAATGGTGGCTAAAGCAGAGTGTTCGACTCTCCTTGGATATTGTAAAAAGCTCCACAGATGCAGAGATGCTGCAAATGCTCTTCTGGCATGTGCAAAGGAAAGAAGACCGTTGTAGGCAAAAGGAACTGCATGTGCCGACACACCACGACACATTCAGAAACTTGCAAGCAGTCTCTTTTTCTTTACAAGGGTAATAAAATATTGGTTTGACTGATTTTTCCCCATCCAAGTAGTGAAATATAGAATTAGGGATTTTAAAAGAGCACATCTTATTCCCCTTACATCATGGATGAGAACATGCCTTAAAGGAGAGACTAGCACACTGGGGGCATGTGATCTGAAAATGACTGATGTGAGTGTTTGTCAGATAAGTTCAAAAATACTGTTCAACAATGTCCCCGATGAAATTACTAAACAGGCCAAAATGTACAATTGACAGGACTTTACTTAGGCTTGACATGTTAGCGAGGGTCAAGCAACGTTAGACAAGTAAATTTAGCTGAGCTGTAACCTACTTTCCCTCTAGGGCTGAGCTGATGTTTTTTATTATCCCAAGAAATTTGTTATAATAAATTCAATTGAGATGTTCTCGTCCTCATTTCTTTTTTTTTTTCCCCATAGAGCATAAGGCACGGTTGGTTTGCATAGCCCAATCTCCTTCATGGCCTGGGGACATTCTGGTGGGTAGAAGAATCCTTCTTCTATAGAAACACACATACAAACGTATATACACATACACGCACACAGCTGTTTCATTCACTGTTGTCTGAAGCAATTTGTTCTAAAGGGTGGGAGGTAAGTAATGAGTGCCTACACTAATTCACACTTTAGAGATAACACAGATGAGTCATCTGATTACATATTAGGATTGACCTTTGAATAACAGCATACCCAGAGGTAGGAAAACAATATTCCCTGGGGCACTGGCTCTTATCTTGGGGACCAAATCCATTCTACTGTTGTTGCTGATGAGCTAGACTAACCAAGCCCAGGGAGGGTAATCTAGGCTTTTAACAGCCTGTCTTGACTAATGGAACCTGATGTAGAACGGATAGACGTGGGTTTCAAGGCTGAGACACGTAAAAGCAGAAGAATAGCTTCATCCTCTTCAGTGTGGGTCCAGAGAGATTTTCAATCTCATAGTACGTGTGTCACTGAATGTGGGTGAGCGGAGCCATTCTTGAGGGAAATACACACACACACACACATTTTATAATAGGAGTTTTATCCTGAAAATACCTTTCAACTGGCCCTCCCTCACTATTTGAAGTTGACAAAATCTATAATTATGAAAGGTCAAAGGTAAATACTTCCCAAATTCAATTTTGCAGAGCATAAAATAGTAACAGATTTCTAGGGAAACAAGGGGGCTTTGATGGTCCAATTGGTTTGAGGAAAGTCTGAGTTAAATTATACAAGTTAGATTGCAGGACTTGTCAGAGATTTTTTTCATATGTTCATATAAATCTTGAATCTCTAAGGAAGATAGATAATAGTGAATATTTCTCAAATTATTTAAAAGTGGAATAATTTCTATCTAAGGACGTGTATATAGCCATCTCCCTGAAGACTGGTGTTCTATGTATCAAGAAATGCTGGTTTGATAGTAACATAATAACTAATATTAATTCACAAAATTTGGATTCTGTATGTCTTGAGTCAGCCCCAGAAATATGTATTTTAAAACAATCAGCAATTAATCTATTTGGCCAAACTACAGATTCCAAAAGCAACCTCTTTGACTAATTTATTCAAGTTTTTTCAAGCTAGAGGCAAGTGATGAAAAGAGAAAAGTTGGACCTTCTTAAGGATCCTCCAAATCTCAAAGGAAGAAAAAGGATAATAGCAGCAAGAGCTAGGATGAAGAGATAAGCTCTGTAAGGGTCTCTATTAAATGAGAATTATTGTTGGAGATCTAACATCTTAAGTCTTCAGAAGTTATCATCTTAGACATAGCATAATCTGTTGCAATTTAATGTCATAAGTATTGCTTGAGCATCTATTCTAGGCAGACATTTACCACAAATGATTTAAAGTTGAGGGTGGTGGAGAGTGTGAGTTCATGCTGTACTAGCTTTGGTGAGGTTTGAAAGGATAAATCAATCATAAAGCATCAAAGGAGTAGTATGGAGAAAGTCACATGGTGAAGCAAATATAATAAAAAACAGACTGTGTATATGCTATACTATGTGCAAGGGGAAAAAATGAAAAGGAGATTTAGAGCCTGGAGGGGAAATAGTAGAAAGACATTGTGAAAGAGGATTTGAGCACAGCTTTGAAGAAACAGAACATTGATAGAAGGGCACCCTAGGTGGAAGAGATAACTAACAAAAATAGTATATAGGAAGAGAGGTGCAGGATCTGTTCAGAAAAGAGACAGTTTCATTTTATTGGATTATGGGATCAGATGTGGTTGTGGCAGAATATAAGGGAGGAAAAATATGTTGATGTCAGATCACGGAAGATCTTGAATACCATATTAAAGAGTATGAAATTTCATTTATAGATATTGACAAACTTCTGAAGGTTTGGAGAATGTTCTTGTAGGGAATATAATAAGGAAACTTATGGAGGAGATGAACAGGAATGGGTCAAAATTCCTGTTATTAGTAAACAGCCCAAGTCCCAATCCATGTTAGGTCACTCAGAGGTGTGTTAAGCGGCTGGATTATATAGAAACTGTATTTGTATGGAATAGAGTCAGCCTGGGCAGATAGTCTTGTTAACACACTACATAGTTTGAAGACCTCTGATATCTGCAATCATAAAAACATTAAAGTGATTTCACAGTTCTGCATTTTCAAAGAAAATGGAATTTGCATAGTTAATAGATGCCGACTTTCTCTTCTATATTCAATAAACGCTATATAAGAAAGATAAAAGGTAGTTTATATCTTTTAAAGTTTTGCTAAATATGCATATGTATCCTTACAGCTACCTTAAGAAGTTGTTATTGCAAAGCTACACAACTTCAGTAACAGTTCTTTTTGCCATACCATAGCGCAGAGGATCCAAACTATGTTGCTTCATGTATCAGTGATTGTTTCACAGCATGGCTAGGCCAAGAGAAATACCTAACATTTCCATTTACTTAGTAGTTAGGTCCCAACCACTCAATAAGTATTGGCTTCCTAAAAGCTTGGAAGATATTTGCAAAAATAATACCCATATATTGACAGAACGATATTTCTATTTCATTCTCAAATAAGCACAATCACTTACCAATGGATGTGTGCACCTGCTGGGTAATGCACATCACGGACTGCACAAAACGTAGATTCAGATTGGACACTCCTACTCATATGTCCTGTTCTACATTGATTTCCATGCAGTGTTTGCCTTTTATCAGCAATCACAGACCCAGCTTCACAAAAATATTGACATTATTGAAAGGCAGGCAGCGCTACCTAATTTTGAAATTATGAATTACCTCAAACTGGTTAGTTTGTGCAGGGTTGCTGTATTTTCCTTGAAAATATTAACTGTTTCAGGGCACCTCTGAGAGCTCACTGCAGCACCACAGGGTGTCTTAACACACAGATTGGGGACCATGGCCATGATGCTTACTTTTGAACACCTGGTTAGGACATGGAACTGGCAAGTGATGGTTAGGATGGGGGAATTACATGTGTTTCAAGGTACAGGAAAATGACTTCTGAACAGGCAGTGATGAAAGGAGGCAGCCTGGTGACAGGTAAGGTGGAAGCTCAAAAATGTTATATTAAAAAGATTTGAGGCTCTTATATATTCAAGTAATATTTTCCTCCCGTTAACCACTGTAACAAAGCTAATGGCTTCAGGCAACTACTTCTTACCCCCATTTAAGGTTACCCTAAAATACTTTTCTTACTCCATCAGGTTTGGTTCAGTCTCAAAGACCAGAATTAAGGTATCTTTGATTAAGAGGCCTTAGTAATTTCCCACTAATATTAAGTTAATACTCAAGTGATACTGCTTGCAATAATTTTGAAATATTGGGAATATTTAGGATTACACAAAAGAAAATGGTAGCTGTCAACCTTGTTTTTCCTATGAGAGGGTAATTTTATTTTAGTCCTTACTCAGACATTTGGAATTAATGTATGCCTGCATACCAGCCTCTCGGTGACTGCCTTCGTTGTCTGCCCAATGAAAATGATTTTTAAAAACCCACATATTAGGGTAATTCTTTCCATTTGCAAAAACTACCCTCTATGGTATGCATGGTTTCGAGGATTGTTTTCTTGGGTACATTGCAAACTTTTAAAACCTGGGACCAACTTTTAATTCTCTGACATTTTGGGAAAATAGATTTACTGTCTAAAGAAGTTTTGACCGTAGAAAAACTATATCCTGTGTTAACTTGCCACTATTATAAAGTGCTACAACACTGATAAAAGAAATAATAAAGCAGAGTATCTGATTTTTATTATTATATTTAATCCTGATGAAGCCTTTAAGCAACCGCTACTATTCTTCCGTGTGTATTCTATAATTTTTATTTCTGGAACTTTGAACTCCTCACACATAACCTTTGAAGATAATGAAGTAACCCAATCAAATTCTAAATTTTCTCTTTTTTCTAATCCGTAAATTCTATTTAATGTTAGTCTCAAACATGTTTTCACAGATTGAGGAGGTGTTTGATTACAAAAGGTCAAGACAAAATACCAGCATATTTAACCAATACATTTTTGCAGACTGTTTATAGAAATTCTCTGAGTTGCATAGCAACAGGCTTTTTAATTACTACTTGCTATCCAGATTTTAATAATTTAATTAGTATTTTTTGCTTCATTAAGTTGCTACACCCAATAGATTTAATGAATTCAATTCATAGCATGTTTTAAAAGGTTTTTTTTCACATGTTGCTGTGCAACTCAGAATATGAACCATATTTATCTTCTATTCAGATGTAACAAACAGGGAGAAAATATTTTCTTTTTAGATATGACTGGTCTTCAAATCTGAAAGAGTTAATTAGAAATTTTGAGAAGATGGCCATGCTTTTAAAATTGCACCATGTTCAGAAAAATGAGAAAGTTCGCAGATGTTTTTTTTTTAAAATGAGGAAAATAAATTTGAAGAATATACTACTCCTTCAATCTTTGTAATAAAGTTTTAAAAGTTGCTCTTGTGAAGTACTTAGGGAATTAACTACAAATTGAGATGCATGATTAATGTTTGGAGGTTGGTTTTCCTCCCTCTTACTACTGATGGCAATTTATGGTTCTGGGCTTCATAACAGCACCATTTCTTAGCAGCCCGCAACCTCCATCTTTATATCTCCACCTGGAAGTCTCATAAATACCTTAAACTTAACGTGATCAAAATGGAATCTTTATTGCCCAACCCTCAAAGCTTTTATCTCACAGTCTTTCCTATATTAGTAAATTGCTTCAGTGTCCATGAAAATACTCAAGCCAATAATCCAATCAATATTCTTTGATTCCTCATTTTCCTGTACTCCCTATATCTACTCCACTAATAAGTTCTGTTGTTTTTACCTCCAAAATATATCTCAAATCTGGTAACTTTTCTCCATCTGTTCTGCCACCTACCTACACCAAGACACCATCATATCAAGACACTGTCATCTCAAAGTGATCTCTCTGAATTTACATATCTCTCTACATATTAGTCTATACCCAGTGGCCAATGAAACCTTTATATCACGTATTAGATCACGTGATTCCCTCTGCCCTCTCCCTCTGCCTCCTATGGCTTCCCTTTGCTCTTAGAATCAAATTCTTCCTTCAGTCCTTGTCCTGACCAGGCCCTTCCTCACTCTCGAGCGTCAGCACATTACACTCTCTAGTTCACCACACTCCTGCCCCGCTGAATTTTTCCCTCCTTGAATGATCCAAGCTCTTCTCTACCTCAGGACTTCTGTATTTGCTCCTCTCACTGCCTGGAACACTCTTCCTGCCCTTCTTTCCTGCTGGCTTGTTATTATCTCCTGTATTTTCTGCCTAAATACCACCTTTTCAAAGAGGTCTTCCCTGACATCTTCATCTAAGTATTTTCACTTTCCTCTCCTTGCTTCCTCCCTATTTCATCATTGATTGTTCCTTCACAGTAGTTATCACATTTGTAGGTATCTTGTTTATTTATTTACTTGTTTATGACATGCTTCTTCCACTAGAATATATATATCCTTAAGACAGAAACCTTAACTGATTGTTTTGCCATTGTATCGCCAGCGCCTAAACAAAGATTGAAAAATGGTAATGACTTTATATTTGTTGAATGAATTCTTGACAAATAAAGTGTATTAGAGAGGGTCCTTGTGGCAAATAAACCACAAAGTTACAAAACTGTAAGTAGTAGATGAGAAGTTCACTGTAACAGCTTTAAACAGAAATGGATACATTTGAAGGGTGATGCATGTTAATTAATTCAGGAAAAATCAAATACTTACTGTGAGCCAGACACCATGCTAAGTCTCAAGAATAATAGGTTTCCATGAAGTTACAGTATATAAAAAACTACCCAAAGGCTTTCCAAGGGATACTTAGGAATAGAATATGCGATTATATATTCAATATGATTACGTTACACTGTTGACTGAAGGCAGAGAAATGTACCGTATTGTTCCTTTATATTCATCCAGTCAATCATTCATTCAATCCATCTAAATTAACTAGCTACTGTAATGTATGTTTGAGGTGAGAGGAGGGGGAGAACAACACGGTGCCTTCCCTCAAGTCTCCTATGGGAGATACAAAAAAAAAGAAAGGAGAAAAAGAGTGAAAATAACTTTTACCTATAAAACAGAATCAAAGTACACAATGAAGACAGTGAAATTCTAGCGATAATTAGAGTGATTTCTTGGGGTCGTTTAAGGCGGTATGATTTCATGAGTCCATCAGAACCCAAAGAACTTTTGACTATACTTTATCTAAGTTCAGTCTCAAGAGACAATTCATTTTTTTCTTTCACAGACACTTCATGATACATCTTTTTTTTTTTTTATATAATTTTATTTATTTATTTTTTCCCCCAAAGCCCCAGTAGATAGTTGTATGTCATAGTTGCACGTCCTTCTAGTTGCTGTATGTGGGACGCGGCCTCAGCATGGCCGGAGAAGCAGTCCGTCGGTGCGCGCCCGGGATCCGAACCTGGGTTGCCAGCAGCGGAGCGCGCTCACTTAACCGCTAAGCCATGGGGCCGGCCCCATCTTTTTTTTTTTAATCTGGCATCAGAGTTTCAGTGAAGCCCCTGAAATTATATGAAAGTGAAATTACGTATAAAATTGTATATGTAGCATATGTATTTGCATTTTTCGGGGGAGAGGATAAATAGTTTTAAATCTATGCCTCCAAAATTGTTAAGAAATCTAACTAAGCTAGATAATTTTTTAAAGTAGAATCATCTCAATGCAGAAGGCAGAAAATAATCAATGGACAGATTTCATTTCAGTAATTCAAAAGGGTAGCTATCTGGGTCAATGCTGAAAGTGGATTTTTTGTATATTCTTATAGGAAATAAAATTGCAATAAGAAATGTGCCATTAAAAAAAGTAAAAAGTATTTAGATTCTGTTATAGAATTTCCTTTAATTTTTCTGCGTATATCTTAGCTCTAGAAATCATTGACTAAGTGAGTGATGACACCAAGGCCTTGTTGAACACTCTGTTGATTTCTACACTAGGGCAATTTTTCACTGGTACATATTGAGGTACAAAAAGGGATATTTTGGACAATCTAGAGCTGTACTGCCCAATATGGTAGCTGCTAACTACATGTGAATATTTAGCACTTGAAATTTGATTGACCCAAATTGAGATGTGCTAAGTGGAAAATAAACACCAGATTTCAAAGACATGGTATGAAGAAAAGTACGTAAAATATTTACATCAATAACTTTTATATTGATTACATGTTAAACTGATACTATTTTTTGGTATACTAGGTTAAATTAAATATATTATTAAAATTGCCCCGTCATTTTACTCTTTCTCGTGTAGCTACTAGAAAATTTTAAATTACATCTGTGACTCTCATTGTATTTCTACTAGACAACACTGATCTAGAGGATATCTTAAGAAACACATCTTTCTTATCCTAAAATTATTTCCACAGTCCAGGCATTGCTTAAGTATACATTAAATCATCATCAAGGAATTGTGCTATCGGATACCATTGTATATTTCTTGCCAGTTTTAACATTCCTTTTCCTCGCGTAAAGAGATTTCATATCTTCCCTGAGAAGTCTTTGTAAAGTTCTATAGTCTGTACTGTCTGAAGCTGTTCCTTTCTTTTAACATATAATTTGCTTTCTTTTGTCTACAAGCAGGTCCACTGATTAGTAGCATGCCTTCCTGGGAAAATAATAGAAATAATCATAATTTAATGAGCAGAAATATTTACCATTGTTAAAAAGTGTATTCTTTCTCATCTCTGCCCCATCCCAAAGAGAAAATTGCAAGACAGTGAAAGTATTAAGGAGCCACACTTAGCTGAAAACAGATACATCTAGACTTTTCCAATGATTTTACTAAAGCTCTTCAAAATTGAGTTACATTATTTTCATTACATTGTCTTTATTTATGCCCCTCCTTCCAGAAACATACGCACAAGCACACGTATACATATTCCAACTCATTATTCTTTGAGGTTTGTCTTCTACCAACTGCTACCCCATTCCATATTATCACAGGTGGTCTTTAAAAATGAAAATCATTCATCCTTCTGGCAAAGACCAGTTCTTTTCCTCATGTAAAGATAAAGTGTTCATTTTTATTGTCTCTCTCATTATGGCACATTTATCTAAATGGAATTAATATAGTACCTACCACAGGTTTCCTTAGCTGATTGCTTACAAGTTTGAAAATGTTAATATTCAAGGACATTAAAACTAGAATAAAAAAAATTAGATCCTTTCAAATAGGAGACGTTTTAACGTGTGGTCCCATAAAATAAAATAAACATTCTAAAAAATGAAGCCTATAAACATCAGGAAGATGGATAAGTTGACACCTCATTCTGCATATCTCTGTTTAATAATATTATATTTCATTTCCCGTGCTAAGAAAACAGCCATTACCCAAAGCAGCCACTCGTAAACAGGCCTTGTGAACAGATTGCATCCTTGTTGGTGGTATGATAATTGAAATAAGTTTTCCAGTCTTTTATGAGAAAATACCAGATGTATAAAATACCTATTAATCAACTCACTCGCTTTTGCAAACATAAGTTTCAGTACCGATGGCTATTAAAGAATAAATTCTGCATGGAAAAGAGAATTGTGAAAAAATACCAAAGAATTAGCTAAGTGATCATCTGTGGGCTGCTTCTGAGTTTCTATTGATTGCAGTGCAAGTATAATCATCGAACCCTTGAGGACAGTCTTATGAGCACCGTGCCCTGTATTTCTCCACTGTTTATCCTAAAGTAAGGAAAACAGGGAAAAAGTGATTGCTACAGAGTACATGAAAAGTGTAGTCTACCATCCGGGTTTCATCCATGGCATCCTACTGTATTCATTGATGTTTCAAATAATTTTCCCTTTGTGTATCATCTTTTAAAGCTGTAACATTTAGAGTCAGCATGTCACAATGCTGTTAAACCAAGTCCTTCCGAGTTTGAACAATATCCTTGCACCATACCCCACCTCATCCTCTCAAATACAAATAATGAAATAAGAAAAATGGGAGAAGGAAAAAAGGTCATGGGAAAGAGGACTGGAACCCAGCCTAGAAAGAGAAACATTAAATTGACAAGAGTTTTCCCTGAGGTGCTATTATACTAATTGGCATTTTTGGCTAAAACTGTCCTAAACTGCTTTTTCCCTCATGCAAGAGATGAAAGAAGTTGCATCCCTAGAGGAAGAAATAGGTAATTTTAGTAGACATGATTTTCTTTTTCTGCTTGAGTCATGACTTTTAATATATTCCCTTTACAGCAGTCTCTGGAGTTAGAACCACGTGCCTCACTCTGATCTTCTTAATGTTTCCATATTTCAGGTTCAGAGCTTTAGCTGACAGAGTTTGCTTTTATTTAGCCCAACGTTCTGGTTTACATCGCTGGTTTCTTTTACTCTTTTTCACTTTTGAAAGTCAAGAGGCAGATGATTTTATCTACTTACCTAATTTGCATGTATATCGTTTATATAAAATATATTTTACAATGTCATCTCAAGCTCAGAAAATAGTTTCTCTCAGAGACTTCTTTTCTGATATTCCTTCAATTCTCTGTCTGTTAAATTCTAAATATTTAGGGCAAATATCAAAGGACCATTTGTGACTTGACATTCTTTGAAAGTCGCTAAGGCATGGTGTAGCCAAGACTATAAGGTTGACGATGTTTTTCCTTAAACTCTCCTCACATCACTTTTCATAAATCCATCTCCCCTAGACATTCAGTTATCTCTGATTGACTGCCCTCCTTTGGGACTTTATGCTCTGATCTCTATGCCCCAAAGGCCCACGTGTGCTAGTCAAACTGTAATGGCAAAACCATTAAGTTTCCCAGGAGGCTAATGAAGGTGGTACTTTCCTAAGGGCTTTAGAACTTTCATATTCAATGAGTTACTTGAGGTCAGGTGGACTTTTTTCAATTTGTTCATGTAGGGGTCACCTATTTCAGGCCAGACTAACTCTGGACATGTGATCCATTATCTCCACTTTCACTTCTCGTTTTCTGAGGCTTCATATTTATACGTGTAGATACATTCATTGAGTGAGGGGGGAGGGAGGATTGGATACATCATAAAAGCAAAGAATCTCCAGAAAAATGTCCTGTTAAGCCCATGTCTCAATCATCTTCTAGGCAGAGTTGTTTAGCCCTCTTTTCTGTATTTTCACATAGCAGATAGTCTTTTTCCACTGCGTCTAATTGAATTGCCTTTGTGGGTCTTTCTCTTCCTCACATAGTTTCTTATAATAGAAAGAACCTGGGCTGTGAGACAAGCAGCGCAGGTTCTAGTCTCAAATCTGGCAATCATTGGTTGAAGCATTTTTGCCAAGTCATTTTCATCCCCCTGACTCCCAAGTGTTCTCTTGCAATAAATGAGAAATTTTTATTAGTTCAGTGCTTGGGATTGGGTAAGAAATCTGTGAGACAAGAACATTGGAATCATCTGGTGGAGAGAGAAGGGATTTATCAAACTATATAGTGCTTTCTCAAACCCACAATAAGACATTCTAAAAAGCCTCCCCCAACACTTGAGAATCACAATGAACAAAGTCCATAAACTTTTTTGGAAAATGGGCCCTTTTGAAAAATTATATATATGAGTTATAAATTCCACCTCAGAGAAATTCATTTACATAAAAAATATTGGAAACATTTAAATAAGTTCACAGATGCTTAATATCCCCCCCTTCACACAAAAGTCTGAACTTTCTAGTGGTCTTATTACAATATATTTGGTTGAGATTTCTGCTGTATAACATAAACCCATTACTAAAAGCAGTAAGTCTTATTATTATTCCACCATTGTACAGCTTTAGTTAGCTAAGAAATATTTTGGAAAAGGTGAGTTAGAAAACCTCCCCAAATTATACTTATTGACCATAAAAATGCTTAAATTATTATACTTTTCAATATAATTCTGACCTCTTAGTGCTTCTCAAATATAAGCTATTATTACTGATTCTAAAATGTGACGTCACTGCAGCCTGAGGCTTAACACTTTAGTAAAAAAAACAGCATCCTCAACTGCTGCTATTTGTCTTTTTTTTTAATAGAGGCTTGCAATGAATTAAATGAAAAACTAACCAGAACAGCAATACAGATTACTAAGCATAATAGCCATCTTCAAATGTGTATCCTGGGGTTTCAGATGATGTCATAAACTACTACTGCAAATTTAATAGTATTGTTGCCTGGAAGCTAAGCTATTACAGTATGTTTAATTTCACTAAGATGTAAATTACGTGCTTCAGCCTAGTGTAGTATTGGCTACTGTCACTTTCAGTTTTTATTTTTGCAGCTGTCAGGCATTGTAATGTTTATGATTGTTTTGTTTATCGAGAAGCCTGATGAGGCTATCATGTTTAAATATATCTATATACGTAATATAAAATAATATATATATATCAGTTTATCTCATACCCTGCTTTACTCTTTAAATTCTTGCATTACCACTGTTGCCAAAAGCCTAATTATTTTAAGGATAAGAGTAAATGCTCCTGTACTAGCATTGTATGTGATTTTTTTTCAATACAGAAGTCCTTCTATTTCAAAAAGGGTCACCACTTCAGAAAAACTCTTCTTAAGACTACCTGTCCTTAATGTCCCTGCTAGTTAGGGTAGATTTGACGTCTTTGTTGCCCTGGCACAGAGATTTTTAAATATCATGTATAAAAATTATGACTTTTTTTTAGCTTTTTATCACTCTTCAAATTAAGGAGCAGCGAGTTTAATGATGAAGAGCTTCAGTTTGAGAAATGAAAACCCAATCTTTCATCCTCGAATTATGTCTCATACAGTTTATGTAGCTTCCATATTCTCAATATGTAAAATGGAAATACAACTATGTACTATCTGTAATTTCTTGGCCATAAAAAGAAACTTTACTTCCTTTCTCTTTCTTCCTTCTCCTCAGACCTCTTCACAGCACCTGGAAATCTTGACAAAAATCACTTAACTTCTCTAGAATTTTGTTTTTGACCCATCAAAGAAGAAATTTTACTAGATCATCTCCAGATGTCCTTTCAGTATAACAACATATGGTCCACAATTGATATTAATAAGTTTCTTATTGGATATTTTATATATCCAATATATTACCAGAGAGAGAAGGAGAGAGACTGAAAGGATGAATTAAGTTATCTTGGAGATTTGGGACATAAACAAGAATAAGGAGCTTTGTTTGTTCTGGGGATGGTAAATAAAACAGGTTGGTCCTAGAAGGGAAATATAGAAGGCCCACTGAATGCAGAATTCAACAAATGTTAGCCAAAAAGGATTTGGGATTTATTCTATAAATGGAGAGCCAGCTGGGACTTTCTATAGGGAGAAAGGGACAGGAAAATAGTCAATTTTCGTATGGGTGAATGACAATTTGATAATATCATTTTATCCATCTTTGAGATTCTTGTAAATAGTCATGGCATTGTTATTTCTCCCATTGAGTCTTATAATAGAAATATCCTAGACTAGGACACAAGAAATCTAGTTCTAGTCCCAAAGCTGTCAATCACTGGTTGAAACATTTTGGCAAGTCATTTTCATCCTCAAGTGTCCTCTTGAGAAAAATATGGAATTTTTATGAGGTCAGTGTTTGGGATTGGATTAGAAGAGGATGAATCTCTTAGGCAAGAACATTAGAATCATCTGGAGGAGAAAAAAGAAAACTAGAAAAGGAAAAAAATCAAGGTAAGAGCCTGAATGCAGATGATATCAGAGAGCAGGGAAAGGAAGGGATGAAAGGAAGGGAGTGTGAAGGAAGTGTAATGTGATTTGGATGTATTTTCAAAGAGTCCTTCAGCAACATTTGTTCAACTACAGAGGCTGAAAGCCTGGAGATCTTTCCTCTATGATTTCAAAGGCCAGCAGTGTCATTGTCACTCTTCTTTGTGGTCTTAGAAGCAAGGAGCAAGGGAGTTGGATTTTAGTCTCAGATTAGTCACTCATTCCTGGGGCCGCTCCACACAAGTTGCCTTTCTTCTCCTGATCCAGTTTTTTCTCATTGTCAACAACGAAGATGTTAATTGGGTGAAGTTTGAGGTTACTTCCTACTGGAAAATTCAAGGAAGCTGTTTTTTTTCCCTGGGACTTGGCTTCTGGCAAGACCTCTTCACGGTTCTGCAATCTAACACTGAAGGAGCCAAGCACACCTTCCTCGAACATTGGTAGGGTACAAAGGTCTTTGAAGCAGAGGTTTGGATGGTCTCTCTGAATCATGGAGTCAATCAAGGAGCTCAAGACCAACAAGGAAAGTTTGGGCCAGACAAGCACAGTGTTAGCTTTTTCTAATTGAAGATCATTCATAGGAAGTGGAACTATTTTTAAAAAACAGTCTTCTTTCTGCCAAAACAGTGACTTTCACTATAGAGTAAATGTGTGTATCTCATTACTCTCGTGTTTAACACTTTTAAATATTTATTTAACAAATATTTAAAGGACATCTTCCATATGCCAGGAATTATTCTAGGTACTAGGGATACAGTAATGAACAAAATGGACAAAATCTCAGCCCTCGTGGCATTTTGCTTCCGATAGTGAATAACTGGATTACCTTTTGCAAACAATCGTCATTTCCTGTTATAAAACTTTAACTTGGTGGTAGTTTGCAATGTTTACAGTATGTGTGCCGATAAAGTCCTTTGGACTAATTATTCTTTTTTTTTTTTTTTTGTGAGGAAGATCAGCCCTGAGCTAACATCTGCCAATCCTCCACTTTTTGCTGAGGAAGACTGGCCAGGGGCTAACATCCATGCCTATATTCCTCCACTTTATATGGGACGCCATCACAGCATGGCCTGCCAAGCGGTGCATCCATGCGCGCCCGAGATCAAAACTGGCGAACCCCTGGCCGCGGCAGCGGAACCCGCACTTAACCGCTTGCGCCACCGGGCAGACCCTGGGACTAATTATTCTTACCTTCTCTTTATAAACCCATCAGTGTGATCCAACCATTATATTTATGTGATTGCTTATAGGACAGGAGAGACAGTTGTCCAATATTACGTACTTTCTCTTTGTTAGATTCACATTGTGAATTTTTAGTGTCAGCGAGATGCTTTTAGGGTTGGAGCATTGTCTCATTGTTCAAAATAGATCTTAATCCTTTGCATATACAAAGAGATTTTTATTATGCTTACTTCTTCTCAGTTGAGCTATAAGTAGGAGAAAATATTGAATATATTCTGGTCAGCTTAAAAAACAAGTGGTTCTTAAGAGAAATGATTGATATAGACTAAGTCAGTTATTCAGATGAATGGAAATAAATCAACAATAATGAGATCTAAATTTAAATAAAATCCTCATTGTAATCAAAGCAAACATATTTTTATTCTTCTTGAACACCTAAAAGCAAATTAATGCTCCAGTGGCATTGAACTACAGATGTTCATTGCTTTTCTTCTGGGTCTGTTTGCACACAGCAAAGCCTAGTCTGTATTTGACTTGAGCTTTGTTTATTTACTTACTGCAGTGGCGTTAGTTAACTGAATTGTGTTTTCTTCTTTATGGAGCCAGAAAATCTCATCTGTATCATGGAAGCATCAGAAAGAGGTCTTTGTCAGAATTTTACAACCTGTTTTTAAGCAATGGATATTGTAGAGTAGATATAAAACTGCAGTAAATCAGCAATATTCTAATAGCCATAGAAAGTGGGAAATTATATTCTCAGGAATATTTGGTGGCTTCGGAGTCTACAACTGGAGGAATTCAAATCCAGGAATTGCATATACAAATAAAGAGTGAAAGGAATAAGAGTGGGCAAAATTTTACAAGATTGTTAAAAAAAAATAAGCAGTAAATTATTTTCAAATGTTTGTATCCCTCTTCCACTGAGATTTATCCAATAAGAAACATGTGCTGATATTTCTCCTAAATCACTTCTAAGGCTTCCAGATGTTAATCATGAATGTTAGTGAAACCAACTCCAAATCCTCTTCATCTCTGGGATTTTTTTCCTTTCACTATTGAAAGATATGTTATATAAACTGACACATAAATTATGGCAGAAATGACAGAGAATCTCCCATTAGAGCTATTCTTACATGTTAAAAACATGTCTATGTACAAATAATACAATTAATTGTAAATAAAACTCTTTTCCTTAGGTAGCTAACCAAAAAGACTACAAAAAAACAGCAATAAAAAGCTTCTCACTAAAATAAAGTTATTTCTAAAATCAATCTCAAACGTAGCCCAAAAGCATACCCAAATAACACAACCATAAAGCCCAAATAGAAATAGTAAGGAAATGGAAAATATGCAGACTTACCTTATCCAAAAAGGGTTATTTTGCTTCTACAGAATTCCTAAAGAAAGGCATGTGTAGGGGCTGAATAGTTGCCCGCCCACATCCCCCCCACGCCCTGCAAAAATATGCCCACATCCTAATCCCTGGAACCTGTGGATGTTAGCTTGTTTGGAGAAAGGGTCTTTGCAGATGTAATTAAGTTAAAGATCCTGAGACAAAGAAATGATCCTGGACTATCCAGGTGGGCCCTAATTCCAATGGCAAGTGTCCTTATAAAAGACACACAAAGGAGAAGGCAACATGATAACAGAAGCAGAGATTGGAGTGATGTGGCCACAAACCAAGGCAGTGGGCCACCACCAGAAGCTAGAAGAGGTACAGAAGAAATTCTCTCCTAAAGCCTCCGTAGGGAGCATGGCCTTGTTGAGACCTTAATTTTTGACTTCTGGCCTCCAGAACTGTGAAAGACAAATTTCTATTGCTTTAAGGCACCAAGTTTGTGACCACTGTCACAGCAGTCCTAGGAAACAAATACAGCATGACTTCCAGCAATCACTGAAGCTCAATGAGAGTAGAACAATTTCACCAAATGGAACGAGGACTACCAAAATAACAGTTCCTCATTCAAAATCGCTCAAGCTATTCCTTATGCTTTGGAGTAAGTTGGGACCCCAGCAGACTCTAAACCCAAATGAAATTTCAAACATATCAACATCACTGAAACTGCAGCACTTTGAGGCATGTAGATAAGGAAAGAAATAAAGATATATACATTCCCAAAAACACATGCAGTCAAGCTCAAAAATATGATCCAATGAAATAAATAATGAATATGCCAACTTTTGTTAGTAACTAATTTTAGTAATTATTATGTATTAATTAATAGAATAACATTTCATCAATAATTCCTAGACTCAATGCCAGCAACCTAAAACTTTTAAAAAGTCAATTAATAGACCTCAGCTTTAATTGACTGAAAAAGTCAATTAATAAAAACTTATTAATTTTGATCAATTAATAGGTTTATATTGAATGCCCATGGAATACATAGGTACTTTAGATCCTTAGGGGAAAAATCAGATGGCATGACCCTGGCTTTCTGAAAGCATTTACTCTGGGAGGATGCATGCTTCAATATCAATAAATCAGCATGTACTTCAAAAATTGAGATAAGAAGTGTGAGTTCTGGGATGTTGCTGCTGGACATGCCCAAAGTTCTCTCTGTCTTACTTTGGAAATTTCACAGTAATTCCATTTTAGAAATTTCATAATGATTCTACTTCTTTTCTGTCTCAAAAATCCAATTTTACTTGATATGAATATTATGCCAAATTTTTTATTTTTGTTTAATGTTCTTATATTTGTTTTCTAAACGATTTCAGATTTGTTTGTGCCATTCTCTTTCTAAAAGACGTGTTCCCATAAGAGAAATGTGTCACCATAAAATATGGAATCCAGATTTAGAGGCAAGCAAAGACTCCTGTGGCAAAATTAGCTGCCAGGAAAAAAGTTCCACTACAATAATAGAGGGCAAAAAGCACTGTAGAGCTTGTGAAGGTAATGGGCAGGTTAGATTGGTTGTTTTTGGTGAGGGCATTCTGCATAGAATTTTGTATTTCATTGGAGAAAACAAGACAAGGAATGGCATCAAGGTGACTCAAGGCATGGTTGAGATCACGGCAATGTCTAGGTCTAACTGATATATTCCAAAGACATTATAAACAATAATTCTAGAAAAGTTATCTCCCAAACTATTTATTTAAACATTTTATTCAACAATTATTTTTTGGGCATTTAAAATGTATAAAGTACCCCATTATGCTATTTATCGAGGATACAGATGAAGAGAAGACATACTTCTTACCTCAATGAACTCTCAGCCTTGTATGGAGAAAGACAAGAAAAATAAATATAGCAATATAGTGTGTCAAAATCTATAATGACAGAATATACAAAAGATACAATATTTGCCCAAAGGAAAATGCATTCAACTACCATTCACTTTAGAGAGAAACAGATCCTTGAGCTGGCTCTTAAAAATTAATAGCAGCAGTTATCAAAACGAAGAAGGAAGAGAAGGAATTACCAGATAGTAGGAACAGCATGTGCAAAGGCATAGAGCTGTGAAACTTGCTAGTGCGTAGCCGTTCATGCCTACAGATGTGTGAATGTGTACACTGATAGTAAGGGAAATATTGCTAGAAAAGTATGCAGAAGTCAAGTCACAAGAGAATTTTATATCATGGAAAAAACTTGAACTTTATCCTGTGGATAATGGGGAGCCACTGGAGGTCTTTTTATGTGCTGCTGGACTCAGGTGCCAATCTCTCTCACAGCAGTGCTCAGCAGGGCTGCCTGACGTGTATCAGCAACGGAATCACAACCCTGGAATCCACGGTTGACAATATCCAGGCTGGATTTCGATATATCCCTGATACAGTGCCCTGCATCTTAGCCCCCAACCCCAAATCCGGCCTTTAGGGTTTCTGACTCTGAATTTCCATTTCTTTTCCTATCACAAATAGTATAAAGGATGAAACAGGACATCAAAGCTCTTTGGATATGGTGAGGGAATAGAGGAGATCAATTTCAAATGTAATTCATCTCTTAAGGTGGATCACACTTACTTCCTGACCAGGAAGGCTGATTTCCCTTCTACCCTGCTGAGTTTGCATTCACGTGTGATCCAACAACAAAAATCAATGAAGTAAATAAATAAGTAAATAAATAAACTTTTTACGAGGCTACTGTCATAAGAATGCACAAGGAAAATGATCACTTTGGGACTTGTTTCGTTGCTTGTGATGTCTTTGTTGGTTTTTATTTTTCTTTTTGGTTTTGGTTTAGTTTCTGCTGTTTTTTAAGTTTCCATTTCCCTCATGCAGAATGCCCAAAAGACCAGAGGCTCCTGAATCAACCAGAGAGGCAGGCCTAATTTTCCAGCATTGAAAGGCAAATCATGTTACCAGCTTAGTGCATATTACAGAGACTTTAAATAAAGTCAAGGAAAATGAAAATCATGTCTCCACCTGCTGTTTGAAGAGACACCAGGTCATGAATGTTAACCTTTGGTCAGTGGGGGTATTTGTTGAAGTCTGGAGAGTTGAGAAACCATGGTTAATGACAAAATGTTTGCATTCTTCATCTGACCTAATTATAACAGCTTATGGTCAAACTGTCTGAGTTATACCCTCTGAGAGATTTACTGGGCTAAATAAGGTTGGACAGGTATTAGTATTTATATGCAAACCACTCAAGCAACACCTACACTCCTTCACAGGTGAGATGTTTTTACTCTGGGGTCAGCAAGCTCGATTAGTACTAGTACATGATGGGTGAAAACAGCCCTTCAGAAAAGAGAAAAATATAAAGCCACACACGCACATGCTTGCTGCCAATGCCCTAGAGCTTTCTGTAATTGTAAGGATGTCAACTCAGCATTGTGACCATGTATTAAAGAACTTGTTTATACAGCTGTTAACAGTGGGCATGGGAGTTCTGGGAAAAGGCAAGTTTCAAGGCAAAATATTGGTCTTGATAAAAATGATTTCCTCTAACTGAACTGTAGTTATCCAAATAGTGCTTAATTTAAGTGAATCCAGAACATTTAGAGGGTTTCTTGTCAAAAATACTTTTCCTCTCAATTTCTTCCTACTTGTTTATCCACTGGTATTAAGACAAAACATGTTTTAAATTCAAACGAATGGTGATTCAATTACCTGAGACTACTGAAGTTTAAAAGAATATTTGATCCTTTCCTTTGATGTTCCAGTTCATTTTTTCACCCTAAGAAGGTCTGTATGAGGTATGTAGATTCATCACATTCAATCAAAATAGCCAACAAAGGACTATTTGAAGCTGCCTTTTCCAAGACAAAACAGTGATAGGAGTCCACTGTGGAGGCTCCCTCTGTGAAGAATGGAGAATTGAAACTTTACCAATTGATTCTAACTGTTCAAATCAATTCGGACAATCCAGGGAAGAGAAAGAAAGAGAAAGCTAGAGGTAAGCAGAGACAGAGAGAGAGCTAGAGAGAGAGACAGAGAAAGAAGGAAATAAGTTTACAATGTATAATAATAAGACACTTTTTATTTGTCCTGGGCATTATGTTTTGAAAATTAAGTTGGTTGTCAACATTTGGAAATCATAAAATTTACCCAGAGAAATCTTGCTTTTGGGATCCCAATAGCTGATAACACTGAATCTGTAGATTTGTAGTACAGCTGGCCAGCCAGTGCTGAGTGCTTGATAGCTCTTGAGAGTTGCTCTCCTGTTAGCTCAGCCCCCTCCTGAGCTATTTACTTCTGTTTACCTGCGTGGACCCTGTAGGGATTTGAATTTGTGATGTCTGATGGAGTTGTGCCTTTTTATGTACAACACCCAAAGCACACCATTGTCTTTTTAAAAAGATAAGGGATGGCACATTCCCAGCATACACGCCATGACTTCTCTTTCCCTTGGCATAGCATGCATGCATCGTGGTGCACAGGACTATTTTACACTGAATCTATACACAGCCTCAGAATCTTTCTCAACACAGAGCACCAGGTAGCCACTAATAATCAGAGATGAACATAAGATTAACTCTACTTGTTATCCCTGCTGTAGAACCAAATTAAAACATTAGTAGCATTGGTCAACAAGTAGATGTTATCTAATATCTGTCTCCTCCATTGCCTACTAACTGCTGCCTTAACATTAGAAAAATTCTAGGTATCCTGTAAAATCATTGTTAAGATAACTTAAAATGTTATGAAATGCAACTTTGATGTCTAAAAATTACCCAGGAGCTCATTCATTTATCCATTTACTCAACACCATTACTTGACACCTACGGTATACTACAAGAGATATAAAGAGAATAATGAACACAGATTCCACTCTCAAGAGCTACCTTTAATAGGATATCAAAGATAGATAATACAAATAACTGTGAAACCAAGCCAAGAGTTATAAGTGAGATAGCAGAGATGCAAATAAAATGTATGACAATGGTTCTCAATCTTCGCTATGTATCAGAATCACTTTGGGAAGTCGTAAAACTTTAGCTGCCATCATTGACTGTGATTAAGAAGATCCAGAATATATTTCTGACATCTATATTCTTAACCAGTGATGGAGAACCATCCCATTGTGTGGGATTCAGGAGTCAGTAGAGATGATTCCAGCTGTAGAGCAGAAGACTTCCTAGAAGAGAAGTGATTTGAGTTGGGCCTTCCATTGGAGAGGAGTTGCCATGTAGAATTAGAGCAGGGGCATTCTAGGCAGAGGGATGAGGAGCTATATACAGGAAGAAATAAAAAATTAATTTTAGTTGATCTAACTGTCTTGATAATAAACATAAAACTACACAAAAGCCATTGTGAAAACACGAGGTCACACGTTAGAAATGCAATTCATTGGCTAGTGTATCTATGTTATATATTTCTTCAGAAAGAGAGTGTATTATGAAACTTCCAGAATAAACCTCAAAAGTAGCAAAATGTTTCATATTTCACCACAGAGTGATCTTTTGACAATTGACAGAAACCTATAATTGAGGCTTCATTATAGTGAATTGGTTATACTTTAATAAATTGAACCAGATTTACGTATTAGCTAATTGAATATAGTTAGCTTGAATGGAAATGTTTGTAATAATGGTTCATAGCAGAAAATTTGTAATTCTCTAGTACTTGAGTATTCTAATACTTGATAGTTCTTATTGCATGTAATACAGGGACAATTGTTGATGTTCCACAAGTTCAGTCTTAATAGTTGATTTTGTGCAACTCTATTAAAACCTCTTTTCAATCGTTTAAAGGGTAAGATGGACATAATGCACTATATTTGCTAGAGAATTTAGTTTTGCAAGCTCAGCATACAAAAGGGCCTTAACCTATTTATTCTACACAGTAACATTTGTTCCAGTGCACAATAATGTACAGGTAAATAGTGACATTGCAGAGACAATATACTTTTTTAAAAAGTGTGAAATAGAATTTTAAGGAGTGTGAAATAAGGAAAAAGGAGATGCATCTTTGGATGGTCGCATGTTATTCTACATATCACCAGTTTTCTTGACAGAGACAGTGACGAGAGAGAGAGAAGAGAAAAGTAATGGCCTGATTATCAGAACAAGGAAGGATTTCTTAGATATTCATTTAAATTTTATTTGTGTTTCTGTTCTCTAAACTTAACAGAGATAAGTAACAAAAATGGTATATAAGCAAAACAAAGCTAATGGATACATACCTAATTGTATATATTGCCTAGAGTGTTATTGTTTGGCAAATTATACAATTTCAAAAATGCTAAGTAGTATTTAGATGGAAAGTCTTACTATTTTAATTATACATAATTTGTATATATAAATATACAAAGTACAATACATAATTTGTATATATATAAATACTTAAATAAAATTTTGTTAAGATCTTTGTTCTCTCATTCATTGTATCACTTCCAGGAGTTCTACTTGTAAAATTCCTGGTTGTATCAGAAATCCACTTCACAATCAATAATATACTCTAACTAGTCATAACATTTCTAATTTGGCGCTCCCACCCAAAGAGTTCAGGATACAAAATTAGATAAATTTAATTCCCGCTTGTTCAGATGCTTTGTTGGGGAGTGAGGGATGGAATCCGTCTGTGTATTTAAATACAAATAATTAACATCTATACTGAAACCATCTTTTTTTTACTCATTCTTTCGTCTATGCATGTTAGCAGAGAATAGGGATATAAGCCTGTCATGGAAACAACAAGAAAAGCAGGCATTTTAACTATGTTCCTAAATTTTTAGATCACCACCTCCCACCTCATTGATAAGAATCAAGGAGATAAGGATTTTCAAGCTTCAGCTCACCTAGCAGATTAAGCAAGTGGGAGATTGGCTATTTGAAGTATTCACATTTGGGGCTGAACACTATAAAATGCTAAAAATCTCTTTGCCTTAGCTCCCAAGATTAATTGTTTGTGAGTGGGTTGTTTTTAATTAGACTATCCAACAAAAGATGGTAATCTCAGGCTAAATTTCTCAGGTTATAATCTTTTTTAAGGGAAAAGATACAGATTTGTCCCTGTAGTATTTTCAGTTAATTATAGCATCTCTTAGTTAATTATTATTTAACGTGCAAAGCAGATAAATTTATTGCTATTGCTTAAATAATGTTTTTATTTACAACGATAATTTTTTTAATAAACTAAAGTAAATCCCAACAAAGGTTCTAGTATTTTCTAGTCACTCTACATTCTCAATCTCTATCTTAATTCAAAAATGTCTCTAATTTGTGTATTTAATGTTATCAGTGTTTTAATCGAACATGAAGTATCAATATTCACATAATTATAAAATTTTACTCTCACATCTCATCATGCCCCCTTTCCATTTCTGTAGCCTCAATGGCATGTGTAACTTCTCTTCCTTTCAAATGAGTCAGTCAAGGCATGACTATTTAAAGAAATTAGTCATTTTTGCCAGCCCGGCTATCTTTGTCTCTCCTAATATAATGCCACTTGCTTTGGGGGAATTGCTTCTCCTTATCATGTATAATTTTGGTGTGAGAGTAAACCCAAGTATTTGCCAACCATTAAAGTAGCCAAGGGGCCGTATGCTTTCTCTCACTATGCTGGTACAGCCAAGAGAAGACGTATGACCTAAGCTTGGCCAATCAGATGTTCACTAGGCTTTGAGTTTTGGGTGGGAGGTGCAATGACAGAAGGAAAGATTACAGATTATTCGTTGCAGCAGGAACAGGCTGACCAGGCTTTCTTTTATGAGCCATTGCTGTTCTTCCTGTTCTCATATCACATGCTCTCCTATCTCCATTAATTCTCTGAGTCCTCAGCAGCCTTCCAATAGTTTGTCTTTGGCTTAAGACAGACAGACTCTTGCTTGAAAGCCAGAACCTTATCAGCTATAGGACTGTTTCTTTGCTTTAGCTAATGTAAATAAACAACTTTAAAAAAAAAAGGACAATCTCTTCAAGTTGAATATTATCAATTTGTAAAAATGCCTACATTTAAACCAAGAGTATAGTAATAAAATGTGGTATCATTCTACTTGAACAATTGCGTGTGATAGGAATGTTGCAGGAAAACAAGTCAACCCATGTTAACATTTCATTTCTAGGCTGACCACTTGCATTACAAAATTATTTCTATCAAGGAGTGTTGCATTTAAAGACAAAACCCTTCATGCTTTCTCCTGAAAAAAACATTTGTGATAATATGTGTGTATTAAACTATCTACCCTTCACATTCTTTTCAACTACTATTTGTGGAACTTCCCTATTAGAACTTTTTTTTTCAATTAGTTATATAGGTTTAATTAAGCATAAAGAATAAACAACAAAGAAAGGTGGGAAAACGGAAAATAAAAGGGAATTGCTACTTTATGAGTGATTTCTATGAACAAGGCACTATGCTAGGCATTTGAGACACATAATGACATTTAATCTTCATAATAACTATGAAGTGGTAATATAGGAAAGGAAATGGTGATCAAGTAACTTTTTATAAGATCATATAGCTGATATACACACACACATACACATCACACACTTATATGTTTAGACACACTATATATCTACATATATATAAACATGCATACATATGTGCATGTGCAGTTCAATAACTCAATAAGATGTATTTAGAAATAAGAATGAGTTTAAATTACTTTTCTTGATTTTTATTCCATCTGGGAACTTCTCCAGTGACACTTTGAAAGAAACATGATCATATCCTATTTAATTGAATTCAATACTTATGAATATTGCTACCTGATGAATCCATGTCTCCTTTTAAACATTCAGAGTTGGATGAGTAGCAATCATTTAAACAATGGAGCAAACATATAAGCAAATGGTATATTAGAAATATAGGCACATGTTTATATATATGTGTAAAAATTAATTCAACTATACGCTTATGTTTTGTGCATTTTACTGTGTAGTCTATTGTGCCTAGAAATTTCAATCAGCATGACCAAATGGCATGATATTGATAGCCTACACTCTCCCACCACAGAAAGAGAAATGCTTAGAAAAATATGGCATTAGTAATCTATTGCTGAATAATGAATTACACCCAAAATATTATTTCATCATTTCATGGCCCTGGAATTCGAGAAAAACTTAGCTGGGTGGTTCTGGCTCAAAGTCTCTCATTAGATTGCAATCAAGTGTTAGTTTGGGCTGCAATCCTCTGAAGGCTTGAATACGGCTGGAGGATCCCCTCCAAGGAACCAAGATGGCTCACTCACACGGCTATTAGCAGGAGGCCTCAGTTTCTTGTCATCTGGGCCTCGTCATTGTCATGATCATGTATGATTTATTTTATTCATTAAAAGCAACTCCCTAAGTTCAGCCCACACTCAAGACATCTCTCGCAGGGAGGAGTGTCAGAGACTGTGGACATCATGTTTTTAAACCATCACAAATTACCACAAAAAACAAAAAGCCAAATCAGTAGGGGGAAGCTAGGAACACAGAGCCAATGAGATTTCAGACCAAGGTATATAGCACCAGGCTAGGGAGTGAGGTTTTAACTTTCACATTGGAGGAAAAATTAAACAACGCCGACCTCGGTCTTCTCCCATACCACGCAAATACTACTGCTGACTCCACTACCTAAAACCGGGGTCTTGAAATGTATGAAAATAGGAATATAAATAATTACTCAAGAACCTAGTAAGTATGTAAGGAGGCTTGCCATATGACCATGGCTGTGCTGCAGGGGGTGGTGGGAAGGGAATGTCTTTGATGAAGTTATTGCACCTCATTTCCTATAAAATGAAGATAACATTAGTTTCCTAATCTACTTCACAGAGGTATTAAAGACTAAAAGACGATGATGCTACTGTAGAAAAAAAATATAATACTATACAAATATGAAGTATAAGAAATGTCTTAGGGTCAAGCTTATCTGATTGTGAAATGAAGTCCTCTTTTAGTATGTTGGAGGCAAAATTTAGATATATTTACCATCTGGTGTAGCTCTCAATGCAAACTTGTTGACAATCTTATTGTCATTTGATTGTGAAATGCGTCTTTAGTTATGATATCCATGTTAAGTGAAGGATGCACTGATGAACAGCATAGATAAAGTCACAGCCATCAGGGAACTTACAGTTTAGCTGTTCTGTATGACAACCCCATGATATTGTCAAAGCTCTTATTATCTCCATAGATGGGGAAACTGAGGCTCATTCCAAGTGCCTCAACCAAAATCCAAGATCTAACTACTCCACGTAAATGGACGACAAATCAAGAAACTGTATATTGCTTTCTCCTCTTTGCCAGAATTTTCCATCTTTACCTCCTTCCTATTCAATTCCCCATTCCCCCATACCCTGCACTACACACCTAGTTCCCTCTGCGGAGTTTTCTCATCCTGACAGATTCGATATCATCAATAATGTAAGAGTAAACATTTCTGAGCCAAATAATAATAGTAAAGCAAAAGTGAGTCTTCTGAGACAGCTGGGAATTCCAAAAGAGATATCTATACTAAATAGACAGGTTTTAAATAAAAGTAAAAATTGCCTTAATGACCTGATATTAGGTTTTTCATCCAACTCATAGCTTTGATCTGAGGCCAATAAGCATTTCCTACCAGACTAGACCTTTGCACGGTGAAACAGACTACTGCCTGCAAGATTTCTCTGAAGGCGTCTTCTAATCCCAAAATGGAGCTACTTAGGCCCCTGAAATGACCAGCATTCTTCTCCCACTTTAATTATCTCATATAAAGCAGCCATTAAAATGCAAATAATATCCTGGAGAGCTAATGTCAATTCATTTTTAGATATAGATAAATTTCACCCAATTGGCTTATCATTTTCCTATGTAGGGTAGGATCCTCGAATTCCAGAAGAGGGAACCATAAATTTTCCTCAGCAACAAGCCCCTGAGGTAGAAGAAAATGTCAGGAGTGCTGCTGCTGTCTGGGCCTGTGAAGGAGAGGAGGTGTTAATGCCCATTTAAGATAGCAGGCCTGAGGGAGGCGCACCAATATGCCGCTGTATTGTGGCTTTCCTAAATACCCAAGGCAATCTGTCTTTGTCTGGAATAGACACAATTAAAACCTTCTAGTTCTCTCCTCTCCTTCTTGTCTTGTGATCCGCACTCACAGGACAGAATTGTCTGTTGATTTTCCTGCAGTCTGTCCTTTTTTCCATTTCCTTCCATGAAAATGATTCAAACCTCAGAATCTAGAATTCTTAATTGCTCCATCATCTGAATAGGAAGATGACTTCGCAAAGTAAGTTTTCGAGCTAGTGATATCTCAACAAGGGCTATGATTTGTAGGAAGCACCTCATTCGGTGCAGGACACTGACGGCACTGGATGGTGTATGGGGCAGTGGGCCCCACGCGGATAAATGGTACAGGGAACCCAGCCCTTGCATCAGTATTTTTGCCATAAAGCAATCAGCCGGAGCTGTTTTTCTCTTAGATGTGAGGGATTTTTCACTAATCACGTTCATCCTCTCATATAGTGTCCCTTGTAAGAAAGGCTCCATATTTCTTAAAGTGCCCCGTCTTTGATAAGGGGACAAAGCCTAGTCCAGTGTGTGATTTACTTAAGCTGGCCAGGTGATTTCTCTGTGGTTGTCCCTCATGACATATTTACCATTTTCTAAAGTTGATGTGTAAATAAATCAGAGGAGGTAATCACAGACATAACAAAGAAATGAAACCATTTACGAGAGTTCCCCAAAGCTCCATCTCAGTCCAGCTTTTCCCTTCTTTTTCTATCTGATAATAATTTAATAAAACTATGTATTTCATACAAGAAGTTTTATTATATTAATCATGACCTTCCCTAGAAAAAAGATGAAACACAAAAAATTATTTCCTGTGGATCTGAGTTAACATAGATGCCAGCAGACATGTATAAATGGATTTAACTGATTCAACAGATCAATCCAATATTAAATTAACAGGCAGTCAATCAAATCTTTCAAACTGATTTTAGGGAAGAAATGTCTTTGACGAATTTCAGCTCATAGCCAGCATATAGGGATGAGCAGTCAGCAAATGTATTAATTTGAATCCTTTTATTGTCATTTGACTGTGAAGGATAATCACCTTTTAGCTTAAGAAAGATCTTATGCATTCTAGAATTCTATTATGCTATAAAACAATGTCAAGTTTTCCTTAGAAAACATGGGAAAGTCAGTACATACTTAGAAAATTTAAGTGTCGTATCTATTAAAACATTTATTAATGAATGTAATAAATTAGGTAAGCCAGTTTAAATGTTGTTTTTAAGTCATAATGAGATATAAATATAATCATAATTAACACATGTATCTTAATTATTAGTAATGACTTAATTTGACTTAATGACTTAAAATTCCCCAATTTTCACTGTGAAGTAGGCCATTAGAACATCTAAACCAGAGCAAAGAGATTTTATTGCCCCCATTTCCAACTTTTCTTTCAGTTACAAATACAAACCATACTTAAATCTCCATACCTAAGCCAAATCAGAGGCAGTTCTGGAAAGAAGGCGCCAAATGAGAATAAATGTGTTAGAAATAGAGTTTGTACAATGAGAACCACCTGCTTGAAACTGAAAAGTTTACCTGAAATACCCTTTTCCTCTCCCCTTCCCACACACATAATACCCAATAACCACAATGATTTTTTTTTTTCTTCTTTTTCTTTTGGCTGAGGAAGATTGGCCCTGAGCTAACATCTGTGCCTGTCCTTCTCTATTTTGTACGTGGGATTCCGCCACAGCATGGCTTGATGCGTGGTGTGTCGGTGTGCGCCTGGGATTCAAACTTGTGAACCTCAGGCTGCCAAAGCAGTGCGTGTGAACTTAACTGCTATGCCGCCGGGCCAGCCCCCACAGTGATTTTTTTTTAATGTGAAACTGCTCAGTTGCTGGCATCTGTAAACTGTGCGGAAATAGGAGGCATGTGTCAAGGTTTCTTCCTGACTTTGTCGTGGTTAAGGGCGGGACCTGTATTGGAGTTACTGACTATAGCTGCTTACCCTCTCCCCGACCAACACACACGCTTCCTTCCCTTTAAGAGTGAGAGTCTTGAGGGACTCTTCAACCTTTTCCAAATCTAATCTCTGAATAGTTGTTATAGCATGCTCTGGCGTTGTACAAAACCAACACAATCTGCTAATCACATGAAAATAAGTAAATTAGAAGAAATGAATTTATTATATTTAATACTTAATTTTATTACCTTTTCATAGACATAAACATGGTCTTCTAAATTCAAAATACTCATTTCAGTCATGGAGGCACGATGCCAGGTGTGTAGGAGAGAGACCTGGACACTGAGTGAATAAAAATGGAAAGCTAATGCATATGTAATGTACTCAGCCGAACTCTTTACCAGAGACACATCATTTATAATCCCCAGTTCTTGGAGTTAATATGCAATTATAATTAAACCTTGTGCATTTGATTTGCATTGTCAATGCACTTTGCCTCATCATGTTTTAGTTTAATCCTGTTTTTCTCAAGTACCAAGTTTTTCAATAATACCAATTTTGCGTCAGTGGGATTGAGTCTGCTTTCGTAGAGAGGTGTTCTTTGATAGTAACAGAATCCATAAAATACTTTTAAAAAATTAATGAAGGCATTTGCTAGGCATAGGTTGTTTCATCAGAGTGTACCTAGTTTATTTTACAATGGTAAAATTGCCGAGACTTACAGAGCATTCTGATTGAATCATGAATATTCCAAATGGGTAGCTTAATCTATGTGAACTACAGAACTCTGCTGAAACTGCTGTTTAACACTCCAAAGTGTGGAATTCATCTTCTTACAGCACAAAAGAGCTTCTTATAATAAAGATTTTTTATAACAGCAATAAGACAGCTCAGTGGGGTGTGGTTTTCATGGAATAATCACGCTTCTGAGGGATTAGACACCGTGCCTTGTGCTGTACAATCCCCTAAAGTATATGATGACACGATGATGCCACCTCCCCGATGCAGCTCTATTGCTCAGCTACTCAATGGGCCCTTCCAAAAATATATGCCCACTTAGAGCTATATTATAAATAAGGTAGGAGATCTATAACAGTATTAATGCTTTATCACATCCCACTATTCCTAATGGTTCTTATAAATACAAATTATTGTAGCTTTGCACTGTAGCTCAGGTGTAAAACAAACAAACCACAAATATATTTAAATTAAGAAAAAATCATGGTTTAGCAGTGGGGACTGTACACCTGTTGAAGTTCAGCTAATAATTATGCAAGTCATACCATTAGTAATCAACATTGCTTTTTTCATGAAGCGTTCATTAAGAGTTCAAGCATAAATTTGAATATTGTACCATAAAATTAATCCAGAATATTGCTAACATTAAAGTATATTTCTTCAAGTTCCCATAAATTTTTATGTGGGGAATATGTTACTTTTGCTATTTGCTGTTCACCTCAAACTATAATCTAAAGAACGTCTATTGATATTTTCAGTGATCACTTAATGCTAATATTTTGAAGAATGACAGTAGGGTGTATCATTTACTTCTCATTGGCAAGAAAATTGTATCCTCTCGCATATTTCACCCATTTTAGTGTTTAGGCAGAGTGTTAAGGAAATATATGGGAGGGACCTATAAATATCAGTTATAAGAAGGGTTTTTGATTTACTAAACACTTTTCTAGGACTGAGCCAAAATATTAAGCTTTGTGAGCATAATTCTACATTTTTGACATTATGGAATAAATTTTTAAAAGCTGCTTTGAAATGCTACATAATTGAAAATTCCATTATAAGTAATGTCACACTCCTTGTGCTGTAGTATAAAATATATTCCTAGTTTAAACTGTTATTTATTTCAAAAATAATGCCATTTTTAACCACAGAGCACTTGTAAGAGATGAGTAGCATATTTTTTAAGCTAATGGTACAATTAACCAAAGTTTTATTTTATGTCCAGCCTTGGGATTTTTTCCCTAAACTTCCAAGGCAAGGAATCTAATGGTCTATCATAGACTATATTCACAAAATGTCAATATTTGAAATTCAATAATCAATTAATTTTACCTGCAATAGCAAAAATAATACTAATGGATTTTCTGACTGAGTTTTTCCTAAGAATATTAACATTGTTACAATAAATAATATTGCCAGTTCCAGTTTTGGGAGAAGTTCCAACACAATGGACAAAATTAACTCTTACTTTTATTATGAATTCTGTAACTGTGTTTTTCAAACTTTAATGTACATATGAACCACCTGGGGATCTTGTTAAAATGCAGATTTTGAATCAGTAGGTCTGAGGTGACAGGGGTGGGGGTGGGAGACTTGAGATTCTGCGTCTCTAACAAGCTCCCAGGTGATGACAATATTTCTGGTTCAAAAACAGCCTTTGAGTAGCACTGTGCTAGAATCTCATATTATTCCTTTGATTTGTCTTCTCTGATGCACACGACAGATTTCTTACAGGTTTTGCTTATTACTATGGACTGAACTGTGTCCCTCCAAAATTTGTATTTTGAAGCCCCAACCCCCAATATGACTGTATTTGGAGATAGGGCCATTATGGAAGGTAATTAAGGTTAAATAAGGTCATATGAGTGGGGGCATGATACAATAGGATTAGTGTTCTTGTGAGAAGAGACCCCAGAGAGCTAGCTCTCACTCTTTCTGCCATGGAGGACACAGCAAGATGGTGCCTATCTGCAAGCCAGGAAGAGAGCTCTCCGAACCAAATAGACTGGCACCTTGATCTTGGAATTCCCAGCCTCTAGAACTATGAGAAATAAATATTTAAGCCACCCAGTCTATGGTATTTTGTTATGAGGGCCTAAGCAGACTAATACAGTTGTTGTTTTTGCTTTGTCTTGTTTTGTTTTCTTCACTTTCACATATCACGTGAAGAAGTAAAATCAACCAGATTAGGAGGCTGGTGTAAGCAGCGAGGAAGCAAATTCTCAACTGTCGCTCCAAATTCTCTCCTGATCATGTCATGCATCAACATCAGTTGGATCAAAGACAAAGTGCGATGCTTTTCTCGCTTTACCAAAGAATGCATTCAATTTTCATTAGCTACTATATTATTCACGTTATCAAAGTAAATATATGAGGCAGCCTCCTAAAGCCCTATAGAGTAGGGATTCCAAGCTGACTAGTTGAAGAGTTCCACCTGGTTGATTTGAGGGCGACAGCCTCTGCCACGTCCTCCTCCCACCCCATATTTTGACCAGGGAGAGGAATATAACTAGAGGCTGTATTGTGGCTCTTTTGCCCCTTGAAATATGGATGCAGCCATCCTGGCTGCTGCCAATCAATTAGCCTCCCCCTATTTCCTACTCATGGACCAGGTCATCAATCTACAAGTGTCAGGGAAATAAATTATGGCGCCTCCTCAGAGAAAGCTGGAGGGATCTGTTAAATAACATGGCTATAAAGAATATCTTATGAATTATGAAGGTACAAAATGTCCATGGGAACAAACTTATTTTGTGAAATAAGAAACATGCTTAAATTACCCATGTTGGATACAGTCGAACTCTGATCATTTTGCAGTGTATGTCAAATATAATTGACTCTACTCTAGGAACATTAAATACACCAATATCTGAATTTAAACAAACATATAAATGAATGGATACTAATGCCTAATTCAAAACACTTCTTTTATATTATGGAAAGACATACTATTATATTCTATCATGGAGTAGTTTCCTCTTTTTTAAAAGTCCCATCTATTTCCAGAAAGTTTCAGAAACAGCTTTATAAGGAACATATGCACAATGCACAAAGCAGGAAAATCAAAATGCAGTTATTGAGACCAAATATGCTCACTACAAGGGCTAATTTAGTTGCTGTATTGGCCTCCACTTGGCAAGATTTATTAATAGCTTTTTTTCCTAGCGCTAAACTCAAAAAAAATGCCATTTTTGAATATGAAGCCTCATGGATAGTGTTCTCAACAAGTATAGGAATTGTCTGTACATGAATATTTCTTGTAATAACTCAAAAAGTCATAGATGTGAGCTTAGGTAGCGCTCCACTGATCTGTCTTTATCCAAATATCGAATTTGAGTTACCTTGAGGAAAGGATACAGAGCATGATTTTCTCCCGTTTTCCACTACTTAAATTCCTTACAGTTAAGTCCTTCAAATTCTATGCTTTTTCAAGAATATTTCAAATATGATTCTTTTGTTTAAAAATGAGTTTATACATCACTTGAAAAGTCCACATCAAATGGATGAAAAAATTACAGAAAGCTTATCCTGTTGAGCTAATGAAGAACAAAAATCTTCCCTTTCCCATAGTCCCAATCTTTTGCTGAAAATGGGATAGAAGCCCATTTTCTACAGAGAATTGCAGAAGTGGAACGTGCAGCTGCCAGTTTTGACACTGCCACTCGCAGAGCTGTTACATCTGTTGGGGTGGAGGTTAGAATTCTGATCCACCTTCTATCTTCACTCCACAGAAGATTCCTGCAAAGGTTTACTTGTGCCCAGTATCCAATCCTCCTATCAGAGAATCAAGTTCAGTGTTGATACAGGTTTTACAGTGAATACAGTCATGTGTTGCTTAACGACAGGGATACACTCTGAGAAATAAGTCGGTAGGCGATTTCGTCGTTGTGCGAACATCATAGCATGTACTTATACAAACCTAGAAGGTATAGCCTACTACACACCTCAGCTATAGATACTAGTCTTATGGCACCACTGTCATATGTGTGGCCTGTCATTGACCAAACTCTTATTATGAGACTCATGACTGTACTTTCGAATGGTTTTCCTTTGCTCAATAGTGCATATCTTTTACCTGGTTCAATGTAAACAGAGCTATTCTATAGTGGAAAAAATCATTGGTAAGGATTTTTAAATTTATCTCTACGACCCCCTGAATACAGACTAAACAGGTGCTTGAAACTTTTAAAGAATTATTAGCTATGGGCCAAATGTTTATGGACTGGTTTTTGGTATTAGTTTCCTGGTTATCAAGTTTTTTAATTTAATAAACATCAGAAGATACCCTATCATTACAGAATAAGTCATCTGTGAAATTTATTTTGAACAAAACAGTTCCTAAAATATGAAATATAATCCTTTCTATTTCTTTTTAAACCAGAGTAATCTCTGAAAACAAAATCAGCTGTACACTGTCAATTATACATCTGGAGACTTATTTTTTTTTTAATCTATTTGGACAGTGTTTTTAAATCTGTAACAGTTTTTAAACGCCTTATATCAGCCCAAGAACTTTTATTTTAGAAATTGTATTTTTCCAATATTTTTGCTTATAAATATCTCTGCATTGAAATCTAAACAGGATATCCACACACTCTTATGCATATGTAATAATGTAATATATTTTAAACGGCACACAAGATATGAAAAGAGAAATCCTGTTTAGTGGAAAAACTGTGCACCAAAGTACCCTTTCCTTTCCTTGTGGTATTTTCACCTGACAAGGTTTATGCTTTTTATTTGCTGCTTAACAGCTGGGCTACACAAATGAAACATAGCTAAAAGGCCTATTTGACTTCCTGTATTCAGGGAATGCCAGGATGGTGCCCCAGGGAAGCTGCAGCATTGCCTCTGGAGAATATGGGATGGGATATTCTGCTAGTGTTTCTTACCACCTCTGCTGTGATTGGCTGGCATTCATGAGAGTGGAGAAAGCCGCTCTTTGCTTGTGTTCCCAGACCAGAAGAATAATGCTGATAACACCACCTAAGACAAAAGTCCTGGATTTATTTACGATGCACACCAGCCTTGCCTGTCCCATTACGCGTGTTACCAGAGCACTTAGCTTTAGTTTGTGTGATTTAGCAGCCTTCCAAAGAGGAAGAAAAACACCCATGTCCTTTTTGTACCTAAGATTATCAGGCATGTTCATATTGGAAAGACACTTCATTTGATCTTTCTTGTCAGAATGAGACTGAAATATATTTCATTACTGAGGAAGAGAGGTGTAGGATTAAATGCAATGATGAGATTTTAAGCCGATGGCCACTATTCTTGTCTTAGCATTGAAACACCTTTTAAAAATAAAGTATGACAGAGAAAGAAGTTAAATTGAGCATCAAGCAACGTTCAAGGCCTATCTATACCTGGATCTATGAGTCACATAGGAGTGATTAAAAAAAAAATATGTGAACACATTGAAACCAAAAGGCAAGAAAAATCTGACATTTTGAGAATACTGAGAATGGCCAACAGAAATACAAAATGAAACAAGCAATTTCCCAAAGATACTTTATTTTCTTTACTCAGTACAATGCAACAAGCGTTTATTAAGCTCTTGCTGTGTTCCAGGCCTGAAGTCAGATATTCTATAAACGGGTATGGATATGTTTCATTCTCTGACCCCAGAGGGCTCAGATATGAACAGAGTCAACATGCAAGGAATAATTTTCATATAATGGAATGCATGCTTTTTTAGCAATGTGAAGCAAGAGCTATTGCACCCAAGAGAGAAGAATAAATTCATGTGTTAATCCTGTAAGAGAGGAAGGGACCAGAGAAGGCTTCAGAAAGGAAGCTGTTTCTGATGTATTTTATCAGAAAACATGTGGAGAAAACAGTACATGCCAAACAAAGGCAAAGAGGAATTTGGCTGGACTGCCAGGGTGGCGTTTTGGTGGGGATGAGGTTTTGTGGAGGAAGGGAAGTGGCTCCAAGGAAGGTTATGTCCAGATTGGCTGGGACTAGATTTTGAAGAGCCTTGAACATTAGAACTAAAATTAAAGTCCAAGGACTTTAAAAAGCCCTTGGAAAGAGGAGAAAGTTTTTTAGTTGGAGGATAATGCACTCGAGTTTGTATTTTAGAAAGATAACTGTGTAGATGGAGCCCTGATGGATAAAAGAAAGATCAGAGGTAGCCAACACATGCCCAGATGAGAGGATAATGGCTGAGCTAAGGCAATGGCTGGGTTATTGAGGAGGACAGAATGAATTTGAGCATAGCTCAGGGTTTATTCCAAAGATCACTGGTCCCAAGTGATGCCTTGAAAGAAGATTTGGAAAATTAATAAGTTTGGGAAATACTGAATCCTATTCTATTTTATTCATAGGCCATATGAAGCACTTACTAGGTGCCAGGTACTCTTCGGAAGGAACTCTACAAATATTGACTCATTTAATTCCCATACAAAAACCTTATGAGGTGGGTCCTATTCTCATCCCCATTTTGCAGGAAAGAAACATCTTGCCCACACAGGATCCCACAGCAGAAAGACGCAGAGCTGGCATGGCAACCAGCGGGCTCTAAATTGCTAGGCCTGCAGCCTTCAGATAGAATTTCTTTGGCCCAGGGGACTCTCAGTTTTCATTTGCGTATTAATGCATCTAAATAGACTTAAAAATTTAAAAAAACAAGCAAAAAAAACTCTGCTAACCCTAGAATTTCCTAAACACATTCGTTCATAGAAACTTTTATTTTTAGAACTAATGCCTACCATGGAACTCAGTTTAGGAAATAAAAGAAAAAAAGAAATAATTCAGAAGTAGAAGCAATAGATGTTGGTAACCAAAATTCACTTAATTATTCTATTTTTAAATTAATTGTTTCATTATAATATTTTTTTTAGGTATAATTGACATACAACATTATGTTAGTTTCAGGTGTACAACATAATGATTCAATATTTGTGTATATTGCAAAATGATCACCACAATAAGTCTGGTTAATATCCATTACCATACATAGTTACAGAATTTTTTTCTTGTGATGAGAGCTTCTAAGATTTATTCTTTTAGCAACTTTCAAATATACAATACAGTATTATTAACTACAGTTGCTATGTCATACATTACATCCCTGTGACTTATTTTATTGGAAATTTGGAATTTTATTGGAATTGGAAGTTTGTACTTTTTGACTTTTGACCCCCTTCACCCATTTCACACACCCCCAACCCCAACTGCCCACCTCTGGCAGCTACCAATCAGTTCTCTGTATCTAGGGGCTTGGGCTTTCTGGGTTTTTTTAGATTCTACATATAAGTGAGATCATACAGTATTTGTCTTCCTCTGTCTGACTCATTTCACTTAGCATAATGCCTTCAATGTCCATCCATGTTGTTGCAAAGGGAAAGAGTTCATTCTTTTTTATGGCTGAATAATATTCCATTACATATATATACCACATTTTCTTTATCCATTCAGCTGTTGATGGACACTTAGGTTGTTTCCGTATCTTGGCTATTGTAAGTACTGCTGCAATGAACAGGGAGGTGCATATATCTTTTCAAGTTAGTGTTTTCATTTTCTTCAGTTTAATACCCAGAAGTGGGATTGCTGGATCACATGGTAGTTCTATTTTTAATTTTTTCAGGAACCTCCATACTGTTTTCCATAGCAGCTGTACCATTTTACATTCTCAGCAACAGCGCACAAGGGTTCCAATTTCTACACAACCTCACCAATACCTGTTATTTATTTATTTTGATAACGGCCATCCTAATAGATATAAAGTGATATATCATTGTGGTTTTGATTTGCATTTCTCTGGTGATTAGTGATACTGAGCACCTTTCGTGTACCTGTTGGCCATCTGTGTGTCTGTTTGGAAAAATGTCTATTCAGACTTCTGCCCATATTTTAATCCGACTGTTAGTTTTTTTGCTATTGTGTTTTATGAGTTCTGCATACATGTTGGATAGTAACCCCTTATCAAGTATATTATTTGCAAATATTTTTTCCCATCAGTAGGTTGCCTTTTCATTTTGTTGATGCTGTCCTTTGCTGTGCAGAAGCTTTTTACTTTGATGTAGTCCCACTTGATTATGTTTGCTTTTTTTTTGCCTTTGCTTTGGTGTCAAATCCAAGAAATCATTGCCAAGACTGATGTCAAGGAACTCACCATCGGTGTTTTCTACTAGGAGTTTCATGGTTTCAGGTCTTCTGTTCAAGTCTTTAATTCATTTTGAGTTAATTTTTGTGGATGCTGTAAGATAGTGGCCCAGTTTCATTTTTTGCATGAGGCTATCTAGTTTTCCCAACACTATTTATTGAAGAGACTGTCATTTTCCTGCTGTATATTCTTGGCCCCTTTGTCATAAATTAATTGACCACACACACGTGGGTTTATTTCTGGGCGCTCTATTCTGTTCTGTTGATATCTGTGTCTCTTTTTATGTTAGTACATACAGTTTAATTACTGTAGCTTTGTAATATAGTTTGAAATCAGGGAGTGTGATGCCTCCAGCTTTGTTCTTCTCAAGATTGCTTTGACTATTTGGAGTCTTTTGTGGTTCCACACAAATTTTAGGATTATTTTTGTTCTATTTCTGTGAAAAATACCATTGGAATTTTGATAGGAATTGCATTGAATTCCTTTGGGTAGCATGGACATTTTAACAATATTAATTCTTCTAATCATGAGCACAGAATATCTTTCCATTTATTTGTGTCTTCTTCACTTTCTCTCATCAATGTTTTCCAGTTTTCAGTGTACAGGTCTTTTACCTCCTTGGTTAAATTTAGTTTTAGGTATTTTCTTCTTTTTGATGCAATTGTAAATGGGATTATTTCTTAATTTCTCTTTCTGATAGTTCATTATTAATGTATAGAAATGCAACAGACTTCTATATATTGATTTTGTATCCTACAACCTTACTGAATTAATTTATTAGTTCTAACAGTTTATAATGTATTAAGCTTTATATGTATAATGTTATTTATTATGTCAACACAGTTATAGATTACCCGGAGACATTTGATTATATAACATCTATAGTCTTCTTAAAATTATTTCAATAAATGAGAGGGTTGCTTCATTTTAAAATAAAAAAAAATCAGAAGTAAATGAAAGATAAGGCACAAAGCAGAAAAAGAAACGAAGCTTTTCTCTAGATCTAAATCATTAGTCAAGCTAAGGTTTTATAAGAACTCCCGTCATTTCCAGCTTTGCTCTTGGACTTTATCTCAAATTCTTTGACTGTTCTCAGCTTCCTTTACTCTTCACTTTGACCTATTCAAACATCACAGTGAACCTGGCAGATGATGGCAGTGTGGATAATCAGGCTTAGTCTTTCTTTGAGGTTGGGGAGAGGAAGAGATAAAGTAAGAAGGGACAGTTAGGAAGTTGGTTCTACGTAGGATTTGGAAATTGAATTTCCTAAATTCAGAATTACATATTTGATCCTACTTCTTCCTAGAAACCCTGTGAGGTGGGTAGCCCCATATTGTGGAGGAGGAGACTGAGGTCAAGAGAGGTAAATGGCTAGGGCTTGGCAGCAGGTGACTGTCATTAGCATTGGCATCATTATTGTGACAGCTAACATTTGTTGAACACCTGTATTTTCCAAGCATTGTACTAAATTATTTACATGCCTCAGCATATGTAATTTTCACAACTCTGTGAGGTAGGCCCTATCATAATTCCCGTTGAAAAGGTGAGTGAACAGAGACTTAGAATGTTAGTCATTATCCCAAGGTTACATAGCTAGCAAGGAATGGCATCAGGATTCTAATTCAGGCAGACTGATGCCGGAGTACACGTTCTTAACCATTCCACCATGTGTGGCCATTATGTGATACAAGTAACTGTCAAGGCCGAGGAAGCAGTGTCGCATAATGATTTGTAGAAGTGCTTGTCCCTAGCCTAGCAGAGTGTACAGTACTTGTCCATTGACTAATTTGCCTCCTCCACAATACTGTTGGCTCCACCAGGGCAGACACTGTGCTATTTTACTGCTGTGATGGTTTAACTCCCAAGCATAGCTCTTGATAAAACAGATTGTATGAAGCGTTCTTGAATAAATCAACGAATCAATGAATGATTGAAGGAAGAAAGCCGTGAGCAGCTACATATGTTAATTGTTAGTTGTAAAGAATAGTTTTAACCCAATTGTATTAAATTGACCTCCTGGGTTAAATAATTAAATAAGCCCCTGAGGAGCTACCTCCTTCATCCCAACTCTCTGCCTCACAGCACCTCTGCTCCATATTCATTGTCTAGTTTCTACAGCCGTGGTGGAAATTCCTCTTGTGTCTCCTCCAGCCTGCCTAGTCCATGGAGCAGTTCAATTTCCAACCCATTGTAATGCCTCACATTTTGTAATACGTTTTCACATATTATCACATTTGATTCTTATAGCAACTCTGTGTGGTAGACAGGGTATTTTTTTTCTCTCTCTAGAACTCAGGGAAGAAATTGTCACTAAGTGGCAGAGTGGCAAATGCAGTTGTCCTGTAGCTTCATAAATTTTCTACCAAATAAGTATAAGTGTGTAACTACTCCAAAGCATACCCTGGGAAGTCAGGCATGACTTCCACAGCTATTGAGTCAATAAAGAAACATGTGAAAATAGGGTTTAAAAATTTCCACCAGAGGATAATTTTTGAAAGAACTCTCTTTCCAAAAATAAAAGGACCAGTTTTACCATGTTGTGTTTTGCACTCATTCTTAATACACAAATGAGTCATCTCACTGATTCTGCGCTGAAACTACAGTTCCCAAGAAAAGAGACCAAACAGTAGTACCGTATTTGAACAAATATCAAAGTAGTGTGAGCTCAAGAGGCAGCAGAATAGAGTCATTAACTGCCCGGACTTTGAACCCAGAAGGGCTGGTTCAAATTCTGGTTTTACCATTTTCTAGTCTGTCATCTTGGTTAAGTTACTGAACCTCTCTGGGCCTTAGTTCCTTCATCTGTAAAAAGTAATAGTGTTAGTACATATCACAGAGCCTTGCTGAGAGGATTGAATGAGTTAACATATGTCTATAGTGCCAAACACACAATAGGCATTATGTATCTATCAATATATTTTGTTTATAGTGTATCTTTACACATGGCTTTGAAAAAAAAATGGAAGTACTAGATAAAAGTATTGGATTTTCCATCTCCTGCTCTCCAAGTTTAAAATTTAAAAGTGTGTACAAAAGAGTCATGGAGAGGTCTCATTGACAGATTTCACCCTGGTGAAGATGTTAAATGGTCTTATTTGCTTTCTCCTAATTGAGCAGCTTTCTTCATCAGCTTTCCCTCCCCTACCCTCCTGCTTTGCAATAGAAGTTAAAAAAAAATCCTTCTCCCTTAACTGCTTTAACATTTAACAGTCACTAAGAGAAACTGTTCCATCATGATGTCCTCCGAGTTAGTGGACTAGAACAAATTCAGCCCGTTTCATCATATGGCATCAGGCAGTGCTGAAAATGCAATTTGTTGTGAAATTTGTTTTTGCATGGGCGATTAGAAGCTAAGTGTCCAGCTCTTCTGCAGCTCTCCACTGGACCTTATCAGGGAGCACACTAGCTGGAGGGCATCACAGCACAGATCACTCAGAAGGAAACCAAACAGCTGTGTTTTTGACAGCGGGAGCAGGCCTGATGTCCATCAAACAAATATCTCGGACACCTTGCACTTCTCCTTAGCTAGTAGGAGGCAGGCAACATTCTGTTAGTTTGGAAAGGAGAGTTCTTTCATGGTTGCCATTTTGTTCGGGGAGTGTTAAGCACTAGAATTTGTTTACATTCGTCTATTGTTCTGCTGGGCATTTGCTATCATCCTTATTATAAAAATAAGTAAGAAATAAAGATGAAAATGTTCCAGCAACGTGGCTAGGCCTTTAACAAATAAAAGTGTAAACAAAACTACACCTATTTTAAAAACAAGGTAAACAAGGGACAAGCTTTGCTACAGAAAAGGGAAAGGAAACCCTTGGAATCTGTTGCATTTTTCCTGCTTCTATATAGTCTTACATGTAGACATTGTTTAAATCACAAACTACGCTGAGAAGGGAAGAATGATGAATTCCCCTTAAGTGTCCTCTAGCCTAGCACTTCACTTTCATCTACTTGTCTCCCCTGAGAGTGGACCTCTATTCAGGAGCATTAGGGACACTCTGTTGGATGCTAAATGTGCGTTTTGGCATAATGTGTCAGCATATTTGAGTACAGAGGGACTAAATCCACACCTTTACCACATGTTTGTAATAAATGCAACTTAATCCCGCAAATCATTCAGACCTAATCAATGGTGGTCTCTTACAAAACAAGAAGGGAAACAACAGCCCTTGGTTTCTCAAGTGTAGTTTTAAATTAAATTAAGTGTAATTAAAACATAATAATGTACATTTAACTTAGCACAGAGTACTTTCAAATACTCATAACCACATATAGATAATAGGGCAACATTGTGTTTTACGTTTTGTCCATATCTGCATCAAAATGGAGAAATCTTCCCTGTTGCCTCAGAAACACCAGTTTTCTCAGAGTTCCCCCATCCCTAAGTGCTTCTTAGTTAATAATACTTAAAGTATTTGCTCCTCTCAGTTAATGAGTTCAGCTAAAGAGATGTAAAGTTAGTCCTCTGTAAAAAGATCTCTAACAGAAACTGAAACCACCGCATACAATAGTTTATTAAACCACCTCGAGAAAGTAAGTTTTAAAACTTTCACTTAAAAACCTATTTTGGGACTTTGTGTGCTTTGTTTCCTCTTCATTTAATAAATAATAGTGTTATAATAATTACAATTTTAATCGGCACCTTTCTCTTAACCTGACCTAAAAAGATAGGTCGCTGTTCCAGAAGTTAGAGCCTATGGCATCATACAGATCTCCAGGCTAATCCTTCATTTTACATGCGAGCATTCAAAGCAAAAGGTCGAGTGACTTACGTCAAAGCACAGAGTATAGAAGGAAAGCCAGACCTAACTCCTGCTCCAGTGTTCTTTGCATCAGACACACTCCCTAAAAGCAAAGTAGAAACCATGTCAGAACACAATGGTTAAAATACTATGTCACACAGAGTGACACACCAACTTTTCCCAGTAGTGTTGATATGGAGTCCAGTAACGCACATGCATATCAGTTCCTCAGCCGGTAGTCCAACCATGCTCATAAAGTCTGTGAGTGGCCTTGGCTATGTTTGCAAAATACTTCTATCTCAACATGCCAGATTTCTTGCTCCCTCTTACATTTTTCTCCCAGCTTTCTATTGATTGGCTGTGTAGGGTATTTTCAACATGGAATGAGCAAGCAAGCAGTTGAAACAAGTATTTGCTTTGCTGCTCAATTGATTTGACCCAAGTACTTTTGCAGGAATATACCGTCAATAGATTTAAAATCACGAATTGTAAACAAATAGACTAACCATGAGGAGGCACAATAGGAAAGTATAAAGAGTGGCTGGAAAAAAGTAAGAGCTACCATAAAATAACTGTTTCAGCATAGGGGACAATCACAAAGAGGCCTAGGGGTAGCAGGGGACATTTTGTATGTATTACTGATATTGCTATTGTTTTCCTTAGTCTTTGGCAATAATTTTATGGCAGTTAACTTTAAATGTTTTTCTTCCACAAATGTGCCAATAGAATATTTTAAACAATAAGAACATTGCTAAGAACATGAAATTCACCAAACAAATGGTGATAAATATCATTAAAGTGCAAACGTCTTTATCCCTCTCAATGGTGGGTATTGCCATTATTACTTATGACAATAAAATAATTATTCTGTTTTCAGGCAGAATCCAACTTTGGTGCTATTATTTTAATAAAGAATCAGAATTGACTAGCATATTCAAGAAGCAAAATTGTTTGCTTCTAAAATCGTATGGTTCATTAAGCCTGAGAAGGCAGCATTGAACAATAGAAAGAGTTCACATATTAAAATTTTATAGAACTATTTTCAAATCCTGGCTGCAGCACTTAAATAGTTGTGTAGCCTAGGGTAAATTACTTAGCCTGTCTAGAAATAAGGCTTTTTATTTTTCAAATCAAATAATTAATACCTACTTCCTAGGGTAGTTGTGAGATTAAGTTAGAAAATATGTGTAAAACATAGCAAAGAGCCTTTGACAAAGTACTAAAAAATTATTATTGTAATTCTGTGTAATTATTTATTGAGAAACTAATTATTAAAACTCTTTGATACATGTCAAAAATTCTGTAGCTTAAAGACCTTATAGATCAACTTATTAATATTGCTGATTAAGAAACTCAACCCCAGAGAGTTTAAATGATTTCTTAGTGCCATTTTCAGAGTAATTTTAGGAATTATTAAATTTAGTTTTATAATTACATAAAATATTTACATATTTTCAAAGTAAAAAACAAAACAAACTGGTAAATAAAGAGATCGAACGTTTATCCTAATTCTGCTATATGAATTAAAATGTGAAAAAAAAGGGAGCCAGCCCAGTGGCGTAGCGGTTAAGTTTGCTTGCTCCACTTCAGCAGCCCAGGGTTCACCAGTTCGAATTCTGGGCGCGGACCTAGACAGCGCTCATCAAGCCATGTTGAGGCGGCCTCCCACATAGAGCAACTAGAAGGATGTACAACTATGACATACAACTGTCTACTGGGGCTTTGGGGAGAAAAAAAGAAAAAAAAAAGGAAGAAGATTGGCAACAAATGTTAGCTCAGGACCAATCTTCCTCAAAAAAAAAAAAGAAACCTTTAAAACAAATGCAAAAATAAATCTTAATTTCTATTTCTATCCCTCCTCCCCTTTCTCTTCTACCCTACCTTTCTTCATCAGTAACTTAAAAAACCTATTTGTGGTTCATCCTCCCCGTTTTTTAAAAATACAAGCAGATACATACATATGACCATATATCTTTTTTTCTTTGATGAATAGTGGCACACTATGTACTTGCCTCTTTTACTCAACAATATGCCATGAATATTGCTCCATAGTGGTACGTAGACATATCCTTCATCTCTTTCACAGTTATATGGCTTTCCATTATATATATATCCATTATATGGATACATCATAATCCCCTATTGATAGATGTTTGAGTTGTTTCAAGTCTTTTCTTATTACAAATATTCTTACAATGAATAGCTCTGTGTATATATGGTTAGGTATTTTTGTCAGTGTATTTTTGGTATAGATTTCTAGCATTTGGATTTCTGGGTCAATTTGGCTACACGTTGCCAAATTTTCCCCTATAGTAGTTGTAACATTCTGCATTCCCACCAGCAATGTAACAAAAGAGCATGTTTCTCCAGAAAGTAGATTTTTACAGAGCTCCACCAACATTGCGTGTTGTCAAATTTTTGGATTTTTGTCAATCTAATAGCTTTAGTTTATATTTTTCTTATTAGGAGCAAAATTGAGCATCTTCACATATGATAAAGAGCCATTTGCATTTCTTTTTCTGTGAATTGTTTATTTCTGTAACCCATTTTTCTATAGGATGGTTAATTGTTTTTTCTAGTTTTAAAAGATCTTTATATTTTAGGGAAATATAATCTATTTACTGAGATCTCCCATTAACATCCCCAAGCCTGACTTCTACATGGAACTTGAGACTCATGTCCAACTATCTACTCCATGTCTCCACATAGTTGTCTATTAAGTAGATAAAATTTAACAAGTTCAGAATGGAACTCCTAATTTCTCACCACACACTAGCTCTTCCCTGTAGTCTTCTCCCGCTCAGCAGCCCCATCATTCTTGGTTTCTCAGGCCAAAATGCTCGGAGTCATCATTGACGCTCCTCTTCTTTTCAGTTAGCATATTGACTCTATTAGCAATTCCTATGGACTCCACTTTCAAAATATATCCAGAATCTTACGTCTTCTCTTCAAATCCATGATTTCAACTCTGGTCTGAGTCGCTATTCTCTCTCCCCTAGATTATTGCAATAGCCTCCTAGCTGATCTCTCTTGCCTCTCCCACCCTCACCGCAGAGTAGTCTTCACATAATAGCCAGAGCGTTCTTTTATAAACATAGGAGATCGTGTCATAGCTTTGCTCACACATCTCCAGCGCCCCCACCCCCTCGTCACAAAATCCAAAGTCCTTTGAATGCTCTATAAAGCTGTATGTCATCTGGCCCACCACCCTCCATCACTACTTCTCTGACCCCAGCTCCTAGTTCCTTCCCCAGCACTCACTCAACTCCAACACACTGGTCTCCTCTTGTTATTTGAGCAAACTTATCTCAAGGCTTTTAATTTGCCAACCCCTGTATCTGGAATGCTCTTCCCCCAGATAGCTCCATGACTTACCCCTCATGTTTTTCTAAATCGTACTTATTGTGTACCACATCACTAAGACCTTCCATGAAAGCCCAAGATGAAATAATAAGGCCACACTCTGCCACACTCACTACTCCACTTTATCGTACTCTCCTTTGAGGCAGTTAGGACAAACTGACATGATGATTTGTTTATTATGTTGATGATTTGCTTTCCCACCAGAAAGTAGGCATGAGAGTGTGAACCTTGTCTATTTCACAGCTGTATCTGCAAGCTTCTAGAGCCTGGCACAAAGTAGGCAGTCTGTAAATTTTTTTGTAAGTAAACAAATGAATGAATAAAAGAATGGATGAATATAAAGTTATAGTTTATTGACTTGACAATTACATCGGACAGAAATATCTATGAACCAGCATAATCATGAAAACTAAAGTCCATAAGAAAGATCTAAAAACGCATACTTGGTATTAGGAAAACCCTGGTTTATGTCACCTTGGATAAAGTAAAGAGAAGAAAAATTTCTCAATGATGCTTTGTTTTACAGGTTTCTATGGAACAATGATTTATGCAGAATCTGAATTTTGGAATAGCTTTATGATTTATTACTATTATTATTTAGAAATAATTCAGCATGAATCCTGAGCAATGCATTGTCAAGTATTTAGAATTAAACACATGTGATCCCTGCCCATCAAGAATATGAAATGGTCAGTGTATAGTTCAGTGTGAACTGGTAAAGTGCCTAGTTCAATACTACTCACAGTATTATGTGAGTAATCGAAAGGCACGGGTTTGGGTTGTCTGAATTAAATATATTTACTTAATGTTCTAACATGGATACAAAACTTGATTGGAACTCACTTAGAAACAACAAGATTTCTTCCTACCTGCTGTTTCTTAGTTAAGAGAAGATTCAAATTCAATTCAAGAAGATACTCTTTTTTCTTTAATAAGTGATTTATAATTTCACTGGTTCTAATTTACTGTAAGCAAAGCATCAGATTAGTAATGTGTTTAATATGAGTTATTAAGTTCCCATTAGACTAAATTACCACCCCTAGAGATCTGCAAAGCTACTCTGAATTAATTTGCATTCTTCAATAGACACACACTTCACCTTTTCGTAAATGTCACAGATACTCTAGGATGTATATCCTAACATGCTCCTCCAAGAACAATAAGTCATCTTATGAACTCTGAAATTCCTACTTCTGTATATTGTTTTACAATAATAATAATCATTTTTAAAATTTGTAAATGGTTCTTGATGGTTTCTTTTGGTTGTTTTTATATATATTAGCACGGTTTCCATGTAATCCATGTTCAAATCCATTTTCACTAAACTATAATGGAGCAAAAACTTTATTGACTATACTCTTTCCAACTACCTTCAAGGCCATCCATTTAAAAGCCCCTTCTAATTGACTGATTTAATATTTGGCTCTAAATATCTCACATAAACATATGCAATCTAAATATTTCACCTGTGAACATTACCAAAATTGAGCCAGAACTACGTAGGGCTTACCTACTCTATAGTTGGAAGCAAGGGCTTGTGAGTGTTGCCTATAGAACTTGAGACCACAGTACTGCTTAGAGGGGAGGAAACTGTCTAAACTAGGCTTTGTCAAATATGAATGCATTAAACTAGCTGACTCAATCTTCTTAACAGCAGATTAACACCATCAATAAATTTATGAACTTGATTTTGTGGTGGTGATTAAAAGAACTCCAAAAAAGGAAAAAAAAATCCAATAACTGAATATAAGAGAGACATGTTTGCAGTGAAAACTGGTCACTGGAAGCATCAGACATATTAACTAATGAAACAGGGCCTGTGCATATTTGCTAACCACATTTGTGCAAAGCAGATTTACCAACTCAATTCCTGAAAGCTAAAGAGGGTATCAGGCTGGATTAGAAATCAGAAGTCCCTATTCTTGAACTCACATGATGAACTCGCATCTGTTTCCTGGTGTACAGCATTAATTTTAGCAGTAATGTAACCAGTATTAGTCTGAGTTGACCCAGAAAGGCACTGGATCACTCAAGACAAAATTCTCAGTGTTCTCAATTTAATCTGATCCCCAAATCAGAGACATATCGTCCCTGTATTTATCCACACTGTAAATACTAAGAGTTTAGTGAGCAGTGAAAGCCAGGTTCTATGGCTTCATTTTCTTCTTCCAATTTTTCTTATATTCTACTGCCAAATTAATCTTTCTAGAGCACTTCTCTGAAACAATCGTTTTTCTATATAAAAATTTAAATATTTCCAAAGACCTTCTTCTTTGTTTTAAAGCATGTATTGTTTGTCTGAGTCTGTACAAATACCTACTTGATAGATCAGAAACTGAAAAAACACATAAAGGAGAAAATTTAAATTACCTGAAATCCATTTTGGATTTTGGGGGGAATATGACTGTGGCAGAGATGGAGAGAATCGATTAAAGGGAAGAAAATTTGGAGACAGGAAAAATCATTGGGAGATTTTTGCAGCAGTCCAGGAAAGATGTACTAAGAACCTGAACCATCCAGTGAGATTGAGGGGGAGATTTAAATGATATTTAAGAGACTGAATCAGTGACTGATAGAGGGATAGGAAGAAATAATTTCAAGTTTCCTAACTTGAGAGAATTGGTAGATGATAATGATGTGAAAAACAGAGACATTGAGATTCCTGTGGGACATATAGTAAAGCATAATGGAAAGTGCATGGGTTTCAATGGATCAGGTTTTAGAATGGAATCAAATCCAAGTTTTACCATACCCCAGCTATGTGACCTTGCATGCATGACCTAGCATTTCTGAGTTTCAGAAAAAAAGGGGAAAAATTATATCTGATTTTTCAGAGTTGTTTTGAGGTTAAAACTGGATAAGATACCTAAAGTGCCCAGGCAGGACCTAGCACGTAGTAGGTGCTCAATAAATCACAGCTATCAGTATGAATATTGTATCTAGATTGAGATGGCACATAGGCAGCTGGAAGTAGATGTCTGGCTCTCATGAGAGGGATGAAGACTGGAGATGTGAAAATCGTTGGTGATATAACAGGAGACAATGAGATCATCCAGGAATTGGAAGAGAACATGTCTGAGGACAGTACCCTGAAGAAACATCAACATTTAAGGGATGGACTAAAGAAAAGTCAGAAAAGGACTCTTAATTAAATGGAAGTAAGAAAGCCAATCTTCCAAGGTGAAGACCAGAGTGGCCATAAAGGCCCCACGTGTGCAGTTGTGTTCTGTGCTAATTGAGTACATCTTCTTCAGGTCGTGATATGTACAGCAGTACAGAATATCACTCGATAGGAGCATATTTTCTCAATGCAAATGTCAGTCATGCTGCTAATTCACACTTGTAAGACAAAGGCTCCAGGCAACAACTAACGATATACCATTATTGCCGCCCAATTAGAGAAGATCCTGATAAAAAAAAGTCAGGAGACTATTGATCAAACTTGCATCTGATATCATGTGGCTTCTTCAAAGTCTGGATTTAATAACTTGTGACAGTTTGCTTTGTGGAATTTTGTGTAAAAAAATTTTTCAAATTGGCCTAACAATGGTAGGAGACTGAAAAACAGCTATTACGGACAGGTTTAATATCTTCTGCTCAATATAGAAGATGTCCAGAAGAAAATCGAAAACTTTTAAATACATGGGGATATTAAGGGGAAGTATATAGTTAATTTCTAACCAGCTTGCATGGGGACTTTTGACTAATCTATAGAAAGATAAGGGAGCAATAGATCTGACAAGATTTATGTTGTAATAGAGTACAAATTTAGGAGAGTGAAGAGATTCCACCAATATCAATTACTATTGCTGGAAAACTGTCTAGGGTTTCTTAACTGTGGTCTCTTCTCAAATGTTCTCCTCATCTGCATGTCCTACCCAACACACTGTTCAAAATCCATCCAAACGGCATCTCGTCCGTGAAGCCTTTTCTGATCTTCCAATTAAAGATGAGCACCTCTTGTGCCAGAATCCACCAATAATTTGTGTATATCTCTCTTAGTGCATTCAACACATTCTGCTTCTTTATATAATTATTAGTGTTGCATCATCAAAAAAGTCCTTGAGAGTGAGGACTATACATCACTATGGTCTTTTTGCTATGCGCCAGAGCTCCCAGTTCTGTGTTTTCTACAGAATCATTGAGTAAATATTTGGTACCTAACATTAAAATGATTTAATGACTGTGCTATGATTATAACTTCAAAATTAGTCCCTCATCCCAAATAATCAGTTTATTTATATTAAATTAATGAGATTTATTTTGCATTTTATAATCAATAGAACATAATTTCCACATTTAAATGCATTGCTAACATCAAAGACATTTGTTAATTCTTTTTATTGGAAAGATACTTTTTTTAAAGTCTCAGAGAAGTTGAATGTTTGTAATAATAATCCTATAATAACAAATCAATGCTTTTTTTGTTATTTAATCACAAAGTGTCCAATATTGTACTCTATTCACCATTGGGTTTTCCATCCTATTGCCTTATTACTTAAAGACATACTAGTTAATATTTACATTGTTCTTAAGAAGAATGATCAAAATAAACTTGGAATCAACAAAATTCTTGATTTTGAAATTTGCTGCACTCACCTTTACCAAATATAAGTTGTCTAAACAAATACATTCCATGCTTTTCTTCAATATGATAAAAATAGGAAAGACCTTGACACCAAAATTCGAACACGGGAGTTAATTTCCATTTCCTATCTCTCTGTTTCCTTCCATTCAGCATTGCTTTTTAATGCTCCCTATTTTCAACATTTATTTTAGTTTTCTTCTTGCTCCTGACATGTGTGTGGTAGAATCTGACAATTTTATATGTTGCTTACAAAAAAGAGAAGAATGTTTTTCTGAAGATGTCACTGTTTGTAGTTAAATAAGACACTTTTCATGATAAGAATTTTCTTATATTTATTCAGAGGTTTCTATTCTTTTCCCTTATAACTTGATAATAGTCCCGCTGTTCTAACCCTTCAGTGAAACTGTGTTTAGTACACAATTTGAGATGTTTGCAGCATACACTGCTCTTCACATGAGAAGAGATTAGCTTTTTAATAATAACTTCTTTTGAATTAGGAAAGAATTTCTACAATAGAGAGAGAAACCACATGGGGAAGTGTAATCAATGATGGTTTTGTGTAGGCATTAACAATTTCTTTGTTCTGAAGGTTTTTGCAGTTTTTGGTTAGGATAAAGGGAGTGCCACCACTATCCAGTCATTATTTCATTCACTGCAAAAGCATTGATGATTATCTAGGGTATTTCTTGACATCTTTGAAAGAATCCATTTTTAGCAGACCTCTACCAACTAGAGATATCTTCCATAAAGATGTACAATTGCTTTTCTCAGTAGTATAATGAAAAAATTCATGAACTCTGCAACCAGACAGTCTTGGTTGGAATCCTGTGTTACCTTAGGCAAATAGCTTCACTCTCTGAACTCTTGGTTCTCTTATCTGTAAAGTGAGGAGGTTGCAAAGTTAAATAAAATTACATATATAAAATATCAACTAGTACCTTGCCCATAAATGTACCTAACAAGTATAAACTGTCTTCATTCTTAGAGATTTAATACCTCCTTGTTCCAGATAAAGAGAAGAATGTTCATTTTGGAAATTAAGAAGATGCTACAAATAAAGTAGATCATATTCAGACTGAATTAAGTGATAAGGAAATATTTTGTCTTGTATAACAAAAAGTCCAGAGATCAGAAAGACTCCCAGGGTAGATATCAGGGTTTCTGCTCAAATTTTCTATGATTCCTTCCTTCTATCCTCCTCCTCATGTTGGATTTTTTTGCCAAGCTACTTCCCTCATAGTCACAAAATGGCTGCCAGCAGGAACAAGGACAACTCATTTCCTTGCTCACAAAGAGTGGGAGTTGAAACTGGTCCTCAGCCATGACCTGCTAGTCTGTTCAATTGATATGATAAGGGCATCAGATCTTGTGCCCACTACTGAACCAATAACAGTCTTGTGTAGGTAAATAGGTATTGCCAATTTACAATCAGAAACTAAGGTTCAAAGACTTGCTAGACCACACTTCTAAAAAGAAGGAGAGCTGTAATCAGAACACAAGTTTTCTAATGCCAAGTCCAATGATCATAGCAGGGCCATTGAGTTTTATCACTAGGGTTATTAATAAATAAATACACACGTATACATATATATGTATATATCCATAGGTATATATGCATCTGTTTTAATAAAATCATTTTTGGGACCTTAAGTTACCTTTTAATTTATTTTACTTTTTCTTAAAAAGTTGACCTGTATGGCATAAATATTCTACAACTCTATAGTCTTGGCATACTTCTGAAATATTTTTTCAAATGCTATTTATCTCATTCATATTCACCTTTCTAACAGGGTGATCTGTGGCTAAAAATTTCCCTAGATTTAAGTTGATATGGGTCTTATTTATAATATTCTTGTCAGTTCTCACCATTTGTATTTTGGTTCTGCTCTTCTTGTCTTCATTTTTCTCATTAATGCTTTATAGCCACAAAACACTGTAGGTGAGTTCCACAAGCGTGGATGTATTTTACAGTCTCTGAGTTTTCTGGTTAGGGACTCAGGTACATGCCATAGGTATACAGGATGACAATTGATTTAGTGATTTTACTTAAGGTAAGTAATGGGCATTTTTCATAGTAGAATTTTATAGTAAGTCCCTGAATAAGGGAATATACTTAAAGGTCTTTCCCATTTTCTAAAATCAAGCCCTATCCTAGCACTAACACAAGCATAGCACACAGAGCCCTTCCTTCAGGAATCACCGTAGTTTTATATATATTGCAAAGTACTCTAGATACAACAACCAGTCACTTCCTGCTCCGTCACTTCTTACCTGAAAGGATGATATTATGGCTCCTTTTGCACTTATTATCAGGAAAGCCCTTCAGGTCTTAACCAACTTTCAATCTACGCCTTCTAGATAACACTTGACCTGCTGCCTAACACGTGACTTTGGTGCTACATAGATAATTAATCATAAGTTATATCCTCCTTCCATGGCTGAGCAGTTCTGTAAAAAATACCCAAGCTATGATAAATCTGGAAGCCAGAAGCCTGACCTTAGAACCAGAGAAAGACCTCCCATAATGAAATACAGATAGGAACCAATTAAGTTCTGTCCATCTACCTCCTGTCATTTGAAGCTACACTGTATCTAGTCATCTCTCCAGAGGCGCAAATCAGATACTTTCCATTCAGATAAGACACTGATTATGGACACCCTCAGCCCAATGGAATCATAAGATTTCTGTCCAGGTCATTTTTATTTTAGAACATGTAGAAATTTGAGACTAGGTTAAAACTAACTCCATATGTTTGCATTTGGGCCCCTTTCCCTCAGTAACTTGATCCCATTGAAGTACTAAATCTTAGGCATTCCAAGTTACCAAAAATATTTAAGAAGAAATTAACTAAAATTCTCAAGATTGGCTTTATACAGAGCAGGAGAAAACTAAAATGGTATGCTTCCACATCTCATGTGTCTACCAGCAGCTTTGGCTATCCTAAAAGGTTTTTAACTTCTAAGTGGTTCCATGTTTACTAAATGAATAAAAGAAAGGCAAATTAAAAGAAAAAAAAAAGTTTAAACCTATTTGACAAAGGGCTACAAAATTCCCCACGTGACAGCTAATTTCCAGTGAAATGGATACTTAGGGTAGGGTAGAAGAATTAATAAAATTTATATTTTAAGTTTGCTTTGATTTTATGGTGTATGTTTTCAACCCGGTTAATAGTGTGTGTATATTTATAACCTAAAAATCGTCTGCTGGAAACTGTGGAAGATTGAAGAAATACAAAGCCACAAATCTAAGTGAAATTAAAATAATAACTAAGTTTAACCATACATAAGAAAAACAAAATGTATAACTAAAAATAATAAGCAAACCTAAATGCATACTTTTGCTCCCTTGTACAAAGTGAGAAATTCCTAGTAGTCTTCCTGTGTTCTTTGACTGTGCAACACCTAGTTGATTGGTCCCTGCCCTAGTTTTAAGAGATTTCAGTATCAGAAATCTCGATGCTATGCAATTCCTTGCTCCTTATCTGATAGAGTGGTGAGCTGATTTTTTCCTGAAGCTTGCCTGGCTGGGGCTATGAAAAAGGAGAAACATAACAAGTAGACATATAGAAAGGGAACATTCATTCATTCAATAACCATTTAACATGAAAGGAGTGGTGACAAGAAAAAGAAGTCAAAGTAGAATGAAAGATTAGTCCAGCAGAGCAGAAAAATAATGACATGTGGAGACAAGAGAGATTGGGATTAGAGTCCTAGACCTGTCAGACTTTAGAGCCAATGTACTTAATCACTACCTTATAAAACAAAGTAGGTATGAACAAATATTGGTGCATTAAGAGATAAGCTTCTTCATTAAACTATAAGGTGCATAAGGGTAGAGATACTGTGTTTTTCATTTCTGATTTTTCCAGATCAACCAGATCAGTGACTTGCCTGCAGTGGTGCTTAATAAATACTGAATGATCAGTTAGATGGGTGATGGGTGAACTGACTGGCGGAATCAAAGTTCACACTTGTTCAGGGTCATGACTATTTGATATAATTTCACTGTGTCCTAGAAGTAGGAAGAAACCTTAAAATGTTAGCAATAGCAATCATTCAGCTTTTGGATTGCATGTGATTTTTACCACAAACTTCCACATGTATGTTCTTAAAGGTAGATCATTATCTTGGTTTTCACATGAGAACATGGAAATTCAGGTATGTTACGTTTTCACCCAAAGTCACATAACTAGCAAGTGACCAAACAAGGGCTAGAGTCTTCACCTCCCCACCTTTCAGTTCAGTGGACTATCCTCCAAACTATACAGCCTCTTCGCTTATAATTTCCCAAAATAATTGAGGTAAAGGGAGGAATTTTCAGAATGTTCAAAATGTTTTTCTTACATTTTCTAAATATCAGCATTTACGAAACGTTTCTACTTAACTAGTCATGATGAAACTATGACCTACCCACAACTCTCTTTCCAGCACCACTGTTTAGGTAATTGTTCTCTCTTGCCCTTGACAGGCTATAGCTGTTTCAGTTTCTCAGCACTGTGAAGAATTTACAGTGCATGACTATTTCTAAAAGTTATCTTTGTGTGCACAATATTTTTTATGCATTTAAATGACGTTGATGACTGGGGAAAACTGCTGATATCTAACTAAAAGCAACAATACTACAAACTCCTTGAAGGAGGTGAATGCCCATTCAGATGAAAGATTTCAAGTTGTGTGATAAATTGAGAAAAAAATCAGTATTTTAACGAAAAATCCCAAGACTGAAAAAGCTCATATTAACTATGGATCCACTGAGAAACATTCTGAAACAGAGGCTATAATAATTCTTACGTAGTCCCTTAGAAATATGCATTCCCATTGGCCCACGAAGAATATGACCTATTGGCCTATAGTTAGGTTAAACTTGATATTCTATTGATCATGGACACTGAGCTCCTATCACCCAAAGCATCTTCCATCTTTCACAGAATCAGTTCTGCATTCCACACAGAGAATATTCTGATTCATTTTGCAAACTTGAACTTTAAACTAAACTTTCTTTGTGAATTACTTGAGTAGCATTGTGAAAGTGAGCTTCAGTGTAAATCACCTTTCTTTATCTCAGACTTAGGATAAGGTTTCCATAGCTTTGAGTGCTATAACCATGTCAGCCTAATGATTTATTTACTTGAAAAAGTTGTCTATATACATATATCTATACACACATCCACATATACACATACATAAATATTATATGTAAATTATCTAGTGTAATTGTGATACTTAGAGTTCATAGAGTTAGATTGGTCCTTGATAATATTATTCAACTATTGCATTAGGTAGAATGAGAAAGTGAAACTAAAAACGTTTCATTGATTTACTAAAAATACCTATTTGATAAGCTACAGAACCAATACTAGAACCCACGTGTTTAGATGTCCATTGAAATATGTGGTTCCCTATCTTCCTTCAATAATATGCAATATATGTATAATGTTGGGCAATACTATATAAATGCTTTTAGAACCACTGTCCCACTAAGGCTCTGGATCCTAGCACCCTACTTCATTAAGTGAAATCAAACCCCTATAAGTCAATTGGCGAGCTGCTCACCTCTTGTGTGTCTTTACACATTCCTCTTGTCTGCCCCTGCTTGATAGAGCAATATTAAAATATTTATACAAGTTTACAAAACCAGAAGAGATTACATATTATGTTGTTCCCCTTTTAAACTAGACTTCAAATGACATAATTATCATTTTTATATGTGGCTTTTCCCTCCTGATATGATTTTTAAAGATTGTATCTGACCTTGAATAAAGCAATATTCATGACCTCAATCCATTACTGCAAATACCAGCCATATTTATCAGGCTGTAGATTTTAATTTAGCATAATTTAAGACCAAAAAAAATATATTGAAAAAATGAGCTGACCACTCATTATTATTAATTTACATCTAACAAAAGGTTTGTCTATGGGATTTCAGTCAGGTCATATGCCTTTAAACAGACAGGCAAAACAGAGGAATAGAACATTCTGTTGACAGGTAAATGTGAATCAATCCGGTTTCATTCAAAGGAAAATAATCAAGCTCTTTTCAAATAATATAAAATGCAAAATGATTGCCTGTTGGAGAGGAGGGGGCCTTATCAGCTTCTCTTCTCAGAGAAATGATTGCCGTTTTTTAGCTGGAGGAACATATGCTCCAGCTGATCTTGTGACTTCTCTGCAGTCTCTGATATTTGTTAACAGTTGATTTTGTGTCGTTGTTCTTCTTCCCCTTCTTCCCTCCTCCAGTATAAATTAGTTTCTCCAAATCTACATCTAGCCTTCATTTTCTTATCAGTCTTGCAAAAAGGATGATTATTTCATTATTGGTTTTGAAGAGTCTTTCATATTAAGTGGTGCAGCTCTGGTTCCAGGCAGACATTGAACAGACTGTCTATTTGTTTTATTCTTTGTCTCATCATCTTAATCAAAGCCCCCTGAGACTGAGTCTTTAGTAACAAACAAGAGTAAAGGGAAATTATGAATTATTGCTTCCACAGAAAAGGCAGTATTCATCAGGAATTCCTGGTGGGATTGAAACAGGGTAGACTTCAAACATGTGAAAACGATTATACTCACCTCTGAAAAAATCTTTTCATAACTAGGATACCTGTCTTTCCAGTCTCTTTTTAGGTTAATACCTAAGAAGTGTCCCTCTTTGGGGGTTCAAGCTTTACTGTATTGTCCTAAGGTTGCTAGTGGAAGATTTTTCAGCATAAGAGTTTATTTTTTCATATGATAACTGCATTCTTGCTTTCTCCCAGATAATTTGTAATTTTTTTCACACAGCTTTTTTTCATCTTTGCTATATAGAATTTAACATGAACTCTCTGATTTACTGAACAGACACTGTCCTGTATTCCTGATAGTGAACAGCTGTGGGAGAAATGGAGGTGTCATGCCCTCATTTTTAGATTCAGATGATTCAAAATAACCTGAAAGCCCTCGTCTCACACTGTCCCTGCATCCTTTGATCATATTTTGATAAATTTTTCAGAAGTACTACAAGAATTTGGTTACTATTTAAGTAGAAGTCAGCTTATATTGGGGCAACATGAAAATGGTCTGATATAACACTTGTTTCTCCTTAATGAACAAATAAAGTTTTCTATCTACAAAAAAATCAAAGAGATCCAAAATACCTGACTTCCTAGTATCCTAAACACCAATCACTATTATACATTTAATTATATCTTATTTACATTTAGAAATCCTTGCTCATATCTATATATTTTTGATATAATTAATTCAAACAACTAAAGTATATATTTGATTCTTAAATGGCTTTGGGCTCACATATCCACTAATAAGTTATAACCATATTAAAATGCTGCAGTAAATAAAGAAATAAAATGCTGCCTTCGACTTCAGATATGGTTCTCATCAGGCATCTCTGACATAGTGTCAAATGTATTTGCCCTATTGGTATGGTGTACTTAGACAGGGAAATACAGATTGTGTTCGTTATCTATTACTCTGTAACAAATTATCCCAAAGCATAGCAGCTTGAAGCTACAAATTTTTATTATCTCATAGTTTCTGTGGGTCGTGAATCAAGGTGATGTAGCTGGGTGCCTCTGGCTTAGGATCTCTCACAAGACTGAAATCAAGGTATCAGCCAGAACTGGGGTCATTTCAGACCTAAATGGAAGAGGATACACTTCCAAGTACACTCACATGGCCATGGCAGGGCTCAGAAAATCCATTCTCAAGCTCATTCATTGACTGTTGACAAACCTCAGGCACTCTCTGATATAAGCCAGAGACATCAATCCCTTACCACGTAGGTCTTTCCGTAGGTGTATGCACCACATGACAGCTTGCTTTCCCCAGACCAAAGGCTCTAAACAAAGAAAGAGTGAGAAAGGATGAGCAAGAAGGAAGCCACAGGTTTTTTTAAATCTAATTTCATCAGCAACATCCCAACACTTTGGCAGCATTCTTTTTGTCAGAAGCAAGTCCCTAGGTCTAGCCTACACTCATGGAGAGGGAAATGCGAGGAGATGGGGATCTTTGAGATCCTTTTTACAGCCTGTCTACCACAGTCCACTCTTTGGCTCCCAATGGTTCATATCCCTCCCACATACAAAAAAAAGGCTCACTCCTTCCCAGAGTCCTCAAAGCCTCATCCCATCACAGTAAATCAGTATATGCTAAGTTATACTGCTGTAACAACTCTAAAATCTTGGTGACTTAAAACAACATTGTTTTATTTTTCAATGATACTGCATGGATTGGATAACGATTCTTCTCATGTTTTCCTGACTCAGGGAATCTCCAAGATCACTGGGGCAGGAGGGAGGAGAGACCAAATTGATCACTGGCTCTTAAAAGCTTCTATGTGGAAGTGACATGTGGTACTTCTGCTCAAATAACAGGGCCACACTGATTTGAAGGGCACAAGGAAGTACATTTCTACCATGTGTCTGAAAAAAAGAGGAACAGAAATATCAATGAACAACCCAAAAGATTAACATAATGGGTAAAGTCATGTATTTCACTTCTATCTAAGTACATACCAAAATGATTATGCGCCAAATTTTGATACATTTAACTCATTGCAAATATTTACTATTGTATGCTAGGCTTATTAAAAATGCTAAGGACTGGGGCCGGCCCCATGGTGCAGCAGTTAAGTGCACGCGCTCCGCTTCGGTGGCCCGGGGTTCGCAGGTTCTGATCCCGGGCGCCCACCGATGCACCGCTTGTCGAGCCATGCTGTGGCGGCGTGCCATACAAAGTAGAGGAAGATGGGCACAGCTGTTAGCCCAGGGCCAACCTTCCTCAGCAAAAAGAGGAGGATTGGCATCGGTTGTTAGCTCAGGGCTGACCTTCCTCACCAAAAAAATATATATATATATGTTAAGGACTAAGAGCAGAGAAAAAAGCAGTCCCTACCTTCTTGTTTCTCAATATAGTGGGCAGAACAAGTGAGAGAAGGAACTTTGGACTAATTAAGAGTATAAAGCCACTCTGAGTCTGCCTCTGGCAAGACGCCTGAATCAAGTAGCTTGATCCTCCAGCTGGGAGGACTGTAGTGTCCCCTGCTCTGTGTAGTAACATCTCTCTTTAATTATTATACAGAAATGTATACATTTCACCCCGCGTCTGTGGCCACCAGACAGTGAAGCATGTTGTCATCATGTTTCGACAACACATACTTAAATTTGGTATTAGAGACACATTTCCTTATGATTCTGGGTTTAGATTATCCAGGTTTCTCAGTGCCTCTGTTTTCTTGTGGGGATCACTATAGTCCTTCATAGGGCTGGTGTGAATATTAAATGAACAAGTAGAGGTGCCATGTGTGGAATTGTGACAGGCACCATGTAAAGGCTCCATAGTTGTTTTTATTATTATCAATATTATCATTTTTATTATCCCATCCACAAAAATGACCCAGCAAATAATTATTAGAAAGGAAATACTGAAAGACAGTAAAGCTAAATGCAAACTGCATAAAAAGACTTTTTGTAATACTAAGAGTTTCAAACTTGTATTGTTTGAATAGATTAGCTAAGACAATAGAACTATAAATATATATTTTCCATTTTTTCTTTCAATTAATAATGATTTATTTGTATGGAAAATTTATAATTAAAAAAAGCCAACAAGTTTTGTGATTAAAAAAAATATATATAGTGGGCAGAAAGATAAGTGCACAGATAATTAGAAACTAGAAATCATTATAAAATGTTGTTTAAGACATAATAGAGGCATCTAATGCAGACTTGAAGAGAGAGGAGATCAGAGAGGACATCTTGGAGTAGATGAACTCTCATGAGTTCTGATAGATGTGTAGAAATAGGCCAGGTAAAAAAAATCAATACAGAAATTTTTCAATGTTTCTTTAATAAAATGAATTTATGGTGATTATCTTCTGGGTCAAAAGGCCTGATTCTTCTGCGTCTGCAGTTAACTCCTGCCTTAGCCTGATCAAGTAACTGGGCAACTGTACATCTAGACTTCCTCATCTGTGAAATGAGATGGTTTAATTAGATTTTGTCCAAGACTTCTTCCAACTATAAAATTCTGTGATTATTCCTGACTCTAGAGGATATTTTTTCAAAAGAACTTTCTATAGGATAATTATAAAATAATTATCTTATAAAGCAATTGCTTACTAAAACAGTTCAGTAAACACCCATGGGAAATTTCTATATCTGAAAATACTGGAATTGTATTCCCATCCCTTCTGACACACAATATGTTCAAAATTGATCACAAAAAGAAGATGCAGTTTATAATAGACTGATAAGAGTAGTTCTTCATGGCAAACTTCTACTGTGACCTTTTTCATCTTTAATCTACCACCCTAGACATTTCTAATGATTCTTATATATAAAGAGACTCTGTCTGTTTTATGTATTGGTTTTATTTTTCTTGTGAAAAGACTCCAATCTCCTCCACACACACACATAATTTAGTTTGCACTGAAATTCTGTTGCCAGGTTGATTTGCACCTTCATAATTCTATATCTTATATCCTGTATAATAGGATATATTATAGGATATAATAATAAGATTGCACCTTCATAATAATACCATGTTCTTTATTTGACTCCCCAACACTTCACAGAACCTCCTACTTCCAGGGAAAGTCCTTGGCAGTGACATGCAAGTCTTCACCACTCACAGCACAACGTCCTTCTCCTGCCAGTCAACTGCAGCCCAGGTCAGGAGTCTTCTCTTTTCCACTGCAAACCTTCATTCCCTCTGTCCTCTTTCCCTGATCTAACCTAAAGTCTCAAAGCAAATACCTCTACCAAGTATTGGCAAAGATGTGATACAACAGGAACACATATATATTTCAGGAGAATATAATTGCCACAAACACTTTGGGAAACGGTTTGGCATTATCTACTGAAGTTGAACATATGCCTACCAGATGATCCAGCAATTCCACTCCTCATTATATCCAACCTATGTACCAAGAAATATCTACAAGGATGTTTATTGCAGCATTAATTGTAATTGCTCTAAACTGGATATGACCCAATGTCCATCAGCAATAGAATGGATGTATAAAGTGTGGTATATTCGGATGTTATTTGATAAACTGCAACATGAATAAAACCAATAAGCATAAGGTGAAGTAAAGAAGACAGACACAAAGTAATATGTAATATGTGATTATATTTATATAATGTTCAAGGAGGCTCTAAACTGTAGGGTTAGAAATCAAGAGAATGTTTGTTTACCTTTGACAAAGGGGGAGAAATGGAATTGGGAGGGAGCTTGATGGTTCTGTAGCACTAGAAATGTTCTATATTTTGACCTGGGTGGTGGTTACTCTGGTGTTTGCTTTTGTGTGATTCATTGTTTATGCACTTTTCTATAAGTGCACTGTACTTTGACTTTAAAAAAAAAAATTTAAAAGTTACTTGGGTTTCCAAGAAGTCTTGCTTATTTTTTTAAAGGGACTCTGTGGAAACACACACACAATCAAAAACAAAACCCATAAATTCTCATTCTTTAGTGATAAGAAGCACAACTGATATCCCAGTTTGTGTATCCTGCCATGTGTATTATGAAAATCTTATACTCCGGTAACCTTCATCATTGTAGACTATTTTTCCTAAGTTTCTATGTTAGCTGCAATGTGGTTTAAGGTAGGATTTGGTATTGTTGATGTTCAGTTAATAAAGCTCCAAATCACTCAATCTACTTAAGAAAAAAATAAAAAGATGACATTAGAAAAAGAACAAAAGAAAAAAAAAAGAGAGAGGGAGAAGGGAGGAAGAGGAAGGAAGAGAGGGGAAAGAAAGAAGGAAGGAAGAAAGGAACAAAGATATGTCACTTAGGGCATCTAGAACAAAGCTTAAAAACCTACTCTCTTCCTCACCCATCCTGGTTTCCTACTGTACAATCTGCACGTGAAATAAGTACTTGATGATTTTGTAAGTCAGGTACTTTTAGGTATTTCAAATTTTCTTTTTTCTTGGATGTTTGCTTACCTACTGTTGCTTATCTAGTATAAACCTAAATCTACGACAATGTGAGAACAATGACTAAAGAAAAACATGTGCAAACAATTCTAAATAAAAGCAAATGAAAGCCTCCTAATGCAGTCTCTTTAATATGTAATTTTAAACTACTTTACGGGGTCACAGTTGCTTGTGCTAATGTAGAATCTGCTTTAAAATGACATCCTATTTTGACAATCAGGATTTTTTTTTTTTTTTTTTTGGTGCTTTAGAATAGGGTTAGCAGCAGAAAGAAACTTCATATGAAGTAAACATTTTTCTAATTTAAATAAAGTTGTAAAAAGCATCACACTATAGCATATAAATTAAATTCCAGCTTTTTGTTGAAATACCTTTTTTTAGGTTTGAAATATTTTAATTAAAATATGCCTATTACATTTAATAGAGTCATGAGTCATTAAGGAAACTTGGAATTTTCACATTATAACAGAAGGGTTGCCGTGTAGCAAAGACAAAAATTACAGTGAGTAAGTCCAAAGTATTTTTATGGGTCAAAATGTAAAACATACATGATTTGACTCTGACTAACTCTATTTAAAAAATAAAATAGAAGATGATATTCTTCTGACGTAAAACACACTAAATGAAAGGCTACTTATGCGATGTTTGTTACTTCTGTGGGGAAAAAAACTGAGTTTATGACTAAAGTAAATGGAAAACTTCAAAAACTCTTAGAACCATTTTCCATGCACATCTGCAAATACTAAAACTGCATCAGGCCAGATTATACCTCACCATGGACAGTTTTGCTCTGGAAAATTATTGACTTTAGCTCTCACAGTTTCCTCAGCCACAACAATTAGTCAGAACTTTGGCAGAAAGCATGGACATGAAAGAACACGTACCATTACACCAGTTCCCTTCTTGTTTGTTTCATTCTCTTACCCACGTCAGGAATGTTCTGTGAGCTTCTGTGAGTGTGCTGCTTACTTGGCTAAATCAATTGCTGAAAATCCATTTTCTCCTGCTTATGAGAAACTATGATCCATTTTTTTCCTCAGTCTTCAGAAAAAAAAACAAAATTGAGACAATAATTTGCACTCTGACCACTGTAGGAAGCTCGGTTGACATAAACGTAAAGTGTGACTCAGAAAGAACTGAATTTTTTATATTTCTGGCTGGTGTTAAATACTTTCTGTTTTCTCCTCTATTAGATCAACAGGTCATTAGATTGATATTTGTACTCATAAAGGAAAGGTAGCATTGGGATGACATGAGAGGCAGAAGACTTGTCTTCGTGTCTATGAAAACTTTAAGAAATGGCTTCAACTGGCAAATCCAATGTGCGTTTGTCTTACACTGAAGAGACAAGTGCTTTAGCAAGGCAAATTACATATTAACATCGATGTGAGTGAACTACATGCTTATTAAAGCTACTGTAACATCTAGCCTAAAGGTGCCATTCAACAATATTCTAAATGAGTTGTGGAACAGAGCTTGAGGATTTCTACTTCAGGTTAAAAGGCAATGGCATGTCTGGCAGGAAAAGCTTTTTCTTTATTCTTCAGAAAAGAAGCAAGGAGATCTGACCATCTCCTCTCTATTTTCCTTGCTTAAATAGGGCTGAAAGTAAGGAAGTGTGTGTTTGAAAGTTGGGTTCTGCCAAACAGGACTAAATTTAACTAGCAAGTGGATGATCATAAAGAGACAGATGGGTGAGATTTATGAAGAGACCTTTTGGAAGTGGCCTCAAACAGGTGGTTGCCCAAAAGGAGTCAGTGCACACAGTGTTTTTGGCACAGGAGTAAGGAGAGAGAGAGGTGTGGGCAATAAATACAGGAATGCGTGCTGACTGAGACTTTATATTGCTTGTCTCTATTTTTGACTAAACTTCAAAAGCTATTTCATTGTACTGTGAGAAGAGCAGAAGGTCTTGGGTTCTGTGATTGGTTATTGTTTTGAAAAGGAAAGAAAATTACCTTTCATTTTCTCTCCATTGCCATTAAATCCCCAGTGGAGGTTCGAAGGACATTCTAAATCACGGCAAATGCAGCAAGTAGCTTTTGAGTCTGTTACTTCTGACTAAGGTTTTGCAGTGATCTCACCATCTTACCAAAAACTACAAATAGAGGCCTACAAAGACAGTTTTGTGAAAATGTTTCCATGTTTCCACTTGCTTTGAACTCTTAAGCAAAATCAGATTTTAACTTTAAGGTATTTACCAAAAGGTATTTTGAAGCCTGTACTAGATGAAGCCTTGAATTTCCCCCAGAGGAATAACTGTATCTAGAATAATATTTCCTGGGAAATTTTCGTGGTACATTTTATCGTATAAAATTCAAGTTATTAAAAAATATAGAGAGATGGTCATTATGTGCCATATACTGTGTTAGGTGAAACTCGGAACAAAAGAAAACCAGTCGCTGTGGGAGTACTATAGTTTACAATCTAATCGGGGAGATGAAACAGATCGAACAATCCCAGTCTGGATTTTGTTAGTGGGGATGAGGGATGATCCTGAAAGCTGTGGTTGTAGGACCAGGATCTTTCTGTCTTACGGATCTTTCCTCCTCTAGGTCCTCAGGGATTCTACCTGTGGATGGGGAACATAGAATGAAGGATCGTGTATGAGATGGTTTTAAGGCCAGGCCTAATAGTGGCATGATTTGTATCTAGCTGTATTCCATGGTGAAGAATTCAGTCACATGCACACATCTATCTGCAAAATGTAGCCTGGCTCTGTAACAGGAGGAAAAGGGAAACAGTTTGGCGAACAAGTAGCCAGTTTCTGTAACACAAGGTAATGTGATAAGGAAGTACGCAAAGCTGTTGGAGCATCTAGAAGATACATCTAAGTGAAACTTGGAGGGGGCAGGATGTCAAGGAAGCCTTTCTGCATGAGAAGACTACTTCCCTGGGAACCGAAGGAGAAGTAAGAGTTGAACATGTGAAAAAGAGTTGAGAAGAAAGTGGTCTAGACAAAAGGAAACAATTCTGAAAACAAACATGAATCATTAAGATAGATTTTAGATTTTATAAAATGATTCTATTAAGGAATTAAGACAAAGTGCCTTTTTATATGTTTCAGAGGTGTGGATTTTAAAAAATTAATCATGAGATGCTTTTACGTGAATGTAATCCTTATAAGATTTAGAGTTCTTCCCTGCTAGTTAGTCGCAGGATGAGTATAGAACAGACAAGGATTTGCTCTAGTTTGGCTGCCAACTTTTAAATGATCTCCTTAACAACTTAGAGGGCATCCAGCTCCATAAAGTCCAAAGAATGGGAATTTTGAAATGTATTATGTGATTTCAGAAAGCAACAAACTAAGGCATTGAGTAGCCTTGATGAAATAGGTGATGTGAGAGGACAATTTGATCGTTTTGTGTTAGATGGGGTAGAACGAGTTCAAAATTTTAAGGAATAATCAATATCCACTGCTTTACAGCATGTGGACAAAAGAAATTTCCATGTTGATTTTTGGCATTTCACTATTTCAATTAAAGATTGTATCACATAAAATTGATACCAGCTTCTCATTAACCCTCTTGCTCTTTCTCCTCTCTGTCCCAATCCCCCATAAAAAAAAGGAATGGCAGAAATACCATATTTTGAAGACAATTTAGGGTTTGAAATAGTTTTTAAAATAACTTTTGATTTTTATCTTTCTAATTAGGTTTTGAACTTCTTGAGGCCAGGGACTGTGTTTGAAAGCACCTACAGGGGCTAACACGAGGTAAGTCTACAACACATCTTAACTCCTTCCCTTCTTCGAGACCTAGCACCTAATATAGTGCCTGATACATAGATGGTACTCAATAAATATTGGTTAGGATGGATGGCTGAATGGAATATTCAAACATTATGCTCTATTCACCTGATATTCCTCTTAAAGTATACTAAGATTGGGTTGTTCCTGACTATGAATGACCAGTTTTTCTTTTATAAATAAAATTACAACATACCCAAAGCATTAGAACAACTAGGAAATTATCTGTCAATGAGGGATTTATTTTTCAGTTCTGAATCATGGATGATGTTAGTTATGAATATATGGGAAATCTAACAACGGGTTAATGTTTTGAACTGGAGCAGCAGATACCTATAGATTTAAATGTTGATTGAATTTAGCTACTGCTGCTGCTATGAAATTATTAGCCCTCGGCGGTGGTCTCGCCTACGTACTTTATTTCGGTTCTTCCGGAAGCTGCAAAGCTTTTTATTGTTAATGAGGGTATAAAGCGAGAAAACAGATTAACAAATAGATTAGCAAATTTTTAAACGTCTAATCTCTGTTAAACAATTGCAAGTTATCATGTAATGCATTCCGTTCTCACTACTTTGCAACAAAACTTTTGCTATTAACATAGCTTTGTTACCTTAGATATTCTTTCTCTAATATAAACATTTCATCTATCATAATAATACTTTTTGATGAAATTCTCTACCGAGTACATTTTTTCTTGCCCGTTGCAACTTAATAATGTTCTACTAATCTTTAAAATGATACTTCTTTGAAATAATAACTCCTATGCTCTAAGATATTGATCTATTGGCTTACCATTTAGAACTATCATCTAGTATAAATCTGTGGGGAATTATGAAATAAACTCAAATGATTTTTCATTGATGTTTCAAAATACAAATTTTGTAAGTAAAGTTTACAAAGTTCACAAGTTCCTTAGTGTGCTCAAATATTTTTATCGGCTAAAAATTTTGCATTCTCAGCTTAAAGGGCAGAATAGCGCCTCCCATATTCCCCATCAACCTCATTTTGGGGTTGATGCTTCTTATGACTCTAAGAAAAAAAAAATCTGCATGGAGAAAAGGTACACAAAGGTTCTTCAGAAACCAAGATGGCGTTAAAGTCAAATGAGATGAGGGAATTAAGCAAACAAGAGAGATGGAGATTGTAGTAAATTTGTTTCAACTCTCAGGCTGTTTTCCCTTTGCTTCCTCATTGTTTTGGTTTTATCCACACTGTAGTAAAGTTCAGCTCACCTTCACCATACAGCTTTCTTGGATACCCACAATCAGAACGATGTCTTCTTCTTCTGAGCTCCTATGCATCTTTGTTCATAACTCTCTTAAGATACTAATCATTCTGCCTTATGGTTCAGCAATTTGTATAGAATCGGTTCTCATTTTCTGAGCACATTATCTTCCAGAGTTAACTTAAAAACCAGTTGTTTGGGAATCTGAAGTACTTATTCCCATAGAACTAATAATAGAAATGATGTTCTTATTTTGTTTAAGTTCTATTGCTGTCTGATCTCGTGCCAATAGAAATATTTCAAATATACCTCCATTTATGGCATTGCTTCTTCAGAACAAATCAATTCTATTATAAGGGGCAAACTGCATCGATTCTAACTTAGACTTGCCTAGATTCTCTGCTCCTTACTAGCTGTTTGATCTTGGGCAGATTATTCAAATATGTGTATTTGAGATTCTTATCTATAAAATGGAGATAACGGGGCCGGCCCGGTGGCGCAAGCGGTTAAGTGCGCGCGCTCCGCTGCGGCGGCCCGGGGTTCGCTGGTTCGGATCCCGGGCGCGCACCGAAGTACTGCTTGGTAAGCCATGCTGTGGCGGCGTCCCATATAAAGTGGAGGAAGATGGGCACCGATGTTAGCCCAGGGCCGTCTTCCTCAGCAAAAAAAGAGGAGGATTGGCGGATGTTAGCTCAGGGCTGATCTCCTCACAAAAAAAAAAAAAAAAAAAAAAAAAAAAAAAAAAAATGGAGATAACAACAGTGCCTACTTCTTATGGCTGTTGTAAACATTAAATGAGTTTACACATGAAAAGTGCTTTAGAACAGTATCTGACATATACTAGGGGGTGTATAGGTTAGTTTACAGATATTATTATTTTCATTGAATCTTGGAGTATCAAAAACTTATCTGCCCACACATAGACATGTTTGAAAGTGGAACTATACAATAAATTTTAGAAGTTCACCTTCTGGAGACAGACTAGATACTTGAATCATAGAACGCAGTGTCTCCTGGTCAGAAAGAAAATAACCACTACCTCTTCTATAAAATAGAGATTAAATGCCTTCTTGGTATACCTGTATTTCCAAGATGAGTAAAAAATGGAAAGAAAAAACTGTAATTTTCTTCATCTCATCACAGAAATGAAATGAAAGTGAAAATAACAATGATTATCATTGATATGATTTATTGAGCCCTTAAGATGTGCCAAGTGCGTTATCCGCATATCCTCCCTTTACAGAAGAAACTGGTGGTCAAGGAGGTAAAGATCTTTCACGGCGGGCCGGCCCCATGGCTTAGCGGTTGGGTACGCGCGCTCCGCTGCTGGCGGCCTGGGTTCGATCCCGGGCGCGCACCGATGCACCGCTTCTCCGGCCATACTGAGGCCACGTCCCACATACAGCAACTAGAAGGATGTGCAACTATGACATACAACTATCTACTGGGGCTTTGGGGGAAAATAAATAAATAAATAAACAAAATTATAAAAAAAAAAAAATCTTTCACGGCTAATAAGAATCAGAGCAAAAGTCCAAACTCCAAACTTTCTGATGTTCAAATCTTGCAGTACTTCCACTCTACTAAGACAGCACTCTGAGCCAGGTCCAAAAGTATTTTTTTCAGATTAATGTTTACACATTCCAATGTCTTTTTAGGGGCTGTTCTGCCACTTCACAAATTTACCTAGTTCTTTCTGATCTTACCTTATCCATATTGTCTACAAAAATATAAGACATTCTGTCAAACAATTAGGTGAAGGCCAGTACACTTTATTTAGGGCATTATATTTGATCAGTATTTCCCAAATTGTCTTCTCCTCCATTTATCTAAGATCACCAGCTCACAGCAGTGTTGCTTTAGGGCATTGCATTAGAAATTCTTCTTTCCCTTTGTAGTCCATGAATGTTATATAATCAGTCATGAATGTAAGCATCTCACTCTAACACATTACAAAATGTGAAACTTTTTAATCTTGCCAAAGAAAAGACAGCTTTCTTATTTAATGAATCCCTTATCCCTTAAATATATTTAACCTTTATTTTTGATATGCATATTATGTGCAAAGCACATTGCACACATATCTCATTTTCTCTTCAAAGTAAACCTCTGAGGTCTGTACTTTAATTGTCTGCATCTTAGGATGAGGGACCTGAGATCTGGAAAAACTAAGGTATCTTACTCAAAGTCACACAAGTAGTAGTAGTATCAGAATTCCAACCCCGTGTAACTCCAGAGACAACAATTGCCACGATGTTTTGAAATGGTCCCTAAGGGACCAATGGATGAAGAGATGTGGCATATATACACAATGGAATACTACTCAGCCATAAGAAATGGTGAAATCCAGCCATTTGTGACAACATGGATGGACATTGAGGGTATTATGCCAAGTGAAATAAGTCAGAGGGAGAAGGTCAAATACCATATGATCTCACTCATAAGTAGAAGATAAAAACAACAACAAACAAATACATAGAGACAGAGATAGGATTGGTGGTTACCAGAGGGGAAGGGGGGAGGGTGGGGGGCGAAAGGGATGATTAGGCACATGTGTGTGGTGATAGGTTGTAACTAGTCTTTGGGTGGTGAACATGATGTCATCTATGCAGAAATAGAAGTATAATGATGTACACCTGAAATTTATACACTGTTATAAGCCAATGTTACCGCAATAAAAAAGAAATCAATTAAAGAATCAAATAAATAAATAAACAACGAAAAAGAAAGAAATGGTCCCTGATCACTTTGAGTTGAGAGAACCAAAAGCATCTACCTAGATGACAAAAGCGTGAGGCTTCCACTCTTTTGCCAGTCCCTCCTTAAGTCTCTAGACCGTAAACTTTTGAAAGGAGGGTCTAAGTCTTCTTACTCACCTTTATATCCCTCACAAGGTCTAAAAGTGTGCCTTGACACCACGGACACTTAATAAATGACTGATTGAGAACATTATGGGATATCTAAGATACTGTTAATGATGAATATACTATTCTGTAGTTAAAATTTCAAAACCTTTTGCCCTAGGGCCATTGACCAAGTTTAGTCAATTTGGTTAAATGAGCTTTCTTCTTCATGCAATTGTCAGTGTCACTTTTCATAATTGAATTAAGCTGATGCTAGCCAGAAACTGTTTAAACGTCTGAATTTGTGAATTGACAAATAGGCGGGGTGAACACAATATTACTGTGGGTTCTATAGCCAAGTGCTTTGCTTATTTTGGCAAGTGCAATTTAGTTTCTTGTGAATGATAACATTTGATTATTTGCTACACAGTATCGTATTTTAATATAAGGACCAATGCCAATGCCTGTAAATATTTTCATATCACAAAGAGTAACCTTCTGGAATTTTAGTTAATTCTTGGAATTTCATCAATTAAGAAAGTCATAAATACTGATTTTTTTAGGTGATTTTAAGAATTGTTTATAAAGTTCTGACTAGCACTACTTTGGAGAAATAAACCAGATCTGCTAACTAAGGCATTCTATTAAGTGAGCCTGATTTCAGTTATTTTAGAAAAGAAGTAATTAACGTTACACATAGCAGAGACATATTCAGGTCTCTATTAGAGATTTTTGATTACAGTATTAATTTGACAATCCCTGGTAAAGAACAAGTTAATCTAACTAAGGGAAGGATAATTGTGTATGCAGACTATACAGCCGGAAGAAGAAGGCTCAGCAGGATCTTCTCTGAGCATTTCTGCTTGAGAGAGTTACATTTTTTCATTCAGGGATAATAACCGAAACTATGATATTATACATATAACATTTGACAGAAAGACTTATTAAAACAATTTACTAGCAAGTCAGTGTAGGGACAGTAATATGTATAATCTAACACCTTGTGTGGGGGTTGACTAATTGCTTTCCAGTTCTAAATGCTTTCCAGCTCTATAATTATAATGATCCTTCACCATGGGTAGACTTAGAGTTTGACTCAATATGTCTACATTTGTATGGTCAGAGAACATTAGAACTAAAATACATGTTAAAAACTCCAGGCCAGGGCCAGCCCCGTGGCTTAGCGGTTAAGTTCTCACACTCCGCTGCTGGCAGCCCGGGTTCAGATCCCAGGAGCGCACCGACACACGGCTTCTCCGGCGATGCTGAGGCCACGTCCCACATACAGCAGCTAGAAGGATGTGCAACTATGATATACAATTATATATTGGGGCTTTGGGGAAAAAAAGGAGGAGGATTGGCAATAGATGTTAGCTCAGAGCCAGTCTTCCTCAGCAAAAAAAAGAGGAGGATTAGCATGGATGTTAGCTCGGGGCTGATCTTCCTCACAAAAAAAAAAAAAAAGGAAGAAAACTCCAGGCCATGCGCGCTTCACTTCGGTGGCTGGGATTCGTGGGTTCGGATCCCCAGCATGGACCTACACCACTCGTCAGCCACGTTTTGGTGGTGACCCACATACAAAATAGAGGACATTTGGCACAGATGTTAGCTCAGGGCTAATCTTCCTCAAGCCAAAAAAGAGGAAGATTGGCAATAGATGTTAGCTTGGGGCAAATCTTCCTCAGCAAAAATGAAAAAAAAAGACAACTTCAGGCCATGTTTTGTACATGACACGTTTAGACCCACAGAAGATAAATGACGTGCCCAAGATCAAAAAGATATTTGGCAGCATATCTGTGACTCAGATGTCTTTTTACTCTGCATTTAAAACCATATTATCCTTCAATGAAGAAAAGAAAAATAAAGACAGAAAGACCAGCGCATGTCCCATAGTTCAACCTCCTACTCTATAGGAAATTTCCCCATGGCACACTGTCAGTCTGTGATTAAAACTATACAGAAATCTCATTTTCATTGTTGGGTAGCTCTAATTGCAAGAAAGGGCTTCCTTATATTGCTACAAAATCTACCTTCCTTTATTTGTTCCTTTAATCTTCTGTTTTCTATGCAAAATATCCTTCAACCATTCCTTTTAAGATATGAATTTCAGATATCTCATCCTCTGATGCCTCTTCCCAGCACATCAATAAAATATTTTATGTTTCAGATTGATGCCTAGAATTAAAGAAAATGTGATAAGTGGTATCTGGATGCTACCATAAGGATGTGGAAAAGCTACTCTCTAGATCTGACCACTATACTTTTGGCTTTTTAAAATGAATTGCGCCTTCTGTATGGTTTCAGTTGCCTTTATGAAACAACTAAAGCCCAAAGGTGTTTTTCACATGGACTACTATAAATAAAGCTCTCTTATACTGATTTTTAAATTGGTTTATCATTTTTAAGTCAAGATCGACAGGATTAAACATAAGTGTTTGCTGTCATCATCACCATAATTGCCAAAAAGACTATCAGTTTGGATTTTCTGAGTTGCTCAAGAAAGTCATGATGATAAATAAAAGAGTTTAAGTCTAATGTGAGTTCATAATGACACAAAAATAAAACAAGTAGCATAAAATAAATTGTAAGGTAGTTACGAGCATCAGTTTCCAGTAGCTTTTCTCCCTATAAATGCTATATACTAATCAATATAAAGTGTGAATTGTCCACCCTAGCTTTGGTCAGTATTCATCAATTCATTTCTAGAAATAGAAGCTAAAATTGGTTAGGTCCCCTCAATTTTGCTGCGAGTTTCAAACTGCTCTTAAAAAATAGAAAGTCTTAATTTTAAAAACTCCTGCTTTATAAAACAATATTTTTAAAAAAATTAAGATGGACTTTAGGAGACTATATACATATATATATGTATATATACAGTGCTATATGTGTATATGTAATATACATAATAAATTATTAAAAATATATATAGTACATATTAATATATATACAATCTTAACATGTTTTTTCACCATCTAACCATCTAGAATTGAATTCCATTAACATGGGTATATTTTTAAATCTGTCTGGCCTTTAGTGATCAAGTTGGAAAACACTGGCTACATCCAAATCTCCTAAGAAACGGACAGGAAGGAAGAAAAGCCCCTAAGTAAAGAAGGCTGGGAGAAAGTGAATGGTTCTTAATGGCTAAATAGAGCTATAAATAGAGGTTGACTTCTAACTCCCCCTAAGAGTGACCTTAATGATAAAATCATCCAAGATTATATTTATGCAAGTGCAGACACCCCTTTCTAGAAATAAAAGACTGAATAAATAAACTGAATAATTTCGATCAAATTCAATTGCAAGTTGTGGAGTATAGAACCAGAACAATCAGACTAGTATGTTGAGAACCTTCCTGGGTGTCAGATCCTTAAGTGTGCACATTATCTGCCTGATTCTCTTCCACTATTTTACTGCTTATAGGCTGTAGGAAGATGGGGGATGAAATATCAGGGTAGCAATCTGAGGTTGTCTGAAATGTTAACTTTTGGTACTTGGTAACTGGACATCTGCTGTCCAAAGCAAGAGGCTTGGAGACTCAGCTGTAAAGGATCACCCAGAAGCTGAGTTCAAGAATGATATATAGAGCCCAGCCTGGTGGCACAGCAGTTAAATTCATGCATTCCACTTTGCCAACCCGGGCTTCACCAGTTCGGATCCTGGGCGCGGACCTACTCACTGCTTATCAAGCCATGCTGAGGTGGCATCCCACATAAAAGAGCTACAACTTTACAACTATGATATACAACTATGTACTGGGGCTTTGGGGAGAAAAAAGAAAAATGAGGAAGATTGGCAACAGATGTTAGTACAGGGCCAATCTTCCTCAAAAAAAAAAATAATGATATTTAAAAGGCTGTGCCTTTGTGTGTGTGTGTGTGAGATCTCCAGCATGTGGAAATTAAACTATACCCATTGCATTTCACTCTGCATTTCTAAATAATGTGAATTTTTGCTAGTATCTGACCTGTTTCTTAAGTACTCAGTGGGATGAAGATAGGCATGCCTGTGATGGGCTGTGTTGAACAGAGGGAGAGTCGCCTGGGTCAGGGGCAATATATAAGAAGGGAAGTAACAAAACACAAGAAGGGCAGCATTCCTCAAAACAGGCAGTAAGTATCTTTTTGAATCTTGAGTTCATAGGAATTGTCAAGACTATCTTTTGTACATTTGATAAACATGCCTTGTATGATCTTATATAATTTATTAACAAAAATTTTAAGAGTTTGGGGCCGGCCCCATGGCCTAGTGGTTATGTTCGGCTTGCTCTGCTTCGGCAGCCTGGGTTCACTTCCTGGGCGCAGACCTACACCACTCATTGGTGGCCATGCTGTGGTAGCAACCCACATACAAAACAGAGGAAGACTGGCATAGATGCTAGCTCAGGGCAAATCTTCCTCAAGCAAAAAGAGAAAGATTGGCAACAGATGTAAGCTCAGGGTGAATCATCCTCAGCAAAAAAAATTAAAAAAATTTTAGGAGTCAATTGTTCTTGTGGTAGATGGCATAGACCTAAAGATGATATTTTTTAAAAATTTCATGTTTTTTAAAAGCTTGAACACATTAAGTAGTTCCAAAATTTAAAAAAAAAAATGACTTCTGAATCTGATCCCAGATTTTTCTATGCAGAATCATATTTTGCAAATCACATTTTAAAAGATCAGAAATCATCTATAGTTATCCAGTGGAATTATGAAATCTCCTATGTAATATCTTCTGTTGGAAACAGCTGTCTACAGTTTACTTGAGATCTTCATATTACTACAATTTAAAACCATAGTAGTGCCAAGAAAGGATTATGTGTATATTATATTTCTCCTCAATCACAAGGATTATGCTCCTGAAAATCCTTTAGGCCAATAAATTCACACGTTAGGAATATATAATTTATAAAGTTATATTTGAGCCAATTAAAGTTTGTATAAACAATTTTATTTTGATTAAAAGTAAGTAAGCATAATAAATAAAGGCATAATTGGGATAATTTGTATATCTTAAATGAGAAATTGTGGGTATGTACAAAGTCCTTCTTTTGTTCATCTATTCATTGAATATTTATTAACCCACATTGAATATTTATTAACCCGTCACTACACTAGATGATGGAGATAGGAAGATGAAAAAAAAGAAGATACCTGCCCTCAAGGAGTTAACAATCTATTATATGGAGACAACATGAAAGCAAATAAGTATAAAAGTGTTCCATCATACCTTTCAAGGTAGAAGCATGCATAGGCTAAAATAGGGACATATGGTGGAGTACCCACAGTAGACCAGATAGTAATGAGAAATAGGTGAAGTACAGAGTACATTAGGTAGTGATGAGCAGAGATGAGGTTTAAAATATTTCACAACCAGTACAAATGGGTACCAACTCATCAAATAGACACCCAGCTACCCAGAATGGAAGTTTATCTTACCTACTGAATATCAGTCTTGGAGTCAGCACTAATAGGAAAAATAAAGCAGAGAAGGAGAATTAAAGTATCAGGTAAGAGGAATATTGGGATTTTAGAAATTTTGTAGAGAGATGACTTTTGATTAAAACTCTTAAGAAAGTAAAGGAGTTGATCGTGTAGATACTGGAGGAAAACCATTCTAGACGAAGGAAATAGCACGTGCAAAGGCCATGAGGATGGCTTGAGGAGGAAGCTTACCTAAAGTGAGGAGCAGAAAGAAGACCAGTGTGGCTGGAGTGCCTGCTACAAGGAGAGATAGGAAGAGAAGAGGTCTGAGGAAAGAAGACCCTTGTAGCTCCTAGTAAGAACTTTGATTTTTATTCTAAATGAGACGATATCTTACTGAAGATTCTAAACAGAAGACTAACATGATCCGTCTATATTTTAAGAGGATCCCTCAGGCTTCTGGGTTGAGAACTGACTAATGGGTGCAAGGCGAGTGGCAGGTATATGAACTATGAGGGAGGCTGTTGAAATACTGAAAGCCAGAAGTGGACAAAGTTATGGCTCTGTGAGTGGGAGAAGTGGTTGAATTCTGGATGGGTATTGCTTTGTAGGCAGAACTATCTGGATTTGCAGACAAACCTGGAGTGTGGGAAAAAGGGGTCAAGAATGACACCAATTGTAAGAACCAAGCAGTTGTCTACGTGCCAAACCCTTTGCTAGTGCCTAGGGAACATAAAGGGGAATAAGACAGACAGAGTCCATCTAGGATGTAGCCAGTTAAATAATTATAGGAGAGTGCAAACATTCCCCAAATACCGGAAGCACAGGAGTAAAATCTAGTCAAAATAGGTGAAGAATTATTTCTACAGGGATGAAAATAATGTCTGAGTCTAAGAGTGAATCAAATTTATTCACGTGAGAAGAGGAAAAATTAGCTATACTTACATGTGTAGGATCCCAAGCACTTTAAATTCACTAATATCTTATTAATGACTTTATTGCTGTGTCTTCAAGGATAGTATATGCTTACAAACTATTTCTTGCCATTGGCAGGAAGTTGGTTCAAAGGCTATATTCTTATGCATTCTTTCTTTCAAAAAATACTCGTGGAGCACCCTTTTTGTGCTAAGGTCTCTATGCTGAGTGCTGAAGAGTGTGCCAGGATGAATTATATTTGGACCTTCCCACAAGGAGCTAAGAGCATAGTTTTATCTTCCAAGTTAACCCCTAAGTACTTAATTAAGTCCACTAAGATAGCGCATTTATTTTTTCAAGCTGCTAGTACACTCAATTTGTTATATTATACATCGTGTGAGTTACCTGAGTTACTAACTACTCAACAGACCACCCTAAGGGCATGCTGCTTGTGTTTACCTCTGCAAAGTGTCTTTAGCACCTACCAAACAGTGTAGCCTATAATAATATTTGTTAAGTAGTAAATACATGAATTTCCCAACTTGAATCTTGTTTTTGCCATAGATCATTGAGACAGCCATGAAGAATTAATATACTGTTATATTTTGTGAAGATTTATTCTATGAACTTTCATTACGTGTTCTATGCCAAGAAGCTCTTACATCATTGCTTCTATTAAGGATTTTTCATATATGCGTAATCAATCATTAATAATCTTGAACTTAGTACCACTTAGAGTAATTTTCTCATCGATGTGTCTACTTGCAATCTTTCTCCTCTTTCTCATATCAAATACTTCGCCAAAATTCTAATTCTCATCACCGTGTTTGACCTTGTGACATATGTTTTACACATATTCACAATTGTTTCCCCATTTATAAACTTCCTTTTATCACTCTTGTCTAAACACTGATTTTAAAGCTTTCAAATTTAGGACCCCTGGAATCATTTCCCTCATTTTTTTCATGATCACTCCCTTTACTTGAGCAAGAAAGCTCTTCTTTCTAATTCTCTGTGAAATCAAGTATAATTTTGTTCATATTGAAAAGAAAGACCAATATCGATTATAAATATATTTTAAGGTGCATATTATTTTATAATCAGTCACTCCATCCCACACCAATTTTCCCTTCAGATTTTGTAGGAAAAAGGAATTGATCTGGCGGCAAACAAATGCAAAGTTGTGGATCTGTGAAAGTTATTAACCTCTCAATGCCCCATTTAGCTTTTCCCATTCCACAAGAATCAATGATAAACACACCCATCCAGTTTATATTCCTCATTAAAGCAGAGAGTTAACAAGAAACAAGTGGCTCTTGTTTTGTCTTTCAACTTAGTAATGTTTATATTATTCTAAGAAGATGGCGCCACTGTCCTAGTTGTGCCACAATGTGGCAGGTGTTTTTTCAGCTTCTCTGGACAGTTATACCTATGATGTAGGGGAGCCTATAATCCACTTTAAGCTCTACTTGGTTTGAAACTACCACTGTCACCACACTTCTCTCCTAAATGGGTTTAATTCCACAGGTCCAAATGTTGGCTCATTATCATTCAGGACCATCTTTCTTCCCTCCTATTCTCATCCTTCAGTCAATTGTTTTAAGACTGTTTTGGAAGTCTGAGGTTGAGAAATGATGAATTCTTGATTTATACTCTTTCTACTTGTTTCTCTAGGTTGGAGAGAGACCATCAATAAGTGCATATTCATTATACTTAGTACTTTCCTTTTTGTCAAATTGTCTCTCCAAAGCTTTTTGTTTTCTGAGCATCCACTTAAACACAGCAGGGAAACCGTGAAACTGCTTGTTGCCTTCCATTGAAAATTAGGCTCTGGCCCTAAGCCAAGTTGCCTGAGCCAGCACTAATACAATTCACAACTGGAAGAAGACAATCAATTAATCAATACTATAATGTGGAACTGACCATGGTAGTAACACTCACAGCTGTTAGACTTAACTGACTGACACCATTTAGGATTAATGAGGTAACAAGAGCAGGCAAACCAAAGATTCTTTTAAAGACTTTTCCCTCTAAAATCAAACTGCCCACTGTACTTTGTTGTTTTTTCTTATGTCTTGATGCTACAGCAAAATCTAATGTAAGAATTTGAAGGACAAAGAATCTTACCCATTACAATGATTCTGAACAAGAACTTTAATGGATCTTTTAGGCATGGATTTCAAGAAAATAATTCAGTTCCGTGTTAGACTTTTCTGAGAAATCTAAAAACACGACGTAAAATTGCCTTTCTGATGTTATTTGGACATTCCTTGATTCAATCTTACATAATCAAAGATTGATATGTTTATTTTTTGGATAAATAAATAACTGCCTTTTAAACGACAAAACTTTAAAATAATTTCCAAAAAACCTTTATGGTTTACTCTGTTTTAATCACACAATAAAATAAATAAATAAAAATATAAAAATACACAGAATCTCTGGTGCTTGCAAAATGACAACAAATATCAACTCCCTTCAGTGCCTTTTGGCAAAGCCATCAAATCTTGCAGATCTTATTGCCAAGAGAGAATTTTTTTAAAGCCACCAGCTTTATTTATTTATATTGGCACAATATTTACAATGATATATTGTCTTAAAGTATTGAATCAATATTTATAATGATCTATCATTAAACTAACCAGGAAGTTTGTGCCTTTGTTGTTGCTGTTGTTGTTTCAGTTTTCTTTGGATTGGGTGTATCTAGACTCTGAGCCCTCAGACTACAGATGACTTTTTCAAGTGTGTCTAACCTGAAATCTCAAAAGCCAGCTCAGGGGAGTTAAGCGTGGTAATAGATTTTTGTTTTTCAACTAGAAAGCAAAATACAAAAGAATCTCCTTTAAATCTGGCAGAAAATAAGATGGAGGGATCACATAGCTGTACATTTTATATATTCCCATGTATCTGAGAGGTAGGATTTGACCTGCAACATAGCAAAATCCATATAGACAGACTCTGGAACAAGGGCTTACCTCCATTTTTTTAAATTGAAATATAATTGACATGTAACATTATATCAGTTTCAGGTGTGCAGCACAATGATTTGATATTTGCATCTATTGCGAAATGATCACCACAATAAGTTTATTTCATTTTTTTAATTGGAAAATTTGGTATGGAATTATCTCACTTTAATTTCCTAATTTCATTATTACAAACTGAAGAAAAGTACTTGGAATACAGTCATGGGATTTATGTTTTCTTTCCAAATGCTTGCCATATATTAATAACCAAAAGGACAACGAAAATGTAAATGTCCTCCTAGTGTTGAGTCAGAGACACTGAATTTAGAACATTTAATATGGTCTAGAGTTGGTTAGAAATCAAGATAGAATTCTTCGTAGTGTGACTTTGTTATATATTATCTGTGGTGTCTTTTTGTATCCTATAAAGTGAAATGAAATTTTAGAACTATCATGAAAGTTTTGGATGAGAGCAGTTAAAGAAAAAAGAACGGCTTTAAGATTTGCTAAGAAAATAATATATTAGACAAAATGGGAGCATTTAGATAGAAGGTCAATGTAATTTTATCCATTGGTTTCCACTGATATGAATTTATATATATATACACACACTTTATAGCACCCAGTGGTTGTTTCCATAATAGAAGCATATATCCTAAATAAATGACATTTCATGAAATAGAGCACGTGTCCAATTAAATATATCATTTTTTATTACAGAAAGACAGAGGAAAGCATTAATTTTCATTCTACTTGCCTACACAAAATCAATAAGGAAATAAAAATTAAATACATTTTAATTTTAAAAGGTAATATTTAATATGTTTAATAGACAAATGATTTTGGATCTCATTCAACTTTACCCTCTAGTAAATATATTGTTCTCTTCCTCTCAGAAAATAAAGCATAAAGTTCAAAATGAACTATTGTATTTTCTTTTTGTTGGCCTTTTTCTGCTAAAAAAAATCACCTTTGGAAGATTCATGCAATACAGTAAAATAAAATAAATTTAAAATTGCTAAAAATATATAGAAAATACAATAAAGGCAAGAAACTAAGGTAAAAAATGAGAGATAAAAAATGGATAAAAGTTGGGGCCAGCCTGGTGGTGCAGTGATTAAGTTTGAGCACTCTGCTTTGGTGGCCAGGACTTCACAGGTTTGGATCCTGGGCGTGGACCTACTCACCACTCATCAAGCCGTGCTGAGACAGCATCCCACATAGAGCAACTAGAAGGAGGTACAACTATGACATACAACTATCTACTGGGGCTTTGGGTAGAAAAAAGGAAAAAAGGAGGAAGACTGGTAACAAATTTTAGGTCAGGGCCAATCTTCCTCAAAGAAAAAAAAGGATAAAAATTAAAATGTCACTTTTGTGCATTGGATAAACAGTTGGGGCAATATAGCGTGCAGCAGTATTTTGTGGAGAGTCATATAAAGACAATGCCAATCTAAGCTTTCTAGAGCAAGAGTCAGTAACTTTTTTTCTATAAAGGGCCGTATTATAAATATTTTAGAGCTTGTGGGCCATATAGATTCTGCAGCAAGTAGTCAATTCTGCCATTTTATATGAAAACAGTCATATACAAAACGTAAATGAGTGGACATGGCTGTGTAACAATAAAACTTTACAAAAACAGAAAGTGGGACATTTTTTATGTCTAAATTAAAAAAAAATTTATAGTTTATAAAAGTAGTTTTATAAACTATTTACAAACTACAACTGTAGTTTGCCCAATCCTTTTCTAGAGAATAAAGCAAAGGTGGAAAGAGTCAGTTATCTGATTTTGAGATAAAAGTCTACTCCAAAAAAAGATAGTTTTTCTTGACTCTAAAATGTGGAATGAAGCTCTCTAAGGGAAGCCTGACTGTGGACCATATCAGTTACATCTCCACAATAATTAAAATAGCATGTTTCATGCAACAGCTGGTCACAGCCTCATGAACAGATGTAAAATGAGTGTAAAATACAGCATAAAATTTAATGTTTCGTCTTTAGTAGACAAAAACAATGGACTGTTCTCTTTATTTCTTAATTGGATATTATAGTAATGGCGTTTTATGTTTTGGGCTCTTCTTTCTTCTTAAGTTTGCTTTGCTTTGCTTATTTTGATTACCATTATTATTAAATGGAAAAAGCATTCCCGTACATGGCAAGTGAAGCAGTATACCATCTTACATTGCATTTAAAAAACAGAGAACCAGTCAGTGTTATAACAGAGAGTGAACATTACTAGGGGAAAAGTGATGGGAATAAGAAAGAAATCACAATCTGACAGGGAAAATATGCTTTAAACAAAGAAAAGTGTGATGAATGTTATGATATGAGAAGACATGAGTTCTGGATTTGGATTCCTTGATTTTGAATTTCAAGTCCACTATTTATCAACAATGTGACCTCCTAACATATTTCTTAACCTCTTGGGCTTTGGTTTCTTCATCTCTAGAATGAGGATGATATTAATGCCTTTCTCACTGAGTTGAAAGAATTGAATAAGACAAGACTTAGTACAGTGGCACATATACTCAATACTTAACTCAGCTAGGGCATATATTCAAAAGTGAGGTTCTAGGCTGTGATAGAAGTTTTCAGAATTAGCTGTCTGTCATCCAGCTATATAACTGTTAAATCTCTCACACTTATAGGTAGATTTTTCTTCTTTTTTGAATGGAGGAGTTTTGAAGAGATTTTCTTTGGAGAGAGGTGTTTTGTGAATGTCTTCCTTCCCCCAACACACACACACCCCAAAGGGTCTTTAAAGACCACTTAGGGAGCATAATACGTATTCCTTCAATTTAGAGGACATAGTGGACTATTATCTGAGCCAAGCCTAAGAAGTCTACAAGCAAGAAGCTAGCTAAAGTGCTCTGTTGCACCAGTGGAGAGGGCTGGTTGGAGGATGTTAATGGCACCCTCAGAGTTTGTAGGGACAATGGATTTATGAGCATTTCCTTGGGACCACTTTCAAAACACACAGGAGAGGAAGCAGCAGCTGGGTGGTCTTGACCTTCCCAAGCAGTTCAGCTGGAGGAGTGAAGGGACTTTGACAGAAGGTAGAGACTAACTTCCAAGAACCTAGCAGCTTTGGAGGAGAGTTGTCTGGGGATGGAGTGGGAGAGATATCCCCCAATATTCCATGAACATACACAAGAGAGTCTGCTTTCAACATCTGCATAGTCTGGAGAGTATTGAATTTACCTCATTTCCACAGATTAGGCCAAGTGATGTCTTTTGTTCCACTTAACTCTCCCCCTTCCCCCTATTCCAACACCGAAAGTGTCAGAAACCACAGTCAGCAAGCCAGGTGGGGAGGAAGAGAAGCGATTCAACATAAAAGCGAACCCAGAGTTCTGACATATTCATGAGATGGGGCATTTTGATTATTGAATTGAAACTGTTTTGTGATTCAAAGTCACCATAGGTTGTTTTAATACCTGAAAGTAGACAGGAAGCAATTGAACCTGTCTGAATTTTTATTCAGAGACAGAATAAAAACTAGTCCCTATGAAAAAATTTAAAGGGGCAATTTGCTATTGCTGTTGTTGGTGGTGCCATCGAGTCAATTCCGACTCCTAGTGACTCTGTGTACAACAGAGCGGATCCCTGCCTGGTCTTTTTGCTCCATCCTCTCATCTTCCAGCGCTATGTCAGACAACGCTCTGCTGCCATTCATAGGGTTTTCAAAGGGGCAATAGAGTAGGGGAAAAAAAAAGAATGTTTTATAGTTACATTTGGTTGTTTTGTGATTATTTCATAATTTACACTTGTTCAGTGTTACATATGTTTGTTATATCTATATCAATGGACTGAAATCACATCTAGGACAGTGTGTTCCTTTATAATAAATATGTACTGAACATCTCTCATGGGTCAGGCACTGTGCTAGGCCCAGGGAATAAAAGAGATATAAAATCTAATAGGAAAAATAGATATTTAAACGAATGTGGGAGGGAGAATAATGTCCCTCTTCAGGATGTCTGCATCCTAATCCCTGGAAACTGTAAATATGTTAACTTGTATGGCAAAAGGGACTTTGTAGATATGATTAAGTTAAGGATATTGAGATGGAGAGATTAGCCTAGATTATCCAGGTGCGCCCACTATAATAACAAGGGTCCTTATAAAGGAAAGAAGGAGGCCAGAAAGACAGAGGCAGAGAAGATGTGATGACAGAAACAGAGGTCGGAGAGAGAGATTTGAAGATATTACACCACTGGCTTTGAAGATGGAGGAAGGGGCCATGAGCCAACGAATGTAGGCAGCCTTGAGAAGATGGAAGAAGTAAGGAAATGAATTCTTTCCCAGAACCTCCAGAAGGAACACAGAATTGCTGACCCATTTTAGACTTCTGACATCTAGAACTGTAATAGATTAAATTTGTGCTGTTTTAAGCCACAAAGCTTGTGGTAATTTGTTACAGCAGCAATGGGAAACTCATACAATAGGAAATAATAATAAAACATGAAGTTATGATAGGAGTAGTACTTAAATGTTGAAGTCATATTTCAGTAGGATTTATTAAGCTAATCCAAAAATCCAACAGGGGCTGCTTGAAGAAGTGATACATAACCTAAAACTAGGAGGATAATAAGATCAACCGGAAAAGAGGAATGCTAAAGAGTATTCCAGATGACAGAAATAAGATGTGAAGACTTAGAGGTGGGCAAGTGCAAGTTATATTTCAAAGAAATGGAAGAAGTTCTATGTGTCTGTTCTGTTTGAGGAGAAGGATGAGTGATGAGGCTGTCGAGTGTAATGATGTCAGATCAGGGAGGATCTAATCAGTTACAACAAGTTTCCAAGTTTGAATTTTATCATAAGAGCAATGGGAAGGTTCTAAAGGAGTTTAAGCAGGGGAATGTCATAATCATATTCTCATAGATGCACTGTGGAGAGCGGATTAGAGGAGAGAGATATTGAAGGAAGAAAGGCCTATTAAGAAGAGTGGCAACCATTCAGAAAGGAGATGGTATTTTCTTGGACCTGAGTAGTAGCTGTAGGAATAAAGAGAAGTACCCAGAAAGCAATTTGACAGTAGAATCTAAGTGATTTGGTGATTTACCAGATATGAGCTGTGTCCTGGGTAGATGGTGTTAGCATTTCAAGGGTAAAGAACACAAGAGGAGAATTCAGTGTGGAAGAGGGATAAGGAGATCATGAATGCACTTCTCAAACATGTTAGGCCAAAACTATCTATGAAATATACACATGAAAATGTTCAGTAAACAGTTAGATATATAGAACTAGGCCTAGGAAGGAAGCCTGTGCTGGATGAGTAGATTTGGGAGTCATCAGTTTACATATAGTTTCTGAAGCTTTGGGAGTAGATGAACTCACCAAGGGGTTCCTTAATAAGTCCTTAACAGTGAGGCAGAGAAAAAGACTAGAACTGAGCCTTGAAAGTCATCAATATTTAAGGTGGAAGTAGAGCAAAAAGAAAATAAGGAGACGCCAAAGGAGAAAGAGGCAAACCAGGAGCGAGTCATACCATGGGAGACAAGGAAATAGAGGTTCATGAAAAACAGATTCCAACAGTATCGAATGCATCCAAGGAGTCAAGCAGAATAGCTAAAAAGTGTCCATATTTTGCAATCCATAAGCATTGATAGCCTGTGTGAGAGCAAGGTCAGTGGTATATTGCAGGAAGAAATAACGTTAGATGAATTCAGGAAATTGAGACAGAAAATATAGATAACACCTTCAAGAATTGTGACTGTGAAGGGGAGATGAGGGAGTAGGATTTGCAGAGGTAATTTACATTGAAGAAAGTTTCTTTTCTTGTTCTTTTTTTTTAATGCCAAGAAACCATACATGGTGAAATTCTGATGTGACTTATCCAGAAGTAATGGAGAAATTCAAGGTACAAGCAGATGGAGGATGGAACATTTACTGTATTTCTAAGGAATCCAGAGGGGAAGGGTTCCAGAGTGAAGATAAATGGTAGATCAGTTATGCAGATGGAAAGCCAAATCTTCCTCATTCCAACAGGAAGATGAGAAAGGTGGGTGCAGGTTGTAGCCCGGACAGTGAGGAGTCTAAGAGTTTTCTCCCAGTGCTTTTAAGTAATCTTCTGGATTCAAGGGAAGAGATAGATGACCTGAAGATTTGAGGAGAGTTGAGAAGGTTTCAAATAGTATCTGGAGGGAATGAGAATTAAGTTGTATAATGGAAATCTAAGAGGATTCCCAGACACTATTGGGAGCCTGGGTAAGATTAGCAATCATGAGTGTATATTGGCATCAATCTGCCCCTTTGTGTGACATTCTTTAGCAGTGTTCAGCAGAATTTAGCAGCCTTGATGCATGCATAGGGAAAAATGTCACTGCAGACAATTTTCTACACAAGATGACCAAGGCCAATAGGGCATCAGGTGCTAAGATATTGGCAGAAAGTAGTTGAAGATCTTCTAAAGGCCTGGCCTTCCTAATTCCTCCTTTGACAATGCTGAGTCCCTTCTTATGTTACCTTGCTGCTCTTTTAGGATTCAAGACAAAGAGTCCCAGAATGAAATGCCTTTTAAGGTTGCGCTATAAATTAATAAGCTGAGTCCCATTTCATGAAAGCATGGGAAAATTGAAAAATTTAGCTAATTATGATATATACGTATGTGTGTAGCTTATGCAGTAATGTAACCATTACCGTTACATAATGCATTACACAGTTTGCCATTTAGAAATAAAAGTGTAGTATGACACACAAATGTATATGCATTTATCTAAAGCATATTTTGAATGCATCCATAATTTTGCCACAGATGTCAATGTACAGCTGTGTCTTTATCGCCAATAGACGTGAGGAGAATGACGTGAAATGCTGATATTCTCATTCAGAAGCCTGCATGAATCTTTAACTGTGTGTGCTCCTCCAGGATTTGATTTTATTTTTTAATTTCCATTTCTTGAATTTTGTTACATCTCTAGCCTCTCATTTTAATTAAAATTAAATTTAAAAATTAAATCCCTACTGCTAAGCTGCTTGGCTTTGAGCCCAAATAAGAACCACACATTCTCTTTTCTTCATCTCCTGCTCACTTTAGCAAATTGAATATAAATAGAAGGAAAAGTGCCCTACATATAAAAAGGAAGATTTAGCTCTCCAAATATGTCTTATGACCACTAATTCTTTATGCTCTCACAGAGAAGAGGTTAATAGATGAATATCTTTGCTATCTATTCTTGTTTAAAAATCAGAAAATACACAGACTTTGGCTAACCACCATGTGGCAGAGAAAAAGTGTGGAGTTGTTCCTGAGAAGCAGCTGGCTAGGCAGGGAATATGTATTTCCCAATTTTTTTGCCTCTAGAGGAAGCCATATTGGTTATTTGCACCAATGGAATATAAACAGATGATATAAGTGACTCTTCCTAGGCAAAAAGATTAAGAATCACGTACGTTTTTCCTATAGTTTCCTTCCTGATCCATGACCTGGAGAAAACTCTAAGATTCTTGACAAGATAGAGCCACAAGATAGAAGGAGTCTGGGTCTGAGTCAAAAATGATCCTATCTGGAATACCTGCTGTGGATTTTGATGTAGCAAAAATATGTCAAGCCACTGGGAATCTTTACAATGGATGCCCCGAAATCTCCTCAGCCATACATTCACTGATAATCTCTTGATTATTCCTACAGACAATTTAGTCTAATCAATTACGTGTTGGTTATAACTATTTTCCAAAGCTAAATTTATTTCTAAGTTCTGGGTGCTTCTTAATTAACACATACTTATATAAAGGTGTTTTCTTTATGGCAGACATAAATCTGCTCACTTTAAAACCATTTTGAGGCCTTTATCACAAAAATGTTAAGGTAAATGTAAATATCTCAGAAGGTAGAGAACGAGAATTTTGGCAAGAAAAATAAGAAAATTACTTTTCTGCATTCTAAAATGGACTGAAGGTATTTTTATTTGGAAAGAAGTCTAAAAGCTCGAGAATATAACCGTAATAGTTTGTCAAAACTGCTTTAAGACATATACATATCCGACAGAAAGATTGCTTTTTTCAAAGCCCTTTCAAAATGAAGTATTTGATTCTCATAGTGCCTCAGGTAAAAGGAATATCTACTTTACGAGTAAATAAACAAGAACTGTGGATAAACTTTGTCCGGTTCAAAAACAGAAGTCTAAGGCTGGAAGCGAATTCCTCATCAATTTGCAGCAAAGCTGTTTTCGAGTTTCAATAAGTAAGAATGACCAAGTTACAAGGTCTAAGGTGGAAGCTCATCCTGAAGCTTCTATTCAAGGATGTTGAAGCAAGAGACGAGACATGTGCCACCTTGGTAGGCTGCAGAATTATTTCTGAGAACATTAACTTCCAGTGGCCCTTCTTTTGCCTTCACCTGCCCCTCACTCAACAAGTGTAAGTTTCCCTAAACTCTTGTATTCTTGGGTTGCTGTTCCTATTTAGATGGCATGTCTGCATGACGTGCTTCATCATGTTGAGATCCAATTCCTGTACACAGAGGAAAATCTGCAATGGAAACACAATTTTAATTTTAAAAATAGCATTCCAGTTACTAGATTTGTACATTTAAAAAGTAAAAAGGCCAATACATTACCCACTCCTAAAATCAAAAAACACTCTCAGTGTGTCTTAGGGTAGGCATATGTACTAAGGCAATAATCATTTCAGACTATATAATAAACTGATATTGTTTCTAGGTTTCTTGATCCCGTAACTTGATTGTGAGTATCACAATGAATTGTGAATGCAGAAATTGCATTTCTGCATTCATCAGACTGTACCCAACAGAGAAGAGTTTAAAAAAAATCTATACAATCTCATATTACAAACACGCATGCATACACACACGGACACACACACACACACACACGCAAAAGACAGAAAATGAGGTATTTGTTTTTTCAACAGTAAAAAAATTATCTGCACCCAAATGTAGTGAATTTGATCATTTTAGCTAATACAAAATATTTTCTACTGGCAAAAACTATTTATGTTAGCATAAATTAGAGAAAATGGTTTTACTAAAACAAAAATGGCCACATAAACAGAAGTGGTTTTGTTGATTGCCCAGACCAGAATATACTCTCCTTTTATTTGTCTGGTTTATTTGTTGCTGTTTTGGGAGAAAACTGATACAAAGAGCTGGGACAAGCTTTAGTAATATATGAATATTAGTCAGGTTATATTATAGTAATACTGTGCAACTGTTACGGACTGAATTATTGTGTCTCCCCACCCCCGCCAGCCAAATTCACGTTACAGGCCCAAACCCCAATGTGACTGTATTTGGAGATAGGGCCTTTATAGAGGTAACTAACATTAAATGAGGTCATAAGGGTTGAGCCCTGAGCCAATAGGATTATTGTCCTTATAAGGAGAGATACATGAGAGCTGGCTCTCTCTCTCTCACCATTTGAGAATACAGCAGAGGATGGCCATCTGCATACCAGAAAGAAAGTCCTCACCATGAACCAAATCCTGCTGGAATCTTGATCTTAGGCTTCCCAGCCTCCAGAAATGTGAGAAAATAAATGTATGTTGTTTAAACCACCCAGTCTATGATATTTTATTATGGCACCCCAAGCAGACTAAGAAAGGAACAAACAATCCCCAAATCTCAGTTGATTACAATAAAAATATTTGTTCTTATTCACAAGTGTGCGATCCATTGTGACAGCTTTATTTCAGACTCCAGATCAGATCTGGGTCCTTCTGAGGGTCTGAGGTAGCAGCTGCTATCAGGATTGTGCTCTTCTTGTGGTTGGTGGCAAGGTGCAAGTAGCAAACTTGAGCTGCACAAAATTCTACTCAGATGTGCCTATCACACGCCTATGCACATTCCATTGACCAAAGCAGGTGACGTGCTAAATTCAATATCAGTGGGGCGGGGACATTTACTCCTCCAGGGAGGAGGGGAGTGGAACCAGTGAATATTTGCTGAACAATAATATTATCTGCTGCGATAGTCAACAACTTAAATCAGATAAGAATTTTTTTCTAATAGCTCCTGGTCCCTTAAAATTCCATGAGAAACTATAGTTTAAGGAGATAGGTTTACATCTCCTCTATCGCTAATTTTATTGGATTTTGGCTTTGAAACACTGTAGTAAGTAAATGCTGATTTTTCTACAGGATAATTGGCTATAGAAGAGTATTAAAAACATGACACCTATTTATCGAATGCATTTCATATTAGAAAGAAGTGTTTTGTGGAGACCTAGACATTTTGTTAAAATTAACAAAAGATAAATTTTAAATGTGTATCTAATATCACTGTTTACCATTAATAAATCACATTAATCTGCCAAACTTAATTGATATTCATTTTTGTACCTTATGACATATGGAGAAACTAAGATCTCACATTTAAAAAGTTTGGTAATTTTTGTATACATTTTTAATTCTCAGCTATGTGACACTTGAGAAGAAAAAAATGTTATTTCTCACTTTCTCAACCTCAAAACATACATTCACACACACAAACATACATACACACTCACACTCGCATGTGTATACATAGACCTATTACATTGTATATAGTGCCAAGAATGTAAGCTTATTCCATTCTGGCTGAATATGACTTCATCTTTCCAAAAAACTGTGAAGTCTGTCTGTTTTTGTTCATCCTATCAGTTCAGGAGAATTTATATTTATTTGTTTGTTTATTGTGGTCATAGAATCTGTTACTATTGAAGAAATAATAATCAAACCAACTTCAAAACTGGTTGAGTTATAGGTTTGGTTCCCTCTTTCACTTTTCTTAAAAGCACAGGAGGAAGGCCCATGTTCCCCTCACTAGAATGTCATTTATAAACTAACATGAAACTCACAAGAGAAGCATGGTCAATATTCAAGCACCATATAGTGGTGCAAAAATTCTATGACGCAAAATAACCCAAGGTTAGTGAATGGTACACAATAGAGAGGACATAAATATGTGTGTCAGCATCGAGCCCCAGAAAGATGTATTTGGTTCTTAATTCACAAATAAATGTGTGCCCCTCTCATCAGTTCTGGTTCATGAAGATTCTAATCAAGCAATTTATCTGGTTCATTTCTCATATGCCCTCATCAACTGAAGTGCAAAGTCTACTCAACAGCCAGAAAAGATGAGGTCAGCTTTGAAAATAAGTGTTGGCCCATTTGCCCAAGGCCCAAAAGAAACCAGGGTGAGACAAATGAGATCAGCTTCTTTTAGACTAGACCCCATAGTGCCGCAGCAATATTTGAAAGATGAAAATTACAGTTATGCCATTCGTTTGGCACCATTTATATCCCCCCACCATCACTCAGTGATAAAGTTAGTTGATAACTTCTTTTTTATTTATGCTGAATTATATGTTTTCATATTTGTCTTTAGCGTTAATCTCATATATTCACTCCCACTAAGATCCTAGAGTCAGCCTGAACTAGTGTACGAACGTCATAATTTCCCCCTTAAGACTTAAAAGCAAATTGAGGAATGCAAGTGCTCAATATTTACTTTAGAATTTACTTTCAGTGATGAAATGGGAGAAAATGTTACCTGGATATGTAAGACAGAATATTGGGTTGTGTGTGTTAAAATGAAATGAACAGCGCATCACAAAGAGAAATCTGAAGTCAGAGGCGAGGTCTTTACATGTACATTCAAATCAGATACCCGTGGATGATGCCATGGCTCTGATTTGCCAGAAAGCTTGGTTAAAGGATTAGACATGGAGGTAGTTGATATCAACTGGTGCATGCAAACGAGTAAGAGTAGATCAGTGGCGACCTCTTCATTCATACCCAACGCTGTCACATGGAAAGACTCAGCCTGAGTCAACATGGTAGAAAAAAAAATTCCACAGTACATGTCCCTTTAAAGAGGTCTTCTGGCTGGCTATGTTACCTCCCATTCATCCAACTGTTTATAAGCGCCGAGATCCAAATCAAATTCAGTCCTTAAGTGATTAATAAAAAGTTACTCTCACAGGTGGATCAGAGAACAGTGAAAACACATTGTTAGTAAGTGACAGCCCTTCCTTGTTCTTAGCGACACAGTGGGTGCCATCGTCACCAAACCGGCCCTCGCGTGATCTGGAGTACTGCTTCATTTGCCTCTTTATATCACATTGTGATGAGAACTGTCACAATGTGCCTCTTTAGGCACTGAGCAACCTGTGATTTATCAAAGTGCCATCTTGCTGATGAACTGAAAAACAAATTCTGTCTCATCAACAACCAAAGCATTTTACATTAAAATATATTCTCTACTAGCCTCTAAAATTAATCTTCCAAGATGGTTTCCTCAAAGGAAAATAAAAATAGATAATATTTTTACAGATTTTGCTAGTTGATATTCGACCCTCAAGTTTTTGAAGGCTGTCTTCTTTAAACAAAACACACTATTTTAACCCTTTCCTCCCAAGTTCTTCAGGATGAAGTTCAAACCCAACTGATGGTGAGACATTCTGTACCCTTCCCCAGTTGTGGGCCTGCGGGCCTTGGCAGTACATCAGGAGGCCATGCCCACCCAGGAACACAGGCTTAAACACCTCTTCCAGGTGAGGTCCTGGGGTCTAGGAAGCATGGGAGGCTAGTGGGTATGAATCATCATGTGCTTTTGAGCTGATAAGTTGGGGGTGAGGGATGGAGAGCAGAGATGCAATAGTATAAGAGATGCTCGAACAAAAGCCCAAGACTCTCCAAAACAATCCTAATTCTGAGGGTCTAGAATTCATTGAGATCCAAGATAAGTGCAAGAGAGAGAAAGTGAAAACATTTGAGGAGGATGGTGGGAATGGAGGCTAGAGCCATTCTTGCAACTAAAAGAGGGTAACTATCTTTGATTTGAGAGGAAATATTTAATTATAACGGGTGCATAGAAGTAAAGCATTAGTCTGGTGGTAACTCTTATTTTATTTATTTTTTTAATTTTTTGCTGTGGAAGATTCACCCTGAGCTAACATCTGTTGCCAATTTTCCTCTGTTTTGCATGCGGGTTGCTACCACAGCATGGCCACTGACGAGTGGTGTAGGTCTGCACCCAGAAACAGAACACAGCCCGCTGAAGCAGAGCAAGCCAAACTTAACCACTAGGTCACTTGCTGGCCCCTGGTGGTAACTTTTAAAACATGGTTATGCATGATCTTGTTTTCAAAGTGTATCAGCAGATATTTCCAACTCAATAAGCTTCTGCATTTCAGATTTTTCCACTAAAGAACCCCCGGCAGAAGGGCATGAATGGGTTCACCAGGGAGAATTTAACTGGAATTAAAATTATTCTGTTTTATCAGAAACATACCTTCAAAATGTCCATTCTATGCCGTAGCATATCTGCCACTTTTGTTTTAATACAAAAATATTTTTTTAATTAGGTGATTAAGCTCTGTGACATGAGAGACTAGCTTATCTTTTTACCACTATATCCCCCAAACCTAGCCTAACACAAAGTATATGTCCTTAGTAAATATTTATTGCATGTATGTCTAGACTCTAGGAAGATGCAGAATGACTATACTGTGGTTTCTCACACATATTCCCTGGAACGCTAATTGTACCCTCTGATCGTAAGAAGCAGATGACAGAACATAGCTGTGTTCACAATCACTTCTTCTGGTTAGGCATAATAGAAAGCAACCTTTTATGTTTTCCAAAAACAAGATGACTGTCTGGATTTGTCCCTTCAATGGTGTCATGAATTTGGGGATCAAGTGGCAATTGCTCTGGTGATGGGCAGCAATGCTTGTTCCAAAGCAAGGCATTATCACTTGTGTTTATAAGATGGGTCTTCATATATAGCCGCCTGCCTATGTATAAAGTTTTGCCAGTGTTTACTCTTTATACTAAGCCCTGTGTCCTCAGACCCCTAAACAGAAATACCCTGTCATGCAGACGGACTAAGGTCAGATATTAGAGCTGCCTCAGCGACACACCCTTAGGACAGAACAGCACAGCACATCAGAAGTAACATCCAGATGTCTCTCACCCCAAGGTGGAAACAGATTTTGAATTTACAGGTCAAGGCTTAAGGACAAGAATGCTTTTACTGACTATGTTTCCATTTGCAAATTTTAGCAAAGGATCTAAAAGAGAACTTTTCTTCTGGTGTAAAGGTGAAAATTGTTATCACTCACTTGGATTGAGATAGAACCTGGATTTTTTGACCTGGATGACTTCAGTATTTGATGAACGTGGTTCCTGAAGCCCATTGCCAGGTGTAGCTATGAGCTTTCTCTGTGGAGTCACCATGCACAAGTCACCAAAACAGCTTCTATAGAGGGGGACCACTAAATTGTTTCCAAGCTGATCTAGAAAGCAATTCTAGTGAACCATCTGATCTGATTTAGGAGAGAGCTCTGAGTTTGTTGGAAAACTAAATAATCTTTCACTGCATATCTCTCCTCCCTTGTCACCACTACTGACTTGCAAATATGTGATCAACAATTAACGACGACAGTGACAAAAGCTGACACTTTTCAGTGTTCACTATGTGCCAAACATGGGGCTAAGGGCTTTATATGGATATCTCGTCTCATTCTCAGAGTAAATCTATGAAGTGAATAATGTTATCATCTTCTTCATTTGATAGAAAACTGAGATGCAGGCGGATTTTGTACCTTGCCAAAGGATAGCCAGATAGTAACGGGCAATGCTGGGACTCCAACCTAAAGAGGTAGACAGCAAAAGCTGAGCTCTTAACCACTCTAGCTGAGACCATCCTTCTATCACTGAAAATGAAGTCTCTTATATAAGTTTACAATGCTCTTCGGAAAACTAAATCATTGTTGAATTTGCTTACTGGCTTTTGCATAGGCAGTGTTAGCTAGCCTACTAAGACCATACTCCTCGATTACAATCTCTGTTTTTAACTGCAACATTTTGTTCTAGCTTTAGTAACCATATCATTTTCTTATTTTTATCACCTCAGGTTTTATTGTACTAGTAAACAGAGCTGAAATTAAATATTCATTAATATCCTGAAATAAATATCACTGAATGAGGATGGAATGGTACATTGAGCCATTCATTTCATTAGAGTGGGATATTAAAAGCCATTAAAGGGTTTTCTTTAGCATGCTTTTCAAAGCAATAGCCTCATTTGGACTGGATTATTTTATTATATTTTGTTTTTAAATGATTAGTCTTCATGCCTCCTTTCATCCTCATCTGTCCCCACAGTTTCAGTTCAGATTGAGACCAAGCAGTCCTTTCTTCAATAGTGGATGCAGAAATGTCAGCCATATGGGGGTGAGCACTTGGTGTTCATGACACGTAGGCATCAAATGACAGGACATCAAGATCAGGTTTTTCTACAAAAAGAAGCTGCATTTTTTTCCTTCCCTCCTGTTGAGGTCAATTTGATTTCCACATATAATTTCAGGTTGGTTTTTTTAACTTCATATATAAATAATTGAGGCATATTGTATTTTTTTCTTTATAAACCAAATGATAAGCCCTTTTAAGTACCACTGAGATTCAGCTTCCAGAAAGGTTGCCATCTCATTTTCCTGATTTATCAAAGCTACTCTGAGGTAATTTTATAAAGCCTGTTAAAATTAAAGTCAGCCCTGAAGCAAGACATGTAATTTTCCCCCTACCAACAGCTATTTCTCTGGCAACAAAGAGTTTTCATGAGTGCTCATCATTTTCTTCTACATTTTTGTATGTTTTCCTTGCAAATGCAATATAAAAGCTAAATATTTCATAACACCTACATATATATATATTAACTTGTATTTTCAAATAATTTTTTCTTATTGCATCCTTAAAACAAGCCCTTCCTCCTACTCTGTGATAGTGGTTCTCAAACTGTAGCATGCATCAGAATCAACTAGAAAGCTTATTAACGCACAGATTGCTGAGTCCGCCTCCCATACCCACCTCCTCTCCATAATTTCTGATTCACCATGTCTGAGATGGGCCCTGAATTTCTAACAACAAACTCCCTGTTGATGCTGATGCTGCTGGTCTGAGGAATATACTTTGAAAACCACTATTCTAGAAGAGGAGTCTACAAACTTTTTCTGTAAAGAGGCAGATAGTAAATATTTTAGGCTTTGTGGGTTGTATGGTCTCCATAGCAGACAACTGCTCAACTCTGTGGTTGTAGCACGAAAGCAGCCACAGACAGCAGATAAACAAATGAACATGACTGTGTTCCTATAAAACTTCCTTTATGGGCACTGAACTTTGAATTTGATATAACTTTTACATGACACAACATTTTCTTCTCTTGATTTTTTTTTAACCATTTAAAACATGCAAACAAAAAACACATTCTTAGCTTGGGGACAGTGCAAAATCTGACCATGGGCTGGATTTTATCCTCAGGCCATAGTTTGCCAATACTGGTCCAAGAAGAAAAGAATGAGTAGAACCTTCAGTGTCAAAATTCATGGCAAGTGCCAAATAAGGAGCAGAACTCATGCTAAAAAGAGATCAGTAACAATATTAGTTCTCCTGGGAGGCTCATGTCTACTACAAAAGGAACAAATTGGAAGTTCCAGAGTCACAGTGATTACTCCAAAGAATAATTTTGCCAATTGATAAAAAGTCATTTATCGTTATTCAAGATAATAGATACCTGTAAATAATAGAGGCTGGGGGTACTTCTTAGATGGGGAAATCAGTTTTGAAATTTATAGAATCAAATGACAGAAAATAAGGATCATTCCTATTAAGGTCTAATCTCATACTCATCGTGTGCTGACCTAATATCAGTTTGATGGTAGTTAAACATACATCTATACATACATACACACTGGGTTCAAGAATTTCAAAATCTGTCAATTTTTAATAATCAGTAAAAACATTTTTAAAACACTCAAGTCAAAATATTTTTGAATGACCATGTTATCATGATAGCCACTCCACGTGTATGTCAAGTTGTTATTCCTCTAAAATCTCGCTGGAGTTAGTGACCACAGTAGTAGAATAGTCTACCAGTTTATAAATTGTGCTTCTTAAATCGCGCTTCTATGTCTAAGAATCATTTTTGTTAGTAAAAATGCCATGTTACTTGCCAAACATATTTTTGGTCCCTTATAAATGGTAGTTATCATTTTTACTATGTCAAAAGTAGTCTGTAAGGCTGGCTTCTCATTGAAATAATCAAATATTTTTTGGAATTTCAAACACATCTTCATTTAATCATGTGGATGTTGAAAGAGGCGATCTCCAAGGTCCCTTTGAGCTCTAAAATAAATTAGTTGTGAGGATCATTTTGTAGTGACTATAAGCCTTAATCAAAGGAAAACGTCTTATTACCATGGTGCTCAAATTTCAGTGTGCATAAGAATCACTTGGGGTTCTTATTAAAAATGCAGGAGAGCCTAAACCCCAGAGATTCTAATTCAAGAAGTCTAGGGCCCCAAATATGGCATTTAAAACAATACCCTAGGTAATTCTCATATAGGCGGTCCATAAATCACACTTTGAGAAACACTGACTTACTACAACCAAATATATAATTGAGCTTGACAGTAGAATTAAATAAAAGGAAAATTAACGAATTTGCTTTTGGCCATGCAGAGCGGCGGTCTGATATAGCTACTACAGAATAAACAATCTCAATCCTAGGATTCAACAGGCATGATGTTCTGGATCACTTCTGTTCAGCATGAGGAATTATGATTGGTGGAAATTTTTTATCAAAACCCCTCTGTAAGCCAATTTCATGGTCTGACAGAATTAAGCACTCATAAGAGTGAGTATTTTTTAAAAGGAGAGTCTAGGTGGGTGTAGTGAACACAGAAGGAGTGAAAGTGGCATCAAGCCCTTGTCACCCTGTGTCACCCTGCTCTCCATGCTGATCCTAGAGCAGGATCTCCTCCATCAGGGTGTTTTTCCTCGGGTTGAGTTGGTTGGCGATGCATGACTATGTTCATTACCTTTCCTTAGAAGTGATTTGATTATTGCTGGAGTCTACGGTCAGATACCTGTTCCTCAAGAGAGATGAAAGGTACCAGAACATCCTATAAACTTGAACAAGGAAGAAGTACATGGCCACAGTCCCAATCTTTGACTAGGACTCGATTCTATTATATCGCCCTCACTCCTTGCTTCTATCTCAAGCCAAACCAGCGAGCTCCTCATAGCTCCTCATAGCCTGCCTTAGACGTGAAGATATATCTCTCTTTAACTTATTTCCTCCTAAGACCCACTCTAAGAAGTCAGATTCCTATTATTATTGGCCCAGCAGCTTTTTCAAATTTGGAGGAAGGGGTTAGAGTTTAATTCATATTTTATTACACTTATATTTAGCTTAGAAATTAAAGCATTTTGAGGACCAGGTATTTTGAGGACCAGGTATTGTTGACTAATTCAAAGGTATCCTTGATTATTATATGTTCCCAATTAAAAGCATATCTATTATCTAAACCTAAAGAAATTCAGTATGCCATTTTTTTTTCCCAAGGAAGGTTATTAATAAGCAATAATCATAGGAAATTCTCTGTACACAGCTTGTCACCTAGTATCCTATACTCATTTTTCCAGAGACAGTCGTCCCAAAGAGAACTGTAAGAAAACTCTACCCATATTTAACAGGACACATAAACTGCCTGGTTTACCTAAATTGTGTGTTCGTTAAGTTGGAAAGTGATTCACAGGGGCCAACACAGATGCATTGCATAGCAACACATGCTTAGATTCTTAAGGAAAAACAGAATATGACCTACATCTTCAACTACATTAGTAATATGTTCTGGAATTTGAGCTATCAGGCCTATGATTGTCAATGATATTAAATGGTGCAAATCACAATAATCCCCTTCTGCTTACAAATATCTGTTAAAAAGTTACTTAAACTTTCAGCATATCTTTCAAGTGAGAGACTTCCTGAGTGGTGAAGCAATTCAGTTATAATCAGAACATGATATGAATACTTTTAAGATGTAATGAAAAGATTTTCTTATGCTTTTAATGACAATATTGCTTTTGTGATATGCCAAATTGCCATTAAAGGATATTTTAAATCACTTCAATAAATCTTAAAGTGATTTTCAGATATCACTTAATGTTTCCAGTTGACATAACAAATGAACCATTTCAGATTTCATTGAAAGCTCTTTAGTACATGTCAGCAGACTATTTTGGAACAGTTTCAAATGTGACAAATTGCAGTAAATCCTCTCAAGGCAGCTCAACACCACTGCAGTCATTGCAAGGTAGAGGCAGGGCTGTGTAAATCATGGAAGATCGCATATCAGCTTTGTCACAGAGCAGAAATAGCAAATAAAAAGCTGTCAGGGTGAGATGTTTCCTTTCCTACTACTTCACTTTATGTAACATTTATTTTAATGTTGACACATTATACAGATCTGTAATAAAGGAAGGGAAATACCCACTACGTTCATTTATCAGACATTTGGCCTGGTTCCCAAGCTATCATGGTTATAATGAAAGAGTTGACCTTAGAAAAAGTGTTCCATCTAGCTCCATACACAGAACATCTGCTCCTAGAAGGAACAAAAAAATTCTTAACACCTCTTGATGAATGATCATATGAGAAAATCTCACAAAACCTGTGCTAAGATATTACATGGAATAAATTCTTTTGGTTTTTTTTTTAAATCACTTGGTACAACTAGCCAAGTATTTTTTATCATCGAACATGTTACTGTTCAAACCTTAATCTGTTTTCACACAAAGATTTCCTTCCTCTGAAGATGGGTCAATTGTTCATTCAAAATTCACTACCAAATTATTGGGCAAAGTATTTTTCCTTCACATATAGTGTTTGTGTGAATGCCTGGTATACTAAACTTTTAATATTAAAGATATTTGAAGAGATCCATGTTGTGATGATCTCCTGCGATTGTTAATTACACCATTATAAAACATTCACTCTGCTAAAAATTACTGTGATTAACATCCACATTACCATAAATGATTTGCATCAATGATTTTTATTTAAAAGGGCTCTCTTTCAATGCCTGATCTTTACTTGGAAAATATAATAGAAGATGATAACTAGTTCAACGCTTATTCATTATAATATGGTTAACATGATTAAATAATTGTAGTAAATGGAGGCAGTGCAGGAGTGTGGAAGTAACATTGTAATAAGAGTCAAAATTGCTGAATTCCAACCAATGACTACCTTTGTGACCTTGGGTAAATCATTTTCTTTTTCTATGTGGCAAATCTTTTTATTATAAAATGGGGCAAATATTTTATAAAGTTGACGTAAATATCAAATGAGATGGTTGATCTGGCAGAGTCCCAGAGGCAAACAAATGGCATGATCCAATTAGGGTTTGATGGAAATTTAATAAAGAGACTGTTAGCAAAAGTGAGAGTAGTAGAGACCAAGGGGTAGTGAAGTGTTAGCACCTGAAGCTGTGACGGGAGGGAGTGGGTATTGGAACCCAGAGACAAAGAGAGCTCTATGGAGACAGCAAATTCCCAGGAGCTCTGACTTTCCTTGGAAGGATGCAGCCAGTCCTGGAGAGCAATTTCCTCCTCTGCTCTTGCCACTGTTCTCCATTGGTTGAACTTAACAGGAAGCCAGAGGCCAGGAAGCCCAACAATGTGGCCCCTCTGAGTCAACCTCCCTGGACATAGAGCTGGAGGCAGAAAGGGAAGAGCGAAGTTAGAGAAGCAAATGGAAGATATCTAGGACAGATGGGGTATGCAAAAATACTTTGAAATTATAAACCACCAGAGAAATAGAATTCAATAACAAGAGTCAGAAATTCTGAATTCTCTCCTTTCCTCTGCTACTATGTAACTTCAGATAAATGTTGCAGTTCCTTTTTATATCAAGTGGTCTATAGAAGGTATAAGGATCTTTGGTTAAGCTTAAAATGTGCAATTAACGTTATTAGAAAATGTTAAAATGCAATGGTCAGTTTAGAGACTACTAGGTGCAGAAAAGTCTCTGCTAATTTAGGCAAAATTTCTGAGCATCAATTTGATAGCAAAAGGAGTAAATACATTTTGAAGTTGTTGATGACAACCACATACCCATCAGAGCTTTAGTAAGATTACCAAGTTCAAGGAGTTATGAAGAAAACATACTTCTATGAATAAAACTCTCAAATTCATTATAACACCTGGACTGGAGAAACTGTAATTCACTGCCCATTGACTCACCTATCCTGTCCCTTATGCCAGTTGTTCTACTGATCCTGATACTGAGTCCCTAAGGATGAAAGTATCATAGTTCTCTGGAGGTGGCACCACGACACCTGCTGTGCTGCTCTTCTAGGGCTTCTTTTGTTTTTTGCTGAGAAAGATTCACCCTGAGCTAACATCTGTTGCCAATCTTCCTCTTTTTTTTTTGCTCGAAGAAGATTTACCCTGAGCTGACATCTGTGTCAATCTTCCTCTATTTTGCATGTGGGTTGCCGCCACAGCATGGCCGCTGACGAGTAGTGTAGGTCCATGCCCAGGAACCAAAACTGGGCCGTCAAAATGGAGCACACTGAACTTAACCACTAAGCCATGGGGCCAGTCAAGGACTTCTTGAGCTTTGCCTCTATGGAACTTAAATTGTAATGTGCCTGCATTCAAATAGCACCTGTCCAAAGCCTGCACTTGTTTGGTAGAACTGCAGGTAGACTCCACAAGCCCAAGGAAAAGGCTGGAGCATTGAATCACTCAGTTTCATCAGCAACTCACTTTAATTTCCTAATGGAGCTCCCACTAACATGATCACTATAAGGATGGATGTGTATGTGTAGCAATCAAACCATGTGTTTTACAGGCATTACCAAGGGAAATTATTATTTTTCCCTGGGAGAAAGAAGACATGAGAAGAGCAGCTATTAATGATAAACTCTCACAATACCCATGGCCCACCTTCAACCATCAAAAATGTATTCCAAGCTAAATAATTGCACTTTCCCAGAAACCTTATTAACTAAACTAAATTTATATATACTAATTTATATATACATAAATTTTACATATATATGCACACACACATACATACACTCTATATATATATACACTAAATTTATATATACTAATTTATATATATATATAAATTTTTACATTTATATACATGCACACACATACACTATATATATACTAAATTTATATTTACTAATTTATATATATAAATTTTTACATATATATATACACACACATACATACATTATATATATACTAAATTTATATATGAATATGTACATATAATAAATATATAAAAAAGTGTATATACATATAAGCATATTGGTCAGAGTAGGAGATTTGGACTCTAAATTATATAACAACCAAACATAAGTGGCTAAGGGCAATGAACATATTGAATTTTGTCCTATGTGTGGAACCATAATTTAATATAGCAGAAAAACAGTAAACTAAATTTGTGGCTCATTATTTCCAATTCTGGTGAGGTTATCTATAAGAGAGAAACCATCATTCTAAAGTAAGTCAAAGTAGGATAACTGCTGTAACAAATGACCCCAAAATTTTACTGGATTAATGCAACAATAAAGATTTCTTTCTTACTCACGTTATAGTCCAGGGCAAGTTTCAGAGGTGCTCTGTTCCATGCAGTCATTCAGGGACCTAGGTTCCGCCATGACTCAGGGTCTCATAGACTTCTGAAGGAAGAAGAGAAAGAGAGAGAGGGAGAGAAGGAAGAAGGGAGAGAGAGAGAGAGAAAGGAAGGGAGAGAAAAGGAGGTAGAGGGAGATGAATGGAGTACTCAGAAAACTTAAGCTCCGGCTCTGAATTATATATAATTCTTGCTTATATGTCTTTGACACTCAGTCAAATGGCCCCATCTAACCACAGGGGATGTTGAGAAATGTAGTCCAGCTACATCCACAGAGAGAAAAGGACATGCGGATGGTTAAACATGTAGCACTATCTCTGTCACAATGGCTTTCAGAACTTTACTTTTTGTGCACATCTAGGTAACAGCATCAGAAAAGTACTAAAGAATGACAGGCACACCCTTTGAAAAATATCTGAGGGCCTTCTAGATTCAAAAGCTCAGTAGTCCAAACAACAGCAACATTTGGGTAACAACTTACAACACGATCTACAGGATCTTAGTGGAAGTATGAGTGTGTGCTATGCACGCATACATTGAGCATTTAGCAACACAGGCCAAAATGAGGTGAAGTGTTGTCTATCAAGATAAAATACTCCATTTAGTCACATGCTGGGAAACAGCAAAAGAGGCCATTTTTTTTTTCAAATATACTATTACACAGTGACTCAACTTCTATTAAGGGGCTCTTTTTTAGCTTCTAATAGTAACTGCATTCTAGAAATGTTAGAATGTTCTTCAGGATTACAAACTGCTCATTGACTTGGTTTCACGACTGTAATAAAATTTTTTTTCACGAAATAATCAACTGTCTTCGTCAAGAACAGCAGGAGACATGCATACAATTATACCAGATACTCCCACCATTTCTTTAACAAATAAAAATTGTAAGATAATGAAGGGTATTAGGACCCTACAAATTTATCCTTTTCATCCTTTTTACATGAATTAGTATGAATTCTCAAATACGCATCTAAGTTTAGAATAGTTCATCAAAACCTCGCAGTCTGCCAGGATAGTCTGGGAAAAATAGAAGAGCATCGAATTTGGTGCCTGTCCTGCCTCTCATATTTACTGGCTATATGTCGAGCGTGTAACTTAGTAAAGATGATAAATTAATGAAGTTAAGTATTATTATTGTTACTGTTTTATGCTACTACTTAATGCCTAGTGTAGTTATAATTACCAAATATGATATTGAATACATAAGAACTCTAAGCAACTTCAGCCTGGAATGGTAACATTAGATTAAATATGAAAGGGCCTCATTTGTTCCTTTTTTCAACACATATTTATCAATGCTTATTAAAATTTAGAACTGTTTATATAGTTCTATATGAAAATTCTAGTTCCATATTAAAATGTATACCATAAACTCAATTGTTCCTCATGGTGCTCAGCTGGTAAAAGGCAAGCCAAGGAATATACCTTTAAAGCTTGGGATCTTAGTCTTTCCCTCTCACACAAATGCAGACACCATCTTCCCTTAACACAGCGAACACACTGTAATTTTTAAAAATGAAGGCATTTATTAAAGGTAAAAGATATGGAAAACTGTCACATAAAACAACTACAAAGAAATATTTTGAGATATTTATGAATTTTGGTGCAGCCATCCTGAAAATAAGAACAGCCTCTGCTTCAAGATATGTTTGAGCTTTATGTACAAATAGTACTAAAGAATGATGATGAGGATGAGGATGATGATGATGATGATGGTGATGATTTTATCTGACAGTCATTGAGAACTTCTCTGTGCCAGGCACGTAAATGAGTTCACATCACGTAATTGCACTTAATTAACTCTCACCACATCTCAATGGGAGACCCCATTTGGGAGATAATAAAGCCAAGGCTTAAAGAGGATAATTTCATTGCTCTTTCTTATTTCTTTTTATAGTTTTCAGATAAAATAGTCACATTTTGGGAAGTTTTTAGGTATACATTATCTCCAGAAGGAAAAAAAAATTGTATTTGATTCAATAGGTGTTATTTTTCTGTGTTGAAAAATCAGAGCCTGTGATAGTAGAAGGATCTTGGGCTTTAGCGTTAGAGAGATGGAAATAATAGCCCAGCTCCGCCCCTTACCAGCTGTTTTGATTTCTGCAAATGAATAAACATCTCTGAGCCTGTTTTCTCAACTGCAAAATAAGATAATAAGATCTACTTCATAAATTCTTTTTGGGGGCAGTCAAGATTTTATATACAAAGAGCAATACTCAAGAAATGGAAGATGACATTATTTAAACCAGAGTTGAGGCCAGATATAATGGAGATAAAGAATTCCTTAGTTCCCTGTCCTTCATATGTTTTCCAATCTTGTGAGATAGACTGATGCACCAGGAACCCAGCTATAATACACACTGACAGAGAAACACTTTTAACAGAAGCACAGTGCACTGTGAGAGCACAGAAAGGGAAAGATTAGTTCTGACTTGCTTAAAATTTTTGTTTAATACTTTTATTGTAGTAAATCAACTAAACCAGTTGAAAAATAATCCTGGTCCTTGGTCATAACATTTTATGAAGAAAGTCATCTACAGATTTCAATATGCATCCATGGTTATTCTATAGAGACTGAAAAATAATAATTTCATAACCTCAAAGATATTACGGCTAAGAGAGAATTATATATTCGTTTGTCCAGTCTCTTGTATGTTCAAACAGGAAATATGAAGACAAGATAAATAAAGGTTTTTGCAAAACTTTGCCAAGCAAGTCGTTGGTAGCTCTATAAATTCTCAAGCCCAGATTTGATAACATCTAGTCAATTATGGTTTTCAAAAGAGAGCAAGAGAATGGCAAGTTCAGGCACAAATGTCACATCTGGTTTAAAACAACATAGGCCAAGGAAGGTGACACAGAAAACTGGGGGCTTACATATAAATTATTGCTACAATGGAAATAAAATTCCATGTATCAAAACTGAAGTGCACCTATTGTAACAGGAGAATCAATAATTCCTCTTCAATAGCAATTTGCCTTACGTACTTGACTCTGCATTCCATAAACTGTGGAAACATTTTTCTGCGATTCCATTAGCAATAAATTACATTTTGAGCAAGTGAAATCATGTAATTGGACTTTTGAGATTGTTTGTTGAAAAAGCTGATGCTTTATACTTAAGGACCAAACAATAAACAAGAAGAAAATATCACCTTCCTCTCCACTGTCAAGGGAGATCTAGTTTATCCCTGAGTGAGCCAGAGCAAGAATAAATCCCTTATCAAGTGACAGATCTTAAAAGCAATCCCGGTTGGGCATTTCACAAATTGCAATTATACAACTCCAATACGGATACACTGTTTATTTTCTTCCAAAATTACTCCCCAGTTCCATTCTCTTTTTTACATTTATGTTAAACTCATCATATAGGCAAGGATCATAAGGATTGATTTTTGGTCATTTGTTTTCATGGAAGTTATCTGTGGGGGCAAATACATATAGTTAACCTATTGACTCTTCTTTGAAAATCTTAGTTAAATGGAGGCACTGTAAATGGTTTCCTAAAATTGCAAATATTTTTTAACACTTAGGATATTTGCTTTACCAAAGTGAAATCAATCTTTATTTCACATATTATTATTATTAGATTTGGTAGTCTTTCTCCTTCCAATTTACCCAATTAGTGATCATATTTGGAGTTAATTAATTTCCGTTAATTGAGTTTTCATCACCCTATCTGCATGTATACAAAGGAGTTCACATGATGATTTTAAAGTGTTTGTATTTCATTCCATAAGAATCTATAACTTTATTTTATTAGCTTGTATAAGTAAATAATCAAGAGGAAAATGTTTTATAAAATGCTACCATCTTATAGTTAAAGTAGTTAGACTGCTTTAATCTAAAAATTACCATGACTAAAAATAGATGTTAATTAGAGACTTAAAAATCAAGGTAGAACTAAAACACTTGAGATCCTAGTGCTTGCCATTTGTTTCTCCTTGATATGAACATAAGTTCCTTGCCACAGTGAACTACTCTTTATTCAACATTTGATGAGGTTGTGGAAGCTTCAAATTCATCTTCAGATATCACAGCACCACCTTAGGAGGTAAATAGAGATGTTTCATTAACAAAAGAAATAACTTGGTCTCTCAACTGCTATGTATGTGTTTGTGTGTGTGCCCATGTGCACATAATAACGCACATAATGGCCATATATAAGACAATTTCATGTTAAAACAGCAAATTTCAGGGACTGGCCCTGTGGCGTAGTGGTTAAGTTCGCATGCTCCGCTTTGGCAGCCCAGGTTCGCTGTTTCAGATCCTGGGCATGGACCTACGCACTGCTCATTAAGCCACGCTATGGAGGCTTCCCATATACAAAAAAAAGTAGAGGAAGGTGGGCACAGATGTTAGCTCAGGGCTAATCTTTCTCAGCAAAAAGAGTAAGATTGGCAACAGACGTTAGCTTAAGGCCAATCTGCCTCACAAAAAATAAATAAAAAGTAAATGATTTTCTCCTTTCTATTTAAAAATCTGTCATAAACTAATGAACTTATTCTAAAATATCTATTCAACTACTGGAGAATAAGAGGAAAGGTAGGAAAATTTTTCTCAATATGAATGTTTCTAGTTATGACCGGGTATAGCTAATATTCTATATTAAACTATTAAAAAGTATTTAATAGAATACTTTCTTATAACATAACTTGTCGTTAATAGCAAATTTCTGACATATGATGTATATTTATGGTATTTTGATCCAATAATTCTGCATAAAGTAAGTTCAAGTTGGATTAACAACAGCATTTCCTTGGTCTTTAGATTCAAACTGAATTGTTTTCCTCTTTAGTGTCCTGTATTATGCTTAGCATCCTTCTGGGCACGTAGCAGAGGAATAAAGCATTGGAAACCTTTTCCTTTCTCTCTAGCACTGTCTCTTGCAATAAGAATTAGTCAACAGCGATGTGAAGATCTCTTGGTGGCAGCCATAGTAAGGAAGATGATCCAGTCATCGTGAATGTCTTTAGACACTGTGTACACGCACATTGGTTTTGACTGTTTTGCTCAAACAATTCAATCCAGAACTAAGAAAGTCATATGTTTCTCTCAATCCAAGGATTATATAGGAAGCAATAAATCAAGAAATATTTAATCTATTTTTCTACTGTGTGCAAAGCATTGTACTAGGTGTTGAACGGACATTGTGAAAAAGTGTAAAAATCTTCTCGGTCAAAAGTCTAAAAACAAAGTGAAGAGACATGAGTCCCTTTCTCAGCTCTGCTGAGGATTTGGGCAAAACTCTACATTTCTTTAAGATTAGGTAAAATTATAATTCCAGACGTGATTCCCTCTACTCTCAAGGAATTTACAATCTAATTAACACAGACATGTGATCTCAAATTAATATAATTCAAGGTAAAGCATAACAAGGCTTGTATGAGTGTCATCACTATGTCATTTCATAGGAAGAGCCTAAAATAGTTGGTTGTGCTGTGGACACATTCCTCATCTCTCTCTTCCAAGATAACATTCTGTAATGTATCTACAGATTTTCACTTAATATTCTAAAATTATTTATTGAACACCAGCAATGTACCAGGCAGTGTCCTAAGGGCCAGGGATAAAAGGTACACACACACACACACACACACACACACACATACTATCCCTGTATACAAAAATCCCTGATCTCACGGAGTATGCAGTCTGTTGAGAAGGATCAAACAATAAAGCAAAAAGTCCATATAGCAAGTCAGTCGACAAAAGTTGCTGTGGAGAAAAACAAAGTATCCAGAGGGATACAGGGAGCTTGTGGGGAGAGGAGAGGTGGGGTTGCTGTCGGACCTTGTGAGCCATTTCCAATACCTAATCTTTTACTTTCAATAATGGGGAAATCACTGGATTTATGTGGAAAGGATTTATGGTACAATTTAAAGCTATCATTTTGCCTAGGTCAGCATCAGAGAGACCTGTTTGGAGAATGTTGCAATATTCCAGGTGAGCAAAGATGGAAAACTTGGACCAAGGTTGTAATAGTGGAGATATGAGAGGTAATGGGGACATGTTTTGAAGGTAAGGTCAATAAAATTGCAAATAGATTAACTGACTGGAATGGAGAGAGGAAGGAGTCAAAAATGACTCTATATGGACTATTGGAAGTTACAGTTGGCATTAAGACTGTAGAGGTAGTGGGATTTGAGTATTAAGATCAAAAGTGGGGAGCCAGCCCTGATAGCCTAGTGGTTAAAGTTCGGCACACTCCACTTCAGCAGCCCGGCTTCAGTTCCTGGGCACAGAACTACACCACTCGTCTGTCAGTAGCCATCCTATGGTGGCAGCTCACATAGAAGAACCGGAATTTACAACTATACACAACTATGTACTGGGGCTTTAAGGGGGAAAAGGAAGAAAAAAGGAGGAAGATTGGCACAGATGTTAGCTTAGAGTGAATCTTCCCCTAAAAAAAAAAAAAGAAGTAGGGCTTTGGAAATATTGTTTAAGAGTTCTACTGGAACACAAAAATCTCCTTCTTGCCTGAGCTATACCTAATCTCATCCAGTTCCCTTTTCAGCACTGTGGTGGGTTGGATGAATTGGCACTGTGCCAATGCCCTCTGTGGGGATCGAGACCCTTCTTCATTCTGCATGTATACGGGCAGCTCAGCCCATGTGCCCTAAAGCCCGGCACTGTATTTCTACTAAAAATAAACAACTGGAAAGTCTGTGTGTTATATATTACAGACTCAGTGGCCATATATGCCCACTATTGTCCAGTAACGTAACGATGATTCCCAGATACCTAGTGTGTCCAACAGGGATTTTGACACAATACTACATCTCAAATTCTTACGTATCGATGTTTTCAAGATGAGTGTTCTTATAATAACTCTCTTGACTTAAAAAGCTTCCCCCTCACGCAGACTACTCTTTTTTGTTTCTTTATGAAATCTTTCATGAAGCTCCCTTTGTTTTCCTTTCAGTACACTCTATTTCTTAGTTCCTTAGAATGCACTGATCATCCTATATTAAATGAATGCTAAATCATTGTTATTCGTTTGAAGATCATGTTGATTTATATTTAGAGAGCTCCACATTATGCAAAACGAATGTCCCTGGGGAGCAGATTGTTAGTGAAAGAAATTCAAGGAAACTTGCCGAGTCTGGAACATCATCAGAATAACCTAGCCAGGAGTCTTTAATTCTTCAGGTTCCATCCCCACCTAATCTTCCAGCCAATCCGCAGCCATATCTCTGTGAAATTCTCTTTTGGTAATTCTAGGATGGGCCCTGAAATCTGTACTTTACAAACACTTTCCCAATGTTCTGATCAGCCAAATACAGGAACCACTAGACAAAGAACCTCCTTAGTACCCCTAAAAACAACCGAGGTTACATGATGTGAAATGGACCAGGAATCAAATTAATTAGTAAAATATCTTCTCTTGAAATCCCTACTCTTAGAGTAGCTTAAAATAAAACAACTAGAGTCTTTTGTTTCACATGTCAGACTTCATTTGATATGAAAAATGAATACAACTCAATTTATATTGTATATGCAATCTATTCTCACCATCAATGAATTCTCATTCTTTTATGTGGTCCTTTTTAATCATATATCACTTTTTGGTGAAAAAAGGTGATTATTTAGCCTTATATATTTGCACACAAATGTGAATGTTCTGTAGTGCATTCATTCCCTGAAGTGTGGGAAGAAGAGGATTTGGAATCTGCAACATTGCCTACAGTTCATTTAATTATGATTGCATATTTGGTTAGGGACAAAGTAAATTCAATGAAGCATTAAAATCAAACATCCCTTTAATTAAACTGGAAAAGAGACTTACTTCATCTTAGATATTGTTTATTTTTATTAATAGAATGAGAATACTATGTCTCCAAAGAAGGTATCACAATTTCCGTAAAATAAAGATACTTCTCTATCCAGCTGCATTGTCTGTAAGCTTGAGTTTGACCCATGTCTCATCCCATTTAATCTATTCTGAACAAAGTCTTTCAGAGCATGAAATGCTACACAAATTATTATTGTTACTGATATTTTATGTGGCACTTTACACACTTGCAGATGGTACAAATGGACTATACCCAAATCATGAGGGATTTAGGAAAATTCACAACCTTCAAAATGATTGGTGCTTACATAAGCTCAGTAGACTAAACAAGTCCTTCTTAAATGAGAGAAGTATTGCAGCTGCCTTTCAAATTAATTAAAGCAAAACTCACAAAGCCTTTATCTCACTGATAACTTTGCCATGTTTTAAAATTTTTTGATAAGTCATTGTAAGAAATACATTTTACTACATGAACCACTGTATACATACATCCCCAATCCTACCTAACTCTCAGTTAAATCATTCATTTGTCCTAGTCAATATTTGAATTGGCTATTTGTATGTGATATTTACGTTAGGAAGAATGATTTTACAAAGAAACTTTTTGGGAAGATACCGGTACTTCAGTTAATTTCAAATAAGACTACATGGTTCTCCATACCTAAGCAAATCTAAGTGACTATTAGCAAATGTACCTCTCTGTAAAATGGCAATTTCCCCCAGAGTCTATTACAAATGGAATATATTGTATACCTACCACGATGGGGAGTTTTCACTGCAGCAATGACCCACTTCTACAATCTGATCCACAGGGTTTTAGTGTTTGAACTCATTGGTTTATAAACAGTATTTCTGACATATTTGTTTGCTGATTCACTGGTACACTTTTGTGTGGGCCATAAAAAGGCAATTGTTTCTAGTTATAAGTTATCTATGGCTCCTGAACATGCTTTCTTCAAAAAGATATTTTGTTCTTCCAAAAAAACTAAAATCTGAAAGAAAACAGATGAATTGAAATAAGATTTAAACTGTATCCAAATGTTAATCGCACAGGCAAATGCAATGGAAAAGAAGAAGGCATAAAAAAGACCTGGGTATGTGGGGCTTACCCTAAGTATCAGTTTTTACTCCTTCAGTTTATTTTATTCCTTATCTCAAACTTTTCTATTTCCCTTCTCCCTTCCCATTCTTCTTCAGATTTCTCTTTCACCCTAGAAAACTACTGGATTTTTAAATAAAAGGTTTATCTTGCATTTAAAAATCCAAGTGACAAAATTCAAATTTGCAAAGATAAATGAAGATAGAATGAAGTATTCATCAAAGGTCTATTAAAAACAGCTATTTTTAAATGGAGATTTGACTAAATGCAGTTTTGGAGCCTACTCCTGATGTGTAAAGTGGAGTATAAATCTTTCATCATAAAACCGGCACCTGCTGAGGCCAGGTTGGTAAAACGACTAACCATAAATATCTCAGCAACCCCAAAATACACTCAACCAAACATTTACTTTCACTTGCTTTCAATATAAGACACATGTAGTCACAGTGTAGGGCAGTCAGTAGGAATGACACGTGAAAGCAAATAATACTATGTCCGTACATATATAGATTCAGTCTTTAAAAAAGGTTTCCCTCCCTTTAGGGTAAGTCTGAACAGGAGAACAATATATAGATGAATGGGAGTCCGTAAGGATTGTGTATGCGGCATTTCTACTTTAGCTCCTAGATATTGATTTTTCTAGAATTTACTAGAATACTTTGTCCCCACAAAAAATACATGACCCCTGTTTTGTTTGAATTGTAAACCGTTAAATTAGCAACACACTGAAACAGAAAGATGGAACTCTTAAAGAATGGAAATGATTCTGTTCACATGATTTCTTGGAATTGCAATGAAAATTATCTGGAGAATCTCTTTAATTTTTATTGAAAATGTTGATGTTTCATTGTAAACAGATGAGAAGTAAATGCTCAGTTTTTTTTATAGTAATCATTTCCTGTCAGCCTTCATCATTATACCAGTTTTCCTACATTTATAGTAAATATTCCAAGATCTGGACATACTCCCACCAAAGAATATATTATTTTGAAATTATCTGTATCATTCATGCATTTCCCCAGCCAGCCTGAAAAGATCTTCAGTGCAGGACGGCTTTTACAGCAATGTATTCCTAGCACTTACCATAGGATACACAAAGAGTTTAATAATAATGATTAAAATGATAGCAATATATAATACGAAGAGCCTGCTATATGCCAGACACTCTTTTAAGTGCTTAATGTATTTTAAATCACAGTAATCCTCAGATGCTATTATTATACCAATTTTACAAATGAATAAACTGGAAGCAAAGAGAAATTATGTAACTCGCCTGGAGTTAAGCAACTGGTAAGTGACAAAGCTGATATTCCAAACCAGGAAGCCTACACTCCTAAACACTATGCTCTAGTGCTTTTAGTATAAGTAAATCCATACTAAATATTTACTGACTGGACAAATAAATGCAGTGTTGATATAAATGTAGAATGTAGTCAAACAGTAGATTTTAGTTACATAAGAGAAGGAAAAAAAACACCTGGCTAATAACTAACGTAGAAAGCGCTTGGGCTTTCTATGGTTCTATTGGAGGAGTGAGAGTGGAGGATGATAACCAAGGAATTGATTAAATATGTAAATAAGAGAAGAAGGGAAATCAATTAATTAAGTTGCAAGAACTGAATATTTAAGTCATGGTTAAATAAAGCCTGTGTCAGGACTATTTGTAAGAGCAATAGCCTCACTAAATGTGGTTGATGTGGACATGTGTTAACGCATTAAATAAAGCTGCTGTAGAAATTTCCCAAGTAGAGTCATTCATTGCCTACTTGCTAAAAATTCATTTAGTGTGACTTCCTTAATACCATTTGGAATTAGAGAAATAATGTTGCATTTAAATTTTGTTTTTAAACTTAAGATTCATAATTTTTAAATTATGTACAGACCACAATGAAAAATACTTCTCTCCTTAAGGTGTGAACCTTGCTAACTTCTCTGTTCTGATATGTGCAATGTGACCCACAGGAACATAGCTGCTGCTACAATTTAATTAGTCTTTCCTTTCCATGAAGCCTGAACTCCTTTTTATCTAATTGTACTGAGTTCTTGAAATCATTTGGTAGGCATCGATCTCACACAGATGTTAGCTTAGAGTGAATCTTCCCCTAAAAAAAAAAAAAGAAGTAGGGCTTTGGAAATATTGTTTAAGAATTCTACTGGAACACAAAAATCTCCTTCTTGCCTGAGCTATACCTAATCTCATCCAGTTCCCTTTTCAGCACTGTGGTGGGTTGGATGAATTGGCACTGTGCCAATGCCCTCTGGGGGGATCGAGACCCTTCTTCATTCTGCATGTATACGGGCAGCTCAGCCCATGTGCCCTAAATCCCGGCACTGTATTTCTACTAAAAATAAACAACTGGAAAGTCTGTGTGTTATATATTACAGACTCAGTGGCCATATATGCCCACCATTGTCCAGTAACGTAACGATGATTCCCAGATACCTAGTGTGTCCAACAGGGATTTTGACACAATACTACATCTCAAATTCTTACGTATCGATGTTTTCAAGATGAGTGTTCTTACAATAACTCTCTTGACTTAAAAAGCTTCCCCCTCACGCAGACTACTCTTTTTTTGTTTCTTTATGAAATCTTTCATGAAGCTCCCTTTGTTTTCCTTTCAGTACACTCTATTTCTTAGTTCCTTAGAATGCACTGATCATCCTATATTAAATGAATGCTAAATCATTGTTATTCACTCACTGCATGCATTATATACATTAACAGTCAAATCATATAATCAAAAAACTGATGTATGTTTTAAAAAGCAGCTGAATGTATAGACTTATACTTGGAAAACCAAGATCTCTTCATGCTAACTAGATTCCTGAACATGTTAGCATTTCCAAATAATCGCACCACTTTACATCAAAATAAGTAAGACAATGGACCATGATGCTATTGCATAAGCATACATAATTGAATGTATGTTTTAAAGAATGTGTATTAGAATATAGGTATTTGACATGTAATTCTGAATTAGGACTCCTAAGTCATCTATTTACTAATAATTGTTGGGTGCATGTTTCTTTATGTGTTGTATATGCGTGTTTATGTCTCTGTGCATGGATGTATGGGTTGGGAGGTAAAAAGGAGGCTAATGAGCTGCAATATTTTGAATTATTGCATATTCAAAAAGACCTATTAACAATGGTCTTCTTTTGTGAGTTTCATAAAAATTGAAATAGCCAAAGCATCATGGTCAAGTACATGCGTTAAGCTGATGATCCAACATCTATTCTGTCCACGAAGTAAAAGCATCTAGAGTTAAAGAAACACATACAAAATATTTGTCACACCCATGTATTTCAATAACGCACTATACTGATGAGTTAGTGTATTTATTTCAGACCTGGAATAAAATTAGCAGCCAATTTGGACGGTGCCAAGGTGAATGGAGAGTTTGGGTACTTTGTTGACCAGATATTCTGGCAGGACCAAATTCTGACAAAGTTAGGAGACAGATGAAATTTAACCGGGGTGCTTTCTCTTGTTAAATTCCTGCCCCCAAGGCATTTCTTCTAGTTGTCCTCATTGGTCTATTTTCTCTGAGCTTATTTTCTTTACTCTCTCCCGAAGTGAAATTATCCATAAGCTTGACTAAATACTGACAACTTTTAAATATACTTCTCCAGCCTTACCACTACCCTCAGCTAAAATGTGGATGTTCAGTCACTTATTTAACATCATTTGAGTGGCATAAAGAGATCTAAATTTATCGGGTTTGAAACAGAACTTTTGACTGTTCTTTATTAAAATGGAATAGATGTCCATATCATTGATTGCTCAAGCCAAACCTTTCAATTTGATTTACCAAAGATCCCTTCCTTGTCTAAGGACTCTTTACATCCAATCTATCTGTAAGTCCTTTCAGTTACACCTCCAAAGTATCTTTCATATCAATTCACTTCTCTTCATCCTTACGCTACCCACCTATTTCATGCCACCATTATCTCTCACTGCATGCTACAAGGCTAACCAACCGTTCAGCTCATCTTCAGATATTATGGCTTATTGGCCAGTGTCCATTCTGATTGGCTGGTGACTTTTCTGATTGGTAGGTGTCAAAGGCTATAGAAGTTGTTAATTGTTTTGAATCTCATCCCTGTCTAAGTGTTTTCCCTGATTCTTGAAGGTAATAGATTACTTTCAATCTAGTTTCTACATTGCTGATGAAGGCATTATCTATTTAAAATAAATAATGGCTTATGTCACTCTCCTGCTTAAAACCTTACAAAGGCTTTCTATTGCTTCTAGAATAAAATCCCAACTCCTAGCTTTGGTTTAAAAGCCCTTTGTTATCTGGCACTGCCTGCACTGTAAATTTCATCTCTTACTATTCTTCCCTCATCTGCCGTGTTTTAGGCACAAGAGCCTCCTTTCTATGCCTGCAACACTTCAAGGTCTTACTCATCTTTACACTAACTGTCTCTTCTTTCTACACCATTTTCTCCCTACTGTTTGCTTGACTAGTTCCATTTCATCCTTCGGGTCTCAGATCAAATGTCACCTTCTCAGAGAAGCCTTCGTAATCTAAAACAGCCCTCCCATCAGTCTTTACTTGATTATTCTCTTTATTGTTTAATTGTTGTTATCACAATTTGTCATTTCTTTGTTATTTGTCTCTTCTCTTGGAGGATAGTTCTACGAGGACATGGATCTTTATTTCTGCTGTATCTCTGTGTCTGGTGCTTAGAACATAGTTTGTGCTCAAGAAATATTTGTTGAATCCTTTAGATCAGTGATTCTCAACTGGGGCTCTATTTTCTAATGAATTCATTCAATATGTATTTCTTGAGCACTGCTTCTGTTTGTTGGATATTGGGAAACTGAAATGAAAGGCAAAGTTCCTGTCCTGAAGGCTCTCATAAAGGGGAGCTATAAATATGTAATAGGTTTATAGGTCTAAAGTGGAGCTATCTCTTTTATCAGACAATTACAGCACTGTGAGGGAAATGCTAAGTTAGAAGTAAGCACAGGTGCTATGGGAAGAAAGAAAATCAAACTCAACCAGAATGGTAATGGAGTGGGAGAGCAGGTGAGAGAAAGCGTCCGTAGGAGGTAACTCCTGTGCTGAGTGTTGATGGCCAGATAGGAATGACTCTAGTGAGAGAAGTATTATCCCTCCTCTGACAGCAAGGTGCTCCCATGACAATCAGTTTGACTGGGGAATCTAAAGTCAAGCAGAGCTTCCTGACACCCTCTGATCATGCTGCTTAGGAGAGGCCCACTTTGCCTGAGGAAGGAGCCAGTTCTACTGATAGCTGCCACACTATGGAGAAACCCAGGCTCTGGTATGTTATACTCCAGTGTTTCTTTATGTGTCTCTTTTCCTGCTACACTGTGAGAAGCTTAAGAAAGCCTGTCACACAGAAGAAATTAGAAGAGATGTTGGATTGACAGATAGGAAGGGAGGGGTACCAGATGCCCAGTGCGGCAGTTTCTTGTTCTAAGGAGTTAACAAAATAGTGACAGAGATTTTCAGTGTTTGGGTTATTTTCTGCTATCAAGTATGTCCAGCGGTTGGCAACTTTTGCAACAATTTTGAAATCTGTTTAAAACAGGGAAAATTGCCCAGATTTGTGATTTCTTTGTGGTTTTCCTCCTATAACATTTTTGATGCAAACATAAAGCCTTATAAACTGGCAGACAATGCAACAAGGCTGAGTGGAAACTGGCTGACTTCAACTATATTATTTGAGGTCAAAAAGAAATGAGGCTTGAAATAGCAGCCACCAGGTCTGAACTCACCAGGAATTGAATGAATCAGATTTGGTATGAGTTGAAGAGTTTGGTTTTTTTAGTCCTTTTTATTAAAAAAAAATAATAATACAATTTTGGAGCAGAGATTCTATAATTGCTTGATTTTTTTCAGTTTTATAATTATGATGAAATTATAATTATGGCCATTTTGTCGTTCTGCTCTGATCTAAATTTGAGTCTGCGTTTGATCAACTATATTAGAAATGCATCAATAAATATATTGATTATATGGTAGTATTTTCTGAATCTGTTTCAGGATTGTTATTTAAAGAAAGCCAGGGGGCTGGCCCAGTGGCGCAAGTGGTTAAGTGTGCGTGCTCCGTTGCGGCGGCCCAGGGTTCACCGGTTCGGATCCCGGGCATGCACCAATGCATCGCTTGGCAAGCCATGCTGTGGCGGCGTCCCATATAAAGTGGAGGAAGATGGGCACGGATGTTAGCCCAGGGCCAGTCTTCCTCAGCAAAAAAAAAAAAAAAAGGAGTATTGGCAGATGTTAGCACAGGGCTGATCTTCCTCAAACAAAAGAAAGAAAGCCAGAATTCTTTATTTTGGCACAAGGAAACATGTAATATTACTGAAGTATATAAATAAATAACATTTAATGAAGATTATTTAAAAAGTCTACTTCTTTTTTCCACACCTGTTAAAGTATTTGTTACTGTCCAATATCTCTCCAAGGAAGATGTCTACTCTTGCATCAAGGACGTCTATGCTATAATACTTCATCATGCCTGATGCACACTTAAATTTGGTATGGCTAAATGTCCTTGCTTCCTATGCATAGATCTGCAGATAAAATATCATTTTGCCCATGCTTGCTTTATTCTTTGTTTACTAGCCATATTAATTCCCTAGGCAGTTTGGTAGCTCCCTCCCTGAATCCTGCCTTTTAGATAACATGTCTACAGAAACCAATACTATCCGTTGGTCAATTGACTTTTTCCAAGGTGTGCTTTAGCTTAGGTATACTCCAGTTCTATTTGCCTGATTTTACATTGCTATTGCCCACATCACCATCACCTCTTCAATTTGGTTGACCACGATTTGTTGTGGATACCCTGTTGAACCCTTGTCAAAATAATTTTTGATTTGTTCTAAATTTGCATTTGAGAACTTTGGAGCATACCCTTCAAAAAATGTTGTATTCCCTTCATTCTGGAAATATTCTCTAGTATAATTTGACATAAAATAAAGCAAGCTGTATTCTTCTGAAGAATATTCTTGTGAAGGAACTTCACTCTAGAAAGTATCATTGCTGTGTAACCCTTCGTTTGGTAAGAAGTCATGTATTAAGTTTTTAATCAGTCCATGGGCTGATTACTTAGCTAACAACATGTCGCTTTCATGATGCCATTGGAAAAATTTTTGTTTCTTATGACATATCTGATTGTATGTAGCTGGGGCAGCAGAGTTCCGTGTCAGCTTTCTAATCTGAACTACAATAAGTCTTGTGACTTTATACATCATGTAGCTGGCAGTCTCCCTCAAGTTGATAGTTAATATATGACTTATTCTACTGATGAGTTAAGTGAATGACTCTATATGTCATACCTGATCAGCAGTGGAAGGGACATACATAGCCTGCTGAAGAAGAAATTCTGCTGGCATTTCAGAGAGATGCCCTAACACCAACACCTGGCTTTCTAATAGTAGAACTGTATTTTTATGCCTGAGTTGGAGCTACATGGGACAGATAGCATGAAGCCCTGTCTACATGATTGTCCCTAAATCTAACTACAAATGAAAATCTTAGTGTTTTGATGTTCATTAAATGCTAGACTCTTTTCCACTAAATGGAGGATTCTCCTGCATGAACAGAGCAGTCGTGCTTTGACTCATTTCTCCTCTGGACAGATCCTCTGTCCAAGGATCTCAGGCTTGCTAAAAAAAACAATGAGTTTAAGTGTCTTATAAAGTAGAAATGCCATTGTCCACATGCTGCATCCTTTGAAGATGTATTTCTTCTAACATAAATTGCAGTAACTGTATTAATGGTGATATTGCACAAAGATTCTTTTTACGATCACTGGGAATGGGGTTGCGTTTGCGTTGTTTATCCGGGGGAGAGATGAGTTTCCCAGAGTTGCTTATACTCTCACACATTACCCCATGCACTGGCGCAGACATTGGTTGGGAGTATGGGTGCAATCTGTGTCTGTGAAACATAGTGTAGCTAAACAGCAAACACAGAATTCCAATCCAAAGTTCTCTGGACAGCTGAGCCAACTAACCATATGTTCTTCCCATGTACTGTAACAAGTATCATATCATTTCAGGATGGGAGGGAGCTTAAAAACCATCAAACTTAAAATGCTCTTAAACATTTAGTTAAAACTATGTTTGGGGTGCAGAAGAGTCCAAAATAAAACGCAACATGGAGATTTTACTAAGAAGAGAAAAAATAGAATAGTGCTATTGATGGTTTTAAGCTTTCAGCTAACTCAGTTGATACATTTAGGATATTTACTTACTCAGCCATTTTTATTATATATTGTGATTCTTCTCTGAAATACTTATCACTGATTTTTGTAATTGTATATATAGAAGTGAAAAAATAAAGTCTTGTTATTTTAAAAGGCTTAGGTAACCCCATATGGATATATCTTCCCAAGACTAGACCGTGTATAAGTGTTGCTTCTCTTTATCAGCATAACTAGAAATAATATCTGACAGGCAACAATGACTCTTTGTAACACATCATTTCATTGTAAGATCTCAGGAAATCAAATGTCACCAAGTGACATATGAAGTCTGCAAACATTAATAGTGAAAGCTTTTTCCAAGTATCTATTTTTTGTTTTCTGAAATACATGGTTAGTATAACTGCTGTGGGTAGAGTGGAGAGAGAAGTCTTCTCTCATTTAACACATTTCTGGCAATATTAAATAAATGGTGATAGTCACTATTTTGATATTCATTGAATTTTTCTTGGGTTTATTGACAATAACCTTTACAGCAATTCATAGGTCGAACAATATTGTTCTGTATGTGAACACAAAAATATCTGGTCAAGTTTTTTGATGGAAATTTTCAAATTAATAAAAATATTTATCACATTTTTATATGTGGTTGATGATTATTATAGAGTCTGTGCCATATTCTTTGGGTTCTATTTACTACAGAAGAAATTATCCTGACTTCCTAATAAGTATATGAACTGAAAATTTGATTCCTGGAGGTGTTATATAACCTCTATACATTTTGTTTTCGTCACTGATAAAAGCAAATAATAATAGTATCTACCTCATAGCATTGTTGTGACAATTAAATGAAATAATTCATAAGAGTGCTTAGTATAGTGCTTGGTACTCTATAAGTAACCCGTTAAGTGCTAGTTCTTAGTTATATTTTAGATTCAAGCAAGGAGAGTTCCTAATAGTGACACACACTGCCTTGGAAGTCTTTAGGCTTAGATGTCACCATTTATCGAAATATTGTAGACAGGATCCTTGCAAAGTTTGGCCTAAATCAGTAGTTTCCAAATTTGGTTCAGAAAAGGATTTCTGGAGGAAATTTTAAGCTACAAATATCTGAGTGCTACTCTAAACCTGCTCAGTCCAGCTCTCCAGGGTTGAGTCCTGGGAATCTGGATTTTCACCATCCTTTCCACGTGGTTCTGTTTCATGATTGAAAACCACTTGTCTAGATAACTTCTAGAATACTATCCAATTCAGAGATTCTGCAAATCTATGTCTAAATCTAAAGAGGTACCTTTTTAAGCAATGGAGCTTTGCCCAGCTTTCATATTTGACAAATTTTTATGTTGCTCCAAATCTCAGACATGTATATGTGAATGAATAATGATTTATGCTAATGAGGCAGATTGCCAGAGCACTGCTGAGTTCATTGGAAGATGTCTTTTAGAGCTTTCTAAAGTACCATAGTGCCTAATAGCACATATCGTCATGGTCTCCATGTAATTACCGATTCAGCATTTCCCAAGCTGACGTTCCCCTGGACACTGTTCTGCAAGATGTTATTAAGAAGACGTATAAATGACATCTTAATTCAAATAAATTTAGGGAACAGTTTTCTTCAGTCTAGTACTTCTCTACTCCATGACTTCTCAAAGCCTTCAATATACCAATGTGTAATATGAGTTTCTAGGAAAGGGGGATAATCAGGTCCATCACAAGCTGTTTAGACCATGGGTTCTTTACTAGGTGTCTGCCTACTGGCACCCTTCAAGGAAAAATGTTTTACCAAACACAGTTAGAAAAATGGTAGAACTTCAATCATTATGTCCCAAACACAGATTTAAAATGTCGAATGGCTTGAGATAGAAAATATGAAAGAGATTGATTCAGTCCTCATTTAATCATGTAAAATAAATATTTTACAATAATGTGTCTGAGATTCTGGACCTATGTTTGGATTTCAACATGAATATCTTCAACTTTGTCTTGAAAATCATTTCCTATAAATACATCATAACCCAGAGTTATCACTTCACCATTTTTACTCAACCAAATTTCTGAGGCAGTTGGGGGAGAAGCTCGCCTTTTGTTATTGTTAAAAGACAACAGGTGGAGACTAGGCCAGTTGGTTTTAGGGTGACAGCTAATTGGTTTACACAGTAATTTATAGTCCAATGACTAGCTCAGTAAACTAGCTTATCATTTGAAGTGATAAGCAGTCAAAATAAGATAAATTCAAAAATGTTAAACCAATTCATTTCACTTCTGCAGAGCACCCAGGACACCATACTAAAGAATATACAGGTTGGGCTGGGTAGTTTTCATGTTACTAAAGAAAAGATTACAGATATCTCCATTAATTTGAGTGTCTTGGTCTTTTCACATGACATAAAAACATGTGAACCTTAATATCTTTTTAGATGAATAATATCCATATCCACTACCACGATTTTAGGCCCACTAACTTCCCTTTGTAACTGTGGAATAAAATATAGTGTGAGTTCATGTGCATAACTTTTGTCAGAAGTACTGAGAGTTTGGGTTTGTATTTTATTAAAAAATAAAGTGCTCTGATAATTTACTTTAAGGTCGAATGGTCATGTCACCCTTCATTGATCGTATGGAATGGAAATTATAAAAACAAAGAAATAAAAAGGGCACAGTATAGTGAGCTCACTGCTTTCTAATCACCGTATTTGTTCATTTCTCAGCCACCCATGCTCGCTAGGAACTTCCGGGTCATCTCAATAGACAGAGGCTACATCTTTATGCCTTTAAGGATTTAATTGTCAATTTTTTCAAGAAAAAAAAAAGTGGGGGGATATGAACAAAACTGGAAGATTCTAGTCTCTTTGTATTGTGTAGGCTGGTAGAGATAGCTATTTAGATTCTTGACATAGAGAATAAAAACGGACATCCCTGGAAGGAAGATAGGAAGCCAGGGTGTGACTAAAAAGTTGCTGGGTACTAAATCACTGTGCATACAGTGTGAAATTGGGCAGGATTTTTCTATTCTCACTTTAACTTCTGCAGAAAATGGTCAGTAAAGTGGAGCTAAATGAATTATATCTGTTCACTCGACCTGGGAATCCTTGTAATTTTGAGATCAAGTTAGCTATGTATTCTCAGGTAGATTATTTGGTCATGCTAATAATTGAGAAAGTATTTTTATTATCATATTATTATTATTTGCTAAAAACATATTTAAATACTTTTATGGTGTCATTCAGGTTTCAGATCCTGCAGAGCCACTGTCAAAGGCTCTAACAATTCTCCTTTGAGTTTTGCAGTGACCCAGGTGTGGACAATTCTCTGGTCTAGGTGCCAGAGGCAGACTTGGCCTGAAGTTAATAAAGTCCATGCTTCTGGTCCCTCTCTTGCATGGCCCCATCCAAGGACTTGTACCTAAAATTATAGTCGTAAATTTTAAAATTATTTTTATGACAAAATGGACATTTTGTAAATGTCAGATGCCTCAAAATTTGGATCCTTCCCTTCCCATTTCTTTTTTCTTCTTTACCTCTATCATTATATTCAAGGTAATACATCAGTCTAATTTTTCAGGCAACGGGGCAAATGATAGCCTCATGATTTCCAAAAATATTACTAGCCATAACATTACAGTTAGTTTCAAGCTGCAAGTTATTTTTCTTGACACAGTAACATTAAAATAAAGCTTCCCAAGTTTAATTTATTCAAGGAAAGGCTAGGGATCCATTCTTTCATTTATTTATGTATTTATTTGGGAAAATTTGATCAATAGCTGTGTTGTAGCATGGTTCTAGGCATGTACAGAGATAAAGTGTAATTGAATAAGAAAAGATCTTGCTCCTCAGTTTGCTCACCAACTCTGCACTGGGGGTGGGCAAGGTACTTAGTGAAATTCTCAATTATAAAATAATTTTAAAATAGCTTGCATGCATGGTGTTTGGTGGGGGGTCGCCATTTCATGTGCGTTATCTCATTTGCATCATTTTACTATGCTTAAGCACAGTGCATGTTATAACTCATTAAAAATGACAAATTAATAAGCAAAACAAGATGTTAATGAATGTATTAAGGCACAATGGAGCTACATTTTACAAATCTAACAGTCCTTTTATACTCAAGAATTAATTACTGGAATATAAGTTGAGCGCACCCCGAAAAAAAAACTTAATTTCCTGAACTCTCAGTTGGGAAAAGAGACTAATTTTAGATCAGATCCCACTTACTTATAGCATACTAAAAATTGATGAAGAAGAAAAATTACTTCAAAGTTTCTATTCAGTGTCCAGGCATTATCCTTCTTTCAAGAGTCACCTTCCTTTAATATATTTGGGGAGGAGAAAGTTCGGTCCATGTCTGTCCAGTTCCTCTCACCTCGAGCTCTTCTCCACCACTCTGACCATCACCATCCCCCCTCCCGAGGCATTTATCATTTATTTGACATTATTCATTATTATTCATTATTATTTAATGAATTCCTACGATGTCTCAGGCATTGCCATAAGTTCTGGGGAGCCAAAAGTGAGCAAACTATGCTTCTAGATTAATTATATAATCACAAACACATATTACAAACTGTGGCAGGCACTATGAACGAAAAGCACAAGGTTTTAAGAGAAAATACGGTTGAAGAACCCCATCCTCTGGACGTAGGGGAGCCTTTTCTGTGCAAGTAACATTTAAGGTGAAATGAGAAAGATGACTCGAAAATAATGACACCCTCCCTCCAAAAATAAATAAAAGGTTTTTAGGTGTACCAGACTTTCTAAAATGTGTTTAAGTATGGAAATAATTGCTCTCAATATAAGATTGTTTCCCAAATCAAAGAGAAAAGCATCCCAAATGAAACCCTCCACACGCGGAAACATATACCAATTTCTACACTTGCTGCCCTCCCCTGAGGACCTCCTCCTTCAATCCTCACTACCAGCATACCTCCTCCCTTCAGGGAATCGGCAAAATAGAATAACTACCAGCAATACATTTACCAAAGTCTAAAAGTTATTGAGCCTGAAACCCTATCACAGACTACTAGTAAGGAAAGTGAACTTTCCACCTTCCAGTCCAGGACAGCAACCCGAGCTAGGTTGGTCACCCTAAATCCTGTCCTCTCTAAAGTCTATCCATCAGCATGAGATGTAGAGAGACCATTTCATAAACACAGTCTCCTGAGAATAACATTGATCCTTGAGCTCAGTAGAGTTTAAATTCAAATTCAGGAGGAAAATATTTCTCTACAGGCCCTGTAATCTGCACGGGGGCCTGCCCCCAGAGTAGAGGCAGCACTTCTTGTGATCAATCATTCAGAGCAGTTTTCAGACTGTGCCCAAGGCCCACAAATGCATAAAACTGGGACTCACGTCAAAGCCACTTCCCCCTAACGCCAACCGTCTACCTGGCTACACAAAGACGAGGCAAAAGTTTTACATTGATTTTCCCTTATTTTTTGGAGCAGGTAGAATTCTCGATCAGAGGATGCCTTGTATCCTTGGTAGGTAAGGAAGACAGGCCAAGCATTCCTTTTCCCCAGGAATGGATGATGAGAAGTTGCTCTAACACACACACTTAACATATTGTGATTGGGGTTTGAAGAAATGTCAATATACTTGCTGTTGATGTTGTTAAGAAATATTTAGCCAAGAAGAAATCAGCTTACCCTCCTTCCTTTATTCAAATATTTTTGGATTGTGCCCACCTGTAGACCAAATGCCCCCACTGAGGTTTTCTATCTCCCACCAGCCCTGAATAGGATTCTTCCTGTGGAAGAGGCCTTTCCCAGGGCAAGCCTTGTAAAGAGGATCCTTATCATTTTACAACTCAGTGCACTCATTGTTTCATTATGGAGCTCTCAAATCACAGGGCCCACAAGCAGACACAGACGCACTCATCTCAAGTGTCTGACCATGAATTCCCATCCCTTCATGCACCAAAAACCACTCTATAGAATCCCCAGCGATCCACATCAGAGCTTACAGACAACATGATTGGCCTGTGGTCTGCTCGTTTTGTTTGCAGGGAGTAAGCTTCAAATGACAGTTTTTGTGTTTGACAATTCAGGTCAATAGGGTGTGATTTACAGCTCTCCAGTTTGCTTCCTTGCAATGATCCTCACCGTTTTATTCCACTTGCCTGAAACAGCCCATTCATAAAATACAGAGGAAACCTGGGAAAGAAACCTGCTAGCTCCTGACTGAATAGTCCTTTTTTCTCATTTTCTCTTGTTCCAAATATCAGACCTTTTTTGGTGAATACACAGTCAGTTGATACCTAACCATCACATATTGTGATCTATAAAGAAAACTGATTTTTTATTTTACTTTCTTCAACAGAATTCTTCAAAGTGTGGAAGAGTTGCTGTACTACTTTTTTTAACATGTTTGGAAAATACGTAATATACCTTGGTGGTATCCTGGCTGCAATTGTAAGAATTCTGTACTATAAATTTGCTTAACTTTGTTTTGCTGGGAAAGATTCACCCTGAACTAACATCTGCTGCCAATCTTCCTGTTTTTTTTCCTCCTCAATGCCCCATTATATAGTTAGTTCTTCTAGTTCTTGTGTGTGAGCCGCTGCCACAGCATGGCTACAGACAGATGAGTGGTGTGGTTCCACGACTGGGAACTCAACCTGGGCCAGCGAAGCTGAGCTCATGTAACTAACCGCTAGGCCACCAGGGCTGGTTCTGCTTAACTATTAACTCCATAAGTTTGGGACTGGAGTCCTACAAGTCACTGCTTCAGAAACATCCCTCTCCTCACCACGTTGTCTTTCTCCTAATGCTGTAGGAATGACTGAATCAGGGAAAAGACTAACTTTGAATCTCTGAGTCTCCCCTAGTTTCCTGACCCTAACAGAACAACTCTGTTGATCCTTACAGTAATGCTGGAAGCTCCTTCAGGACAAGATTTTTTCCCCTATTGTAGATACTGTATGTTTGTTAGTATCTTGTGTGTGGTCACTGTACCTTAAATATCTAATGAATTTAATTAAGCATCAAATAGAGAGAGAGAACAATGGAGAACTTCAAGCATCTAAAAGGAAGAAGTGGAGCTCAGATAGGGGGAGTTTGTCTTATGGTGATCTTATCAGAGAGAAAAAACACATTTCTTTTTCCTCATCAAAAGTTTGGAATGCAAACACCTGCTAAAGCAATTCAAGAGGTACAAAACATATTTGCTATGGTCTCGTGAATTTTATCTGCTTTCAAGTTATCTCATTGGAAACAAGATTCACAACTCTGATTTTCTTATAATTTCTTTTACAATCTTATTAAGACTAAAATTCTATGTGATTTTAAGCCTGCACATTTATTCTCTTTCTTAAAAGCTTTTCATTTTGCCATTTGATGAATATTGGAAGCGAGTGGATTATCTGGATCAAGAGAATTAGTTGAGGTTTGCATCAGTCAAGAGAGTAAAGTCACCAGAGGCTTTGAAGGGAGTGCCTTACGATATAAATAGTCCTAATCTCCTTCAAGCATTGACTTTCAAGAAAGAGAGTTTTCTCAATGCCAGTGTTTTTAATCAGCAAGATCTGCAACAAGATTGAAAGTAATGCTGGTGATAACGGAAGCAGGCTGTGCAAGAGACAGGGCAGCAAGCAGTCAATGATCTGATTCATAAGGAATGTTAGAAGGTGGAGAGTAGGGGGAAATTAAGAAGTGTCTCAGACCCCCTAACTACTTCTACCTTTAAAACAGCCATCCAAAGACATCCCTGCCTGATGTGAAAATGTACCATTTGGATGGGAGTGAGTTATTAGCTAGAGGCGGGCAACCAGTGAGATGCTGGAAATGTAGACAGTGCTTTAACGGTCTCAGTGTTTCTATTTTTCATGCCAAAAAGGATCAGTGCCAGCTACAAAATGGGTGGAATTATTCTAGCATGGCTCTGTAGCAGAAAGGAGAATGAGATATGTGATTTACCTAAGATAGTGGGGCAGAAGTAAAAGCAGATAAGGTTACAGCAAAATGAGAAGAGAAATAGCTCTGGCCACAAATTGTTGGAGTCTCAACTCTCAGCAGCAGTGGCCTGGACCCCCATTTTTGAACCTTCTTTTCTCCTAGAAGAGAGAGGAAAAGTGGTTCTAAAGTGCCCATCTTAGGTGAGGGGAGGAAAGATTTCTTTTTTATTTAGCATCATGCAATTAAAAAAGGGAAAAAATTAAAGGAAGTAAATGCCTCTATAATTATGTCAGATATATTCTCTCGCATTTGTGAAATTTTTTAAATGTTTTCCTTAAGTATCTCTACAAAGAGGAAAAGAATTTTCAATGGGAAAAGAGGAACACATACCAAAATCATTTCTGATCTTGCATGCGATTCACCTTGAAAAAATCAGCGTTGCATAAACATTTGCCACAGACCCTTGGGCAAAATTGTTACACCAATAGTCCTCTATCCAGGTCACTTGTTAGCAGATGTAAAATGCAAACTGATAGTCACTACTTTTGGCAACTCCCAGAGTGTGTATTGGCCTTTCAGGAAGAAATTTATTTAGCGTCTTAACATGGAGTGTCTCGCATGCTCAAAAGAGCTGTTCCCACTGCTGCCCTGTGTCATGTCTAATCATTTCTAGAAGTAGGACTCACTGTGCAATGGGGAACCACCTGGAAGGAGTGATCTGAAGGTTCCTGCTCTAAAGACTGAGAGTCAAGGGATTTTATGCAATGATTATTGGACAGTCAACTACATTGAAAGCCCTCTGAAGTACTGAGAGAAATTGTATTAAATAAATAAATGAAGTTATTTCTTCTGATTGCATCACTTTTCTCTTTTCTTCCTTGTCTGATATTTCCACGTATTCTTTGAAACTTGGCTTCACCTCACTTTCCCTGGAAAGCCTTTCTGGCTCCCTCTATCTAGCTCAGATGCTCCTGACCTGGATAACTAGATTGCTCACTTGATCTTCTGGTTTTCTCTGCTGGACTGTAAATTCCACGAGGACACATCTGACATCCATCTTTCTCTCCATGCCTGCTCAGTGCCTAGCAGAGGGGTTGGCTGACCTTTTCAGTAAAGGGCCAGATAGTAAATATTTTAGGCTTTGTAGACAGCCTTTGTTTACAGCCCCTGTTGCAACGTACTCAACTCTAGCATACTGCACAAGAAGACACAGACAAAATGCAAATGAATGAGTGTGGCTATATTCTAATAAAACCTTATTTATAAAAACAAGCCATGGCCTGGATTTATCCTGCAGTCAAGAGTTTGCTGACTCTGCCCTAACACAAAGCCTGGCACAAAATGTTTCAGCAAGAAGACCTTTCAATGGTGCAGGCTGAGTTGATGGTGGTCTGTGAAAAGGAAGAGAATAGGATGGATTTAACAGCTATTTGGTGATTGGATGATTAGTGGTTTGATATGAAGGGTGGGTAAGAAGAAGAGAACAAATCCAAGTTTCCGGCTTGAGCAACTGGCCTTAAGGAGGAGACATTACCTAAAAGTGGTGGAACTGGGTATGTTAGCAGGAGTGTGGAGGGAGAGATGAGTAACATTTAGAGCATACTGAATATGAGAAACCTGTGATAAAGTCTATAACGGTGGCTCTTAAATTTTAGCATGCATGAGAATCCCCTAGAGTGCTTGTAGAAAACACAGATTCTAGGATCTCACCTCCAGAGTTTCTCGCTCTGGGCTGGGGCCCAATAATTTGCATTTCTATCATGTTCCCAGACATTGTTGCAGATGCTGGTCTGGAGAACATCCTTTGAGAACAACTTTGAGAGAGATGTGCCAGGGTTTTGATTTGGGTGTCCTCAGTATTGAAAGTGAATGAAATGGAGAAAGACTCATTTCTTTGGGACAGAATTTGAAGATACCATAAATGTAACAGTGTGTATACTATTACCCCTCCCTCAAATGATTTAGAGCCCTTTGAGACTAGAGCAAAATTTCTTTCATTCTTCCCCTGTCAGATTTCCTTCTGTGATAAGGAGCCGTGAAGTCAATCCTGTCCTTATCCCAGCCTTGACTCCTGTAGCGTCTCCTTGGATCTCCTGGTGGTATCAGGCTCATTTTGGTCTAGCTCTACCAAATGTGCCTCACATTGCTTTTCTTCTGTTCCTGTGGCCTCCATACAAATGACCCTTTCATCTTCAATCAATTCATATCAATTCTCAAAATCTGAGCCTTCTTTACAGCTGGTCCAGTGTTCCTGACACAATCCCAGACTTTCTGACTCAGATTGGGAAAGCCACCATCTCTAGGCAGAACCAAAAATTTTAAAAAACAGAAAAAAAAAAATGCTACTGATGTTAAACAACTCCTTCCCTACCAATGAGCAGAAAGATGAAGAAAAATATTGAAAAATGTCAAGCAAGCGGAATATAAAAGGATGCCTCAAATCTCTGGAACTTCAAGCTCTGTGGTTAATATTTGTGTTAATATTAACTTACATTAATAAAATATAAATATTTGCAAGAAACTTCTTACAAACTTTTCTACTATTAAAATCAGGGAGATCTCTGAAGCCTACACTGTCTTCTCTGTTTTCCTTTCTTTTCTTATAGCTCTTCCCTTCTACTCTGCGTTATAACTATTATGGCTATTAGATCAACAATTATGTTCACAACCACTATTCATTGAATGCTTACTACTAAATGCTTGTACCGCTAATGTGTATTTTCTCATCTCATCTTCACAACCACCACTGAGGTAAGTCTTTGTATTTCCATTTCAGAGAGATACAGAGAGGCTAATTAACTCATTCAAGACCAAATGGTTAATAAGCATCAGTGAGAGAATCTAACCCCAGAATCTAACCTGACTGACACCAGAGCCTATCCTTTTGACTACTCTTAGGCACCCCTAGATTTCCTTTCTCCTTCCTGTCAAAGAATAACGCACAGATGCTGCATTTTTAAGGACTTTGCTGCTAATCTGTACATAGATAAAGATAAGGTACAGCAAGCTTAGCAAGGTTTCAAAGTTGAGAAACTACTTTAAAATTCTCAAGATCCTGATCCACAGCAGAATACAATCTTATAGATACAAAGGTATAGATATGAAAGTCCAGATGAAAGACTTCCCTCTTTGTTTGTTGCCAAGGAAGGGGCTAACCAAAACTTCCCCACCCCCCCTACATCATGATGATTCTTGCCCAAAGGAGAGGAACAGGCTGACTATTGCATAAAAGAATGCTTTTCTTAGTGCTTTGCAAGGAGTGGGGGTGGGGAAGGGGAAACAGTTCAGTTGATGAGGTACCAGTCATACATATCTTTAAGCAGAGATGTCAGTTAGTTACAAGGGTGACTCTGAACAATTGAATAGATGCATGCTCATCTTAAGTATTTATTAGCATTCCAGTGCTCTGAGTGACATTCGTACCAGAGGGCCTCAGCAGTTACACAGCTCTTCCTCCATGGAAACACTAGGCAGAGACAGTCACTGCTCACCTGGTATTCATAGTCCCCTTGCAGTTCAGCAGACATTGGTGACCAGGTCTGGACAATGTGCTGTGACGAGAAGTAACGTGTGTCACTTATGGGCAAAGCACTTAAAATCCAGTAGATGACATTCTCACTGTCTCTTCCATTGACTTGGAGACCACATAGGCTAAGTATTATAAGTTGCATAACCACAAGATAAAAGCAGCCTGGATCCCTGAGTCACTCCATGGAGGAGAGCTGTCCTGGGCTGTCCCTCAACCTTGGGAGGACATTGTATGAGTGAGAAATAATATTGTTTTATTTGTTACTGTGAATTACTTGTTACTGCAGCATAGTGTTGCCTATATAAACTAATGCAAGTGCTCTTATTACTACTAATTTATTTACTCTGGACTGGATGAAGGTTTCTGTTCGTTCTGCAATATATCTTTCACTCTTAGTTGAAAGAGATTATGGCTAAGTCCAGAGAAGAAAATAAAAACCAAAGATAAGAAGGAAAAAGGTTCAAGAAATACTATTCTTAGTGAAGAATGCTTAATTGCTACAGACAAACATAAAGAACATAAATTTTAAATGAAGGTCTTTAACTCAAGAAAACCACGGCTCTAAAGGCTTGGAAACAGTGTTGGATGATATAAGCCCTAAGAGCTTGGAGAAGGACTTATTACATTGTTTACTAAATGGTTTTCTTATTTTAAAGACATGAGGAAGAAACATGGCAACATTAGAAGAAAGGAAAAAAACAATGATGAAGATTTTGAGAGAGAAAAGTGGCTTGAACACTTGTCACATGTAAAGAGTAAAAGGAAGCGCGTTTAAGCCAAATGTTTCTGTGAAACACGCACAGCACAGGCTTTCAAAGAACAAATAAAGGCATGTAAGCTGAAGAGGGTAGACTAAAGTAGAGTGCATTTTGACCATCAATCCTGGAGGTCACAGAGATCTGAACAACTGTAGTTAAGTGTGGATCATAAATAATGTGTTACCATCTCTGAAGCAAAATCAAATGACTTGCTCACCAGCAAGAATTTCAGGAGAATTTGTGGATGAAAAACTTTCCAACCTAAGGGACACCGACAAATAAGCCAATATATAAGGAGTTGGCAGCCCCATTCTGTCTGCTACTCCATCCTTCCTATTTCACCATTCTCCTGTGTGTGTGTGTGTGTGTGTGTGTGTGTGTACGCTAGCACTCACGTGTATACTTGAACACGCAGACTCTTGCTGCCAACTGATCTAAGGCAAATGGTCATTCACAGTTAGTAGGTTCCTTATGGTACATAAAAGATCCGAGAGTAGAGGCACGTAAGTGTTTTAAGTTTCCTCCTATAACCAGATTACACTAAAACAGGGCTAACAGAAAGAATTTGGTCATACATACAAACATTTATTGGCAAACAAGCAAGCAACATGTTCTGTAAGCTCCTTCTTAGTGTTTTGACCCCACCTGTGTGAAAGATTTGCTTGAGGCAAATGCAACAAATATTCTAGCAGCAGGATTCAGTGTGGCAACGAGTATGCTCCGAATCAGTGGGTGTACACTGGACCATTTCAGTATATGGCCTCAGGCCTCCTGCCAAAAGATATAAATTACCTGGTGTCTGGATTCTTACACCCCATTCCCACAAGGGCAGGAAAGCCTGACCAACTGTATCACTCATGGCAGTAACAAAAAATAATTTCTAATACCCCTTATGTTAATCTGATGTTAGTCAAACGTAAGAATATTAGAGATAAACATTGACGTACGTACCTTTGGAATGTGGGCTTCTGATTAGAAGATTTCAAATGCTAGCTGTCCCTGGAGTAGTCTCTTAGTTAGGCCAAGTGACATCCCACAGGGTGTAGATTAAATTAACACAACATGTATATCACACTGTCTGTGCAGAATTATTTTCAAGGATAATAAGAAACACTACATAACAATTCCAATCCATGGGGATGGATAAGACATAGATTTCAGGACAAAGTAAGAGGAGAGAACAATTATCATGTATTGAATATATCTATGTTTAAATGAACATTTGAACCACCAACCACAGCATTTGTTCAATGATTTGAATTTTTTTGATAATTGATATCCCTATTAAAGTTAGTTAGGGCCCTGCAGAAAAGACATTTTTTGTCTGTGGAAGATAGGTTGGGAGTGAAGATAGATACTCTCCATTGGCTGCCTTTTATGAGAGCTTCTCTGCAGTGTAGTGGTTGAGTATCTGACTTCCAGAGTCTGACTGTCTGGGATCAAACCTTTGTTCTGCCATTTATTAGTTGTGCCATTAAGCATATTACATAACTGTAATTTAAGTTTCACAATGGGGATAATAACTCTTATGGATGCTGGGAAGATTAAATAAATTAACATACATAAAATACTTAGAATCTCTAAAACATAGCAAGTAGCACACACATTATTATGTTTATTATTGATATTATTATTATAACTTTAGCAGCCGAATTCTGCATACTTCCCTGCACCACTTATGTGATTTGAGAAGCATGGGGATAATAATAACTATTTCATAGGATTCTGTGCTGATTAAATGAAATAACGGGCTGGAATTCCTGTAATATAGCAATGACCCACTAAGTAATAACAATGAATAACACACGGAACTGTTTAAGTTGTAGTTGCTATGTGTAATATTTGGACATTCTTCTGGATATCCCAGCCACATACCCCTCTTTTCTAAATGACATCATCGAGGAAAGCACAAAAACTGTAGACCCCTGAAGCTCTCCAGAGATTCTGCCTTAGGAACCTGCTTGCGTCCCCCTATTCCCCCCACTCCCCCAGCCACGAACCAGAAAGAACACTGGGTGGAGTGGGGGAATAGGCATCCATCACTGGGGTTTGAGGGAAGAGTATAGATCCTGCTCTTTAGCATTAAAAATGGTGGAATCTTTAAAATAGCAGAAAGTCAGAAACATAAAAGTTTAAACCCCAAAATAGTACTGATATTTAAGCAGAGCCACATCAATTTCACTTTGGTTGAATGGATTTGAAAAGCTAAACTGATAATCCCCTGAACATTTTCAGTGTGTAGCTCTCTCATTCAGTATGTTTAATCCACTCTCCTAGATCATCATACAAGTGTTTTGTTTTGTGCCAGGGGAAGTTCTGATCTTAGTTGATGAAGTACCCAGTCACTTATAATCTTGTGAGAGCCACAAATGATGATAATTGCAAGTTATGGAGTAACCTGGAATGAAGAATGCAATACGCTGAGTCTAAGAGCTGAGGTAATTGTATATTTACTTCAGATCAGCAGAAAATACAAAAAAGGTAACGTCATTTGAGCATTATTTCCAATTGCATTTTCTCAATTTTTATCAACTACAGTCATTAAGGACTCATTGAAGAAAAGATAAGAGCTGTGCAAGTTGACTTAGAGAATCTGTATAGAAAAGAGAGAATAAACAATATACAGTAAAAAGCTATGGAAGAGGCAAGGAAGGCTTAGTGTAGTGGAAACGATATTGAACTGGCATTGAAGAACTTTGAAATTTAATAAGGCCACCTCTAAAGAGTTGGGTGACCTTGAACTTCTTCTTTCTCCTCTCAGGGCCACTTTTTCCTTGTTAATTAAATTTGAAAATCCAAACGAATTACCACTCAGATGTCTTTTGTTCCTAAAACTCTTTGACTATAGACAATTGGACAATTGCTACCCTGTTATATAAATAAATATGTAATGTGTTATCTGAGCTGTTGCAATAAGTCTTCTCTTCTTTAAGTATGTTAAGCGGATTTGTTTCTCTGATGACTTCATTGTACTTTCCGTCTTCCAAGACATCCTTTCTCTTCCATGGTCTCCTGGAATTCTCTTCTCAAATCTCACACTTATCACAGTGGAATCCAGCCATTAGTTTGTTTGTCTCACAGCTATTGTAAGTTCTCACAGTTCAGGAGTCGTGTCTAATTTACCTATTTCCCCAGTGCTTAGGAAAGTGCCTGGCATTTAACGTGGAATGATAGAATGGACAAAGGAATGATTAAGTGAATAAATGAATGAATCAGTGGTTTGATATCAATGAGGCAGAAAGTAAGTAAAGAGACACTGAGCACCAAATTAGTCAATGCAATTCACCAGGAAAGCTTATCTTCAAGCTGCTGTTTCAGGACACTCTAACAAGATACAATCGGAAATGGTTCTCACAGCACTTGTTTTGGGCTGGCAGCAGTGACATTCATTGAAAATTACGGTGGGCTTGAGTCTCTTTAGAAATAACTATTTTGAAAACCTTATTACCACCAAACAGCCTTCACAAAACACCTGCCTGAGTGCAAATGTAGTGTATATATAAACGAAGACTGTATCATCCATCTCAAGGATTGGCACATCATGGTCCCTTGGCCAAATCTGCCCCACCGCCTGTTTTTGTAGAGCCTATGAGCTAAGAATGGTTTTAACATTTTTAAATGTTTGGTAAAATTTTTCAAAAGGATAATAATATGTTATAGCACATGAAAATTATCTGAATTTGAAATTTCAATGTCCACATACAAAGTTTTATTTGAACACAGCCATGCTCATTCGTTTACTATTGTCTGGCTAATTGATGTCACAACAGCAGAGTTGAGTACTTGTGATAGAGACTAGATGGTCCACAAAGACTAAAATATTTACAGTTTACCCCTTTACAAAATAATTTGCTAAACCTTGCTCTCTCTGATGGTCCAAGTTCCTTTTGTACTAGCAAAATCGGTTTACAAACAGTGATGACTTTTTGTTTAGGAGAACTGCTTCTTGTTCAAATTGAAAGTTTTAGTACCTTCAAAAGCTGGAGTAGGTTCATTATCATTTCTTTTTTTTTTTTTTAATGGAAATGGAGATGATGTGTTACAGAAGAGAATTACTCTAATCAAATTCATTTTTTTCCATGTTATTTTTATGAAATTTAACGGAAGAACTATTGTGGGCAATTATTTTCTTTAAAATAACACATATTCATTTAACTTATATATGTTCATCACATATTTATTTATTCATTTCACATTTTCTTTTAATCCAAAATTATTTACCAAGATATTTCCATTCTAACTCAAGCAGACATCTGAGGGATTTCTCTTTAAGACAATGACTTGAAACAATTTATAAAGTATTATTATGCTGTCCTTGAAATTGGTACAGTGAAACAAACAAAAAAACTCTTCCTCAATGAAATTAAGCGACTAAAAGATTTCTCTTAAGCCCCTTTTCTCAAATAGTGTCTGAGGGTAAATCGTTAGAAAATGATATTGATTAGATTTTTTACAAATCAGCTAACCCCACTAAATAAGAAGTCTAGCAATTCACAAACTTGTTTTTGTAGTTCTTTTGTTTGTATCATTTTTATTTTTTCTCAGAGTGCTCTTCCCAAAATGGATAAAAAATCTCTATCAGCTTAATTTGCTAAAAATATTAATTTGTTCAGTGGGATCAAAATCACTTATAATAAGTGACTTCTGTACATGATCACATTGTAAAATGACTGTGGTCTGTATATTTAAGAAAATGTTTTCCCACATGGGCTAAATTCTGTATGTAACGAGCAACCACAGTGGGAAAGCAAGTCTTTCAGCTCTGAATCAATGAGAGGGTGAGTTGTTATCTTGCTGATTGATGGTGATTGGGTTCTTGGAGCAGATCTGGCCTCCATGCTGGTGAATGCCAAATGGCTGAAGGCCACCTCTCTCCAGACCCCTTTGCTGGCAGTTATCTTTGAATGACTTGGAAGAAGCCACAGTTCCAGCAGCATGACGTTGGTTCAGTGGCTCAAATTGGCCATTTTCTTTTGTTCAGATCATTGCCCCTACCCAGGCATTACCTGTTGGTGGCCATAGAATGGTAAATTTAAAAGAAAATAGAGGCACATTGTGACTTCCTCTTTCTTACTCTCCTATCTGGATGACAGGAAATACTCTATCATAAGACTCTTTTAAAAATAAAAACCTATTAAAATAAATTAGCAGCTATAACCTAGATATTTATAAAACATATGCAATAAAAACTCTAGCTGTGATCTTCAATAGTCTTAAATAAATCTAGGAAAATATTTAAATTTAAAAAGAGGTCCTATATGCTTGCCTTTGAAACACTGATCAGTAGAATTTTCTCTTGACAGATGGTTCAATTTTTGTCATTTATGATAAGCACTAAATCAAATCAATCCCCAAAGAATTGTAGATTTGTTTTTGTTTTTTTGAAATATCACGCAAGTATAGCCTTAAATCTTGCTGGCATGTCAGGGCGTGTCAATATTTAAATCAAATCAATTACTCAGGATGGTGTAATTAGAAAAAATATCAAAATTGTTAGTAACCTTAGAATTCTGGAATCGTTGAAACAAGATTTTCTATATGTACAGCCAAGGAATAATTTCCTCTCACATCAAAGATTCAAAGTAAAAATATTCTCACTTACTGTACATGTGTGTTAATCATATGGTTACTTAGGAATAACTGAGTGGGGTAATATGCATAAGTGACAGATGCATGTCATGTCTCAAGTCTTTAGCTTCTCAAGGTGTTTGTGGATAATGGCATGGTGTTAATGCTCAGAATTCTTTTTTTTAAATCAGGTGCTACAAAAGATAATAATTCTCTTATTAATTTCCCTATTTTGTAAATGTCAGTCATGACAATCTTATGCAGGCACTTTGGTTTTACCATCACACTCTGCTCTGCTGCCTCATTAATGCATTAAGAATATCTTCAGAATCCCCTTCCATCCCTATTCTTGATTTCCTGGGAAGTGAGGATGCTAATCATATCTGTGCAGGTGTATTCTTATAGACCTGCCAGCAAAATCTTCTGCTCATTCAAGAACATCATCTGTCTGTAATTAATGTTCTGTCTGTCTTCTTGAAAATGAGAAATGAGTATCTACCTAATATCCCAAACTTCACCCAGCAATTGAATTCTCAAGCATCTATTTAAGCTCAGGTCTATCTGAAAGATACTTTATAATGTTTACAATACTAGTTTATTCGCTGAACGTCATTATTGTTCATTTTTTGAAGCTCTTGTTCTCTTGCTCTCTACTCCCTCTTTCTTCATTTATGTTGACCAATTCGTTCAAATTTCGTATTAACTTCTTGTATGATTTTTAAACATTTTTCCCTTCTTTATTCTTTCTAATAATCATGTATAATAAAAGTTAACAAAAACCTGCTTTCACATCAAGGTGTCTATATTTATGTGAAATCAAACTAATGCATTGTAAATTCTTAAGCATTCAAATTTCTGTGAATGATTATACACACAGCACAAATGAGAATTTGGAAATCAAAGTTAGTAATATAATATGAGATCAGCAGCTCCTTAGGATTAGAAATTGTACGTTACACCACTGTGAGTTTACTGCAGATTCCTATATCTAAGATTCAATACATAATGTTGAAAGAGGGTATGGACCTGCCTAGAAATATCCCCGGAAGCAGAACAGGAACATTCCCTTCAGAATCTGGCTGCTATTTTCCCAGGACTTTTTATCTTACCTGCAAAGATGCTGATAGTATCCATTTTTGTCATCAAATTTTTGCTTTGTTTTGTTTGTTTCATTTATCTGGTGGAAACAAATAAGTGCGGTGATCATCTTCCCGAACAATGTTCTGTCTACCTGCTCCTTCCAATAGGATGTTAAATTTTCTGGGTCATGTCATCCTGTCCAAACATAGAAGAGGAATTGTGGGGGTGGTGTTCCCCAAAAGAAATAGTAGTGATTGAAATAAACCCAGCTATTTACACAACTCTGTGTCACTAGGGATTCGTTTTCAAAGCTCTTTTCAGAAATCCTTGTATCTTAGGATGTCATACTCTTCCCCATAAATTCGAGTGCCAAAAGGGAAGAGCTACAGGGTTGCAGGCATATTTGGGAGCAGATGGTAATACCTACTGCTGTGTCCAAATAGGCTGGTGGGCATATTTATCTGATATGTTTTTGAGCTATGATAAGAAGCCAACCATTTCTCTTTATTCACCACCCAGGAACACACACTTTCAAGTGAAGATAATCCTTGCTGTAGAGCCTGCTTGCCAGTTAAAAAGAAATAATATACTTGCTAAATTTTTATGTCCTTTCAATTACAGTCATTACAAAAAGAGGATACTTTTTATGGGTCTTTTAATGTTTTCTTTTAAAAGTATTTCTTTAAAGCACTTGTATATAAATAAGATCATTGCATATTAACATTATACACTAATTGGAACACATTTTCCCCTGAGTTGCTTAAAATATAGACTTGTTCAAATTTGCAGTTCATCCTAACCCTTCAGTATAGCTCTCTCCAACTCTAATTAATTTGCATTGCAAAAGCAATGAGTTTGATCTCAGCTGTAGATGTCACAGTGACTTATCCTTTCAATGAGGTGATAATTGGTGTCTGGTTAATTCTATTCATAGAAACCATGGGCAATAAAAAAATAATCCCCTCTTCCACCACACAGCGTGAAGATTCCAGCAGCACCTATGCTGTTTCCTAGTATAGAATATTTTTATTCTTAAAACCATAATTCACAATTTTGGAAATGCATCCTATAAGCAAATATCTACTGCCTGCTTGAGTTACTCAAGAAGACATTGCCATCCTATTTTGCATATGATCACATGGTCTTTGACAGAAAAGAGGATTGCATTATCTCCAAAAACACAAAGCCCAACCAGGCAGAAGTTAATGTATCTCCTTGCAAAATACAACATAACCTCTAAAAACTAAGACAGATATAGTCCATAGACATTTATTCAATACAAAGATGATTGGTGATATCCAAGGTACTTTCATATGGGTGTGTAGTATTTTGATACATATGAAAGAATATACATATTTTTGCTGTATATATTTGTGAATTATGAAGCAAATAAGAAAATGAATAATCATGAATCAGCCCCTAAGTGAAGAATTAAAATATCACCAACATGGGGGCTGGCCCAGTGGCATGGTGGTTGAGTTTGCGCCCTCTGCTTCAGTGGCCCGGGGTTTGCGGGTTCAGATCCCGGGTGCAGACCTGTGCACCCCTCGTCAAGCCATGCTGTGGCGGTGTCCCACACACAAAATAAAGGAAAACTGGCACAGATGTTAGCTCAGGGCCAATCTTCCCCACCAAAAAATATATATATCTCTGTATATATATTTCACCAACATGGTTTACTCAGGGTACCTCAACAAATATATACATGACCTGCTTTGTGTTTATCATTGTATTGGCTTTTATAAGGTTTTATCACATGTTTATACACAGGCACATACACACACACAATTTTGTTTTTGTTTTTTTAAATTTCCATTGAAATATCATCATGCTTTGTATTACCTCTCACTTGCTTTTTCCACTCAATGTTATGTTTCTGAGAATTACTCATGCTGTTTTATGAAACACACTTTGTTCTTTTTCACTGTTACATAAATCCTCTGTGGTATGACTGTACCACAATGTATGTATGCATTACTTGGTCTGTAGACATCTCAGTTTTTTCCAGCTTTTTAATAACATGAACACCACCACCATGAACATGTTTGTGTATTTCTCCTGGCGAACATGTGTAACAGTCTCTCTTGGAATAGAATTGGTGGCTTGTAAGATGTTCAAATGATTAACTTTATAAAATATGTCCAAATTTATTTCCAAAACAGTTGTATTGATTTATATTTTCTTCAATAATATATAAGGTCCATATACTTTCCAAGGGTTTATATAAATAATTGGGACATCATAAACATAGTTGTTATGATGATTATTTTTATCATTAGTAACTTTGCTGATGATACTGCAAGTATTAAGAATTATAGTAATAAATGTAAATAATAACAAAAATAAATAACGATGATACCGACAATAATAAATATCTTCATGGGACAAAAGAACAGAAATCAGGAGCAGGAAGCAAGAGAAGGGGAAGAGAAAGAAATGCAATTTGCAGATGAAGAATCACAATGATGAGTGTGTCTTTGGAGAATAAATGGATAATGAGTATTTGTTAATTTTTTAATAGTTGCATAACATCTATATAAATACATTCACTTTGATATATGTAAATATACTGATATTGTTAAAAATTCAACCAATTCTGTTAAATAAAAGCCCTTGACCACTGGGGAGTCACTTGCCAATTCCATTCCCCTCTCCAGTGGTAGCCTATTGAGCGTTTTGTAGGCAACCTTTCAGAATTTATATACATATATGAATGTATATCAATAAAACATTGTGGATGTTTTTATATACATGGTATTATACCAGAAGCATCACTTGCGTTTGCTTTCTTTTACCTAATATATGTCCAGAAAATCTTTCCACCTAAGTATATGTAGCTTAATCTCATTTCATATAACTGATAAATGTCTCATAATTTAGCCTCCATGGTTATATGGCTAAATGGTAAGACATTATATAGTCATTTCATATAACTGATGGATGTCTTATAACTTAGCCAACATAGTTATCCTGTGTATGTGTTTAAGTCCAAACTGTGTTGCAATAAATATCCTAGTGTGCCTTTATGCCTATGAGAGAATATGGCTCTAAATTAGATACCTAGAAGTAAAATGTCTCAGTCAAATAGCATATGCATTTTGAATGTTAATAGTTATAGCTAAATGTCCCTTTAGAAGGCTAGAACTGTGAAGACTCTGACATTTTACCCTACTTGAAAGTTATTAATTTAGCTTGCCACAGTTTCATAGATGCTGGCAGAAGATACAACACTCCTGGATCAGAGACAAAGGACTTTATTACTCAGCAATGGCAGTAGCCAGAGGATCAGTATTTTCTTGTGCAGATTTACCAGGACCAAATTCCCACAGGGCCACGTGAAGTGGGCCAGGTGATACCTGCATATGTAGTGGGTTATGTGACAAAAAACTTGAGCTTAGGGAACCTGACTCTTTTAGGAGAGTCCATGAGCATGCCTGTCCTATGATCCAGAGGGAGATATTACCTTTATTATGTTGGATAATACACAAACATAACCTTTACTCCTTAGGAAGGCGCCATCTCTATCTGCCACAGCTTTTCACTATACAAACATCCTTGAAAATATGATCTGTAACACAGTTAGAGCCTCTGCTCACAAGATGTGCAGAAACAGGCAACCCATACAGGAACTTTTCCCAGCAATTTCCTTCCCATAGGATTTGCACTTGCTTCCATCAGGAACCATGGCGTACTACTAACCTGTGGATACTTTACACCCTTTCCAGGTTAATTCAGGAGTATCGGGTTCAGGCACCCCTGACTCTGCTGCAGGATCCGATCTGAATCTCCTAATAACAGCACTGATGTTGCATTTGCTTTCAGGACAAACCAACTTTTCCGAAGTGCTTAGCCAACATGACAGGAATCAAAAAAATATAATGCCTCTTTTCTGCAAATCAGAGAGCATATCTCTTATGTGCAGGAATCAGCTACTGCTCATAGCCAGCTAATTGTTGCCCTGTACACATGCAAACCAAGTGTTCCCTTTTATTCTGATGTTTCAAGAGAAGAGAAAAAATCTTTATTTTGATGTGAAAATAGCCAATTTTCAAATATTGGTGAGTTAATTCAAATGGATTAATAATATGTTCATCAATGTGAGATGCAACAGAGAAACTGTAGAGAGTAAGTAAAGAGAAGTAACTTTGATGTTTAGGAGCTCATTGGTCACACATCCTGCTACACCCAATTATGGCCCGTTCACACAGCTTCCATAGCATTTTACATAACTCCCCTACTAAGGGCATCACATTGGTTCATGATGTTTTTTTTTTTCCAGTTTAGATAAAATATATTTACCGTCTTAGAGGCAATTAAACTGAAACATTTGGGATAATCTTCTATACCAAACAAAAATCATTTGTATCTTCATCTGACAAATGTAATATATGTTATATAGTGTTCTGTAAGTTAATATCTACTGTTACAGAATTATAAAGATTCATGGCACACGAAAATTTCTCAGCAGTGTAGAAACTAGCATTTAGAAATAATTTTCAACACTTTAACTTTAACCATAATGTCACATTCCACAGTTCAAGAAGTTCACAGTTGTCTTGTGGGGAGTTTTAAAGACTTTCCCCAGCAGGAGGTCACATTGAGGAGGATCTCAGAACCTTCTGGGTGTCTGTGCTAGAAGTGTTCTTCACCACAAAGAGACCCAGGAGTCTTGGGACTTGCCTGTGGCCAGATATATTTTTTATTATACCAGAAGTGTGTTCATTTTATAGATCAGTTTGGGGAGAATTGATATCTTAAAAATAGAAATACGTTTGATTTTTGTATGTTGACCTTGTATTTTGCAATTGTGAATTTAGTTCAAGTAGCTTTTTTTATAGGTTTCTTCAGATTTTCTATGTAGACAGTCATGTTGTCTGTGAATAAAGACTATTCTATTTTTCCCTTTCTATCTGGATGCCTCTTTTTTTTCTTCTATTATTATGCAAACTAAGACTTCTGGTATGTTGAACAGGAGTGATAAGAACAGATATCTTTGCCTTGTTTCTGATGGTAGGAGGAAAGCCTTCTGTCTTTGAACATTAAGTGTGAAGTTAGCTGTAGGCTTTTTTGTAAATACCATCTATTAGCAAAGATATTACTTTCTATGTCTAGTGTGCTGCAGGTTTTTTATTATGAATGGGTGTTGATATCAATTGCTGGTTGATTTTGAAATATTGAACCAGCCTTGCATTCTTGAGAAAACCCTCATTTGGTCATGATGTATTATCACTTTTATACATTGCTGGATTTGATTGCTATTATTTTGTTGAGGATTTTTGCATCTGTGATCATGAGGGGTATAGGTTTATAATTTTCTCTTCCTGTGATATCTTTTTTTTTTTTTTTTTTTTGGTGAGGAAGATCAGCCCTGAGCTAACATCCATACTAATCCTCCTCTTTTTGCTGAGGAAGACTGGCTCTGAGCTAACATCTATTGCCAATCCTCCTCCTTTTTTTCCCCAAACACCCAGTAGATAGTTGTATGTCATAGTTTCACATCCTTCTAGTTGCTGTATGTGGGATGCAGCCTCAGCATGACTGGAGAAGCGGTGCCTCAGTGCATACCCAGGATCCGAACCCAGGCTGCCAGTAACGGAGCACATGCACTTAACCGCTAAGCCACGGGGCCGGCCCTTCCTGTGATATCTTTATCTGATTTTGGTATCAGCATCATGTTAGCCTCATAAAATGAGTTGGGAAATGTTCCCTCCTCTTCTGTATTTTGGAAGAATTTGTGTGGAATTGTTTCTTTTGTTGTTATTAAATGTTTGATTGAATTTACTAAGGAACCCATCTAAACCTAGAGTTTTCTTTGTTTGAGGGATTTAACTTCTATTTTAATTTCTTTAATTGGCATACGGCTGTTCAGATCATTTATTTCTTCTTGAGTGAGCCTTGGTACTTTGTGTTTTAAAAAGAATTAGTCCATTTCATCTAAGTTGTTGAATTTATTGTCACTAAATTGAGCTTAGTATTCCCTTATTATCTTTTTAATGTTTGTAGGATCTGAGATCATGCCCTGCTTTTCATTCTTGATTTTGTGCCTTCTTTTTTTCTTTTTCCCTTCATCAGTCTGGCTAGAGGTTTATCAATTTTATTGATCTTTTTTTAGAACTGTCTTTTGATTTCATTGATTTCTATTTTGTTTTTGTTTTCCACATTATTGATTTCTGCTCTTATCTTTATTATTTCCTTTCTTTTTCTTTCTCTTCTCTTTCTAATTTCTTAAGATGGAAGCAAAGCTTAAATAATTGATTTGAGAATTTCTTTTAATATAAGAATTTAATACTATAAATTTCCCTCTATACACTTCTTTAACTACATGCCACAAATTTTGATATGTTGTGTTTTCATATTTATTCAATTCAAAATGTTTCTAACTTCCATTGTGACTTCCTGTCTCATCCATGGGTTACTTAGAAATGTGTTATTTGATTTCCAAATGCTGGGGAATTTTCTAGATTTTTTTAAATTATTGATTTTTATTTTAATATATTATGGAAAGAAAACATTCTTTACATAATTTCCACTGTTTTACATTTTAAGGCTTGTTTTATGTCCCAAGATATAGTCTATCATGGTGAATATTCTTTGTGCACTTGAAAATAATATGTATTCTGCTGTTACTGGTGTGGAGTGTTCTAGAAAATATCAATTAGGTCAAGTTGGTTATTAGTGTTATTCAGATCTTCTGTATACTTACTGATTTTTCTCTGCTTGTTCTATCAATTGTTAGGCAGAGTGTTGAAGTCTCCAACTACAATTACAGATTTGTCTAATTGTCCTTTCAGTTCTATTAGTTTTTGCTTCATCTGTTTTGAAGCTCTGTTGTTAGATGCTTACATATTTAGGATTGTTATGTCTTCTTGGTGGTTTGGCCCATTTATTACTGTGCAGTGTCTTTATCCCTGTTCTGAAACCTAATTGTTTGATATTAAAATGTCCACTTCAACTTTCTTTTGACTGGTGTTTGCAGGATATATCTTTTTCTGCACTTTTAATTTTAACCTAGATATGTCCTTTTATTTAAAGTAGGTTTCTTTTCAATAGCATGTAGTAGTCTTATTTTTTAATCCAATCTGAAAATTTCTATATTTTAATTTATGTGTTTACAGCACTCACATTTGATGAAATAATTGATATAGTTGGCAATCAATAATTTTTAATTTATCCCTCTAAATTCTAAGTATTAACTATATTTAAAACACATTGCACATAATATGAGCTCAATAGATGTTTATTAGGTTTGTATTTCCTTCAAATCAATTGTCTTTTCCACTCTACTTTCAGATCCATTGCCTTTTTCACTCTACTATGGATTTGCTCTAAATATAATATCTCTAATATTTTCACATCACAACTTTTTTTCATATAAGTTATAAGTGACTAGAATAGCTATTACACTTAATTTCTAAATCACATTTTATTATGAATACAGTTCACATGCCCATGCAGTGTAAGAGTAATATAGTAGTTGCTGAATAGATCAATCAGTGAATATTAGATTACTTATCATTCATCTGCTTATTACATGTTGTACTTTTAATAATAATAATATGAGTCCATTGAAACAGAAGAAGAAAAAAGGAATAAAATTATAAATGCTTTGCTGCAGAAATCAGTAGCAGCATATGGTCATGAATAAAGTATCACTATTTCAATATCTGTGTCTGCTTTAGTTCCCAGTAGTATTATCTGTAGAGAAGACCTTTGCCCTACAATAGAGAATACTCTTAGCATGTGAAAAAGGTGCATTATTTCTGAGAAGTAGGAGAACATGATAGTGGTTTAACATTAGCATGTTTATAACAATAGTGGGCCTAGCGTTTTGTTTTCATCCAAAACACTATCAACCTTCCCCATGGCAAATAAAAGTTTAATTTAAGATCGAATGGTCTAAAGAGGCATTGCTTTCTAACTGGAGGAGAATCCCTAAGGTGAACTGAGAGAAAAGAAGGTTGCAGAGATACTTAGTAACTGGTGTATAATCCTGGCAGATAGAAGGTGGTGTTAGACAGATAAGGGGAAAAAGGAGTATTTTAATATAGGGTTTTCAGTGTGTCTTATTCCCACACTCCACACGAAACCAATTGATTTTTAAGCACAATGGTACATAATACCTAGACTAATCCTGAAAGTAAGCAATATCCTATTTGCCCCAAACCTGAAAGAAAGCTCATTTTTCCAAAGGATCATAGACTACTCAATGGGCCTGTTCTATTAGGTTTTGTTTCGTTTTCTTGTGACCAGGAATTTGTGCAAATTTAATATTTATTACAGACAGATATATATTTGAGTCATTCTCCATGACTCTTAGTTTCATTACACAAATATTTTTGTGTGTTAGACATTATCCTAGGTGCTGAATAGGACTATTGCCCTGAAAAGCAGTTTTAAGAGTTGATTCTGAAGATGAGAACCATTTTTAATTGTGGTAGGACAAATACCCATATTAAACCTACCAAGCATTCCTATAAACCTATTGAAGTTTTAGAAACAATTTGCAAACTAAAAATGTATTTTTTAATGAATAAAACTTTAATAAGAAACAGAACCATACTCTGATTGATCTACCAGAAATGTAGAACTCTAGGAAAATATGCCAGTATTAATAAGAAAAATCTCTTTAACTTATCAGTGTTATCAATGGAATAAGATAGCATCAAAAACTCATTAAGAGTTATTTCAAGTTTACAGCAACTCAACTGGGAAGGACGCAACTTGTAATTAGTGATGTTTTGAGTAAGGACATCGTCTTTGTTCAAGATCCATCATTAGTATTACCCCACTTAGGAAGATGGAAATGTTTTTCAAGTTTGTATAAAAGTGCCAGGCTGCCAGCTATTATTGTTCTATCTGAAGCCGCTGCCCCTCAACCAAAAAGCAGGCTTATAAAAATCACAATTATAGGGCGGGCCCAGTGGCTTAGCGGTTAAGTGCGTGCACTCCGCTACTGGCGAACCGGGTTCGGATCCTGGGCGCGCACCAACGCACCACTTCTCCGGCCATGCTGAGGCCGCGTCCCACATACAGCAACTAGAAGGATGTGCAACTATGACATACAACTATCTACTGGGGCTTTGGGCGACAAAAAGGAGGAGGATTGGCAATAGATGTTAGCTCAGAGCCGGTCTTCCTCAGCAAAAAGAGGAGGATTAGCACAGATGTTAGCTCAGGGCTGATCTTCCTCACAAAAAAAAAAAAAAAATCACAATTACAGCCACTTCTGACCTAAGTAACTTTGTCATCTTCACTACTCAACCCGAGGAAGTACTAGAATGATTTTCAATGTGTCCTATTTAAGAAGCCATCACCCACGTGATCCAGGCTCAGAAGGCTCTTCTAATTAAAGACACACAGTTCATGATCAAAAAACAATTCAAAATAAACTTTTCTCTTTGCAATGTTCAGACACAGTGAAAAGAATAAATATGCCACAGCATCACTACTTTATTTCCCTTCCAACTTTCTGACATGTTATATGTGATAGATAGCCTCTCATTTCCACTTTGGAATCTTCCACGAACTATTTTGTCCTGCCTGGCAGCATGTCCATCTTATCCCCCCACTTTGACCTTTTTCTACTTACTCCACATTATAAAATCTCAAATTCATCAGTCAGGCAAGGTGGGGGAGGGAAACCTAAGTAGGCAAAGAAAGATTCCATTGAGAAGAAGACTAGGGCTAGATTTAGGAATCTTAATGGAACAGTAATTTTGGTTTTGCTACATGAGATTTCTAGGCCTTTGTATACTAAGAGTTAGTAAATTCTTAATCTTAAAGGAGCTCCATAAAACATTTATTCCAACTTACAAATGAGAAGCTTTGGTCATGAAGTTTAAATGGCCTGCCCCTAATTAAATAGTAACATTGAAGGTGCATCTGAGAAGCGATTGTCCTGGCTGCATACTCATTATCTGAGCATTGTGCTTATCGTTGTCTACAGCAGAGGTCAGGAGACTATGGCTCTGGGACAATTCTGGCCCACTGCCTGTTTTTGTCAATAAAGTTTTATTGAAACACAGCCACACTCATTTGTTTACCTATTGTCTGTGACTATTTTTACAGTACAACAGCAGAGTTGAGTAGTTTTGGCAGAGACTGTGTGGCTCAAAAAGTCTAAAATATTTATTATCTGACCATTTACCGATGGCCGCTTTTTGAAAGTAGGATATCTATCTATTAACTCGTGTCAGGTCCTTCAAGACAAGGATATACCTCGCCCACAGTCCCCCCACACGCACACATGGATACAGCCACATTGCAGGGTTCTGTTGACTTCTCTTGTAACTCACAAATGATCTGAGGAAGGCCTACCCTCTGCTAGAGGATAAAAATAGGAGTAATATGAAATGAAGACCCCCTGAGGTCTCCTTAAAATAGCTCTTATTTATTGAGTACTTATCATTTTCCTGGCACTGTTCTAAATATTTCACAATACTAACTCATTTAATATTCACACCAAACATACCGTTATCTATTATTAACTCATTACAGTTGAGGAAACTGAGAGTAGAAAGGTTAAGTAACTTGCTTAAAGCAGCACAGCTCTCAAATGGCAGTCAGGTTTCAAATACAGACACTGGCTCCAGAGCCCACGGGCTTAAGTTCTAAGTGAGTTTGCATCTCACAAATAGCAAGCAAATCTTTGTTTTTTTGCAACCACGGTAAGACAAGCAAAGCTGCATTCGGATAGCAAAGGCTGATTTGGGGTAATCTGTGATGATGTTTGTAAGTGTAAAGCTCCTTTAAAGCCTTGGCTCAACAGACATTTCTTAACTTCCCTACCACATGCCCAGACCCCATTTTATTAAGTGGAGACAGCACCTTCTTGACAGCACTTACAATTTAGCAGAAATTTCCTTTCTAGAAGGTTCAGAGGTTGAATGAGGGCATAAGAATCAAGAGTCAAGGGCTCTTGTGGGAACAAGGTTATTATGTTCTCTTTGACATCAGATGATGGTGTTGAATGAAGAACATACTGATAAAATGAAAGGAATCTGGGCTTTAGAGCTGGAAAGTAATGAGTTTCAATTTCTAGCTTGACTTTGGAAAAGTTACTGCAAACTCCCTGAGCCTCAATTTTCTTATTTTTATAGTTTAGAATATTTACTTCCCAGAGTTTTCCATAAGGATTAAATGAGATCATATATGTGATGAACTCTAGTGTAATGTCAGGAACTTAGTCCTGGCTCTGAGTTCTTCCTCCTTGAAATGCCATGAACATTTATTTATGGGAAGACATTATCTCCTGGGCACGCAGGGTTAGGGTGGCTGCATTCAGGAACAGCTATCCTCGTTCTTGGATGTATATATAGATCATTGGAAAATGATCAAGCGTGGATTATCTGTATATCTATGTTTATTATTTGTGATTTATCTTTTATGCACTTTCTGTTCCTGACTATGATTTTCAGGGTCAAGGACCTAAACTCTGCTTTGGTAACTCATTAGGGCACTGTGTAGATATTTTGCACATTGGTAGTAAGGAAATATTTTAGACTACTTCAATTGAAAGGGACAGAGACTCGCTCAGTTCACCTTAAATAATGGATATTTATTAGATGACTACAGTGGAGAAATAACAGAGAGAAACCCAGGAGCAGCTATATAGCCAACTCAGAGATAATGGAAGCCAGGGTTTTGTGCTTTTTCAGGAATTTGCAGCTCTGATGCAATTAGAAAAAAATGAGCTTGTCATTCTTTCTGTATCTCACTTCAGCCACAAAGACTATATTTCATTATTTCTCTTCTCTTCCCTGCATCATGGTGTCTGTTTATTCAGAGCTTTTGCAGCCCCATAGTTCCTATATACTGTCTTTCCTCTGAATCTCTCTTGGCTTCAGCTTCCTACAGTCAACTTTTTTGTTTCATTCTTTCAAATTCCCCAAAGAAAACTTGTGACTAACCTAACCTATCATCTTTGTCTGTATTTGGACAAGGATTTTGCTCAAAGACACACCAGATGCTGTTATTCAGCTCACAAACTATCAATCTTGGGATACGTACCCATCCTTAGCCATTTCAGCTGTGGCCAAGAAGATAGGGATCTGATATATAAAACTTGGCTACTTATATTTCCTAAGAATAATCTAAGATCACATTCCATATCTGAGGGCAGGGAATGAGGACAGGAGGACTGTGGCTTAAATACAGAATACCCTTGGAAAGCTAGCTAAGGACTTAGTATACATTCTGTGGATGATAATGATTTATAAATGTTGTAATCATCTAGTGGGGGAGACAAAGGCAAATATATACAAATAGTGGCATGTGAGACAGAAATCAGTCCTTAGGCTCCTGGATTTCTTGAGAGTAGCAACTTTTTTCTTTGTTTCCCTAGTAACTAACCCAATATGTGGTACGTAAAAGATTATCAATGTATGTTTGTTGAATAGGTAATGAGCAGCATGGATTCTGGATTAAACTGAATATTTCAATGTTAAAACCACCATCTACGATGTTTTCATGCTCTATTATTCTGAACGGATGGTATGAACCAGAAGTTCAACGTTCCATGTCCATAGATTTACAATATTTTTTGTATTTAAGACCTCTTAAGTGGACAGTGTGTGTGGAGATCACACTTCAGTTCACTTGATGCCATTCCAGAAGTGATCCTGATTTAAAAAGAAAACTTAAGTCCCAGTTGTGTCAGTCAGTTAATCTTTAACAGCATCACCCTTGACAGTGTATTCAATTTCTTGTGTAACAGCACACTACCATGTATTGGCTGCACTCATATTTGCTTTTGCAGGACTAACCCAAAATGTTTCCACTGGTCTAGAAAAACAAGTCCACAAGCATCTGCTAAAAAGTGAGCAGCTTGTAGTTGGAATCAAGTAACTGACAATCCTTGCTGGGGACAATTTCATCCTGATCAGAAGACCTCCCTATATTCAAAGGATTTAAATGAGTGTAGAACTTGGGAAAGTCTGATAGCCCAAATATACGAAATATTAAAACTTTTGGACTTTATATCTTACGGCAATGTAAGAAAGAGATGCATTTGACCTTAAATTCCTGTGTATGGCAATGAGGCAGCAAACAGACAATTAAGGAGAAAAATCTGAAGGCCAAATGTCAAAAATGAGAGCCTTAACCCTGAGTTGTGACATTTTAAAAATGTCCTTGGCTCACACCGAAGTGTAAGTGCTAATGTGGCCATTTATTTGTCTATTTATAAGGAGAAAAAAGCCCTGAGATTTCTAAAATGTTTTCAGAAATGGATCTTATCCTTCCTGAAAAAATAACAACAAGCTGTTATTTCCAACCTAAGGGTCAAAACTAAGAAGAAGTGTCCATTAGTACCCATCAAAGCTTACACATGCATAGTGCATGTCTTGAAGCAAAAATTAGCACATTGTATTTTCACCTCGGCTAATACTAAAATTCTCTCTGAGACATAGAAAATAATCATTATAAAATATTTTCACTTAGTGGTAAGAGTAGAATATTTATTCTAGGAATCCTAACTATGTGGTTGTAAAATAATTTAAGAGATAATACGTGCATGTTTCCATCATTCTTCCCAGTCTTGAACATTAGCACAATGCCATTATAATAGGAGAAAGTCCCTTTAGACTGTGTTGATCAAAAAATCACTAAGTATGTATTTCTCAGCCTTGTAAACAGCCACAATTTTTTGTTTTCTCATTAAATAACTAGAAAATTGCTGAATCATATGCTTTAGTCAATACCCTCTTTTTGTGCTTGACTATGCAATAGAAAGGAAGAAGCTTTAAAAAACAGTCTCTTCAAAGAAAAAAATTATCTTCCCCTGTATGTGCTGGAAATGGTTGGTTAAAAGTATCCTTCATTCTATAGTCTTAAAAAATGTTTAAGAGAGTGGTTAAGAAATACACACGCTTTCGAGAAAGTACGATGTTGATATTTTGATAGCTATAGAGATCTTTTTGGATGGCTCTTTTGATGAGAGATCAAAACAACAATCCTTGAGCTATGATGCTACCTACTCTTCCTCTTTCTTCAAGTGGCCTTCTTCAAAATCTTGCCCACGTTTTGCTACGTGTGTGTCATTTGGAGTACACTTTTACTACCATTGTTAGGGACAGAGGCCGAAGCATTACATCTGCTTAAAAACAACACTCTCAGATCCTGTTCATTCGTAGTCATTCAAATTTTCTAGATACTATTCACATCGACTTTGGCTGCCAGAAGTGTGTGTCAATGAGAACACTTTCTGTTTTAAGCAATGTAGTATACCAGCACTTAAAACAGAATCAATACTTAACCCAAAGAGGGGTAGAGCTGTGTGATTATGTCGGGGTTTCTGCAGTCAGACTGCAGGAGTCTGACGCCAACCCTACTGCTTAGAGCTGGGTAACCTTGGGAAGTTACCTAAGCCCATCTAGACCTTATTTTACCAATCTCTAAAAAAGAAGTACTAAAATAATAGTATATCGCTTTTAGAGTTGCGAAGAGTCTATTCAAGTAAAGCACTTCAAACAGCAAGCGGTACATAGCAGCAAGCTATATTTACAATGAAATTAGTATTCACATATAGCTTCTCTTCACTTTGCTGGGCGTAATTGTACATTATCTTTGCATGTCTTCTAAAGGATTTTTAAAAACTTATTCTGGACTAGAGTGGCAACATTGTAGATTGGGGAGGAAAATCTGGACTTCGGAATCTAAGAGATTTGGAATAATTCTGTCAGTCATGTCTTACACCTTGGGTGAATTTGGACAAGTTACATCATCTCTCGAGACCTCAGTTTCCTGGTCTTTAAAGCAGGGGTCATGAATTGAGAAGTAAGTGATATAATGTGTTCAGGGGTCTAGCCCAGTGATAGATGCTCAATAGAGAACTACAGATTAGGATTTGACCAAGTTAGGTTAAATCCAGAATCACACATATCTATTTTACATAAAATACCACTAGTTCAGAATTTAGAGTGTTCAGGAAGTCCTTGATCATTTAATATCGCATTGGTAGCTTGATCTAGCACACAGGTTACAGTTAAATATTAACCTTCAGTAGAGACTAAGGGCATCCTTACTCCAGGAATACATTATTATCATTACGTTAATCTGATAAACTAATGAACTGCACGAAATCCCAGCTCTCCCCCAATTTGCCTTTGTCTATAACTGCAACATATGGGCTGAATTTTGGTGTGAGGTAACCTGATAATCCCTAAAGGGCATATGTGCTGTGATGCTCCATGTCTGTACTTCCTCACTAAAGTGTTTCCCTCAGCTGTCTAGCGCTGCCTGCCAAAGGTTATGTCCCGTCCCATGGGAGACATGACCAATAACTGGGATTCAAAGGCCTCGCTCCTGGCCCCAATTTGGGGCCATCTGAGAGGCCATCCTAGCTCCAGGGCTCAGTGTAGGATCAGCTAAGCCCTCTATGGTAACCATGGTGTAGACAGCTTCTCTCTGCCCAGTTTGCCTTCCATACTTCTTTGTAGGTGTAGCTCCTGAGAATACTCTGCAATAAACCTTCTGTACTCAACTCTCTGCCCAGAGACTGCTTCCAGAGAATACAGTCTAAGGCCTCCCTAGTTTTAAAGGTTTTAAAGCATGTTTAGAGGTTTTAAACATGAACCAAATACATCTTTCTTATCTATCCTGGCACAGCAGACAATGGATGAATTCGAAGTAGAGCTGATGTAAGAACTTGGCCAGCCCTTTTGGAAACCACAGCATGCATCACAGCAAACATGTGAAAGCACACCCGCATTTAACACTAATTATTTACTGTAAAATTTTTGGAAAGACTGTTGTAAGTTTCCTTTTGAAATTATTTAGCTATGTGTGATTGATATAATTTATGATTGGCTATGATTTTTTGACACTTTGCAGACTCAAAAATTCTAGCAAAGTGGAAAAAAATTATCCACAAAATGCTTTTTATGAATTCTGAATTTAATAATTAATGAAATGACATAATGTTATGTATGCAGACATTTAAGTAAACATTTATTCATTTTGATATTGTGGTTTTCTTTTTCGTATTCTAGAGCCAGCACATTTAATTTTAAAGATTCAAATTTTATATGAAGATCTTCAAAAATCTCATATGCCATTGAAAATTTTAGGTCCTTGAATATATCTGAAGAGAAATCCAGTATACATTTATAAAAGGCAGAACATAAATTTTTCTCTTTTTCCTATTAACTCTTCTTTCTAGATTAAAGCCAGGTGGACACACCCTCCACAGTTTGCATCAGAGTTCACTCAAGCTTGAGAGAGAGGGAAAAAGGACATAGGACTGGGCGAGGGGGTGGTTCTACGAGAACACAAGACTAACTCAGGTTAAGCTAGTGTCATTCCCTTTCATGTTTCCAGGGAAATCTCTCATTTTCTTCAGCTTTATCTTGTGTGTGTAGCCATATCTATGTTGTTAACTATGGCCAATCACATGTCGCTGGTCTGATAAAGTGACATTTCACATAGCTCCCCAACCATGGCTTGTTAAAGTCGAGCATAGAAAAACACGTATATTCAAGCTCTCTTTGTGACACTGTCCTCTACTAGTGTCAGAAAACTGGCTCTTTCAACTAGTTGTTAAATACCTATAAACATATAAAGAAGAAAAATAGACTGTGGTGTGTGTTTGTGTGTGTGTGTGTGTGTGTATGTTTTAATCAAGAGCAGCCAACCACCTCTTATGTTCAGTTTGCTCAATCATAAAATCACCCAAGTCAGAAATGGAAAAGACTTACTATATTAGGAAATTAGTACCATTAAGTTTATGCAAGATAAGAACATTTTCAGTAATTTGGACTCAGTCCCACTCTGTTTCTAGAAACCACAAAAAAATACACATCCATAACAGTTTTTCCTTAATAAGGCGATCTTTATTCTATATTATCATTATCTCTGAGAAGGTATGTAATGGGATTATATAGTACTTTATTTTTTTACCCCATTTTGCCCCTAAGCTAAATCGCATTTCTAATTCCTCAAAATTCACTCTAAATTTGATCCAAAATTGTTCATTTTAGATAGATTTCAATTACATGTAAATATTACATAAAAGATTAGCCATATTAAAAATATATAATCATTTATGTCTTCATGTCATCAACTAGTGTTGATCTATATTTTACTCAACACAAATTCTACCAGGTGTATATAAAACACATGGGCAGATAGAAAGAACCAACTAAACCTCAATTTGTGATCACTTTTCAGAATTCTACAAGAACTCTCATATCAATCCTAATAACTGCTAGATGTTGAATATGAGTATGCCACCAAAAGTTACTTGTATGTGAATCAATCCTAAAGTGTTTTCAGTTTCAATGACCATTTTTATAAATTCTTTTTTACTTCTTTATACTTTGTACCACTCTTCATCTTTTTTCAATTATTCTTTATGTAAATGTCAGTATTTCAGCTATCAGCAGGTTTATACCATTGAAACAACGGCAAAATCCAGGGGGAAAAAAGCTGTATTCTGAAATGTGGCCATCATTTCACAGTCAAATGAATTAGTTTAATGTCTTAAGAGTTTTTTTACCTCCCTTGGCATCAGTTTCCTCATTTGTAAATAATATCCATTTATGGGATTATTTTGAGGACAATAAAACAGCTCCTACACAATGCGGTCTTAGGTGTGTCAGGCACTGTGCTAGAAATTTGATGTAGATTTTCTCACATAAGTCTCATAAATTCTCTGGAAGGCAGTACTATAATTAGTCCTCATTTTACAGGTGAGGAAACTGATGAGATTAAGATTACACAGACAGTGAGCAATAGCACATTCAGTATATTATATATTATCTATGGACTATCATGTCCAAAATGATCAATGAGATTTTCTGAATGGATTCTGAAGAATTAGAACTGACATTTAGCTTGGTCGATATACGTGTTAGTCAGAGTTCTCCAGAGAAACAGAAACTATACACATATAGAGAGAGGGAGAGATTTATTTTAAGGACTTGACTCACACTTTTGTGGGGACTGGCATATCCAAAATCCACAGGACAAGTCAGCAGGCTGGAGATTCAGGTAAGAGTTGATTTGCAGTTTTGAGTTCAAAAGCTGGAAACTCAGGCAGAATTTCTGTGTTGCAGTCTGGAAGCAGAATTCTTTCTTTGGGAAACCTCTGTCTTTGCTCTTAATTAAGGCTTTCAAATAATTGAATGAAGTCCACGTACATTATAGAGGGTAATTTGCTTTACTTCATTCAACTGGTAGTAAATGTTAATCTTCTCTAAAAAATACCTTTCCAATAACATTGAGACTAGTGTTTGACTAAACAGCTGGACACTGTAGTCTAGCCAAGTTGGCACATGAAATCAACAATCACAATATATTTGATTTTTTTTAAAGTCCCATGTTGTCCTATTACCATGTTGTCTCAGAGATATTATTCAAAGATATTTGACTCCGGAGTCATTCTCTGGAGTTATTCTCTCCTCTTTTTTAACCCTTCTTTTTTATTTCTCTGATATAATTTCTCCCATTGATTTCACCATTATATTGTTGAAAATCTGTCCTTTTAAGTCTTACTCTGACTTCCATATTTAAGATCCCCAAATAAAACATTTCCCAAATATGCTGTCAGTAGAAGTCTGTTTAGGAGGGCTTCTGTTTTTTCATATGCCTTCATGCCTTTCTTTATTTATTTTTTCTTAAAGACAATTTTTTAAAGCAGTTTTAAGTTTATAATAAAATTGAAATAAAGGTACAGAGATTTCCCATATACCCCTTGCCCCCATACATGCATAGCCTCCCCTATTATCTATATTACTCACCAGAATAGTATATTTTTTACCAAGGATGAATCTACATTGACAAGTCATAATGACTCAAAGTTCATTGTCTTAGGGTTTACTCTTAATATTGTACACTGTATGGGTTTAGACAAATGTCTAATAACATATATCCATCATTAAAATATCATATAGAGTATTTTCACTGCCTTGAAATCCTCTGTGCTCTCCTATTCATCTCTCCTCCCCCTCACTCTTGGCAACCACTATCTTTTATTGTCTTCATAGTTTTGCCTTTTCCAGAATGCCATATAGTTGGAATCATACAGTATTCTTTTCATGTTGACTTTTTTTTCATTTAGTAATATGCATTTAATGTTCTTTCATGTCTTTCCATGGTTTCATAGCTCATTTCTTTTCAGTGCTGAGTAATATTCTATTGTCTAGATGTACCACAGTTTATTCATCCATTCGCTTACTAAAGGATATCTTGGTTTCTTCCAAGTTTTGGCAATTATGAATAAACTGCTATAAACATCTATGTGCAGGTTTTTGTATGGACATAAATTTTAAACTCCTTTGGATAAATACCAAGGAGCACAATTGCTGAATTATATGGTAAGAGTAATTTTGTAAGAAACTAACAAGCTGCCTTCTAAAGTTGCATTACCATTTTGCATTCCTACCAGGAATGAATGAGAATTCCTGTTGCTCCACATCCTCCCTAGCGTTTGGTATTGTCAATGTTCCAGATTTTGGCCATTCTAATAGATGTGTAGTAGTATCTCATTGTTGTTTTAATTTGCAATTACCTGTTGACATACGATGTAGAGAATCTTTTCATATGCTTATTTGCTGCCTGTATATCTTCTTTAGTGGGGTGGCTGTTAGAGCTTTTGGCTCATTTTTTAGTAAGGTTGGTTCTTTTCCTCTTGTTGAGTTTTAAGTGTTGTTTTTATATTTTGGATAACAGTTCTTTATCAGACATGTCTTTTGCAAATATTTCCTCCCAGTCCATGGTTTGCCTTCTAATTCTCTTGATGTCTTTAGCAGAGACATTTTAATTTTAATGAAATCCAGCTTATCAATTATTTCTTTCATGGATCATACCTTTGGTGTTTTATCTAAAAAGGTATCACCATACCCAAGGTTATCTAGGTTTTCTCCTGTGTTATCTTCCAGGAGTTTTATAGTTTTACATTTTACATTTAGGTCTATGACCCATTTTGAGTTAATTTCTGTAAATGGTATAAGGTCTGTGTCTAGATTTATTTTTTTGCATGTGGATGTTCAGTTGTTCCAGCACCATTTGCTGAAGAGGCTTTCTTTGCTCTATTGCATAGCTTTCTTATGTCCTCTTTTCCACCAAATGTCCATCTATCTTCTGGTTCAAATTTGTACAAAATTGGTATGGAGAAGAAGGAATGCACCCAGAGCAAAGAACAGTATAACATAGTGTTTAAAAGTGTAGGATTAGTAACCTAAGATCACTTCAGGAAAGTTACTTAAGCCCTCACAGGCTAAGATTCTCCATCTGTCAAGTGGAGATAATCATATTAACACAAATCATAGGGCTGTGGTGAAGATTCAGTGCTATAATACATATTGAGTATATGGAATAGTGCCTGGCAAATAGGAGGTATCTGGTAAATGAAGAGAGGTTTTTGTAAAAGTATAATGAATGGAGTATAAAAAGACAACTTATATATTTCCAGTTCCCTCCCTAAGAAAAGCACCTTAATCCAGAAAGATAATAAACAGGCTAAAAGAAGTAGCAGAGGACACCATACGCTTTGTCTAGTGGTTTTTAAAATGTCTCTTTGTGAGAGTAGCTTTTAAATGACAGTCTATAGTCTGGTACGAGTCTGTGACAATGCTCTATCTGTTCCACTTGAAAGCAAACGGAAAAATTAAAGAGCGAGTGAATGTGTATGTGTATGTATGTGTGTCAGTGTATGTGTGTGTACAGAAGTTACAAACTCTTCTTTCTTGGGATTCTCCCTCATTCTGAGGTCATACTCATACTAAATTTTTTTGGCGTTATAATATATTTCATTAGTGATAAAGCGATTAGACACTAGTTGGTGTATTTTAAATGCCATTATTTTGTAAAATTAAAGGTTGACAACACTATGTCTGTCCCCAAAATATAGCTTTAAATTATCCTGGTTTGTGATGTCGAATGTCTGGGAACCACTGCCTGAGGAAACAATCACTTCTCTGGTCTGGCAGAGCTCTGAGATAAATGTGCAGCAATGTTGAGGAAGGGACACAATGCAGGAAACAAGACGACAGAGCAGTGCACCATTTCTGTGTGTTACACACACAGGTTAAGAACATATTTTACTCTCAAATAGTAGGAGGAAAGGCTCTAACGTCAAAGCACATTCATTTTCTATGGAGGAATAACAAATTACTACAAACTTAGTGGCTTAAAGAAACACACACTTATTATCTCACAGTTTCTGTGGATCAGGAGCCCAGGTATGGCTTAGCTGGATCCTCTCTTCAAGGTCTTACAAGGTTGCAATCAAAGTATTGGCTGGGCTGTGTTTTCAACTGTAAGCTTTACTGGGGAAGAATTTACTTCCAATCTCATTCAGATTGTTGTCAGAATGTATTTACGTTTTTTGTCTGTGTGATTAAGAGCCCCTGCTTTTTGCTGGTTGTAGGCTAGAGACAGCCTCAGGTGCTAGAGACCATCCATCATTCCCAGGGGCCACCTGTGGTGTCCTGCCACTTGTGCTTCCTCTGCATGATGGCTTACTTCACCAAGCCTGCTAGGAAAATCTCTCCTGTTTGGAGTCTGACCCTAGGGAGGGCTTACTCCCTGTTTTAAGGGCTTTTGCCTGATGGAGCCAGGCCTCCCAGGATAATCTGCCATTTGATTAACTCAAATCAACAGATTTGGAACCTAAATTACATATCTGCAATGTCCCTTCACCTTTGCCATATTCCACTGGTTAGAGGCAAGTCATGAGTCTTGTCTGAACTCAAGGGTAGAGGATTATATAGGGCATGAAGGGAGATGGGGAAGGGCTATGGGAGCCACCCTAGGGTCTGTCCACCACAGAAAGGATTAAATGTGTTTCTGCAGTCTCTTTAAAGGCAGCATTATTGGCGTGGGGAAACACAGCAGCAACACAAAGGTACTCTGATTTCTGGCCTTAACTCTACCACTTATTAGCTGGCTAAACTGTGCTGGTTGCTTAGCATATCTCACTTATAAAATAAAGATAAGTACAAATCTTGAACTAAACAATTATTGAAGTTTCCATAGAATGCCAAAATGCAATGATTGTAGGATCTTCAACTGAGGCTTCAGTCAGATAATAAGAGCAGATAATATGTCCCTATGGCTGAAATTCCCAAAAATTAAGTAAAAATTGTCTATTGCTTTTATTTTTTTTAAAAAAAATAAGGACTACAACTAACAAGAAAAACTATTTAGAGCAAGATGGGTTTTATCTCCTTTTTTTAAATATACAAAATAAAAAGGAATTTACCCTTAACTTTCCGACTTTTTACATATTAGTACCTTCAGAACTTTGATAAGGTTGACTGAATCAACTTAAAATTTTTGAATCATTTGGATCAATCTAGGTACCTATACTCAAAGAGAAATGAGAATGGGAACATGTAATAATTTATCACAATGACATTTTCATAATCTGTAAAGGAATGAGAGGAAAATAGCATATTATCTCTTATAGAATTACAAGACCCCTTATGTAAAACTGGCTTTACGAAAATCACCTTGATTTACTCTTTGACAAGTTGGCATCTTTGAATTGCATAAATTGCTTCTCCACCCCCTGTGTCAATCTAGAAAATCAAGTGACGCCAAGGCAGAATCCAGCTAATTTAAGTCAAGATTTCCTTGTGAATAAATAAAATGCTGAGAGTTATGCAGCTCAGCTGGCCTCCTAAGTTCTGCTGATACTTGAAATACATGACTGATTCCTCAATGACTCTGTCCATGGAAGAAACAAGTAAGGAAATATTTTACAATGAAGTGTTGATTTACTTTAAACTGTTCTCTGAAACAAAATTGGGAGAAAGGCTTTTTTTTTTTTTTTAATTTTAGGGATTCTTTTTCTCCATTGGTGAAATAATAAGCAATAGATGATCCTCAAGCTGACATTTCACAATAGCTGGGTGATTGTATCTGGCACTGCTGGAGTGAACTCATTTTTATATCACTCCTCTCTCAGAGCTGCCAGGATCAGTTGTGGATAATACCTGAGCTTTCTATATTAAATTAAGAGGCGTACACATTTCTTTCATCTTCACATTCTAGCACCATCTTTGTAAACTCGATTCAAGATAGTCAAGTTTAGGAGGAGCTGAGTCAGGTACTACATTGCTCACTACAAGACACTAAATGATTGGCATTTAATGAAAGAGTTGATAACTTTGCTGCCTTGAAGTCCTCGAAAAGAGGCTACAGCCAGCAATCTGGGGTTGTAATTTAACAGCTAAGGTAGCATCATGATAACTTTTCTTGCTTTGAGTTTGTGACCATTACTTTCTATCAATAAAACTTTGAAGTGAAACATATTTCTTCCACTTCAACCCTATTTCCTAAGACTAACCATTTTTCTCTTATACCAAAATAGCTCATTCTAGTCACAAAGACCTTTAAGTAACGAATGTATGGAAGTCAATTTTCTGTGAATGCTATTATGGTTAATTTTACTTTCTTTTTATACTTATCTATATTTTTTGCTCTTTTAATAAGCATTTATTTACAAATAAAAATAATTCAGTTTCCATTTTGAAAAAATTAATAAATTTGAAGACATTTTTACTGAGTAATAGTATTTAAATATCTTAAGATTTCATCTAAATTGGTTCTTATCTTGAAAATTTAGAGTTCCACCTTGGGAAACACTTACTTAAGAATACTAATATTTTTATACCTTACTTTAGGTCTTCACATGCACTATAGTCCTGTTTATTACAGAATAAAGGCAATTCTTTATTTTTTCTTAAGTAGGTGCTTTTATATTTCTTTGTATATATGAAATGCTATTACAAAACTGGGGATAATAAAGCTATTTTCCTATCACGCAGAACTATTAAAAATATCTAAATAGCTTCCCATAAAGAAATTTTATGCAAAACATAAATTACAAGATAAAGATGAGAAAGAGTTTCAATGAGTATCCCAGGAATAAAAGGTAAAAAGTGACACCAAATTAGTTATTAAAACACTGGGTGATAGTGAATGTCAGACCTTTTAAAACAAACCCAAGGATCACTCATACATTGCTGGTGGGAATGTAAAATGGCACAGCCTCTCAAGAAAATAGCAATTTCTTATAAGACTAAACATGCAATTACAATACAATCCAGTAATTGCAATCTTGGGCATTTACCCAGGAAATGAAAGCTTATGGTTCACATAAAAACCCATACATGAATGTTCGTAGCAGCTTTATTCACGATATCCCCAAACTAGAAACAACCTAGGTGTCCTTTAACAGGTGAATGGTAAACAAACTGCAATATAACCATACTATGGACTAGTATTCAAAATAAAAAGGAATAAACCATTGATATACCCAACAACTCGGATGACTCTCAAGGTAATTATGCCCAGTGAAGAAAAACAATCCCAAAAGGTTACATACTGTTTGAAGCCATTTATATAAGATTCTCAAAATGACAAAATTATAGAGATGAAGAACAGAGTAGTGGTTGCCAGGGACCGGTAGCTGGGCAGTTGGGGAGGAGGGAGGTGAATGTTGTTATAAAAGGGCAACAGGAGGGACCCTTGGGGTGATAAAATTGTTCTGTATCTTGACTCTAGTGATGGATACAGAAACCTACACAAGTAATAAAATTGCATAAAACTAAATACACACACACACAAAAGTAAAACTAAAACTGGGAAAACCTAAATAAGATCAATGGATTGCATCAGTGTTAATATTCTGGTTGTGATATTGTCCTAAATGTCTGCAAGGTGTTACCTTGAGAGAAACTGGGGAAAGGTTACACAGAATCTCTTTGTATTATTTCTTAGAACTGTATGCTAATCAACATTTTTTAAAAATAAAAAGTTTAATTTAAAAAAAATCCAAAAATTTTTCAGCAAATAACCAAAGGACTAATTGAAAGGCCCCTGAAAAACTTGAAGTAAAAAGTTTATATATATATGTGCAAAATAAATACCTACCAAGAAGGAAAAGAGGTGAAAAGCACTGGAGGAAGAAGTAGACTCAAATAAGACTCACAGATTGGTTATACCTAAGGAGCATTTGATACACACAACATGAAAAATAAGCAAAATGAACAAAAAGAATGCCAGTGACTCAGAGGAGTAGAAATATAAAAGCACATAGAATTCAAACATAAGCAGTAATGTTTTAAAAACTTTATTATTAAATTACACAAATATATGTAAAAATCTAGTTGGAAATCTTTGCAGTTTTAAGATAGGTTTTGATCATGATTGCCATGGAATCATTTATCTTTCATTGGAAATTAAACTTTTAAAAAAGAAGTAAGCAAAAAAATGATTTCTTGTTTTTTTTTACAAGACAGTTGAAGTAATGTCAAAGCTTTGTGACATATCAGGACATACTGTTCAGTTCTGGAATCAGTGGTTCTTCAGCATTATTCACATCTAAATCACCCATATGAAGGAATAGGTATCCTTAACACATAATAAATTACCCTAAAGTGATTCATTAACCTGATAATGGTTTCTAAAGATTATATGAAATATCTTACTTAGGTGATAATTAAAATTCTTTTCTATAATAAAAGTCATCTAAGAATAAATCTGATTGCAAACTTTGGGTATATTTAAGTGAATTAGTGGGGGTGCATGAAATTTAAGTTTTCATTTTCTTATGCGGTCGTGCATTGCTTAAAGAGGGTGATACATTCTAAGAAATGTGTTGTTAGGCAATTTTGTCATTGTGCAAACATCATAGAGTGTACCTAAATCAAGCACAAGAGAAAATGATGCATTCAAGAGATGCGATAAAAACAAGACGTCTGAGGCTGCTGCCAGCATAACACAGCATACTGTTTTACAGTAAACTTTCTTTTTTTAGTAAAAAGAGTACATTCTAAAATAATGATATAACACCAATGCGTATAGATTCATGCACCCCTATGTTCATTGCAGCATTATTCACAATAGCCAAGACTTGGAAGCAACCTAAGTGCCCATCAAGGGACAAATGGATAAAGAAGATGTGGTATATATACACGATGGAATACTACTCAGCCATAAGAAATGATGAAATCCTGCCATTTGTGATAACATGGACAGACATTGAGGGTATTATGCAAAGTAAAATAAGTCAGAGGGAGAAGGTCAAATACCGTATGATTTCCCTCATTAAGTAGTAGATAATAACAACAACAAACAAACACGTAGAGACAGAGATTCGATTGGTAGTTACCAGAGGGGAAGGGGGGAGGGAGGAGGGCAAAAGGGATAATTCGGCACAAGTGTGTGGTGATGGGTTGTAGTTAGTATTTGGGTGGTGAACATGATGTAATCTATGTAGAAATAGAAGTATAATGATGTACATCTGAAATTTATACAATGTTATAAACCAATGTTACTGCAATAAGCAAAAAACTTAAAAAAATAACAATAATAGATAAAATAATGATAAAAGTATAATATAGTAAATACATAAACCACTAACCTAGTCATTTATTATCATTATCAAGGATTATGTACTGTACAATATTGTGTGTGCTATACTTTTATATGACTGTCAGTGCAGTAGGTTTGTTTGCACCAGCATCATCATAAACATGTGAGTAATGCATTGTGCTATGACGTTACAATGACTTACACCATCACTAGACAATAGAATTTTTCAGCTCCATTATAATCTTATGGGGCCACTGTCATATATGCAGTCTGTCATTGAGAAACATCATTATGTGGTACATAATTGTATTTTTAAAAAAATCTCTCAGTGCAATGGATAAGTAGCTCATTCAGACCAACCCTCCCATCGAACAAATATAGGAAAAAATATCTGTTTTAAGGCTTAAATAGTAACCCAGGCTGCTGAAATTCGAGTAGCCAGGTTTTCTAAGTGGTATGTAAAAACAAATCCTTTCTGGGGTATATAACATCAGCCACAGCCTCAAATTAGCTCTATAATATTTTTATATACATGGTTAGTAATCAGTGAATAATTACTAGACATGACAGAAGCCAGGATCAAATGAGCAAAAACTACCTGAACAAAAACGAACAATAGGAGCAAAACAACAAATGATCCAGATATTAGAGTTAATAGTCACAAACTGGAAAAATAATGTGATTAATATGTTTCAGGAAATAGATGATCCAAATGGAGAATTCAGCCAGAGAAATGATATAAAATAAATAAAATAAAAATCAAATAGAAATTCTAGAAATAAAAAATACAGTAATAAAAACTAAGAACTCAATAGATGGGCTTAGCGATTTGAAATAACAGAAGAGAGAATTAGTAAACTGGAATATAGTGCAATAGAAAATATCTAAACTAAAGCAGAGAGAGAAAAAAATGTGGACAACGATAAAAACATGTTAGGGACATATGGGACACGGTGAAAAGATCTAGTATGTGTATTATTAGAGACTTAACAGAGAGAAAAAAAGGAATGGGAAAGAAGGAATAATTTGTGATATAGGCCAAGAATTTTCCAAAACCATCAAAAGATAACAAATCAAAAGTTCACAAAAACCTCAAGAATATAAATGCAAAGAAAACTAAAATCAAAACAGCCAAAGGGGGAAAAAAAAAGCACATTGGCATGCACATTGGTATGCACATTGCCTTCAAAATAGCAACAACACTGACATAACATCTCAGCAAAACAAGGGAAGCCAAAAATAATGGTTGATATTTCTAAGGTGCTAAAAGAAAATGCTGTAATACAGAATTATATAATTAGTGAAAATATCCTTCAAAAAAAAAGTGATATTAAGATGTTTTCAGACAAACAACCTGAGAGAATTTTTCACCAGTAAACAAACACTAGAAGAAATATTAAAACAAGAATGTCAAATAAAAAGAACTGACCACAGGTGAAAACACTACAATGCAGGAAGAACATATAGGAGGGAAATTCTACATGAGTATAGAGCCATTAGAATGTCTTGTGAAATTTACAACATATGTAGGATTAAATTACATGATAACATTAGCACAAAAAGCAATAGGGTATAAATGTTGTTAAATGGTTCCTAGATCCTTGCACTAATCTATCTTACGCAGTAATAAATCTAAATGTTTAATATATAAGGTAACTACTAAAAGATGGGCTGAACAGTGTATAACTCATGAGATAATAAAACGGGAAGATGAAACGTTGAAGAAAAAAACTTGAATAATCAAAAATAAGGAAAGAAAGAAGAGAGATTGGAATGTAGAATAGGTCAGATAAATAGAAATCAAATATAAGATAGTACAGTTATAACTAAATAATCAGTAAAAAGTAAGTGGACTAAATATTCTAATTAAAAGACAGAGGGATGTGACGTCAGTAAGATGGCAGAACAAGAAATCCCAGAAACCGTCCCTCAAGGACACATTGATCCAACAACAATACACAGACCAGTTCCCTTCGTGAGAAGTCCAGAAATCAGTGGAGAGGTTCATGCTCCCGGGCGAAAGCAAAATCAACTATATTGAAGCTGGTAGGAAAATCTGTGACACCCTCTCACCATAATCCATCCTCCCAGCATAGCACCACACAATAGGGAGGAAACCCCTAGCTCTCAGCTTCTCCCTGGGGAGGGAAGAAGAGGACTAAACACATGTCCAGTATTCTGTTTTCTGCCGTTGACTATGATGTTAGCTATGGGCTTTTCATATATGACCTTTATTATGTTAAGGTAATTTCCTTCTATTCCTAGTTTGTTGAATGTTTTTATCATGAAAGGGTGTTTATTTCGTGAAATGCTTTTTCTGCATCTGTTGTGATGATCATACGCTTTTTATCCTTCATTCTGTTAATGTTGTATATTTCATTGGTCGATTTTCATATATGGAATCATTCTTGCCTCCCAGGGATAAATCCCACCTTGTCATAGTGTATGATCCCTTTAATGTGTTGTTGGATTCAGCTTACTAGTATTTTCTTGCACAGGCAATAAAAACAAAAATAGACAAGTGGGACTGGGATTATATCAAACTAAAAATCTTCTGCCCAGCAAAGAAAACAATCCACAGAGTGACAAGTCAGCCTACGGAACGAGAAAAAATATTTGCAAACTGCGTATCTGATAAGAGGTTTATATCCAAAATATATAAGTAATTCCTACAATTAATAGCCAAAAAATAAAAAGTAAACTGATTTAAAAATGGGCAAAGGACTTAAATAGACGTTTCTCCAAAGAATACACACAAATGTCCAACAGGTATATGAAAATATACACAGCATCACTAATCATCAGAGAAATGCAAATCAAAACCACAATGAGATATCAGTATATCTATTAGGATGGCTATTATCAAAATAAGGGACCGGCCCTGTGGCATAGCAGTTAAGTGTGTGCACTCCGCTGCTGGTGGCCCAGGGTTCGGACCCCGGGCGTGCACCAACACACTGCTTGTCAGGCCATGCTGTGGTGGCATCCCATGTAAAGTGGAGGAAGATTGGTACGGATGTTAGCTCAGGGCCAGTTTTCCTCAGCAAAAAAAGAGGAGGATTGGCATGGATGTTAGCTCAGGGCTGATCTTCCTCACAAAAGAAAAAAAAAGTAAATAAGAGGTATTGCTAAGGATGTGTAGAAATTGTAACCCTTGTGCACTGTTGCTGAGAAGATAAAATGGTACAGCTGTTATGGAAAACAGTTATGGAGGTTCCTCAAAAAATTAAAAATAGAACTACCATATGATCTAGCAATCCTTCCTCTGGGTAGTTATCCAAAAGAATTGAAATCAGAATCTTGAAGACATATTTGCACACCTACATTCATTGCAGCATTATTCAATTAGCTGAGATGTGGAACCAAACTAAAGTCCATAGATAGATGAATGAGTAAAGAAAACGTGGTATAAACATACAATGGAATATTATTTGGCCTTAAAAAGAAGGTCATCTGTCATAATGCAGCAATAGTAATGAACCTTGATGATCTCTGGTTAAGTGAAATAAGCTAGTCACAGAAGTATAAATACTGCATGATTCCACTTATATGAGGTTAACTGAAGTAGTCAAACTTATAGAAGCAGAAAGGAGAATGGTGGTTGTCAGGGGCTGGAAGAAGGGAGAAATAGGGAGTTGCTCTTCAATGGGTATAAGGTTTCAGTTATGCGAAATGAAAAAGTGCTGGAGAGCTGCTGTACAATATTGTGCTTATAGCCAACTATGCTGTGGTCTACACTTAAAATTTTTTTGAGAGTGGATCTCATGTTATGTATTTTTCTAATCACATACATAAAACAAGGACAGAGATCATCAGACTTGAGTAAAGACCTTATTACCCAACTCTGTGCTACATACAAGAGACTCCAGCTAGGTAAAAGGAAATATACACACAGGTAGATTGAAAATAAAGGGATAAAGGATATACTATACAATAATTATCCAAAAGCCATCTGGAATTATTCAATAACTATATTAATATCAGACAAAGCAAACTTTAAGACAATAATGTTTGCTAGAGGTAAAAAGGGACATTTCTTAATATAGAAGTGTCAGTTTATCAAGAAAACAGCAGTTTAAAAAGTTTCTGGATATAATAATATAAACAAAAATAAACAAATAAATCACTGACAGAACTACAAGAAGCAATAGAAAAATTCACAATCATCATGGGAGATTTTCAACACCCATCCCATAGTGACTGTTAAAACAAGCAGATCCTCCGAAAAAATAATAACAAATGATATAGAAATTTTGAGTAGTGCAGTTATGAAACTTGTCCTACTAGAAATACATAGAATACATACCAAACACTGGCAGAATAGACATTCTTTTCAATTGCACATGGAACATTTTATAAATGGTGGGTGACCATGAATTAAATCTCAATGCATTTCACAGGATTGTAATCCTAACAGTATATTTAAGAACCAGCATAGAATTAAACTAGAAATCATGATATAAAGATAAAGAGCTCAACCTCAAATGCCTAGAAAATAAACAGAACGTATATAAATAACCTCTAAGACAAAGAAAATCAGTATTAGAAAATATATTTTACTGAATAATAATGAAAATGTGAGATATAAAAACTTATGGGATACAGCTAGAGTGTAAATGGAAATTTGAAGCTTTAAATGCAATAGAGAGACTGAACAATCAATGACTAATGTTCATCTCAACAAGTTAGAAAGAAATGCAAATTGAACACAAAGAAAGTAGACGAAGGGAAATTAAGATAAACGCATAAATAAATGAAATGGAAAACAACTTTAAAATAGAGCAAAAGTCAAGTGAAATGCTAGTCATTAGAAGAGGCTAATAAAAGTGATAAACCCTTGAGCGGAGAGAGAGAGAATACAAATTATCAGTACTAGAAATGCAAAAAGAGGACACCACTATAGATTCTAAAAATTTTGTAACAAAAATGAGAGAATACTTGTATAGTTTCCTGAGGCTACTGTAACCAATCACCACAAACCTGAAGGCTTAGAACAATAGAAATGCATTATTTCACAATTCTGGAAGTTCTGGCCAGAAGTCCAAAATTATCACTGGGCCAAAATCAAGGTGTCATCAGGGCCATACTTCCCCCAGAAGCTTTAGGGGAGAATCCATTCCTTTCTTGCAGCTACTGGTGGCTGCGGGCATTCCTAGGCTTGTGGCTGCATCATTCCAATCTCCGCCTCCGTGGTCCTTCCGTCTTCTCCTTTGTCTGTGAAATCTCCCTCTGCCTCTGTCTTATAAGGATACATGTGATTGTGTTTAGGTCCCACCCTGATCATCCAGGATAATCTCCCCATCTCAAGATCCTTGACTTAATCACATCTGTGAAGACCCCTCTCTTGCCATATAAGGTCACATTCACAGTTTCTGTGGATTAGCACATGAACATCTTTTGGGGAACCATTTTCAGTCTACTACAATAACTATAAACGATTGTATTTTAATTAACTTGAAAATCTAAAAAAAAAGAAAAATTTGGAAAAGTATAATCCACCAGAACTAACACAGAAGTAAAAAATATGACTCTTTTTGTATTTATTAGAGATTAAATCTATTTTTAAAAATTTTCCACAAAGAAAATTTCTGGCTGTAATGGCTTTACCATCGATTTACCAAATCAATGATTTACCATTGGCTTTACCAAATGATTTCTTCCAAATATAAGAAGTAACACCAGTCTTACACAAACTTTTCAAGGGAATAGATAAAGAAGGCACACTTTCCAATTAATTTTATGAGGGCAGAATAACATTGATACCAAAACCTAGATACAAATACAAGGAAAGAATATTAACTTCAATCTTTCTCATGACTACAGATGCGACAATCAGAAACAAAACATTTGCAAGCTGAATCTCTCCAATCACATATATAGATCACTTCAAGGTTGCATCTTTCATAAAAATTATCTATAAAAACATTTTACAGCAAACATCATAACTTAATGGTGAAATAGTTTCTGATATTCCATTGAGACGAGAACTGAAATAAGAATTCCCATCACCCCACTTCCATTCCACATTGCACTAGAAGCTCTGGCCAGTGCAATAAGGCAAGACAAAAAGAAATAAAATATGTGAGATATGTAAATAAAAAAATAAAACTGATATTTTTGCAGAAAATATGACAGTATATGTAGAAAGACCAAGGAATCTACAGATAAACCATTAAAATTTATAAATGAATTTATCAAGGTAATTAAATTCATCATCCACGTGTGAAAATCAATCATGTTTTTGTATATTAGCAACGAACAAATAGAAAATAAAAAAATTTTAATGACAATTTGCTAGCATTAGATGTAAATTTAATATATGATGTGCAGGATTGCTATAATGAAACTACTGAACATTACTGAGAATAATTAAAGAAGACCTAATAAATGAAAGGAAATATTGCATTTCTTTATCAAAAAACTTTTTACTACTAATACTATTAACAACAGCTAACATGTATTGAAAACTTACATTGTATACTACCTGTGCTGTGCTTTACATGCATATGTTCTTTTTTCTTTTGTAGTATTTATCTATTTTCATCTTTTTTTAATTGAGGTAACATTGGTTTATAACATTATATAATAATGTTATATGTATATATAACATATAATTTATATGAATATAAATTTCAGGTGTACATCATTATATTTTGATTTCTGTGTAGACTACATCATGTTCACCAACAAAGACTAATCACCATCTGTCACTTGTACACATGTGCCCTGTTACCTCTTTTGCCCTCCCCACCGCTTCCCCTCTGGTAAGCGCCAATCTAATCTCTGTATCTATGTGTTGGTTTGTTGTTGGTGGTGGTGTATTTCACTTGGGATAATACTCTCAAGGTCCATCCATGTTGTCTCAAATGGCAAAGTTCCACATTTTTTATGGCTGAGTAGTATCCCATTGCATATATATACCACATCTTCTTTATCCATTTATCCACTGATGGGCACTTAGGTTGTATCCAACTCTTGGCTATTGTGAATAATGCTGCAATGAACACAGGGGTGCATACATCCCTTTGACTTAGTGTTTTCCTGTTCTTTGGAAAAGTAGCAGAAGTGGAATAGCTGGATCACATGGTAGTTCTATTCTCAATTTTTTGAGGTATCTCCATGCTGTTTTCCGTAGTGGCTGCACAGTTCACATTCCTACCACCAGTGTATAAAGTTTCCTCTTTCTCCACATCCTCTCCAACACTTGTTATTTCTTGTCTTGTTAATTACAGCCATTCTGATGAGTGTGAGGTGATATCTCGTAGTTTCAATTTGCATTTCTCTAATAATTAGTGATGTTGAACATCTTTTCATGAGCCTGTTGGTCATCTGTATATCTTTTGGAAAATGTCCATTCAAATCTTCTGCCCATTTTTTAATTGGGTTATTTGTTTTTTGCTATTGAGTTGTATGAGTTCTTTATATATTTTAGATATTAGCTCCTTATCAGATACATGAACTGCAAATATTTTATCCCATTCAATAGGTTGCCTTTCCATTTTGTTGATAGTTTCCTTTGCTGTGCAGGAACTTTTTATTTGATGTAGTCCCTCTTATTAATTTTTGCTTTTGTTGCTTTTGCTTTTGGTGTCAGATTCAAAAAATCATTACCAAGACATATGTCAAGGAGCTTACCAATGTTTTCTTCTAGGAGTGTTGTGGTTTCAAGTCTTTCATTTAATCCATTTTGAGTTAATTTTGATGTATGATGTAAGACAGTAGCCAAGTTTCATTCTTTTGCATGTGGCTGTCCAGTTTCCCCAATGCCAATTATTGAAGAGACTGTCATTTCCCCATTGTATATCCTTGGCTCTGTTGTCAAAAATTAATTGACCATATATGCATAGGTTTATTTCTGGTCTCTCTATTCTGTTCCAATGACTTATATGTCTGTTTCTATGCCAATACCATATTGTTTTGATTACCATAGCTTTGTATACATACATTCATATTCTTTTATAAATCACACCATTACTTTATGAATTACCCGCTATTCTTAACCTCATTTAACAAATAAGAAAACTGAGATATAGTGAGGTTAAATGGATTACATTTATAAATTACACTAATTAATGGCATAAATAGATTCCACTAGTGAGAACAACTAGAAAAAGTCTGGAAGCTTTCCAGAGTCGTTAAGGTATAATTTCAAGGAAGAGAGTGTGGCTGTGCGATGAGCAGCTTCTGGTTTAAAACTCTGGTCCAAGCTACCAGCATCTCGTTCCTAACTGAACATCCTTCTTCCATCCTAACCTGAAATTCTATAACTCATTTTCACTCATGGTGAGATGAATAAGTCTGTTAACTGCAATTCAGATATTTTCATTCTTCTGCTCAAAAGCTCCGATTGGCTTCGTGTTGCATTTGAAGTAGAAGACGTCTTTCTTGTAGCACTGGTTTCTTGGTGACAAACTCCTTTAATTTTTGCTTATCTAGGAAAATTTTGATCTCTCCTTCCATTTTGAATGATAACCTTGCGGGGTAGAGTATTCTTGGCTGTAAGTTTTTTCCTTTTAGCACTTTAAATATATCATGCCATTCTCTTCTAGCCTGTAAGGTTTCTGCTGAGAAGTCAGCTGATAGCCTTATGGGGTTTCCTTTGTATGTAACTTAACATTCTCTTGTGGCTTTTAGGATTCTCTCTTTATCTTTAATTCTGGACATTTTGATTATGATGTGTCTTGGTGTGGGCCTCTTTAGGTTTATCTTGTTTGGGGCTCTCTGTGCTTACTGTACCTGGATGTCTGTTTCCTTCCTTAGGTTAGGGAAGTTTTCATCTATTATTTCTTGAAATAGATTCTCTGCCCCCTTGTCTCGCTCTTCTCCTTCCGGGACACCTATAACACGGATGTTAGTCCACTTGATGTTGTCCCAGAGGTCCCTTAGACTGTCCTCACTCTTTTTAATTCTTTTCTCTTTTACCTGTTCAGCTTGGGTAATTTCTTCTAGTCTTTCGTCCAGCTCACAGATCCGTTCTTCTGTATCCTCTACTCTGCTTTTGAGTCCCTCTAATGAATTTTTCATTTCCAGTATTGTATTCTTCATTTCTGATTGGTTCTTTTTTATATCTTCCATTTCTTTGTTGACATTCTCACTGAGTTCATCTATTCTTCTCCCCAGATCAGTGAGCATCCTTAACACTCTTAGTTTGAACTCTCTGTCGGGTAGGTTGCTCATTTCTGTTTCACTTAGTTCCTTTTCTGGGGTTTTGTCCTGTTCCCTTACTTGGAATGTATTCTTTTGCCTCCTCATTTTGCCTCTTTCCCTGTGCTTGTGTCTACATATTAGGTAGGTCAGCTACGTCTCCTGCTCTTGGATAGGTGACCTTATGTAAGTGATGCCTTAGGAGGCTTCCAGCGTGCTTCCCTCAGATCTCAATGTTCCAGGGGTGACCCCTATGTGGGCTACATGTGTCCTTCTGTTGTGGCCTGTTTGCTCTCCCTGTAGGCACCCAGGGAGGCTGAGTTATGCTCCTGGTCAGCTGTTGTAATGCTCAGCTGCTTGTAGTTGTTGTGAGCCCTTCAGTCTCTTTATCAGGTGTGGGGAGCCCCAGCACAGTTGGCTGCAAGTTCTAATACCACATTTGTGTTGCAGTACTCCTTTTAAGTGAGTAGGCCCCCAGCGTGGCAGGTTGTTAGGCTCAGGGCCTTACAATTGCTGTAAGCCTCTAGCCTATTAGGTCTCTTGTCAGCTCTCTGAGGATTGCAGCTGGGTGGGGCTGGCCTCAGGCACAGGAGCACCCCATCATTTCAGGCTTTGGAAGCTGGGGCAAACCTCCTATGTGGGTCTTTGAGAAGCACAAGTCTTCTGCAGCTGACAAACCCTGCCGCCCACAGGTCCACACACACAGTCAACACAGTCCTGCCCCGTGTGAGCGCCCCGACCTCCCCAAGTGGACCCAGTCTCTCCACGGTGGGAGCCCCCACACACTCCGCCACCACCCCACACTCTCCACCCGCTCCTTGTGCACACCCTGCCCCGCTCAAGTCGGCTCAGTTGCCAGGCTGCAGAGAATCCAGTCACCAATCTATGCAGGCCCACACGTTGCCTGAGGGCTTGTTGTTGGGTGGGGCCAGTCTCTAGGGTGGGCTGCCTGCCCTGGCTGAGCTGGATTAAATTGGTGCTCTAGCGGATGGGGCAGACCTGAGCTAGCAGGCCCCAGGGAGAACTCCAATGGCGTCTGTGTCAGCACGCCCAGACCAGGCCACAACAATGGCCGCTGCCAATGTCCCAGTCCCTGGAGAGGTCTCACCCCTCACCGAGATGCTCTCAGGGCCTATTAGGTGAGTCTCTTTTCACCACAGCACTGTGCACCTTTCTTTCTGGTGATTTTAGGATGCTTTCTGAAACTGATGAGTTTGCGTGCGGGCCCTTTAAGAGCCAGTTTTAGTTTCTTTGTGAACCGGGTTTTCTGGGGGTGCTCCCCAATGCTTTAGTAGCAGGCAAAGTCAGACATTATGCTGCTGATCTCGATTGTGCTGGGTCCACAAAATGCCCACAGCGGGGGCGCTCCCCGGCTCAGGGCCCCGCGCCTCCAGGGAGGCTGCGCACCTGTGAGCTGCTCCCGGCGGCCGTGAAGCTGGCGGCTTGTGAAGGCGGCGTTTTTCCTCTCCAGAGGGAGTCTCTGCCTCTTCTACCTCAGTTAGGATTGTCTGCTGTTGCAGGAGTTCCTCTCATCCAGTTTTCAGTTCTGTCTCAGGGGTAATTTTTCCACGAGTAGTTGTAAATTGGCTGTGTCCGCGGGAGGAGGTGAGTTCCGAGTCTGCCTACGCCGCCATCTTGACTCCCCCCAGAAGACATTGTCTTTCTGATGGCCTATGAGGTCGTACAGAATTCACCTTATATTTTAATCCTACTTCCCTGTTTCACTGCACTCCAGCCACACTGAGCTCCTCACTGTTCCTCACACATGTCAGGTACAGTGCAGCCTCTTACTCTGTGCACTGGATTTTCAATCTGCATGGAACATGTTTCCCACTGATATCATAGATCCCCCTCAATGGGAACTTTTCAATCTCTTCTGTTGTCACTTTTCAACAAAGTCTACCCTGATCTCTCTCTCTTTTTATTTATTTATTTATTTATTTGTTTGTTTGTTTGTTTATTTATTTATTTTTGTGAGGAAGATCAGCCCTGAGCTAACATCCATGCTAATCCTCCTCTTTTTGCTGAGGAAGACCGGCTCTGAGCTAACATCTATTGCCAATCCTCCTCCTTTTTTTCTTCCCCAAAGCCCCAGTAGATAGTTGTATGTCTAGTTGCACATCCTTCTAGTTGCTGCATGTGGGACGCAGCCTCAGCGTGGCCAGAGAAGCGGTGCATCAATGCGCGCCCGGGATCCGAACCCAGGCCGCCAGTAGCGGAGCGTGCGCACTTAACCACTAAGCCACTGGGCTGGGCCTGATCTCTCTATTTAAAATTGAATCTTCCAACGCTAGGGTACTCCCCATCCACCCTATCCTGCTTTGTTTCCACAGCACTATCACTTCCTAACACACTATTTAATTAATTTATTTAATATCTTTATTATCAATCTCTGCCCAGTAGAATTTCAGCTCCAATAGGAAAGAGCTTTTTATCTAAGTTATATACTGCTGTATTCCCAGCTCCTCGGAGAGTGCCTATTCCATAGTAAGTGCTCAATGAATATTAGTGGAAAGAATGCTTCAGCCAAAAGTTCTAACATATTTAAAGTAAATCTGAGCTGGGGACTGTTGTTCAGAGTACAATAAAAGGCTCCTTCACAGTTATGTACATTGGTTTAAAACATGTGAAATTGATGACCTGTTATATCTCTATGCCTGTTGTCTGGATCCATAAGCTATCTGCTCATTTTGCTGTTAGGCAATTTTTCCAAATCCTATATTCAGGTCACTTTTCTGAACACAAAACTGCAATTCTTTAATGAAGTATTATTACCATCATGATTTTAAACAATTTGACTGAGGGTCCACACTGACTGTGTGACTCCGTACCTAACACTGCTGTCAAATGAAGTTCTTGAGCTACCGTTATTCAGTTCAGATAGTCTCAGTTATCTTAAAGCAGAGCATTGGAATTGTATTTGGTGGTGGGGCAGGTTTTGAACGTAATGGACTCTTTTTATCCCTTGATGTTGCATGCCATGTCCATCAATGTCAGACAGAAATAACCTGACCTTGAAATGTTTGGTCCAGGTGCCATGGATGAACTGAATTAGATCAATCAAACAGCTGATTGGATCATTGTGTGACAATCAGTTCTCAAGAGGGCCTGAGAAAAGGCATCATGGAACAGTGAATTCTCTAACTACATAAAATATAACTATAGATTTCCTTTAAAAAAAAAAAATCCTGATGACCTATATACAAGTTACTATTCTGTGATAGAGTGGTCTGGAGCAATGCAGATGATATCCATATTTTTAATTCTGCTAAACTTGGGATCTTTAAATATAGAGGCACACAATAAATAGCAATAACAAATAGGATCCACATGTTGTTGAAGCTACAGATGCTGAGAAAACTTGTAAAAGCCATTTCTTATGCCTTAAATTTTCTTTTAAGCCCAATTATGTAAATTATTTTTCTAAAAAATAATATATAACAATTTGTATATTATGATATATTATTGGCATAAAAAGAAACTGATTCAAGCACTCAGCTGTACTTTTTTTTTGCAAAAATTTGCATCTCACTTGTACGTTTTTTAAAACCATACCACGGTGAATTAAAGTAATTACCCTAGGATTAATAAAAACTTCTATTGAATTAACACCATGTCATGTAAAATAGAGGACTATTATCCTTGTATTATTGCAAAATCTTATCATGCTTAAGCCATGTGCATCTCCAATGACCTGGCAAAAGTGATTTAGACTGGGAAAAGTTCCAAATATTTTTATTGATCTGATTGCAGCACATCATCTTTCCTTTTGGCATATCTAACAAAAACACAGTCTTCCATATACTAGTCTTCATTAAACATCTTTCTCTTAAACAGATCTAGCCTTACACTTCACTTGGTTAAATAGTTTGGTATGCGTTAAGTTTTTCACTCAGTACATGTTTTTGAGCCATTCTGTTGGCTAGGCTTTGCTCGAGGCACTCAAGATTCAGCAATAGACAAGATAGCCTACATTCTATTTGAGGAGACACATGTTTTAAAAAAATGAAAAAAAAAAGATACTTACAGATTATGGTGAGTTGAAGGAAGTAAATATGATGATGTGCTGGAGTAACCGGGAACCCACTTGCATAGGATAGAGGAATGTTTTTCTCCTATCCTGAGTCACCGTGAAAGCTCACTTCAAATTATTTGATGGGAGTAGGCATTTCAGTGAATGTAGAATCTTAACTCCTAAACCACCATTCTGCTATTGACTTTTGAAAACAATTTCTTACCTTCTTAAATATGAAGGATCACACTGAATCATAGAATTACAGAATGCTAGTGCTGGAAGCCACCTTCCAGTTCACGCAGTACCTGGTTCTACCTCATTTTAAAGATGAGGTATCTGATGCCCCGAGAGGCAAGGATTTTTATAAAAATTTACCAACGCTAGTTGGAAGTAGAGCCATGACAAATGTTGGGATCTCCTGGCTCCTAGTTGAATGTTTACCCCAGTGTTCCCCTCTCTCACAGGTCCGAGGTGTCAAGGTTGGCGTTCCAGTGAAAGGAAAGCCTGAGACATTCTGCCCAGATAAACATAAAGCTCAGAATCACCAAGGGAAATCATAGTCACTGGAATATCACGTTTCTTTTACATGGTACCTTTTCTCCAATGAACTCAAATGCTTTCTGGCAAGTTATCACGTTCTCTTAAAACATTCTTGCGAGATAAGCAGAAGTCTCTTATTTCTGAAGTTTAAGAGCTGCCTGGGATTGGGAAATAAGCCTCGTGGTGCCTATCAAAATCAAGTCGGAAATTCATTGTGGATAAAGGCAGAAATCAAATGATGGATATAAGCAGTCATATAATATTTACACAGTAACATGACATTTAAAATTTTTTTTTAATTTATTTTTTCCCCCAAAGCCCCAGTAGATAGTTGTATGTCATAGTTGCACATCCTTCTAGTTGCTGTACGTGGGACGCGGCCTCAGCGTGGCCAGAGAAGCGGTGCATCGGTGCATGCCTGGGATCCGAACCCGGGCCGCCAGCAGCAGAGCGCGTGCACCCAACCGCTAAGCCACGGGGCCGGCCCTAGCATGACATTTTAAACTGCTTGTGCTGTGTTCACTATTGGCATTATTCACCCACTGAAACATACATTCAGTCCTGCCTGCTAAATCAGCTTAATGTTGGACCTTATTTTCTCTAGCATAATCAGATAGATAGATAGATAGATAGATAGATAGATAGATAGATAGATAGATAGAGAGATAGATAGATAGATAGATAGACAGACAGACAGACAGAGACAGACAGACAGACAGACAGACAGATAGATAGATAGAGTCAGTTTTCCTATGGGTGTGGGGTCCATGAGGATACAAGGAAAGATGGGTTAACTGACAAGAGATTAACATATTTTCAAATTTTGAAAAGAAATTATCAGTATCTTTTATCAGTTACAAAGTATATAGATGAATTATTAGCTGTACTGGTTGTTTACGGCTAATTAGTTGTTTACTCATTAGACAGCGTCCATGCAGTATTTGTGCATTATCAGCTGTTTAATGTTTTTATATCTCCCTTGATTTTTAGAATGAAGGTCAAAGTATGTTTTGACATGTAATCCTACCTACTTTCTCTTATGATTTGGTTACACTGTGTTCAAACTATACACGCATATGGTTATATGGTTTGAAAACAATTTAAGTAAAATTTTATGCTACTAAGTAAACTTGAACTTCAACTATTGGAATATGAAATGCAGTAGAAAAGAGAGGACTGGAGCACTAGGGATTGAAGTTAATTTTTTGAGAAAGGTCATTGGATGGGGGAGAAATATTTGTAATAATGCTTGGTTTGTTAATGTTTCGTGTTAGGAGGCATCTTTCTATTTCTGCTCCTGCAGCTGATTCTTGGTGTCCATTATCTGCCAAAGCAGTGGGGTTTGCATGTTTTCTTTGAACCTGCCAGGGATTCTGTTTGAAGGGGATTATTTGAGTTTGACAACTGGGAACAACTCTGTCTCTCTACAGGAAGATAGAGGAGCTGTTTATTTGACCAGCTGAGAGAAATGTGCACAGAGGCAGACCTGCTAGTGTCATTGGGTCCCAAGGCCCCCAGTAGGATACAGAATAACAGCTGTTTGGTACAGTGAACAGATCAGAGGATTTTCATTTAATAAATTGGTGTTCTACTTTTATTAATATTTTCAATGGAGCCAGGCTTCATCATGTCCTGCTGTGACTCTTACCTATATTTTAGGGGTAGTCAAACTGACCAATAATCTGAGCCAATGATGAACAGCCTTGGGCATCTTATGAATATTAGCAGGCCCAGGCTATCCATGGGGAAAAAGGAAAAGGAGAGAGGCACCTAGAGTAACTGCTCTGAAGCCAAAGAATTATAATATATTGGATAGTTTTTTTTTCTGAGCCCTCGTTTTCATGTTTGTTGTTGTTATTAAGCAAGATTCTAGAATCTAAGACTACATGTCTGAAAAAGGTTATTCATTGCAGTAGAAATGGGAAATTGTATTAGAATTATTGCATTGTAATTAGAAGAAATACGTGGTCAAAAACTTTATTCACATTATCTTTTTTTTTTTAACTTTTTTGTTGAAGTGTAATGCACATATAGAAAAGTGCACAAAACCAATTTACAGCTAGAGGAATGTTTACAAAGTGAATAGCCCACGTAACCAGCGTCCTGGTCAAAAAATAGAACATAGCCAGTTGCCTGAAAGCTTTTCTTTTGTCCCCTTTCAATTGTAACCCTTCCCTTCCACTCGCCTAACTTGTAACAGGAAACTTCAGTTATGACTGAGTTTGAACTTTATATAAAGTTTACATATAAACTTTAATAAATATTTGCAATTCTTTTGTGTTCGACTTCTTTTTTAACATTATGATTGTGAGATTCCACATTGTTATAAGTAGCTATAGCTTGTTCATTTGTATTGCTGAACAGGATTCCATTGTAGGCCTGTACTGTGATTTGCTTTTTCCATTGTATTGTGGATGAGCATATAAATCGTTCTACATATTCACCAACACATGCAACATATGTTAATGATTTTCATTTTTGCCCTTACAGTGAGTGGGTTATGGTATCTCTTTGTGATTTCTCTGATTAATAATGAAGTTGAGAGCCTCTTCATATGTTTATTGGCCACTTGGATATCCTCTTTTAATTGTCTGTTCAAATATCTTCCCCATTTTTTTTTTCTATTAGATTGTCTCTCTTTTTCTTAGTGATTCCTAGGAGACCTGTATATTCTTTGTTTGCTATACGTGTTGTTATATGTATAAAGTCTAACTTATCTAAAACTTTTATGTATCTATATATTTCAATGTATCTTTTATGTACTTTTATGTGTAATTTTTATGTATTTTGTGTCTATTTATGAAAATTTTCTTCAACGGCAAGGTTACGAAATTATCTCATATTATTTTCTGAATTTATTTTGTCTTTAACATTATGATGTAAAATTCTTCTGGAAATGACTGTTTTATAATGTGAGATAGGGGTCAAAATTTATTTATTATGAAGACTTTCCTTTCTCCATTGCTCTGCTGCACACCTTTGTTGTAATCTATTATCTATATATGAGAGGTCTCTTACTGGCATCTGTTATGTTCCATAGGTCAATTTTTCTATCCATGAACCAATATCAAATAGTTTTAGTTAATGTAGTTTTAAAATAACCCTTGATATCTGATAAAGTCCTCCCCACATCATCATTCTTCTTCAAGAATATTTTAGCTATTCTTAGCCCATTTCATTTCCATATAAATTTTAGAGTCCACTTGTCAAGTTCCAACAATACACACAAGGGAACAAATATTTATATTCTGTGGGGATTGCATTAAATTTATAAAACAACTTAGAATATTGAATCTTCCAATTTATAAGCATGGTGTACTCCTCCATTTATTTAGGTATACAATGTCTCTCAAAAATATTTTATACTTTATGTATGGAAGTCCTATACATTTTTATTGGATTTATTTTTATGCATTTAAAATTGCTTGTCCTAGTTTCTTTATTATTTCATTTTTTATTTGTTAGAAATATAATTGATTTTTGTATATTTACCTCATATCCAAGAACCTTGCTAAATTCATTTATTAATTGATATTTCATCTTTATATATACAAAATCACATCATATTCTTTTGTTTAACTGGCGGATTTTTTTTGTACCTCCTTGGCATTGTTAATTTTCAACTTTGTTTTCTTTTCTAACAAATAGATTTAAGGCCATAAATTTTCTTCTAAAAATGGTTTTAGTTGCATTTGACAGCTTGTGATATATTATATTTTTATTATCTTTCTGTTTCCAAATATGTTCATTGAGAGTTCTTTAAACGTGGGTTATTTTCTGTGTTTTTTTTCATTTTGTTATTGATTTTTAACTTAATTTACTGTGGCTAGAGACTCTCTTCTCTGTCTATATCCATGGCCTGAACTGGCCTCTGACCTGATGATTCCCATCCCTTCTAAAATCTCTCCCTGGCTTCATAAGCTCTAAGGCTTTTTCTGAAGTCATTTATTCCTTACCTGGTTTGAGCCTGATTATGGATCATTTCAGTGCTGCCCACATTAGAACCTTGTAGTTAGCTGCCTGCCTACCCTAAGCTTCCTGCAATGCATTTTTTCTTTCCTTTCTGACTAGTGAAAACACACTGACTGTTTCTATGATTTCTAACCTCAACTGGGTCTCCTGAGCTCCCCAGCACCCTTTCTATTCTCTCCTTATATTTTCTCCTTATATGACTCACAGCCACTGTTCCAAACTGTTTTAACATTCCCAGGACCACCAAATTTTCCTCCATCTCTTCTCCCAAAACGTAAGACCCACTCTTTACTGAGAAGATTAAAGTTGTCTGGCATAAGTTCTGTGAACTCTCCTGTGATCCAAATGAAAATGTTTTAGGCACTTACCTTTATTTCCACTGTAAATATATTATATACCCTTCCTCATTCTCTCCTCCTTTGCTGCATTTGCAGAGGAAGCAGGGACTCTTCTTTTTTCAAAGCTAACCTCACTGTCATCCATTCCTTCATGACTTATTCTTTCATGACTCCTCTAACTTGGATTCTCTCTCCCCTTGCTTAAAGGAACACTCCTTATAATGTTTCTCTGACTCATAGTATTATATATAAATTATCTCCTAAGCTATCTCTCTAGGAGATTTGGCCAGTCCAATCCAAGTTCACACCAATCAGAGCTAAAACAGAATATCGCTACTCCTTTTATGCTTCACGGACCATAACATTGCATAGAACACTGCTTTATTCTACTTTACGTCTCTTGGTTGATGGATGAAATTGTGACTCCCTCATAGAGCACATTACTAAAAAACTAGTCATGAGTGCAAGCCCTAGTTTCCCCTTTATGTTCTGTTCTCACTATTTAAATATTTATTGCAACATTTGTCTTTCCAAACGTGGTAAAGTAGATGATATATGTTTAAGGAGTCCTATGAATTTCTTCTTTCTTATAATTCTATTTTAGGATAGTCTTTGTAAATATTAGGGAATTGAAATCTTTGTAAATGTTAGGAAATCCTACAATAAAGGAGGATATGAATAGTAGAAGCTGCTTATTTTTGCCTCAAGAATGCAGCCTATACTTATTTTTTATACAATATTTTCACATTCAGTCATGTCTTACTTATGCTAATATTGTAATTATTTTCCGTTACTTGCACACACCTTGACTAATCATGGGGGATGACAACTCAGAATAGCATGCTTGGGTTCAGTGGGAAAAGGTTGGAATTAAGCATCTAAGCTGTGAAGAATCAGCTCATAGATAACAGAGAATTAGGAATTTTATTGATGTTCACATTCTCTGCAGCTTCATTCACCCTCACACCTCTCTGATGTTATTTGATAGTAGCCAACTATCCTTTTTATGTGGATATACTTTACCAGACATTATTATGGTAACATGTCAGATATACCCAACAACTTTCTATTTTAATCCTTATCATTCTTCACTTACCAAAAAATCCCTTAGGAATCTAAAATTCAGGCTTCATTGGTATCCTAGTAGAATCTAAATCGATTTTAACATGTAGTTTCAAAGTAAAGTTCATTTAAACCATCTAGAAAGTTTTATTTTATGTTCATATTAAATTTTACGTTACGGTACAATGGGGGAGAGAGGATTGAGGGCATTGAATTGGATGTTCTCCAAAGTCTCTTTAAGCTCAAATATACTCTGACTCTGAGGAAAAAAAATGCCAACACTGATAGTCCCTAGAAGAATAGACTACTTCCTGTTTCTACCAAAGAGAAAAAAATCTTTAAATATTAGAATATGTGATCCTCTGTTTTCTGTAATCAGATTACTAGCCATGATGCTAACTGTATTTGTATAGCCCTTTAAGGTTTATGAAGAGCTTTTTATGAACATTTAATCATTACAAATACCCTATAACAGATCCCCTCTGAGGAAAGAGAACATATTAAGATGAGGGTAAGTGATCTACCAAAGATCACCCAGTTGGTAAATGGTGGAGTCAGTGCACACAGAACTCTCTGAAAAAGGTCAGTATTGCAGTCAATGGAAACATTATCCTGACACATTATTTTTTACTTCCAACATACATACTACAAATTTGATTACTTAAAAATAGATGATATAATAAGTGTGATTTAATAACATTCAATGCACATTGAGAAGGAACTGGGGAATGAATATTGAGAATGACCAGGCTCACAATTCCCTTGAGGAGAGAAGAAATTCAAAGTTGTTAAGGTATATAGTCAGCACTTAGCTCACACTGATAATGTCTGTCTTGTGCAGGTTTCTGCAGGATCTGAACTCCTAGGTCAAGCACAACTGTCTCAAAATGTTTTTATGGCTCCTTTGCTTCATTCAAAGGTGGAGTTTAAGATGCTCTTTGTACTTCTTATGATGAGACACATGATTGTTTCTGACCATCCATAAATTTGTTAGCAAATTTTCATCTTCTCCCACATATGTGTTACTCCTTGAACAATTAGCTCTCTTGTGGTCAATACAGTGGAGGACTCAATAGATGATTTTATCTTCTTAGTAGAGTGTTCTGATTGTTGAGGTCTACAGATCTAGAGAACAGCTAATTTCCGTTTGGTACTCTTAACATTTAGTCTTTCTATGTGGCAGATCCAGCACTACCCTAGTACATTTTATAAGACGTTATGAATCAAAACTGTTCACCAGGGGCCAGCCCCGTGGCGTAGTGGTTACATGCACCCACTCCGCTGCTGGCGGCCCGGGTTCGGATCCCGGGCGCTCACCGATGCACCACTTGTTAGGCCATGCTGTGGCAGCATCCCATATAAAGTGGAGGAAGATGGGCACAGATGTTAGCCCAGGGCCAGTCTTCCCCAGCAACAAAAGAGGGGGATTGGCATCGATGTTAGCTCAGGGCTGATCTTCCTCACAAAAAAAGGAAAAAAAAAAACTGTTCACCAGAACACAAAACAGATGGCACAGAGAGAGCCCAGCAGACTAAACAACTTGCAGAATATTCTCAGATTCTTACATGATGCTGATGAGCATCATTGACTGAGAATGTACAGTCTGCCACACTAACTTTCATGGCATGTATATGTATACGTGTATGCATTTGTATACGTACGTATACATATATACATACACGTTTACCAGATAATTTAAATCACTATGGAATCAACTCAGATTAACAAATATGTACTCAACTTTTACTATGTTTCAGGGCTCTGAATTAGGAACCTGGATTATTGCAATCATTCTTTCTAACTAGTCTCCTGCCTGCTCTCTTGTGAAGGTTAATTTTATTTTTCAAATTGGCTGGTCCATGGTGCCCAGATTAAACATTATTCTGGATGTTATTATGAGGGTGTTTTAACCATAAGGGAGATTGACAATCAAACTGGAGAACTTTGAGTAAGGCCAATTGCCGCCCATAATGTGGAGGGGCCTTATCCAATCAGTTGAAGGCCTGAGTAAAACAAAAAGACTGACCACCCTGGAGTAAGAAGGATTCTGTCAGCAGATGGCCTTCCAACTTGAACTGCGACATCGGTGGTGCTCTGGGTCTCCAGCATGACAGTACACCCTGCAGATTTGGAGTTGTCAGCCTCCATAATCACGTGAGCCAATTTCTTGAAATAAATCTCCCTGTATATATATACACATCCTGTTTGTTCTGTTTCTCTGGAGAACCCTGACTAATACAACTCTTATATGCTCAAAACCATTCCTTAAGCAACTCTCTGTGTGACGTACCAGAAACACTTATCTAGTCTTCATTTCCCTCTTTAAAACCCTCAAAGCCCAGCAAATATCGATAAAATCCAAGTGCCTTAACTTGGCCTGTAAGGCCCTCCAGAGTCTATCCATGCATTTACCTATCAAATTTTTCCTCCTGCCACTTCCTACCTACCTCATGCTTCATACTCCTGTACTGAATCATGTGTCCCCTAAACACAGCAGCCTATTTCACACTTCTATGAGTTCGTCCAGACTATTCCACTGCCTGCATACCTTCCCTCCCCCAACTTCAACTCTTGTCAGTACTTCATCCATCTTGTTCTTGGCTCACAAGATTCTTGATTCTTCTGTTTATTTCATTTTGTTTCATTTTGAGATATGTTTATAAACACAATTTGGAGTCTTAAAACATGATAAATTTTAGCTCTTTTTACATTCCTGTTCTCTCTATTTTTTTAATAAAGGAAATAAACCTCACAAATAATGTTGAAGTCCCCTTTGAACTTCAATTTTCATCCTTTTGCCTCCCCAGAGGCAACTACTGCTCTAGAGTTGTTGTCTGTTCTTACAGACAATTTTTATTTATCCAACACACACACACACAAACACCCATGCATACATATCCACCATGATACAATGATGTTATATGTTTTAATTTTACATCAATAATATCATACTGTATTTATCATTCTGCAAATGTTTTATTAAAAATTTGCAATGTTTCATCTTTTTTTTTCTTTTTTTGTGAGGCAGATCAGTCCTGAGCTAACATCCATGCCAATCCTCCTCTTTTTGCTGAGGAAGACTGGCCCTGAGCTAACATCCGTGCCCATCTTCCTCCACTTTATGTGGGACGCCGCCACAGCATGGCCTGACAAGCGGTGCGTTGGTGCACGCCTGGGATCTGAACCCAGGCCTCCAGCAGTGGAGCGTGCACACTTAACCACTACGTCACGGGGCCGGCCCTCACCATTTTTTGATATTTGTCAATAATGAGATATATAGATCTATCTACTCCACACTTTGAAGTTGAGTATTGTGTTCCACAGTATGGATATACCACATTTTATTTGTGTATGTACCTATTGATGAACACTGATGTTGTTTTTAATTTGAGGCTCTTATAAACAATGCTGTAATAAATATCTTTATACACATTTTCTTGGACACTCAAGTGAATGTTTGCCTATATGTATACCTAGAAAAGATTATTATCACATATTTGCACTAGCAATTTTATTGGATATTGCCAAATTGTTCTTCAGCATATATGCACAAGTATCCACTGTTAGCAGCAATGTATGACACATCCTGACCCTTCCAAATACTTGATACTGTCAGCTCCTTAATTTTCCTATTCTTTGATTAATAGTTGAAGCTGATTACCTGTATCTGCCTGGTTATATATCCAAACTCAGCTCAGGGATTAATACTTTTAAGACACATTCACCAGTCTCCTCTTTTGCATTTCCTTACACAACTCTAGCAGAGTACATAAAATAGTATCTTAAAATCACTTATTTTCCGTACTGTCTGTCCTACAGGACTATGATCTCTTCATGAGCTAAGATCTATTCTTATTTACCTTTGAGTTACCAGATCACACAACAATGGCAAACGCATGAGTGTGAAATCAATAAATGTATGTTTAAGCAAACTAAAATATAATAGTGAATATTACCAAACTCAAAATGGCTTTGGAGCATACTTCATGGAGATTTCTGAATGATAGGATAAGAGAACATCGGGAGTAGCCATCAGATCCTTGGACTTGAGTGTTCCTGTCCATAACAAAGACTCTTTCCATGGACTTGTAATGAGACATGACCTAGAAATTCATGAAGGCCCAGATGCAAGAGAGATCACAAAAGATTACTGGTAAAAGTCATAATAATTTAACATCTATTAGTTCAAATTTTTATTTATTCAGAAAGACGCACTTACTGATTGTTATTGAAAAATTGTAAGGTTCCCAGAGAGGCCTCTTACAACTTTGATATACACTTTGGCTGAACTCCTCAAAGTTGAACAAGATACTATTGTTTCAGGATATCGAATTCCTCATTTATTAGCTTCATGACAATGGGAGTGTGATTTAACTCCTCGGAGTCTCAATTTTCTTTCTTTTATTTTTTTAATTTTTTTCAAGTTTTTTGTTTATTGCAGTAACATTGGTTTATAACATTGTATAAATTTCAGGTGTACATCATTATACTTCTATTTCTGCATAGATTACGTCATGTTCACCACCCAAATACTAATTACAACCCATCACCGCACACATGTGCCGAATTATGCCTTTCACCCTCCTCCCTCCCCCCTTCCCCTCTGGTAACCACCAATCCAATCTCTGTCTCTGTGTGTTTGTTTATTGTTGTTATGAGTCTCAATTTTCTATTGTGTAAAATTGAGATAATGACAGAACTACCCTCATAGGATTGTTGTGATGATTAAGTGAGATGATGCATTTAAATGCTTCACATGATGTCCTGGACATTTAGCACATGTACTGGGTGCTCGATACATGATCTAGTAGTTTTAATTATTTCTGTTGTTATTGCTGTTTGACTTTGATTTTAAAAGAGAAAAGAAAAAGAAAAAAATCTGCCTTCTTACTTATAATATTACCAGATAAATCCTTAACTTTATGAGGAATATTGACATCTTTATGACGAAATTAACAAAAGATCCCTCTGATCTCATGTCCTTTATAAAAATTGTCTAGCTAGCCAGTTAGATCTTGGCTTCAATCCATAACAAGTGATTACACCATGAATACATTAGAATTACCTTCTAAACCTAATCTGCCAATAAACCTAGCCTGCTAATCAACATTTTCAGTAGCCTCCGATTTTCACTCACAACACAACCCAAGTTAATTTTATGTGTGTCTTCTTTTTTCTATAATCTTGGTATTCAGGACATTCTAAACACATCAACTCTCCAAACCCACTGACTCAACCAGAATGGGTTAGTTGTATAGAACAGACATTATCAACATCATCATCATCATGGTTGTAGACTGAATGTTTGTGTCCTCCCTAAATTCATATGTTGAAATTCTAACACCCAAAGTGATGGTATTCAAAGTTTGGGCCTTTGTGAGGTAATGAAGTCATGTGGGCAATGCTTTCCTGAATGGGATTAGAGCCCTTATGAAAGAGACACCAGAGTGCTCTCTAGCTCTCTGCCATGTGAGGACACAGTGAGAAGATGGCCATCTGTGAACCAGGAAGCAGGTCCTCACCAGACACCAAATCTTCTGGCACATGGATCTTGGACTCCCCAGCCTCTGGAACTATGAGACATAAACGTTTGCTGTTTAAGCCACCTAGTCCATGGATCTATGGTATTCTGTTACAGCAGCCTGAATTGATTAAAACAATCATTGTCGTCATCATCATCACCAAATAACAATTAGCGTTTCTTCAGAGTGTATGAAATTACTAGTACAAGAATCAGAATTTTATAAGGATTACATATTAATAGCCCTAATCATTTAACAATTCTAAGTGGAAGAACCAGAATTTGACTTTGAGCCCTCTGTGACCAGATCCCATGATCTGAACCACTGTTTTATACTATTATGTTAAACATTATGAAATTATCAATGTTCAAATATTTTGCAAAATGTTCAACCTAATACATGATACTATTCTTCAGGAAACAAAGATCCATATATTTAGGTTGTACATATATACCTAAGATATAAAGCTTATCATTCTGTAGGAAACACTCTTTTGGTTTTTTTCCAGCTTTATTGAGGTATAATTGACAAATAAAAATTATATATATTTAGGATTTACAATGTAATGATTTAGTATACATATACATTGTGAAATGATTACAGTCAGGTTAATTAACATATCCATCACCTCACAGAGTTACCATTTGTGTGTGTATGAGGAGAACATTTAAGATCTACTCTCTTAGCAAATAGGAAATAATTTCGATACTCTATTTTTCCAATTGGAAAATGTCATTCACTATCTAAAATTATTTCAAAGGACACATAGCTCATTACATAAGTTAGCCAGAAATCTCCAATAATTAAAATTATTTTCTATAGACAGTGGAGAGATAGCAAGCATACTCAGCCAGCTTGCTAGGGCGTCCCTATTCCTTTTCAATATTACTTCATTCTGCCTAATAAGATTATTTTGTATTACCATGAAAGAAACATATGCCTCCAGTGGCATAAAATTGCTAATGCAGCTTCCAAAGGAAGTGCAAAGCTACCCACAGAGAGCCAGTGACTCCTTACAGCTTTGTGCAATGTGTACAGTGTACTGCAGTGAACAACAGGCTGGACACCAAGGGCATAGGTTCTGATCTTGGATTCAGTCTACCAGTAGGGTCAGAGACAGGTCACTCAGCCTTACTGGATTTCAGTATTCGTATTTATAAAATGAGATAGTTGCGTTAGTTCCCATGCCCAGATTACAAATTTGATGTGTTTATTTTAGATTCATTGCGATGTTGTTTTGTGGCAATAGAGCAACAAGATTGGGAGAATAATTTTGATTAGACATGACTAGGACAGAATGAAGTTCTGTTACCTTTTGAGGGAGTACAATTTGCCCTAAAACAATTTGATTTAAAGAAATTTGGTAGAAAACAAATTGTAGGACTCTACAAATGAATGAAATAAAGACCTGAGGCCACTTCCCCATCTCTTACATTTAAATTCTCTGTAATCATGGCCTCTAGAAGCTATCAAATCTCTCTTCTCTTTTAATGACCATGTCACAACCTAAACATTAATTTATATTCTATACCTGCAAAAAAAAAAAAAGCTTGCTAAGTGGTTTCGATATATGAATTTCAAATGTTCTACCTCTATTTTTACGTTTAGAATTGCCATTGATTTCTGAATTTCTATGTTAAGAAATGAAAAAAGAATACCTCTAAATTTTGATGGCAGAATGTAACACTAAATGACACCAAGGTTGGATTTTACATTTAAGTGTATTTGCATTTAAATCAATGTATTTAGAGATACGCAATATTCTGTATACTTTCACCTGAATAAACATCCTGTACTGCATAATGAAACATTTCAGGAAATGCATGTTGGCCAATTTGCAAGCATCTCTTTTAATAAAATGGGCCCTATTTTAAATAAATCCCCTTTAGGCTTAAAAACAAACAAAACTATGAAACTATTACACCTTATTAATTCATAATATTATTTCATAATAATTTGTATTTATTGCAACTCTTTATTTGTTAAATATTGAATACGTACAAAGAATGACCTTGATAGCTAATGACCTTGATAGCTATTCTATGCATAATAGCATAGAAAAGTTCCCTAGTTAAGAATCTGAAGGCTAGGGTTTTTGGTTGGAAAAAATGAAAAGTAGCACCTGTAAATGAATTCTGTGTAATTGACCTAATTTTTGTTTTAGTATTTTTAAACAGTAAGCATTTTATCCTTGATAGTTAGGGGCAGTGAACACATTAATTGTCTTTGGGTGTTGGGAGTCTATATAGGAAAATTGGAAAAGGGAAAAGTCCGTGGTTCACATCCAGGCCCTATCATTTTCTAACTGTATGACTTAACATTTCTGGACTTCACTGCCTTTATTTCTAAAATGAAGATATTATACTAACATACTTTTCAGTATTATGACCCTATGGTTTCGTTGATACATTGAGCACTGCTTTACCTCGATGAGATAGTATTAAAGGGAGGAAGTTTTCAAATGTGGTATGTCATTTATGTCTCCCTCCCATGGCAGGACAATATTTTTCATAGATTTGGAGATGTGGGAAGCATGACTTAGTGAGGCAATCAATTGCTCAAGCGCACATGGATGCCAAGTGCTAGAGTTAAGGCAGGCAGCCACATATTTTGCTCCCAGCTCAGTGTGACTGCCTTCACGTTGCAAAGCCTCATACCATGTCTTGCCACCTCCTAGATCAAAATGGGAAGTGACACAGGAACCACTCATTTCTAGGTGGCTTCACAAAGGTATTTCGAACTCCCAAGATGTTGGGGACTAAGTTATTTCCAATCTCAAAATCTTGGGATCTTTCAATTTTATTTGAGTGGTGGCAATGTTAATGATTGGTAGCCATAGTCTCTAAAAATAAGATTACTGTTCTAAATTAATCCAGAGCAGTATTTGAATTACCATAGATCACTCTTGGAATCGGAATGCAGCCCTATGATTTTATGAGGCTCTCTTCCTCTTTTACTAGGGAGGTAGGGCCTCACTGTACGTTCCTGAGGCATACCTCTAAAACCCCACAACTCCTGCATTGCCCTTCACTTTCACTCTGCCATTCAAATGCCCACTTATCATAGTCATAACTACCAGAACATCAACACTGGAACCTTTTACTAAAATATTATCACTTTTGAAAATGTCCTTATTCCGCTTAGTAACCCCTGCTTCCCATAAGCTCCACTATGGAGTTACGCTTTTTATATTTAATATCTCTGTTAAATCTAGTGAGATGGAAAATCTGTGAACCAGAAGCTAAAGAGGCATATTTATATTAATTTCACCATGTCTTCAAATAGAAGAGGTTTGTTGACATGAACATCTCAGTACTGATACTGCAAGAGCCACTACAAAACAAAACTGCCTATGTCGTGCCTCAGATAGTTCTGATAAAACACTCATATCTTGTATTTCTCAGCTAGGCTTCCAGGAGAAAATTAAGCCCTACAGAAAATGATTTGAGTGACCCTTTTCTCAGTTTTTCCAAGGATAATACAAAGTTACCACCATTCTAGAGGCACAGGAAAGAAGTTACACATTCCTTCCACTGGATGCCTTAGGGCAGTAAGGCTTAATTCTCCAGCGGAAGGTCCATGGAGAAGGGCTGCTACTCCTTAGATTTTGAAAGGAAGCAAAAAACCTATCTTGAGGATGGTAATCATGACTAGTGGTGCTTTCCAGGTCATTAGATGCTTGGTATAGAGCAGCGGATGGCAAACTCTGGCCCATAGGCCACCAATTTTTGTAAATAGTTTTATTGAAACACAACTGTGCTCATGTTTCACGTACTGCCTATGGCTGCTTTCCTGCTATAGCTATAAATTGCTTTGTATAGTTGCAGAAGACAACTCATGTCCTGCAAAGCCTAAAATATTTGCTGTCTAGTCCTCTAAAGAAAGAGTTTTATGACCCCTATTATAGAGTATCATCATCTATTTGATTGGTTTCAATCCCCCCTATAAATTATCACTAAAATGACTAGGAAGATATTAGTAACAGAATGTGCATAAATGTTCTATTCAAAATGTTGGAGTTTAGATATGAGTTGTTTTTCCAGATATATCCTTAATTAAGTCTCCAAATAGAAACAGTTTTTATTCAGTTCTCAGTAACAGCCACTGATATTTTTTTAAGAAAATTTCGCATTATAATTGCCACGTCTCCCACTTTGACCAATTGTTTAAATTACATATTATTGGATATCATCCCCTGTAGGATGGTATGAGACTGGCGTTTTGGTTAAGTAATTAGCTACAATATATATGAACTATGTCTTTATATAACTTCTAATTATAACAACTAGCTTTCCTGTGTGTTTGAGGCGTGAAGTGTACATTCAAGTAATTAGAAAGACATTATCAAGTGACTTCCACTTTCTTTTTGTAGCTGAAAAATATAGATAATGAAGTTTGTGGCATTTTTACTTAAAAATAAAGCATGAGTGCTATGTTAAGATAATTATATCGTTGTTCATATTTTTAAGCTTGGAGTTTATCCTTTCTTTAGCACATAACAAACAAAACTGGATTAGTTTACAGACTTTGCAGAACCCAGGCAGCTGAGAAACATCCGGATAAACCAATCTCAGCAGAGTGTTCGGCAGTATAATAATTGATGGAAGCCTAATCATTTCTTTAATGCAGGTCAAATATTCACCGTCCTAAAACATCTGCATATCTCAAGCATTTTGCAGTTTTTACAGCTTTCTGATCATCTATTTTCTTTTCTTTAACATAAAATGTTTCCAGGACCCAACAGCTGGCGCTTGCTGGCTGAAGGAATGAACAGGAAGACAATGTGTTCACAGGATTATGGAACAGGCTGAGAGGGAGAATTTATGCAGAGTTTTATAAGCTTAGTCAGGCAGAAAATAGATTGGGGTGCACAGTGGAAATAATGTGTCATTCAAAGCTCAGCTTACAGACAAAGCCTCCGTGACACAGGAGCAACCACGGGCTGTCCTTCATCCTGCGACTTCAATGGTTATCGTGAGGTTGGGGTGAAGCTGCAGAAGCCGGCTGACTGAGGCCTTACTCGCCAATAGCTTTTATTGTTTGCCTCCCCAAATCAATCAAATCACAACCCTCTACCCTCCATCCACCCACCCCTACACACTTACAACTTAAAAATTTGCATTAATGGCCAACACTCAAGCAGCATGATAACTGAGAAGTCATAAAGAGAAATGGATTATTTGTAAAGAACATGAACAGCATCCTCCAATCAGTAAGACTGACCCCTGAAGCCTTTTTTAAAAAGCTCTGATTTCCAGCAAGTCCCCTGGGTGCTCATAACTTCACCTTCCTTTAATGAGCTCCCATATGTCACTTGTGATTCATCTAAGTGCTCCAAAATCCCTTAGGTTGTAGAGTGTATTTCAAGCTCCTAATTTGGACCATAACAGAACATGTCTAGTTGGTTGGAAATGACAATCATGTTTCTTTAGCATCGTTTTTTTGGATGATTTGGCTGTTTCTGTCATCAAGAGCCTTCACTTGATTCATTTGTTTCTTGTTTCTGTTGATTATCTTGATTCCGTTTTATAAACAAAATTATTGTCCTAGGTACTTCTCAGCAAATGGTCTGAATGGTGCTGTCTTTGGTAGTGCTCACTAATAAGCTATTACGGCAATATATTCAAAGTAAATGTTTCATTTGTATTCTCAAGGCTCAAAGATATCTGTCATTCCTTCTAAAAGGTGATTAACTCCCAGCAAAACTAATAGGAAAAAAGCAGAAATGAAGAAGCTGGGAGAAAATGTTTTAAAAGGTAATTACTGTATATTCTCCCTCAGTGGAAAATGACTTGGCGTTCCTAGTATGATCAGTATGTAATGACTTGATAGCTCCTGATAAATTCCAAGTTAAGATCTACTTTTCTAAGTGCAGCATTCATTTAACAGTATCATCATTATTACGTTAGACAGTCACTCTTTTTACGCACGGCCCCCTGGAAGAGACAGAAATGCCTAAACTAGTTAGCGTTCACAAAATGAGCAAACAACCAAACACACCTACGGTTCATGCTAGGAGGCAGTGAGAAATCACATCTCACCCACTTTGCTGTGAAAATGTCCTCAACAGCCCTGGGTTGAGCAGCATGTTTAGATACTTGTGGCAGATTAACATGGGCCACTCGCAGGGGTCAATGACATCTGCCCTCAGCAACCATGCGTATCTGGGTTCTTTGTCCAAACAAACAAAGCCCAGAGAGGAGATAAATTAATTAATCCTTTGGTGACATGTTGGATATTTTCAGATGGTATTTAGCCTTAGCAACAATTTCCTGTCATTTCTTAGCAGCTCCAGTCTAAATTTTATTTTCTACCTAAAACCGTAAAATGCAGACTGGATGCTCACGTTGTCATCTTAAAAACAAAGTACTAATCTTCATTGTTCTTTGTGGCAATTTAAGGTATACAGTTATACCACTAATATATCAGACTTCCTAAGGAAAATATTAGCTCTTATTTAAATTAAATACTGACTCAATTAAAAGTCGGTCACTGAAGTTTTAGTTTTCACCATCCTTATTTTCCTTTTAGCTTCTGAGGCATTGGGAATCAGACCATTTTTCTTTCAATGGTGGGATGGTTTGTGATGTCTGAGAGTTTAGGTGAAAGTGAACTACTTATTGGTGTCATTACATTAGTAGAACTGAAGGAGAAAAACAGAGAAGGTTATAGGGACCTTGAGGGTGTGGGGGATGGATCAGAATTTGCCACCCCAAAGTGTGTCTCTTTGGCTTGATTATTTTTAAAGACAAGTCTCTGAAAGAAACTTTGACCTTCCCCCTCACTGCCAAAAAGAATTTAAGATAGAAGACCTGTTCCAGGAAGGAGCTAATACCATAAGATAACTATAGCATAATGTAAACTAGGTATGATAGACAGGTAAGCACTAGCAAGCCCATTTTTATCCAAGTTCTGTCTCTTGGGTCACATTATCTATAGATGGCCCAGCAAACACTTGTTTATCAAACACTTGCATTTCCATCTCCATGTAAATTTTCTTCCTCCCCTTTGAAGCCCCGGATCACTACAGCCAACATCCTCCTCTGTGTTTAGCTGTTGATGGTATTTAAGGTGGTGGCTTCAGCCATTTTGGCAATATACTCAGTTTTCCTGGCTTTCTCCCACGTGTGCATCTTATTAAACTTTTTTATTTTCTCTAGTTACTCTGTCTCATGTCAGTCTAATTCTTAGACCAGTCAGAAGGATGTAGAGGGTAGAGGAATAGTTCTTCCTCCTCTACAAGTTCCTCCTGCTAACGAAATTCAAGAGAAACACTAACCTCCACAGTGTTTAACAATGATGACATCTATCCACCGGTGGGTGGCATAGACTGACAAATATGCTTTTAGAAATCTTTAATATGGATTAATATAAGTAACATCAAGTATTAAAAATACCCTACACTTAATATAGGGCAAGTTTTTAATCAAAACTTCTCAAAGAGGAGAGGTATTAATTAAATTTCCCAACAACACAGGAAGCTGCCAGAGTTTTCTGGTGCTAAGACACTAAAGTACATGACTTTTCTGTCTCTTATTTGTGAGCCACAGAAATTAACTCTAGATTGACTAAGCAGAGAACTACATTGTTGTAAAGTTACTGGGAGCTCACAGTATCATCAAGATGGCTAGAAATGTGCAGGAACAAATGAAGCTGGGGTTGCAGCTGCTATTGCCTGTGAACTGAATATTGGTGTTACTGACTTCTGACTCAGAGTCCAGGACACTGGTTGAGTCGAGGTCATTTTCCCGTGCCTTAGTTACAAAGGGGGCTGGAAAACCAAGTATTTGGCATTTTCAGCTTTTCTGGAAAGCAGGTAGTAGAAAAGGCTTATGCCTCCCACCAAGGCTAATAAAATACATGATTCCCCAAAAGAAGGAAGTCCAGATGCTGAGCAGGCTACAAAAATTGCCAAGTGTATAGTGTATTCTCTTTGGGCAAAGCCAGTCTTCAGTAACTCTCTCATCTGGCACCTGCTGTTTCAACTGCCCAGCGCATCTTTCCTCCTTGCTCTGGTGACATCACCCCCAATTCCTTAGGGAATTGCATCTCTCATGCGCCAAGTGTGAGTCTTATTAGCCTGCTGCCTCCTAGTCCATGATTCCAGTCAGAGTTGTCCTAGTGATACCGTCTCAACACAAGATTGACATGAGGGAAGCCATATTGTAGAAAAGAAACCCTATTGTAACTTTGAGTGACCTCTGATTAACTAACCCAGACATGCTCTATAGATTTTATGGCCCCTCCCAGCTGCTATAAGTTGATAACTTTGTTCTTTTGAGTTCCTTAGGAATCTGATGACCCCTGGGCAGAAAGTCTATTCTGATAGCCATCATCAATGACAACTGAAAGATTAGGGCATAGGACATTGCTCCAGTCTTTGATGCTTATTTAGTAAAACAAAAGACTATCAGGAACTAAGAACAGATGGATGCCCCCACCCTGAGACTAGATATCTGCCTCCACCCGGAGATCAGATGAATGCCCCCAACCTGAGACCAGATGCCTCCTCCACCAGGAGACCAGCCCCCTAGGTAACTGGCCTGTAGTCTGTGTTCTGTAAGATGGTTCTTTTGGACATAAGTCAGCCATCTTCCCCCTTGCTAGCAAGCTGTAATAAAAAGTCTTTTATCTCCTACCTCCTTGCCTCTTGACTATTGGCGTGTCTTGCAGGGGGCAGACAACCACTCCTTGGGAGGTAACACTAGCACCAATCTCTTAGCCACAGTGGTCAATCCAGAGATGTTCATTTGATCTTACCAGAACCCACCCACATTTTTCCCCAGGATTTTCCTCATTAAAATTGGCAGGGAGGAGTTCTCTTTCCTCTTTAGTCATGAAGCAGTAAGGACAAAGCCTAGAGCTACCTGAAGTTCTGGTTCCAGCCTCACAGAGACAACCAGGCTGAGAGAATAAAACCAACATAGAGGAAAGACCAAAGATGAGACCTGTGAAAAGAGAGATCCTAATAGTGTTTGAGTCTCTAGGTCTACTTACCCATAGCCAGCCCCATGCATAGTTTGGTCATGTGATCTAATAACCTCTCCCTTTCATGTTCAAGCCAGGATAAATTGGATTTCTGTCACATCAACAGGCTTCTAAGAAATATATTGTCCCTTTTCTGCCAAGACTAAGGAGACCTAGAATCACTTCTTGCATTTTAGAGACTTCTTGTTCAAATAGTTCTAAAGGAAATGTAAACTTTTATTTTTCCTAGAAAGCAGGTACAGGAGGATAGTAACTTGCATTCAATAGTCCTAGTTGTTCCTTCCAGCTCTGCTACCAATAAATCCTGTGGCCTTGAGCTCATCACTTAATGTTTCTAGGGTTTATGTAATGCATTTATACAATGGGTTGAATTAGATGATCTCAGAGGTGCCTCCCAGTGCTAACTTTCTGTGACTAGAATTTTCCAAATAACTTCTGAGTTTCAACGTATTTACTCATTTGAGTTTATGCCTCCTCAGGGTTTGATTCTGTTTCTCTGTTTAAGAAAATAAAGGGAAGAACTAGGAAAATAAATTCTTCATGGATTAGAGTTTTCTTTTAGAATATTTTCATATACATTTCTATTAACAACCTATTTGTTAAAAATCTTATCTTAAAACAATATGATGCCTTGGCAAATATTTTTAGGAAACATCCACCATCTGCATAGCAGTAAATTAAGTGCCATAGAGATACACTTTGCCATCTAAGAGCTTTCAATTTAGATAAGAGACAAGAAGTACACTCAGGTAGAACATTTAGAAATCAAAGTCAGGGCAGTGTATAGCCATTGTGTGAGAGGGTGGGACCAGGTCTATTCCCAAAGGCTGGTTTCCTTTTACACCGAGAAAATAATAATCAAAAGCTTTTCAGAGGTTCTGAACTCCTAAAGCATGGGTCTCAGCAAGCAACATTAACTGCAAGTTTACAGTCTATTTTATGTGAAATTTCTTTGAGTTTGGCTTGAAGGGAACATTTAATTCTTTTCATTGTTTTATTTTAAACAGATATTATGACTGTGATTATGCTCATGTTATAGATAACCTTCCATTTTGTTCAGCTTTTAGAAATTCTAAAATACGCTCTTGCTGCAATGAATTCAAAGTACAACATTTAAATCACTTCAAGAACAAAACCAGTTTTGAAAAAAAATTTTTTTTCAGGAACTGTTATTTATGAACATGAGGCCGTCGTGCCACCAATTTCTTTATGCAAGAGCGTGGCTGAATATGTAACGTAGCTGGCTGAGATTCTACACTCCAGTATAAATGTTCAGCATTTGTTTTAAAATTGTACACCTTTAAATTCTCTAGGATTTTCTAACTTAATCTGTGTTTATTAAAGAACAACAGTGCACCTCAGTGGGAGGAAGAGACCAGGCATATGGTGCTGCTTTCTTAAGCCTAACATCAGAAGACTCTGCCAGGCAGTATAGGTCTTGTGAAAACATCACAGAGTAAAAGTATTTGCATCTGAGCACCTGGTTTCAAATCCTGGTTTTGCAACAAATCAATGTCGCCTTACCCTTTCTAAGCTTCCACTTCCACATCTGTGAAAATATACGCTTGAGTTTTATATCTCTCGCGCGGGCTTGTAGAGATTGAATGGAGTTACATAGGAGACAGCTATGAGTCTAGGACAGACTAGATGCTCAATAAATGCTGGTTTTCTTCCTCTCTCTGAATTTTTTCTGCCTCATATGTAAAGTAGGAATTGAAAAAAAATGCTATCAGAAAGAAAAGATGCACTGTAAATTCCAAAGTTACCCATGGGGATGGGCTGGCGTCCAAACAGACTGAGGTGACAATACACTGGGGGTGGGCCCCAGGTCAGCCCCCCAGCTTTGAGCTCAGATATGTAAAGGTTAGTCTACCTAGAGGGTCTACCATAACATATAAAAAGATAGATCTTTCAACAGATTGGCTTATTACTATTCTGCAAGTTTTCTCTCTCCCGGTACAAAGTATGCACAGAAGTAAACTAACAACATAGAATCAAAAGGTCGTTTGATTCTTGAGCATGAAATCAAGGCAAGTTGACTGACCTATCTGGAGTCAGCCCTGTAAAGGGCCAGATAGTAAATATTTTCACCTTTGCAGACCATGCAGTTTCAGTCGCAACTGTGACTACACAATTCTGCTGTTGTAGCAGAAAGCAGCCATAGACAATACATAAACGAATGGCCATGGGTATATTCTAAAAAACTTTATCTACAAAAACAGGGTGGTGGTCTGGATTTAGCCCTGCAGGCCTTAGTTTGTGGACCCCTAGATTACATGGTGAGCTAACAAGATAGGCATTCCAGGTGCATCGGCCTTCATTGAAGGATTAGAGCTGCAGAATGGATTTGACACCTGGGTCTGGAGCTAGTGAAGCCATTCCCTTAAGTGGGGTAAGATTTCATTCACTACCAATCTTTGTTTCTTGGCATCCTCAGTTTCTGTTGCTTACTAACACAACTTCTGATTGACATTTTCTCTAAATATGTAAAGAACTTCAATTATGTTCCAGGCTGGCCTAGAGGTCATTCTGCCTATTTAAGGAATAGCTTTGTGTGGCTATACATTTGTATAGCTCATTGTATACAATTTGTATAGCTGTGCTTGGATTCTTTATGTTTGTTTTATAGTTTAACTCTCAAAAAGCAATCTTACCTTAGTTCTTTATTTTTCACTTTAATATTCTGATGGAGGTCGGAGCTTCTCACCATTATCTGCTTGTACTATTTACAAGTAAAAGCCGTGGAAATATAACAAAACTTCTAAAAAGTATGTGGCACTCAGTAGGGACTCAAAAACAGTTCCTGGCAGGGAAAAAATTGTAAATGAAAATAAGAATAATACATTCAACTTTCTATGTATTTAGCGTTTGCTAGTGGTCTCCAACTTTTTATATAGTTCATTAATTTGAATCCTCTACCCAATTCTGTGAAGTTATTCACACTTTATAGATGATGAAACTAAGGCTCAGAAAAGTTCATTGATTTTCCCAAAGTTATATAGCTTAAACCAGATACACCAAATACAACAGCATACATGCCTGCCTCCAAAGTACTCAGCCAGTCATCAGTGCTGGCTCTCACTGTGCTCCTTGGTGCCCTGAAATCAGACCTCCTAAGAATTTGGTCCTGGTAAAAAGCAGACTTGTTCCACCCTTCCTAGCTTATTTAAATGTGTATCCTCCAGTGATCTTTGGATTTCCTTGTGGCCATTTTTGCTAGGCAGCTTCCCTCTACCACCTGATAACCCTTTTAAAGAAGGGAAAGACAAAGGGAATCATTCTCAAGATGTTTTTATCTTAAGCCCTTAACTATGAAATAAAATTGATGTTGCCTGCTAAAGAAATCTCAGAGTTCAGTTGTCAGCGGGCAGAGTAATTTTTAGAGCAGGGAACCCTCTTCAGAGCTCTGAAGTTATAACATATAAGCAGGTTCTATCCTTGAGTGAACTAGCCCTGCTGTCTATCATGTTTATAAAGCTTAGAATGTCTGCAAAATTCTCCTTGGAGAAGCTAATCTTAATGGTTGAATCATTAAGGTCAAATTCACTAGCACGAACTATTGTCTATATACTCTTTGTTCATTCTTCTTTAGTCCTTCTTCATACTCTTTGTGGGATGAAGTGACACATAAACATACAAGCTGCAGGAGTTCTGACTAATCAGGTAACCTCCCTGGGTTTCCGTTTACTCATCTGTAAGATGAAGGCATTGGACTAAATAGTCTCTAAAATCCTTTCCAGCTCTGAGATTCTGGGTTTGTTTTATCCTTAGCTACACACTGGTAGGCTCTCCAGTTTGGACTTGGTCTAGATTTAATGCCAGCTACAAGACACAGGATGAATTACTTCCTGATATTAACGGGTTGATTAAAGGGACTTACCATTGTGTAGATGACATTTTATGTTTAACCCAGTTGACAATCTTGCAGATTGCACTGTGGGAATGTAAGTCTTTGTGCATTAGTGTCCAAACCAGTTTAACTTTCATTTTTAAGGACAGTTGGAAGCATCCCAGTTCTTTGAACTATGAGAAAATACCTAACGTCCAAAGTTGTTGGTGTAGGCTATGTTCTATGCTTTATTCTCGTTAAAACTTGGGCAGGCTTGACCACGAGGCATGAATTTTATCCACCGAGTGGGATGTATGTGTAGGGGCAGGGGTAGGAAATGGGGACTAAGAGGAGAGGAGGAAGGGAAAATATTAAGCAGAATTTTCACTCATTTTACACTGTGCTGGGCCTAGGGATACAAATACAAATACGACATTTTAGGCTTTTCTCCTAGGGTCTCTATATAAGCTCTACTCCCTCCCTGACAGAGAATTCCTTATACCTCACACTCAGTTTCCCCTATTATTAACATCTAACATGAGAATGGTACATTTAGGGCCGGCCCCGTGGCTTAGCGGTTAAGTGAGCGCCCTCCGCTACTGGCGGCCCGGGTTCGGATCCCGGGCGCACACCAACGCACCACTTCTCCGTCCATGCTGAGGCCAAGTCCCACATACAGCAACTAGAAGGATGTGCAGCTATGACGTACAACTATCTACTGGGGCTTTGGGGAGAAAAAGGGAAAGAAAAAAGGAGGAGGATTGGCAATAGATGTTAGCTCAGAGCCAGTCTTCCTCAGCAAAAAGAGGAGGATTAGCACGGATGTTAGCACAGGGCTGCTCTTCCTCACAAAAAAAAAAAAAAGAATGGTACATTTAATTACATTACAATTAATGAACTAGCCTATTGATACATTGTTACTAACTAAAGTCCATACTTTATTCAGATTTCCATAAGTTTTACCTAATGTCCTTTTTCTATACCAGAACCCCATCCAGGATCCCACATTACATTTAGTAATCATGTCTCTTTATGCTCCTTTTGGCTATAACAATTAGACCCTTATTTTTTTTAACAGTTGTTTTCCTTTTATCTCAATATCTTTATTTGCTTATTCTATTTTATTTGTGTTAAGCTGTCTTAAATTTTTCCTCTTTTTAGCAGAGCATTAATTATTTCCTCCATTGTTTAGAAAAGCTCTGGAAATCCCCACTTTCCATACAAACTGCCAAGCATTTTTTAATTTCTAGAAAACTTGCAAGCAATGAAGGTAACCCTAGCCAGAAGCCAATGAGAATTTATGATTAGTGAATCATGATTTTCTTTGGCTGGCAGACGGGGAATAATCTTTGTTAGTGAGTCAGTCAGTTGAAACTCTTAAATATTACTCAATTGAAGAATAACCTAGTTAAGTTTCAAGAATAACCTAGTTAAGTTTCAACATTTGTTGAATGTTTATAGTTACACAAAGAAATATTTCAGAACAGTAGCATTTAAATTGCCATCATTAGTCTTCAAGAGTAAGGATGATTCACACCTTCTCAGTGCCTCCCATTTAATCTGTTCAACAGATTTATTAAACTAGGTACAAAATTGGACTTCTATCTATTTCAGATAGAAGGGCCAGGAACTCTAGTGCTGCCTATTCCCAATTCACTAATAAAAACCCTGGCAGCTTCCAAATGAAAGATCCCAGAAAAATGCAGCTCATTGTCTAATACAGAGCTTAGCCTAGTCAGGTTGATATGAATTTCTTTATCTTCATCATCATCAGATACCATTTAGACTGGGAAACTTGATGCTCTGTGTAGCAACTGTTGGGGTAATATAATTAAAAAACAAAAAAACTCTTATCCCAACCCAGAAATCCTCTTCACAAAGGTAACAGAGAAAGAAAACACCCTTATTATTGAATAAGCATTAAACCAGAATGTGAGATGCATTACAGTCAATCCACTGAGATTGCAAAGACAGAAATCTCACTCTTTGATACAGCCAAGCAGATACCTCTCATTACATACATGTTTTCGAGATAAACAATAACTAGTCCTCAAGTAAGAGGACTCAACAGCATCATTGGTCACACATCATTCGTTCTAACTTTACTTGGTAATTGGAGTGACCTTCATTGTTAGCCAATTGACTTTATCCAAAAGGGGTGGAGGCAAAGAAACTCCTATCTTTATGACAGGAAGGAGTTTTAGAACTTGGAGCAAGGGGCCCACTGAGTTTAGGCTCCCACCTTCCCTCAGAAACTGTGAGATAGTGGCACTACCCACCTTGATATTTGTATTTCAAAGACCTAGCTATCAGGTCCTTGAGAAAGATATTCCTAGGTCATAATGCTCACAAAAGGCTATTTAGTTTCTAAAAAGATACATTTCAAAGAGAAAGAAAGAACTTAAATGTATAAGTTTCTAAGGTAAATATTCTGATAAAAAGGGAGGAGAGGGAAATCTCTTACCTTATTTTCAATGGGAGGAATTAAGCCTCATATTTTATATTCCTATTTGTCTGTACACAAGCCAAGATTTCTCTTCTCATTCATGCAAAAGTGTTTCCTAAGCCTCTGGCCATTTGCCAGACTCTATGCTAGGCACTATGAATACAAATATTGGTGAGATGCAAAAAAATCCAGTCCCAACCTCCAGGAACCCACCTGCGAGGGAGTGAGATCACATGGGCTGCAATGTTACCTCAGGCCTCTTACAGGTTCTCAGAAGTCCTGCTAAGAGGAGTGAAATCTGAATAACTCTGGCCCAGACTTCAGACTGCACCAGGCACTGAAAGTTCTTGCTTGGTTCAGAAAAAAGCACCATGTGAATGTTCGGGCATGTTACAGTTATTCTCTGCTAATAACAAAAATAAGTAACATTAATTGCATGGTGTTCATGTCCCATAGCCTGCACTGTTGATTTTCACAACAGCCCTGTGAGGTAAGTATTATTTCTAAGCCCATTTTACAGACGAGTCTTGAAAGTTGGGTAACTTGCCCCTGAACACAAGCCAGTAAATGGGAGACTGATGTGAACAGAGGTTCGTCTGATTCTAAAGTCCAACTCCACTGCAGTTACTATGTATGAGTTTAGGTCAGGAGAAGTCCAACCTCACCGTTGGCTGAGCCCTATATCTTATAGAATTGTGCACAGGCTCAGCGAAATAGACTGCCTTGAATAAGAATAATCCCCCTCATTTGCAATGCACTTAACAGTTTTCATGTCACTTTTTGTACGTTTTCATTGGATCCTCACAACAATCTGGGGAAATGGGTACGGCAGGTATTTAAAACCCAAATTGTGTATTAGAAACCTGAGATTCAGAAAGGTTAAGTAACTTGTCCAACATCAAACAGCTAGTGAGTGAAAAGCTGGGACTCCTCTCCAGATCTCCCATCTATGGTTCTCTGTGGCTTCAAATTGGAAAATCTCAAGCTGGAGACTGACCCTATATGTGGATTTCTAACCAAGCTATAGAGGTTCAAGGATTCACCTGGAGCCTACCATCTATCCCAAGAGCCGAGCTAGAATAAGTATGAGCTCTGTCAATTCTGGACTGCACTGAGCAATACTCACTTAAGCATGTCTTTATGCGACTTGTAAATAAAATTCTGTTTGCTTGATAATTCCCTGTGGCTAAAGAGTAATGTTTAAGCTTTTCCAAACTTATTTTTACTGTGCTTCCTGGAGAATGTTGTACCCTACTTACCCCAAATTGGGCCCTATTCTGCAGTTTTTATTCAGGTAAAACTAATGGAGTTTCCCCAGAGTGAGGAATGTGTAATCAATCCCATTGTTTGATTTCAATGGCTTATTACTGGGTGGGAGAATTGTTATAACAGAGGCAATTTAAAAAATCAGGTACGATTGACTCCAGTCCATTTGCATACTGCAGTCCCAACAGCAATAAGTCATAGTGTTTCATTCTAGAGATAGTGTAGTCATTAAATGAGACTACCTGGGCAACTAACTAATTCTGGGAGAGAAGAGAAGTATGTGTGTATTTGTGTGTATGTGTGTGTGCGCACACACACGCATGCTCATGCATGTGCCCACATGCATTTAAACAATGGTGCATTCAGAACTCTTGCCACTCAAGGAAGGAAAAATAATCTTCCATGTGGTTATCTCTAGTATTTCCAAAAAGATAGTCACAATCAGAGCCATCCCTTTACAGATTCTCATGTGGCAGGTCTTGAATGTAACATTTGGATTTACTGTGGTTGTATGTTCTTCTGAAAAAGTTGGAAAGATGTTTCTCTCTGAGAGGTATGCGAATGATTGGAAAGCTCCCTGGGCTGAGCAGAAGAAACTGGGTTCTAATCCAAACCTGGCCATTAACTTTCCTTACATCTTGGATTCTTACATCTAAGCTAGTTCTTAGGCCTCTATTTCCTCATCTGTATGAGGAGTTTGGATCAGATATTTTCTGAGGCCTTTTCAAGTAGTTAAATTTGGTATTTCTAACCCCATCACATCCTTGGAAAAGGAAACCTTTGTCTGAAAACACTGATTTGATTACTGCCAAATTGTGTCATGTCCATGAACTATACCCAAAGAGCCAAATGAGAAATGAAGATCAAGGAAGAACAGAGGGAAAGAGGAGTACAGCTGCCTCTCCCAGCACACAAATGCATCTCCGTGGGGAACTGATAAGTACATGCACAAACACCACAGATGGTGGGTGATTAGCACCATCTTCTCACATTCAATAATGTGATAGATAATGCAGCCCACATTCCAATAATGTGAAGTGAATCTACTGGTGTAAGAAGTCTCTTACAGTGAGGTTTTCCTCATGCATTCAGTGGAGAAGGAAAGGAAGGCAGGCTGGAAGAGAAGACATTGACATTTGTTATGAACCGACTAGGTTTATAGACATTATCTAAATACCCTCACAGCAACACTGAGAAGTAATTAGTACAAGCTCCATTTGCAGAAACCTCAACTTGGAAAGGTAAGCAACTTAGCAAGTTAAAAAAAGAAAAAAACCAGGGGGCCAGCCCCCTGGCATAGTGGTTCAAGTTCAGCACACTCAGCTCCGATGGTCCCGGTTCGCGGGTTTAGATCTCAGGTACAAACCACTCATCAGCCACGCTGTGGCGGCGACCCACATACAAAATAGAGGAAGACTGGCACAGATGTTGGCTCAGGGAGAATCTTCCTCAAGCAAAAAAAAAAAGAGGAAGATTGGCAACAGATGTTAGCTCAGGGCCAGTCTTCCTCATCAAAAACAAAACAACAAAAAACAACCCAAAACCTGGTAAGGGTAAGGGGCAGAGCTGGGATGCAAACCTTGTCCTAATACTCAAGCTCTTCCCAGCCTAGCACATTGTATGGGCAGAAAATACCATATCCTTTAAATCATATCTATTTTTTCCCTCATACTCATTCTCCTCTCCTATTTGTACATATCTCTTCAGATCATCATCCAGAAGTAGAGAACATTGCCTAGTCCTGGGGGTAGACGGCGGGTGGAGAGAGAAGGGGCATTCACTACGTCCCCATTTCCCTCCCTTATAATCATTTTTACTTCGTGACTGCCCATTTCATCAACTTCAGCTTACTAAAAACAAGGCCTCTCTGTTTTTGTAGAGTACTCTTTTTATTGTTGGGAATGAAATATTCTTAACTGTTCAAAGGCAGGCTGGTGCTGATGCCGGGAGCTGCGTCAGCAATGGAGACAGAGACGGCGCATCATGAAAAGCAATTGCAGTGTCGAGAAGCAGCAGCTATTTGCAATCCTCGTTTCAAAAAGACCACTTTCAGAATGTGGCATTGGGTGGAAATGGAAGCAGTCATCATTTTCAGGGGTTTTGTTGGGCTGTGGCAGCTGGGAACTCTCTTTTCTCATCTTCTACAACCCACAGACCCTCACACAAAACAGGAGGTAAAAATGCCGTTGTCCTTAAAATAAAACTCGGCTGTGCGGCTACATATTGTAAGGAATTTTTTATGGAAAAGAAAGCTTTTTGTAGAAGAAAAGTGATCACAGTAGTTCAAGTAAAAATTAAGCAGACATGGAGAGTTGGTATTTTTTCTTAATAAATACAAGGGAATAAAAATATTTAGATAGGACCAATAGTCACTGTTCTCTCTAGTAGAATGTTCTGTTTTCACTTTCTAATTCTACCCTCCTCTGGCTTTGCTCAAATGGCAGCTTCTCCAGGAAGCCTTCCCCCATCCCTTCTGTGAGAGTTTTTTTATCTTTCACTTAACTCCTAGTATGTTTTTATCTGAGTATTTCTTTTCTCAGGCATCTCCTTCCTATTTGTGCTCTGGTTACTTGTGCACATATTTTGTCATCTTTACTCAGTCTGTAAACTCCTTCAGGAAGGAATTCACACTTTTGTTGATTTATATATTCATCCAACAAGTGTGAATTGACAGTCTACTAGTGCCAAGAACCATCTAGGCATTAAGAACACAAATATTGATAAGGTGTATAATAACCAGTTCCTTTCCTCAAGGACCTTACCGCCAAGTATGGAAGCGAGACATGTAAACATGTATATAAATTGCAATCGAGGGCTTGCAGGATGCATATTGAATTCATTTTATAACCTTCTAAATATTTTAGTACCTTGTTAAATGAACGAATGAATGAACGTGAGCTCCACTCTTAAACAGCAGCAAAGGCCCTACAGAGAAAACAAGGATAAAAACTGATGGAAAAATGAAAACCCAATGATGATGAATGGGTCCTAGGGAGCACGGTGATGCTCAGCAGTCCAGATCTAGTATTCCTCCTAGCTTTAGCCCTGATCTTTCTTTATCAGCTCTGTTTCCTCAATGCATGGAATATTTTAAGCAATAAGGGTAATCCTAGGGAGGCAGCCAGGTAGAGTACAAAAAACATAACTTTGGAGTCAGAAGAAATAGTATGTACAAAAAAAATAATATTAGGCAGTCTGTGATAAGTGTTGATTGAAGATGCATATATTAAATGCTACAGAAAATGATAAATCTGACTCTACTCAGAAGAAATTTTATGGGAGAGGTGTACTTACCAGAGAATGAGAAAGGGGCAAACACATCTGGAGAAAAGCCCAAGCATGGGCCATGTGATCCAAAGACAGAAAGACCATGGAACATCTGGTGTTTCTTAGATTTTATGGTTGAGGATTGTATTCCTGCCAGCTAATATTTTGATGCTAAAAAATAAAATGTCATATACATTCTTTTATACGTTTCTTAAAACATTTTCACCTGTTGGCTGGTTCCTCTCCCTTGATAGTTTTTAATTCCTTAAGCTTCATGATCCCACACTGTCTTTGTTGTCTTCCCATTTCCATAACTGATCAATTTATCTTTGTAGAACACCCTCCTCCAACCTCCAAATGTCAGTATTCTCCGTGGTTCAGTTCTTGGCTTTACACTTGAACTGTCAAAAAAGTCATCACCTGAAATCATCAAGTCATCCTTGACTCCAACATTCAATTCTACCAAGATGGGTATCTAATCTCTATCATCAATTTGACTATTTCCTCCCTGAATTCCACTTCCATTTTACCAAAGTCTTAAATACATTTATTCATTGATTTATACCATTTATCAGACTTAGCGACCGTACCTGTTCCTTATATTCTTCATTCCATCGAGAGATCAATCATCATCAGAACTCCACCGCTACAATACGTGTCAGGGCTTAAAAACTTCCCTGCAAAAGAGGCTCCTCCATCAAATTCCTCACTTCCACCAACTGCATCATCATTCTCCCTGTCTCCTCAGTTGACAATATCAGGCATATTTGATCCCTTCCTCTTTCAATTTTTATGTCTAGTTACTGGAGTTGATTGTTCTGAAAGTCTTTTTTTTTTGTAATGTCTCTGGCACTAGGAACAATCTAAAAAAATATTTTGTTGAGCAAAAGTAACCGACACAAAAAATTATTTATTGTCATGCCATCTCTCCCCCATTGCATTCGGCCCTTGTCACCTCATGGGTAGGTTTTTGACTAGGTTATCATTCTCTATATTTCTAGTCTCTAGCCTCTCCTAACCAGTCAGCACTTTTTAGCCTGATTAGTTATCTTAAAAACATGTGTTTAACAAACCCAGCCTCCTTACAATTACTCAATAACTTGACACTATCCAAAAAAAACATAATGCGAGTCACAAATGTGAGCTATATGTGTAATTTAAATTCTATCGTAGCCAAGTTATAAAATGTAAAAAGAAACAAATGAAATTAATTTTAATAGTAGTATTATATTTGACCCAATATATCCCAAATATTATCATTTCAAAATGTAATAATTAATATTAATTTCACTTTTTTTACATTGGGTCTTTGAAATCACACATCTCAATTCAGAGTAGCCACCATGGGAGTGCTGAAAAACCATATGTGGCTAGTGTCTACCATATTGGACAACACAGCTCTACAATGTGCCTTGTACCTCCCACCTCTGTTCTTTGTTCATGCGCTTACCTTTATAACTTGCCTTCTTTCAACATAATTAGATCCTGATAATATCTCAAAGCTCTCCCAGCTAAAGTTCTAACTCTTCTGTGTAGCTTTCCCTAACCACCACAAGACGATGATCTCATCTCATGAGAATTATTAGCTATACCACTCAGCTGGCATGTCCTATGTGCTACTTTCTGTAATTAATGCATGAGAACTGCACCGTGGACAGATTGTCAGTACCTTAAGGGCAGATACTTCTCTCTGTCTCTCATATCACTTAGCAGAATGCCTGTCATAGAGAAGACACAGTAAATATTTGTTCATGGAGTGATGATAGTATGGAATTATTATAATATAGGTATATAAGTAGACTTTATTAATCAATAGCCTTATATTATTTACCAGTCAGCTGCGATTCCACACTATATTATCACTAATTTCATTGTAAGGTTAACTTTATAGGTTTCAGTAAAGATTTATTTTCCAAAATGTAATACTTATTCTCGTTTTAGGATAAATGAAATATCAGAAATAGAAGGATAACCTGCACTAAATGGAAAGTCAAATGAAACTAGTACAATTTTAGTTCTGTGATTTATTTCTATATGGAGTGATGAGAATATTGATACCTGAAAAATAGTGAGAATAATAGTATTACGGAAGACATAATTTAGTGAGCTCCAACAAGTATTGTCTGATTATCTTATCAGTATGGAGGAATTCTCAGAAACAAATTTAGAAGATCTAATAAAAGAATGTGTTGGAAAAAGTGATGTGATACAGGATCGCCAACATCAATTCGTGATAGGCAGGTTTTGTGCAATTACTCCACGGATGTGTTTAAAGGCAAATGTGCTATCAGGGAATGTATTGTATATATGGGTTATATGTTGACATACACAAAGCTTGATGAAATTTCACACAAAAAATTACCAATTAAAGTAACGAGTCCTGGTGTAGAGGGTAAAGAAGCTGAATGTGGCTAATATTTACTTCCTCACAGGGATTTGTTTATGTTACTATCATTTTATATAAGATAGAAATTGTCAGTAGGCCAAATGGTGGTCAGTTTGAAGGGCATGACTCGTTATAAAAACCCAGGGTAAGTTTGACAAAGCAGATCTTACATTAAACTGTAAAATAAGTAAAATCTGTACCTATAGACACTTGAGCTCCACATCACCAAAGGCCCTATTCTCCCTTCAGGCCTTTTCATTCCCTGTTACAACCCACAGCACCTCCATGATATATAATAGGACTTTTCAGATGTATTCTGATTTTATTAAGAGCTTTGGACTGGCAATAGGGAAATTAATTTGGATGAAAGCCCCATATCAACTCTTAAAATTATATTATAATCTTTCTGTTAATAAGTCCAAAACTTATAATATTTACAAGCATAATTTAGAAAAATTTGTTTCTTAAGCTCAATCAATATTTTTTAAATTCCTAGATGACTGCAAACAAAATGAGAGTATTTGTATAGTGTGCATATGTATTTGTAAGGATTTGTTTTCTATGTAACAAATCCATTGTTAAATGGATAAAACCTAACTTGCAAATGCATGAGTTGTATATATATTTATTCTTCTTATAATTAAGGTTATTGTTAATTTAAATGCAACAAAGAGTGCCATGGGGGGGGAACAAATTCTATCCTGGTTGACAGTTACATTTGGTGAATCGAACTGGCAAAGTGGAGGGTGTGGGCAGTAGATGGGCTGGACAAGATGCATGATATGTGCTGGAGGCTGTGCAGGAAAACTGAGGTACAACCTGAAGTAGTGATGGGAAGAACACCTAACATAGCAGATGTCAGAGCCAAAGATAGAGAGTGGAGTATCCAGTCAGGAGGAAAAGTCATAACTGGGAAAAAGAAATAGATGTTCAAGCAGATGAGTCTCAAACAAGCAAAAGGAGTAGTTAAGGAGACAAGATTCTTGAAGGGGAGATTCCTTCCTAGAATGTCAATTGAAGTTTTTTTTTTTTTTTTTGGCTGGTAGAGCTAAAATATGTGAGTAGGAGAGCCTGGCTTAAAGAAAAGGGATTTGGGGCACAAGGTAGGTAGAGAATTAGAAAGCTATTTATAGCTTTTATTAAAGTAAAGCAGTTTGAATTTAGGAAATCTAATTCCTATATAAATCTGTTGAGTCTTTTAAATGTTTCTTCAGCACTAAAATCAACAGACAAAACCGGCAAATGCCTTAAAAAAAAGAAATAGAGGGGCCAGCCCTGTGGTGTAGTGGTTGAGTTTGGAGCGTTTTGTTTCGGTGGCCTGGGTTCGCAGGTTCGCATCCTGGGTGAGGACCTACACCACTTGTCAGCCATGCTGTGGCAGTGACCCACATACAAAATAGAGGAAGATTGGCATAGATGTTACCTCAGGGTAAGTCTTCCTCAGCAAAAAAAAAAAAAAAAAAAGAAAGGAAGAAAGAGAAACAACAAAAAAAGTCAAGACCAGTAATCAACTTTGGGCTTAAGAGGTGAAAAACTATCACCACTACAGACAATAACAAAACATAGAGAAAATAAAACTGAACAGTCTGAACAGGAACCAGACTCAATGACCGGTTTGCTATGTAACATTTAGGCAAAAAAAAAAAAAAAAAAAAGACAGTTTCCTAAACTGTCGAATCAGTAAACAGCTTGCCCTTCATCGTCTTCATCATCATCATCATGATAGCTCCCTGTTACCTTACCATGGTCAACTCTTTACCATGACTACAAAGCCTTACGTAGTCTATGATCTGGCCTACACCTCCACTCCCACCCCCTCATACCAGGCTCTTCTTGGCTCACTGGGCTCCACCCACACTGGGCACATTTGTCTTCTTCAAATACTAAAGATGGTACTGTAGGTTCTTGTCTTAACCTTAGCTACACCAGTGAGTCCTTCCTCTTAGGGTAATATGTCAAGAAAAATTTAGTTCCACTAATTTACTTTTTTGGGGTAATATAGGAGAAACAAGTTCATACCGTTTCAAGGGAAAGAAAAAGTAAAACATAACCAACAAAATAGTGAATAAAGATATATTGACATAATCTAAAATTGCAAGAGACTAAACAGCAATAAACTAAATACAATATTGATTCAAATTTGAATGAAATTGGTGTAATAACAAATGAAGCATAAAACTGAACTTACCTAAATTTGTTCATCTACTTATAGCTACTTTTGCGTCTCAGTAAACTAAGAAAGCTGTTTAACTATCTCTTGAGTTTTAAGATGAATCTTTGCATATGTTAATCTTGGAAATGTTAAAGTCATCATTGCTCTTTTCAAAGCTTCATTTTTATAGTTAATATCCTTAATATATAAGAAGTTATTACAAGTGATTATACCAAAATTCTGTGCTCTAATAAGACCACTATGCATGAGTATATCAAAAACTAACAAGTACAAATAAAAAATATGAAAAGTTTTTCAACTCAACTGGTAACCAAAGAGACATATATTAAAACAATAAAGATGGAATTTTGGTTATCAAGTTGGCAAAAAATGTAAAAATTGAAAAATGACAATATCTACTATTAGCAGCACTATGAGGAAGGAGGCACTCTCACATCTTGCTGGTAGGAGTGTTGAATGTTGTAACCTTTCTGGAGCACAATTTGGCAATAGGTATTATAATTTTTGTAATTTGATATGCAGGCTTGACTGAGTCCAGGAATTCATCTTAAGGAAATAATCATGATTTATGCAAATATATAGCCTTAAGGGTGTTTATCACAGGGCTGCTTATATATAAGCAGCCTTATATATAAGCCTGTATGTAAGCTCTTGTATATTATATAAGAAAAATAAATTGACAACTGCTTTTTTGTTGAGTCTAACAAATTATGTTTCACTCATAAAATTAAAATTTAAAATAACTATGCAGGGGGTGGCCCCATGGCTTAGAGGTTAAGTGCGCGTGCTGCGCTACTGGCGGCCCAGGTTCGGATCCTGGGCTTGCACCGACACACCGCTTCTCCGGCCATGCTGAGGCCGCGTCCCACATACAGCAACTAGAAGGATGTGCGGCTATGACATACAACTATCTGCTGGGGCTTTGGGGAAAAAAAGGAGGAGGATTGGCAATAGATGTTAGCTCAGAGCTGATCTTCCTCAGTAGAAAGAGGAGGATTAGCATGGATGAGAGCTCAGGGCTGATCTCCCTCACAAAAAAAAAAAAAACTATGCAGATGGGGCCAGCCCAGTGGCACAAGCGGTTAAGTGCGCACGCTCCACTGTGGGGGCCTGGAGTTCGCTGGTTCGGATCCTGGGCGCACACGGATGCACCGCTTGGCAAGCCATGCTGTGGCAGCATCCCATATAAAGTGGAGGAAGATGGGCACAGATGTTAGTCCAGGGCCAGTCTTCCTCAGCAAAAAAACAAGAGGATTGGCAGATGTTAGCACAGGGCTGATCTTCCTCACAATAAATAAATAAATAAATAAATAAATAAATAAATAAAATAAAATAAAATAAAATAACTATGCAGGGGCTGGCCTGGTGGTGTAGCGGTTAAGTTTGTGCTTTCCGCTTTGGTGGCCCCGGGTTCGCAGGTTCCCATCCCGGACACAGACCTACGCACCACTTGTCAAGCCATGCTGTGGTGGCGTCCCATATAAAGTGGAGGAAGATGGGCACGGATGTCAGCCCAGGGCCAATCTTCCTCAGCAAAAAGAGGAGGATTGGCAACAGATGTTAGCTCAGGGTTAATCTTCCTCACAAAAATAAATAAATAAATAAAATAACTATGCAGTACCTAAAAATGATGTAGAAAAACAACTTATATCAATTTAAAGTAAGTAAAAAATAGGAGCAACATGATGCCATCACTGAACTTATAAAATATATATTAGCGCATGGAAAAGAGACCATGTGGCTATATACCAAAAAGTCAGTAGCAGTTACCTCTTGGTGATAGGATTATGAATGACTTTTGTTTTCTTTTCTTTTCCCTTCAATGTAGTTTATAAACTTTCAACAGTGAATATTGAGTTATTTTTGTAAAAAGGAAAACATATATTATTTTTATACAAAGAAAAATAAAAACTAAAAAGTTATAAAATTATGATTATTTAATCTTGATCAAAGGTGAGATAATAAAAAAACGAACAATATCACAGGGAGTAGAGAAAAGAAGGAACAAAAGTAAAATAGAAAAGCAACTAAGTGTAACAAGAGGAATGGGAGAGATGGAAGAACCGTATTTCAGAACTGTGATTCAGTCCAAGCACTGCACCGTGAGCAGGTACTAGACCTCTCGTTTTTATTGTGTATGTCAAAAATTCAGTCAGTAAAGTGTATGAAGTCAAAAAAAAAAAAAAATTGTGTTTCTTTTATTTTCTTTCACCAATATCTGAGGATTTGATGTTATTTCTTTCTAGACCTCATTAATGACTTGGGAAATCCTAAATGAAATTAAATACAGTACACAAATTCACTGAATATTTCTTTTGAGTAATATTAGGTACCTCTGTCAGCTATGGTGACTCTTTATTATTGTTGTAGTGCAATCTATATTACTTTTCACTGTATAAGGTGTTTTTGTGTACTCTATCCCATTTATGCTCATCAAAACCCTTGGAAGTTGTTTGTATCCTCTTCATTTTACAGATGAAGAAACAAAACTTTAGCAAGGGTACATGACTCCCCAACATCTCGGCGATGTTCAAAGCAAACGGAAACTAACAAAGCCAAGTCTACCATGGATCATTCTCAAACCAGCCATGAAATTCCTATATTTTATTTTCCTTTTATAAGAATAAACTATAATTCCAAAGTTGTTTACTCTGTTTCTTTAATTGATCTCTATGAGTGTATAAGAGCTGCTGATTGTAGAGCGTCACAGCGCAGAATTTCCGTCTTCCTTCAGCAAATGTTCTCATAGTTTTTTCCACATTCTATGCACATGTTACAATGAAGGAATGTTCAAGTTCTGCAAATTATTCTGACTCCTTGAGAATTTTAGAAAAGTTCTATTCTTCACTTCTAATTGATTTTAATAGTATGTATGGAACAAAAGATGTATCAAGATTATTTAAGAGGTGTACTTTAGGTGAGGTGGTTATAAACACCTATTAAATAAATAATTAGACATCCAAGAGACTTTGAGGATAATTTCAAGATTAAACTGGAGTCAGATTAGGGTCAATTCACTAAAATGTTATATTTTTGTTTCCTATCTATATTGTGGACTTTTAAACTTAAAATTAGAAAGTAGCCTCTAAGGAGCATAAGAAATAATTAAAATTAGCTTCCATCTCATAGAACTCCTCTTCACTCTCATTCCTGTTATTTGAGGGAGGGAGGAGAGATGTAAACATCCAAGTAGATAAGCCATCTAGCATCCTGACTCTGGGTTCCTTTCTCCATTCCCATTCCACGACATTTGCCCCCATTCCATAGCAGCCACCTACTCTTATCCATATGCTGGCAATTCTCAAAATTATTTGTGTAACTCAAACTTTTCCTCTGAGTTGTAGAAACCTTTACCCAACTTAACATTTCCATTTGGTTGGCTCACAGACATTTCACAAATTATATGTCCAAAATGGAATTCTTCTATTCCCTTGAAATTTTAATACACTTCCAATCTTCACTATCTTGGGAAACGGCACCATGCATCTGGTTGCTCAAGCCAGAAACCTGGCCATCATCCTTGGTTCCTTACTCTGCCCTACCTTCACATCCAGTGTCTAAGCAAGCTTTTTCTCTGTACCCACTAACTCTATCATAAATCAATCCAGCATCCTATACCTCCACTGCCAAGTAGTCCAAGCCTCGTTACAGAATTTAATCTCAATTTCCAACCACCCTCTCTCCAACCTTGTCATCACACAGCAGCCAGATGATCTTTAAAAACAAAAATTGCAACAATAAAAACCTCCATTAATTTTTCAATGGGTCAACCATACATTCATGCCCTACATTTAACACATATTTCACATGCTTCCACTTCTTTTTTTAGAGCTTTATTAAGGTATAGCTGACATATAACATACTGTGCACGGTAAAGCATACAATTGAGTTTTGACATACGTATATATCTGTAAAGCCATCACTACAATCAAGATAAGAAATATATCCATCAACTCAAAAAGTTTATTTGTGGCCTTCTTAATACCTCCGTCTTCCCTTCCCCATCCATGTCTACAGATAACCACTGATCTGCTTTATGTCACTCAAAATCAGTTGGCACTTTCTAGAAATTTATAGAAATGGATTAATACTTCCACTTGCTTAAGCTACTCCAGAGAGTCAAAATTGATTTCTCTGGTTCCACTCTTACATAAAGAAAAAAACCAAGGTGAGAGAGTTTATTGAAAATCGTTAGGAAAATGCCAGCATGGTTGTTCAGGTTTTAGAATGGCTTATGAAACTTCTGAAACACTACAACATTTTCATGGACTTGCATCTTTTTCAACTCTAATAAGGAAGTTATATTAATAATAAACTTTCATGTTCTTCCATTAAAATTGTTAATAAGCCTTTTGTTACACCTAATTTTAAAATCTAAATTTTTCTTTCTCTTTTTAACGTTATCATCATGGTTTGGGAGATTCTGTCTTTCTAGAGACTCTGTAATATTTGTTAAAGCAACTGAGTGGGTTTGTGTGTTTTACCAAAGAACTAAGTCAGAACAATGCAAGGAATCTCTTACAATGCAAGGAATATTCCACTGTGTAAGAATTTTTTATAGACTTGCCTACAGAAATTTGTTTTTTAATTCAATAATATTTGATGATTATATACGTTATTTATTTCAGATTACATACAGTTTTGATTATGAAGTATATTGAATTAGTGTTCTAAAACTATCATTTCTCATCCTAGAATAATCATAGCACGCTTTATTTCTTGTTTCTTTAAAAGGAACGTTTCAAATTGCTCTTTACAACAACAATTACGAAGGGAAATGCCAAAACACAACTAATTTCACTTCTTTTTTGGAATTTGACATTTTCCACTAGCTAAGTAATATAAACATGCATCACTTAAATGAGCAGTATTTTAATAGCATCATTTTCACAACATTTTAATTGTTGTCACATTTCTTCTTTGTTTAGGGAGACGTCTGGTGAACACCCGTGGGATCTAAAGAACAAGTAAGATTTAAAGCATGCTAGGTTTTTTTTTGAATCTGTCTTTCAGACTTTCTTTGTTTTATTACTTAATAGTATTTCTTTACTACCATAGGTTGTAGCTTCTTAGAAAAGTGTTAGCAATTTTATTATAGAGCATGAGGAATAAAAGTGAACTTTCAACCACTTTCAGATTATTCAGAGACTTTAAAAACCTACATGAATTTTCTGTATATAGTAAGCAGACATAAAGACATTACAGACGGAGTGAAATTTCAAGCCCAAAGTAATGCCCATGTTTTTATGGTCAAAAGTGAATATGAATCCATACAGTGAATTTATACAAGATAGTTTCTTTACAAATTATATACTGCTATAGTTGTCTTATTCTTACCTCTTGCCTGTCAGTAGAATAGGTCAGTGAGTGGTTGATTTAATTCCCCAAACCTACTTCGTGTAGAACCATGAGTCAGCACCAGAGTTTGGACAGTGTGAGATCCACCCCCAACATTTGAATGAGATGTGTTGAGATAATAAGGGGAGAGCCTTCAGTGAATGGAGTAGGAAAGAGAACAGGTGGAATAATGGTCAAAGGAAAGCAAATGAGTAAGGGAAGAATTCCAAATAGTAAGAGGAAGAAAGCAGATCACTCATAAGAATAAAGAGAGTAAACACATAGGTTACATACACTTCATTGTCAACATCTGGAGGAAAGGCAACAGAGGTAGAACACATTGAGAATAGAGTAGAGGGAGCCGGCCCAGTGGCACAAGCAGTTAAGTGCTCGCATTCCGCTGCGGCGGCCCGGGGTTCGCAGGTTCGGATCCTGGCACGCACCAATGCATCGCTTGTCAAGCCATGTTGTAGTGGTGTCCCACATAAAGTAGAGGAAGATGGGCACAGGCAAAAAGAGGAGGATTTGTATCGGATGCTAGCTCAGGGCTGATCTTCCTCACAAAAAAAAAGAATAGAGAGTAGACATTGGAAACTAAAGAGAGGTAGAGACAGGATATGTAATAGGTTGCCCTTGAGAGAAAGGGAGAAAGAAAAGAGTAAAAAAAGATAGCAAGTTCCATTTTTAATTTTTGCTACTTATTTGACAATTTAGTTAGTTGAAACTAGAACTTGAATGGTTTTAAAAATAGAAGCATTGAATATTTTAATCTATTTCATTGAAGACAAAAAAATTCTGGTCATTGTATAATTATTTGATGTTTCTGGGAAACTTGTTTTATGCTCAATTTAAGTCATACTTAAATGAAGAAAATGTTTCTTGATTTGTTTCAAGTTTTCTTAGGAATATTCTAAATCTGCTCTACTCTTGAAATCACTTGACTTCTAAAAAAAGAGAAAATCATTCATTTAGAGAGGTGAAATAAGTCATTAAAATGTATTTCTAATCTACAGAAAGCATATGTTAAAGAATTCAATTTTACAGCCAGAACAGTTCAAATTACTCCTGTATTCGGGGACACAAAGCCCTAGATTTACTCTGTAGTTACCCTGTAATTGCTCCTTGCAGGGGAAGGAAAGGTTAACAGTGGTGCTGATCTCAATTGTAATGTACAGATTTACCAAGGAACCTTGTAGAATTAACAGCTTTTCTATCCCAAAGCATAAATCATAAAGATTCAGCAAAGTAACCTCCCTTTTATTGGCATAAAGATACAAATGAGTAAAAATTTATTTTTAGCAGCACTTGGGGAGGTATGGCTTTAGGTTTATGGTTGTTGCTGTTGTTCATTGGTGTTTTGGTGGCCATTAAGTGTTAATCATTTATCATCACAATAATAGGTCTCTTTCTTCCCAACAGTTGAACTATCTTGGGGAAAAGATTTTGGTTATGGTCCATTATGTATAAAGTTCCCACTAATAGTCCATCATCCATTATTTTTCATAACTACAGAGCAGAGTTCAATGGTGGCAGACTAGAAAGTGCCCATTGACTCTGACTCCAAAATACTGGGTGAAATCCCAAGGCCACCATTAACATCCACTTAATCTCCCTAGGCCTCAATGTTTTCACGTTCAAAATGAGGATAATATTCCCTACTCACAAGATTGCTATGGAATTTGAACAAGTTAATCAATCCGAAAGTATTTGGAACTTGGTCAACAGTGGATGACATAACTGGGGAGACTTGGGTTTTAGCTCCCTAGAGGCTCCTGTCTGAAATCCCATGAGCCACACAAATGGCAAGGATTGTTGCAGGTGTTTGTACTTGTGATTCAACTTTACCATTAAAAAAAGTTATTTGGGGGGTAAATCAACCCATCATTTAAAAGATTTTAGTCTTCATCTTCATGGCTATATATCTGAAGTGGAGGAAAAACCCTTCAGCATCATAAAAATCTCCACCTGCTGTCTGGTGCCTTACACTCCTCTAATGGACTAAAACTAGGACCCTCTCTCCTATTTTAGTAGCACTAGTCTAGGTGATTTTACATATGTTTCCTGATCTAATCCTCAAGTCAATCATGTCAAGAATATCTGATTATCCCCATTTCTAGATGATTATCAGAAAAGCTGAGTGACATGACTGAGGTCACCTAGCCAGAAAAAGGAAGGAGGTGTAATTGGGACCCAGAACTCTTTCCACAGTTGATATACATTACAAAACCCTGCTACTTTTGTTAGTGAAATATAATATTTTCATTACAAATATTTATAGAAGTATTATCATAGTGATTTTATCCACACTGGTGTAGAGAAAATGTCTAATGGAAAAAAGGAGGGAGAGCAAAAGTGATTGCTAGTTTCCAAGGAGGGTGAGGATGGCTGAGAGTGTAAGTAGGAAGACAGTCTCACTAACTCAGTGTTGTGCCTTAGACAAGCTCTGTGGGAAGTCATTAATAAACAATGAAAAAATATCCTACAACTCATTTTTACTTGGCCACTTGACAGTAGAGTCTACTTCAAGTACTCCTGCATGTGCCTTTAAGATCCGATTCATCTGCATTCCTATGATAGTTTAGCAGAGAGAAGTCCCAGGTCCCATATTTCTTTCTACTTATTGGCATTCCTCTCCCCCTTAACAAAAACCCAAAGATCCTCTTTTCTGTGTGCATCTGCTTTTCTGCTGATAGTGTGAAATCTGTGTTGGTCTGTGTTCATCTGAGTTGGTCTAAGCATACTTGCTGAAGTCAGGGAAGAGGATAATTACTATATCCAAATGCACACTGAACAGTCCCTTTGAGACACTGGCATCTTGAACTTCTTTAAGAAAAAAAAAGCTGTTAGAAAAAATAAAAATGAGGCTCCTTCACGATTGGTTAATTGTTTAATTTAAAAAATAATTGTGTTTCTAATTAACTTCATTAAAATAAACCTGTTTTATTCTTTTTTTAGTCAAATTATCCTAAAAAGACTGTTGAACAAAATCAACAAATAATTCTCTTTTTGTTCCTTCACACACACTCACATGCACGGACATACACACACATACACACACATGTACACACAGACCATAAAGAGATCTTTCCCCCTTTTAATGGAATAGTCTATATTACATATTTTTTTGAATACGTAACGTTGAAAAAGTGATTTTGGAGAAAAGTTGAAATGATTGAGCCTCAAATGTGTTATGACATCTGTAAACCTTGAATAATCTTCGCCTATCTAAATACAGTGTTTTAAGTAGTCATCATCTTGCTTCATAAATGAGAGGCTGACTGTGTTTAGAAATACACTTTTGTTGTGCTGATATCCCAATACAGATTTCTCTTTCCTCAGATTGTCTCCAGTGTAAACACACTGCTTGATAAACACGACAGTAAAGTTAACTTGATTGCTAGGCAGCGGTATTGTTATTGCCATAGATAAACACACTTATTTCCTCTTTGGAGTGTTCCTGGTAAGGAATTTCTGGACAGATATAATGCTTTCTTTTGGATTGATTGTGATCTTATCCATTCTAAGTTATCGCATAGGTATCCTTTATACTTTTGCAAGACTGGATCTAATGCATAGAAAAGTTCAGAGGAGAAAGGAGCTATTAGATGGTGTTTTTCAGGGTATGATTAGAAACAGGGATGTTATTATTGAGAAACATTTGGAGTCTTGTACAAAAGTAGGAATCTAAATTGTACAACATAAGCACGTTTCCATCTAGACTGTGAGACTAAGCGTTATCTTGGGATCCTGAGGGAGTTTTATTTACAATATCAACTTCGCTCATGAAACTCAAATAAACGCTTCCAGAAAGAAATGAGGTAATAGCAATGGACCAAGCAGTTGTTTATTTTGCATGGCTACCTCTTTATTTCCAAAGAGAGTTATTGTTCTCCTGCAAGTCTTACATAGAGCTTACAATTTACTTGCTATAGAAAAATGTTCATTATCTGCAACAACTACTGGTTATGAGGATCAGAAGGCATCAAGAGGGCAAACATGCAGAAGCCAAGACGAGCTCAAGAGTGAGTGAACTCTCAGAGTGCAGTCTCCTAGGAAGGCTGGTTAAACTACCAGATGCCCCTAATAAGGACTCACGTTACCTAGGAACCATGGCTTGTGCATTGATACTTCCAGACCACTGCAGTGCCTAGACTGCCCTTTTGTGAAGGGAAGGAAGCGCTGAATTAGTGGGACCCCAGTAATGAAACTAACAATGACAATGGCACCCTCACTATCACTCTGAAAAAGCACAGTGGACACCTCCCAGTGTCTGTTACTCCCAGGTAGTCCCTGAATTCTGATGTCACTTTGGGTGTCTGGCTCAGGGCAGAGTTGGTCCTGTCTGTAGTGCCCATACATTTGTAACCATGCAATAGTACTAACACTTGGATTTTCTATACTCTCTTAGAGCCATGTATTTACATCTGGAAAAAAAAATCAGTATCCCAAAGAGCTATTTCAGAATAGTGAATCAACTGGCCTTCAATGCAGCAGGGAAAGGAAGAGAAGAAGCCTTGTTGCTTGTACCCTTTAGGGCGGGAAAAAAATCATTATTCATTAATAATGGACTGTTACCAAACATAGAAGTGAGTAAGGATCTTTCCACATCTGAAGACTTACTATTAGTTCTGTCTTGTGAGTGATTGCTTCTTTGCTATCATCAATGATCAATGATAGAACACAACAATGATGGTGCAGCACTATGGGGTACTCCTACGGCACATTTATTTTGTCCATCACCTTGAGAGTGGTTTCCAAGATTAATTCTAGTGTCAGTGGCCCCATATATTAATTATTGCTGCAGATGCTCTTTATGATACATCAGAGTTTAGCCACTCTTTTGTTACTTTGATGTGAAGTCTCTAAAGGCTCAGAAATTAAAAACAAACAAACATAAGAACTGGCAAGAGTTTTCAAATACCATTGCATTAAGTTTTTTTTTTTTTTAAATTAATATCTGCACTATCTCCCTCCCTCTCTTTAACTCCCTTTCTTTCTGCTCCTGTCGGTATGATTTGTTGTTTTTATCCGTTTCATTCAAGAAATTCAGACACTCAATAAATTTTGCTGAAAATTTCATCTGACAATGACCCCCTCTCTAATATAGATTTGATATAGATGTTTGACAATACGGGCTAGTAGATAGAGAATGCAAAGGCAAGTCACAGTGCTCGCTTCACCAGCACTTACACTGAAATTGAAACCATACAGAGAAGGACTGCATGGCCCCTGAGCAAAGGCAAGTCACAGACTTTTTTTTTAGCATTGCTGAATTTGTGAAATTTTGTGAAGTTTTACTGTTCTACCTGATGTTATAGGACATAACAGCAAGGATATACACCCTCATGTGGCAGATAATGGTGATTCCTTATCCTAGAGAGCAGAATGGCAAAAATACATACATATGGCATCAAACTGTAATTGATGGGGCTTGATAAAAATTTTAATATTATTGTGTAAATCTGCTTTGTTCTCATATCCCCTTAAAGTAGAACAACCATTTGACATTGTAAATAGTTTCCCCATATCTGTGTGTAAAAAGAAAACATCTTACCTGTTTGATTTTTTTAGCCACATATCTTAGAAATTATGTTGGAAATCATATTAGAAATCACCTACCATAACTTCCTTGAGTGCATGGATTTATCTCTTTTGTAGTCTCCTCAAATACTATGAATAATGCTTGGCTCATGGTACTCACTCAGTATGCATTAGGCAAGTATATTAGTTTTCTATGCCAGGTAACAAATTACTACAAACTGAGAGGCTTAAAACAACACATATTTATTATCTCACAGTCTCTATGGATAGGTAGACACATGGCTTAGCTGGGTCCTCTGCAAGGATGCAATCAATATGTCAGCCAGGGCTTAGTTCTCATCTGGAGGCTCAACTGGTGATGGATTCACTTCCAAGTTCACTCAGGTTGTTGGCAGAATTCATTTCCTAGTGATTATTAGGAGTAGGGGCTCCAACTTCTTGTTGCTGGTTGGTTGGAGGCTTCTATCAGCAAGTAGAGGCTGCCTGAAGTTTGTTGCCTCATGGCCCCCTCCATGAGCCCTCTCACAACATGGCACCTTGCTTCTTTAAAGCCAGCAAGGGAGGAGAGCCTCTAATACAAGTCTGATAGCAAGATAGAGTCTTCTATAATATAACCTAATCAAGGGGGTGAAATCCTATCACCTTTGCCAAATTTGATTGATTAGAAGCATGTCACATGTCCTGTCCACACTCAAGGGGACAGAATTAAACAAGAATATAGACACCAGGAGGAAGGGACTCTGGGGACCACCTTAAAATCTGTCTGCCAAACAGCTATCATCATAAAAACCACTGTCAGGGGCAGATCTGAAATCCCAACTTTGAACCAGAATTTAAAATCACATTAGAGGAAAAAACATGTTAGTTTGAGCTTACTAAATAAAATGTAAAATAGCCATCAAAATAGCTGTCAAGTTTTCACTGCACTAGACTTACAGAAGCACCATATCCACAGCATTTCCCATGGTAAGAGGCTGAATCTTCAGGAATGGGAATGCATTCTTAGCTACTCTGACAATGAATAGCACATGAACCTCTTTCCTTGCTGAGTGCATTCTGAGTTTCAGGACTTTGAATAACACAGTTTTTTTTAATGTACACCTCACTTGTCTACTATTGTTTGACCTGTAACAACCACAGAGGTGATTATATACTATGTAATTATATGCTGCTGTTAATACCCATTTTACCATCTATTTATCCATAGGTCTGTTTTCTCACATAAGAACTTAATTCTATAATATTTAAATCAAAAGCTCCAGGCTTACTAGTTTTCCAGGATGTGAGAAGAATAGATGAATTATAAGCTATTTCCCCAAGGTATAGTGTATTGGAAGATGTGGGACCGTGTAACATTGAAGCAGCCACATCTGGTGATCCCCGAAAATCTCCCACTTTCATATCTTCCTGGAGTTCAAAAACAGATACTATTTTTGAGTGCCCCTGCAGACCATAATTGCCACTTTCTACTTAAGAGAAGAAATCTCTAAGGTAACTAGGATACACACTCCATAGCAATTTATAACTAGGGCAATCTAATTATGAGCATATGACATATGAACCCTAATGCAAAGGAGATTTTTTCCATACCAAAATAATCAACATAAACCATTACAATATAAAAATAATTGTTTTATCCATATTAAGTCTTGTTGTGGACAACCTCGGTGTCTGTTGTGTAACAAACACGTGACATTTTCAGCCCATCACTAACCCTTCTCACAGGTAGCAGTGACTACAACTGGAAGCTGGTTTCACACCTAGGCCTAACAGAACATAGGATTATCAGAACTCAGAAAGATCTGTGCTGTTTAAGAGGGCCACCCAACAAGAACCTGACCTTAAGTAAACAAAAACCACATGTAACAACATATGCCCTGGCAGGTAGAGAACAAGGGAAATAAATACCACAATTCCTCATTTCTTTTACCTTCTATTATTCTACCGATGCCTCACATTGCCTGAACCAACAAGAAGCTACAAGACAAGAGAGCCTGGTTGATGCAGTCCATAAATGTTGAGTTCATGAGACGGAGAGCAAGGGGAAGAAGTTGAAGAACGGACCAGGAGGGATAAGCAGCGATTATCATATAGCATGTCAGTGTGCATCAGAAGTCAGAGATAGTTATGGATAATTTTGTCCCATTTTTATTAAAATTTTAACGTTTGTCCATGGTCTGATTTCTATCAGTTTCTTCTTTTTATGCCTGGGGAATATTGGTTAAAGATGTATTGAATCCGTTGCTTTCTAACATCACCTTAGGAACTGCATCAATCATCTATTTCATTTATTCATATTCTGACCTCTTTTAAGAAATCATGGGGCTTTTAGAAGGGATTGGTGAAATCTTAAATATTCTTCTAACCATTCATAACTGGAGTTTCTCTCAAGGCAGTTCCTAACAATTTCCATCTTCCTACAGGCTGGCCAACTTTAAGATACTTTTGTAATTCCAAATCTTTAGAGGAAGGCCCAAGGACTATAAAGAGCAAAAAATTACCCAAGATTCCTTTGCACAGGCCTCGTCAACATAAAAATTGCAGAACTCCTTAAAATAAGGCTAGCCAAAATCTGGAGAGAATTTCTGAAGGTTACCATAAATTGTAGCTTATTACCTAATATTTTTGCAATCTGCAGTTGCACTCTTTATCCAAAAAAATAAATAAAAAGCTTTATGTCTAGATTTGAGATAGAATCCCAAGAAAAAGCTTTACGCCTAGATTTGAGATAGACTATTTCAAAATGGGCACATACATTACAGAATGAAATCCTCCAGTTTTGTCAACGGAAAGACTAGTATCTACTATGTCTGAATTATATTAACTCTAATCCAAATCATCATTCAACTTGTTTTCTTATTCCTAAGCACTCATACACATTTTTAAAAATCATTCCCATTTTTTTCTCCATGCCAACTGACTTATCTTCATAAAATTTTTCTCCCTTCCAGTTTTAAATTAAGAGCACTGAAATTTGTTGGTCATTTAGACATTAATGCGAGGACTGTAAAAGCTATGGAACCCCATATTTCAATTCTATTGCGTTTAAGTTCAACCTTTGTATGACTTAGAACAAGGCAATTTTTATTAGCTCTCAATTTTCTCATTTCTTCACATGATATTCCTGGTAATCTTTTGTTGTGGCTTTCATAATGTGCATATAAATAGTGTTTTGTAAATGTCAAACAAAATACTGAAAATAATGGAAAAAATTCCCAAATGAGTATTAGGCGAATGAGGGAATTATTTGTACTTTTATAGAGAGGCCTACTATATTTATACACATTATAAATGTGTATAAACACATTATATTTATATATATATATATATAATATATAGACATTAGCTTGATTTCATGGGTTTTTGTCTTTTATCTTTCAAATAGATAAATTTCTTCTTAAGGGAGTATGCCAAGGACTACTTTGGTTCTTCCTTTAGTTACAATTACACAATTTAAGATTTTCCCCTTTAAGCAAAACGTTGCAAAATTTATATTAAGCAAAATCGTTTTTATACTTTACCTGCTATGATACTTACTCCATTAGTATTAAGGTAAAAGAGAGGAAAAAAATAAGACTTTATATAGTTTTTCAATAAAATAGTTATAGTAATATAGTGTTTTTTGAAATTATATAACCAGCAATTCCCAGTATATTATTAATGAGACTAGTTAATAATCTTTGCAAAATTCCAAAAATCATGTTTAATAGTGTTTGGAATATTTTAACCCAGAATTTCACCATTCGATTTCTTTATGCTTCCTTTCCCTCATCAAAACCAGAGGCGAATGGCATAATAGAAACACAGTTCATACCTTCCCTGTATCTATAGAATTGCCAGATTGGAGACTCTAGAATGCATTCTTACTAAGTAATGGAAGGGAAAAGGCATGGATTACTTAACAGCCCATTATGGACTATGGCTTTCTTAGCTAGAACTTTAAGATAAGTAGGCATAAAAAATGATTTAAAATATTACAAGATATCATCTTGCAACATTATCTTTTCATTTATCAATTTTTCATATGTTTTCCTCAAGCAGATTTTTAAAAACTCCTGATTTTAAAATGATGCTTGTGGGGCCAACCCAGTGGCACACAAGTGTGCGCGCTCCGCTGCCGCGGCCCCGGGGTTCACAAGTTTGGATACCGGGTGTGCACCGACGCACCGCTTGGCAAGCCATGCTGTGGCAGCGTCCCGTATAAAGTGGAGGAAGATGGGCACGGATATTAGCCCAGGGCCAGTCGTCCTCAGCAAAAAGAGGAGGATTGGCAGATGTTAGCTCAGGGCTGATCTTCCTCACACACACACAAAAATAATAATAAATAAAATAAAATAAAATGATGTTTGTTTTCCATTTTTAGGTGATTTTATTTAGCCTCCTCTTCTATGATTTTGGACGAGAAATTTTAGCCAGAGGACAATAAGAGTGCAATGGCTTACCCAGCAAAGAGTCTCTTTAGCTATTCTGTAAGAGGGAACATCTGCGTTTGTATTATTGGATCCCTGTGTTTGACCAGATAGATTTGTCTCTATGGAACAAAGACTTGAATCCTATCTATAATTTTTATACTGCTAGAAGGATGATTCTAAAATGCAGATTATTGTGTGTCTCATTTCCGCTTAAGCACAAACTTTCTGTGAAGAATGTAAGGCTTTTCACAAACTGATTCCTTCCTCCTTGTCTAGCCTTATCTTTTACCCCACTCTCCCTTCCATGCATCCCGTGCTTTAGCGCTACTAAATTTATCATATTGCTCCCCAAAGGCTGGCTTCTCCTATGGTACCGTGACTTGTATTTGTGTCTGCTTCAGTTAATCCCATGGCACTCTAATTAACTGCTAATAGGCCTTACTGTACTCGATTAGAATAACGTGTTTATATGTCTGTACTTTCCAAATGATGGAGAACAATTTGAAGGTAGGGATCTCATCTAATTCTTTGTATTGTCAGTAGAGTATCTAGTAGATAATAGGCTCCAAATAAATGTTTATGAATGAGTGAATTGTACCTCAAACAAAACTTGAGAGGTCTAGAAGAATGCTTCCCAGTGCAGGTGCAAGAATTTATTGTCACTTTATCAAGTAGAAAGGATTAATCTAATAATTCCTATCATAGTTACAATAGTGTATGTAGGAAAGTGGGTGAATATTGGGGTCAATTTATAGGACTTGTATCTCTTTGTTTCCAGTTTGAAATCAGAGAGTTTCTATCAATGTCTTGCCTTATTTTTAACTTTCAATAGTTTTCTAAGTTTCAGCTGATGTCTTTTCTAGTCACGAGAGGAAAAGAGCCCTAGAATGCAAAATTATGCTTCACTGTTATAACAGACAAAAGTTACTATTTGTCAATTCAATCATAACTTATATTTTGAAATTGTTGGAAATACAATTAGAAAAAACGGTATAAAAGCCATATTGATTTAATGTCACTATTTTAGCCAGTCAGTCAAAAGGAATCCATAAGGGTCCCTGTGCATGCCACATATTCATGGTCTATTTGTTATGTTTTCCACTTCTGAATGATAATGCTGTGCTCTCAAAGGGATATTCTTTATAAAAATGATTTTAAAGTAAATTTAGTGTCTTATTTATTCAGTAAAATACTAAATGGTAGCGGAGAAAAGCATATCTCTCTCTCTCTCTCTCTCTCACACACGCAGCACACTTACCTATACATACATATGCATAGTACAATTACAGCATTTTTTTCCCTCCCTCAGGAAAACATAGAGTTTAACATATGTTGAAAGCTACTTTAAAAAATACCAAGAAAATGGTTTAAAGGAAAATAAATAAAACCTAGGTTGTTGGAAAACAAAGGAAGATTCAACTAGAAGAGTTTCTTCTTGTATTTTTTTCTTATAAATTCTTTGACCATTCACATATTAGTATAATTGTTATTTTAAGTACTTTTTTCAAAGAAGAAATATTAAATAACATGATATGGTAAAGACATTTCTCTCAATGGGTGGAAATAAAGTCATCACTTCCTAGAAAGTCAGCTTTCATGTTAAGTAATTCCTAGCTCATACTTTAATATCATATGGCTAATAAAACCACACCATCTCTTATTCTTGAGTCTTTCATTCAAATTGAATCCTATCTTACATTATGTAACAATAGAAAAACAATCAAAAACCAAAATACATTTCTGTCTAGGTGGTACTGTGGTATTAGGAGTTAATTAGAATACTAAATTTCATATTAATACACATCTCATGATCAACATGTGTTTAAAAGTAGACTGCAGTCTTTAGATAAAACATGGCATATGGAACTCAGTCTATCACTGCTACATTCAAAAACACCTCTCAAATATGAGTTTAAAAATTTTAAAACACAATAATGCAAAGACAAATTGTACACGAGAGGGATAAAAATGATCATGAAAGGTTAACAAAGTTTTGAGAGGTGGAAGTTAGATGAATTAGCAAAGTAGAAAAATCTAAAACCTATATGCCAGTAGCTTAGACACCTGCGGCATGTGCCAATTCACTCCCACCACTCTCAAAACTTGGAAAGCCTCAGAACTTGGACTTACCCAGTATATGAGAGTAAAAGAAAGCACTTGATACTGAAAACAAGAGAATTCTTTGAAAGTCTCTATGATATGCTTAGATCACCAAATCCCTTCCCGTGTTCATATATAGCTAGGAGAACACCTCCCTCCCTTTCCCACAGGAGACCAATGGTATAAAACTTTAGAGAAATTGAATTAAAAATCAAGGGTATCAAAATAAAGAAGGCTGAGGATAAGGCACTGATCAGAAATCGTGAAAAAAGATACTCAAATATCCTCCCTAGACACCAACTCCCTACACCCAGGGTATCAGAATGAGGAATGAAATTTGAGTATTCATTGGAAGAACATAAAAATCCTTGAGAAAATACTCACATATAACAATATGTAGGAGCTGTTATTCCAAAGTAAAGCTATCTCGTTACCCATCACCCTATCATAAAGCCCCCAACTACACACACACCAACACAGAACTTCCCTTAAGAGCTTCTCATGACACCACTCAGATAGTCAAGGATGATCAGATACATGAGGAACAGTTCCACATAAAAGAGAGCAAAAGAGGGGCCGGCCCCATGGAGTAGCGGTTAAGAGCGTATGCTCTGCTTCGGCAGCCCAGGGTTTGCGGGTTCGGATCCTGGGCGTGCACCAATACACTGCTTGTCAAGCCATACTGTGGTGACATCCCATATAAAGTAGAGGAAGATGGGCATGGATGTTAGCCCAGGGCCAGTCTTCCTCAGCAAAAAGAGGAGGATTGGCATTGGATGTTAGCTCAGGGCTGGTCTTCCTCACACACAAAAAAAGAAAAGGTTGAAAGAAATAAAGATACAAATAAAAATACAAATCATAATAAAAGAACAATCAGAGAAAAATTAAATGATCCTGGATATTTAAAATATTATGGTAGATAGACAAAATACAAAAGGAAAAATGAAAGATAGACTTGAGAAAATCTCCTAGAAACATGACCAAAAAGAAAAAGTCATGGTCAATAAAATATATTTTTCTTTCTTTTTTAAATCTCCAGATTACCAGTTATCTCTATATCTCTTTTTTTTTTTTTTTGTGGGAAAGATTCACCCCGAGTTAACATCTGTTGCTAATCTTCTTCTTCTTCCTTTTTTTCTCCTCCCCAAAGCCCCAGTACATTGTTGTATACCCTAGTTGTAAGTTGTTTTAGTTTTTCTATGTGAGCTGCTGCCACAGCATGGCAACTGACAGACAGGTGGTGTGGTTCTGTGACCCAGAAGCTAACCCAGGCTGCTGAAGCTGTGAGCACCAAACTTTAACCACTAGGCCATCAGGGCTGGGTCTTACTTGCCTATCTTTACCTTGTAGCACTAGTAAATGTCATCTACCAATCTTTCAAAAAATCGTTTCTCTCCTCTTTTCTTATAGACAAGTATTGCCTCATTAAATACATTTTTCCCCCACTATAAAAAAGAAAAGACATATTGAAAAAAAGTCTATAGGGTCATTTAAACTCCAATTAATTATACCATTGATTCCTTACAATGATGAAGTATGGAACTGTTTTCTTTAATGGATTTAAAATATCAATAATGCTCCCTAAAAATAATGATTAGACCAGCAGGCAGATGCTTTCATAGCATCCTTTCCTAATTTAAGGGTAAAAATAACAAGTGGATTATGTGAATAAATATGGTAATTGAAACCCAATGGGCACTGCAAATTTAGAGTTCAATCTCCATTTTAACAAAAAGAAGCCACTTACAGAGGTAGAACTCTGGGAATCAGTGACTCTTCAGAATAGTGTTAGCCTTTAAAATTGATCCCATAAATACCAAGGGAAGGGAGGACTCTCGCTTTGTCTATTTCCCCAAGGTAAAGAGAGTTCCTTTTTAAAATTATATGTTTGTTCATTCTTGAGGAGGAAAACAAGAAGAATAAGAACAAGAAGAAGAGAGGAGGAGGATCCAAATTTACAAATTATGCATCATTATATTTGCTCTGATAGCTTTTGTATTGTAGAAGGACCTAGAATGGTAGATTCGGACTTTAATGTTGAAAATCATATTACAGCATCAGTTGCATACACCTCCAACCTTTCTTTTAACAGCTAAATTTGTGTGCTTCAGATGTGAAAGTGAAAGAAGTCTTCATTGAATCAGTTGCACTATGCTTCATTCTAAACCAGACGGCAGCCATCTTATGGTTCATTGATGCATTTCGCTCTACGGAGATTAAAAGTTGTTTAGTTTATGAGGAGGAAAAAATGTCCAGGTTATTCAGATAGAAGCCCCAAAAATTCTCTGGTAAAGGAAATTCCAGAGCTCTATATATCCCAGATAATCATTGAATGTATGGTTTTCTTTTTCTACAGGAAGGACTACAGCTTAGCGAAGCTAGTTATCTGGTCTACAACAGTAGCTCAGCCACTGAATAATAAGAAGTATGAATTTGTCTTCCAGACATACCCAATTATGATAAGAAATCTTGATTTGCTCCTTTGAGAAGAAAAGGTATCTCTCATTTAAGAAAGTCATGGTTATAGCCAGTGAAGCTTGCTAAAATGTATTAGAGAATAATAAAGTGAACTTTATTAAAAGGTACCCCTGGGAGCAATCCCACCATCCTCTACAGCTGAGAGCAGCAGAAATTGTCTACTGGTCCTTCTTATACTTAGCTTTTTATAGAATGCCTGTTTACCAAAAAGATTTAGGGAATGTAATTACAGTCACATTTTTAAATGATCTATGAATGTTGGGTGGCTCACTCAAGATACAGATTAATTTCATACCTCCTTGTTTTGTTCATTGTTTATTTCAGGCATGATATTCCTCTCTCGCTTATGAGAATTGCAAATTCATTATTGTCAATAGTAGATATTATTCATTAAGCACCTATTATGCGCCATTCACCATGCTACTTTCACTTGCACATGCTCTTCTTGTTCTCACAACCGCCAGGCAAAGTAGTTGCCATATTATCCTCACTTTATAAAGAAGGAAATTGGGACTTACACCAAATTTTCCATTTTTTCTGTATCATTTAAAATGTCTAGTAATGAACTGAGCAGATAGAAAGTGGTCGATACATATAGCTGGGCGGCTTATTATTAAGGTCCCCTAGTTAGTTGTACTTGCTTCCGTTTCAATGGAAACAGACTGTAGCCATAACAAAACTATTTGGATCTTTCCTCCTGAAGGTCCACTCAAAATATATGCCCTGGAGGGCATAAAAGGAGTGTGGCTAATGAAGAAATGGAAGATTCCGGCAAATGACGCTATGATCTGTAATGAGTTTAACACCTGGCAGATAATGCAAATGGCACTGAAAATTAGCTCATTTTTGGCTTCCCCATGCCCCGTTCAATTGAACAAAACTTGCATTGAAAATAAGCCCAATTTTTTTTTTTTTGTATACACACGTGTTTTGAATCTGAGCTATGGCTCAGTTCAGTGCATTTACTCAGAAAAAGTAATTTCGTTAAGCTCTTCCTCTCTTCTTGCTCCACCAAGAGATGAATTTTATGGGTTCAAGGAGAGGTTTGATTTTCAACCCTACCTCTTATATACAAGCAGTTTTGCCTTCTGTCTCCTCGTTTGCAGTGCAGTTATATCATACAGACATAAATTTCTTTTCTCCCTGGCGCTTTTTTACCTTTTAAAAATGGGAGTGATTCATATGGCTAAAGAATGTCAGGAAGGGAAACATTTGGGAAAAATTATACGGGATGCAGTCATTCCGGATCTTGATCATCTTATCCAACAGGAGCCAAGTAAGAGAACAGCCACAGAGAGTTATGTGCCAAAGTTTAAAATTCCAGAGTGTTTAGAGCAGATAGGTGATTTAACATTGCCATGGTTATATAGCCCCAACAAAACTCAGGTTGAGATGCTTGAAATATAGGAGGAGGATAAGGATATGAGGTTTTTATTTTATATGATAACTTGCTTAAAATATTTTGTGGATAGCCTAGAGATATTTTAAGGCTTTTCGTGGCATAGTCTTAAACTTTAAAAGGGATTTAGATAATGTGAATGCTTCCTAAATTATAGATGACACAGATAAGAATAATATTGAATGTCAAGATATAAAATAATTTGGAGAGTTTTGGTTGACAACAGCAGTTTACCTTAAATTATTTTAAAGGACAAAACTGTGGTGTAAGGGGTTAGAGTCCATAAGAACACATGAAGATTTCTCTAAAGGGTAAATATAAAGTGCTTGTATACTCAATATTGGTCTTTGTAGTGCAGCAAATGCTTTATGGTGGGATGGGACCATTCCGAGGGTTAGGTCTGGTTAGGGGTGTAGTGGCCATAAGGCCAGGAAGTCATTGATTTGTTTGAAAGGTAACAAAATCACCTGAAAGTTTTTATTGATGCATTGTCATGTCCCAACAAGTTATAATGTGATCAGGCATTCAAACATTGTGATTCCAACAAGTTATAATGTGATCAGGCATTCAAACATTGTGATTTTTCTGATTTTATTTATAGATAAATCTTCAATAATCTTCAGTTATGTTAATTACAACTGAATCTTTAATAATTATGGTAATAATCATGTGAAGCTTTACCAACTCTCACAGGCCAGTTCAAAAACACATGCTAGTTAAGGAGATCTAGCTAAGGAGATTCAGTTTGAAGGAGCAAACAGTCAACCAACTTTCTTGCTAATGGTGACATCAAAGCCCAGCTCAGCCTACCATCCACATTTTACTATCCTTCACTAAAAATATCACAACTAGAGTTGAGTAGAAGACTGTTTGGCATTCAACAAGAGCATCTAAAATGAACACTTAGATCCAGTTGACAGCTGCCACCGTAGGACTCGTCATGTCTTAGCTAACCTTCCTTGAAGTATGTACTTCCCAAAACCACAGTCAAAATGTATTTAGATTGAAAGACAGTAGGTTTTTTTAGTCTTTTGCCACATCTTGGCACTTCAGAGGCTAAAACACAAATAGGTATATTTTAATAGTTGGGACCAGCAGAGGGAGGATTCGTGTTCCAGAACAGGCCCAAGTGCAAGAGATAGACTGCCCGGAGTGTCAGAGGGTCATAGTGTCAGATTTAGCTGTTCATGCCTCAGTTACTCATAGACTAGGTGGAAAACCGAAGGAACTAGAATTCATAACCACATTGGCTTACTGAGGTGAGGTAGTTACTATAAGGTAATGCCAGCTCAAAGTACTGGGACAAGATCCAGTGGAATATGATATAAAATAAATATTTCAATAATAATTCACGATCAGCAGGTCCAAAAACAGTTATCTAATGTGTTCTGAAAGGCACAATGATCCAGTGGCACGTTGAGAAACCAGCTCTCCCAGGGCTAAAAAACAGTTGATGATTTCTTTGGTTTAAATACTTTTACTGTGGCTGATTTCCAGCTATGGCCCCACTCAAAAAATTTCTGAATACTTAATAACAGGCTTTTGCAAGCCAGTAAGAGGTCCAACACATCACTGAAATTAACACTGAAAATCTAAGGAAGGAGGTAGCACAAGGAAGCCTTATGGCCACATAGCGCATTTTGGATACCCTTCCTTGATGGGGTGCAGGCATGGATTCCAGCGTCTCAGGAAGAGACTGTTAAGCAAGACAGCTTCCTCAAGTTCTAGAGGGAGTAGAATATTAAGCAGATTACCAAGAGATGGATTTGAGTACAAAGAAGTAAGCAGAAGCCCAGTAGCCAGATTAAGGCCAATAAATATGTTGTTGAGATTAGAAAAAAGAAGTCTCATTATATATAAAATATTGAGAATAGAAATTAGACATTATAGAAGACCTTATTGTTGACGTGGAAAATTCAATTTGTAAAAGTATACCTCTATACTGTAAATTCTCCACTTCTACAAGCAGATAATTAGTTATAAAGGTACGGGGCATAACTTCCAAAGATAGTAAAATTAAGTTTATATAATAGAATAATTAATTTTATTTTTCACTCTTATTGATGTAGCCTCTCTTTGAATTTTGCTTCTACAAATCGGTCTTTAGTATGAACTAACTAATTACTTGATCATTACTTGGCTTTCATTTAATTCTGTTCGATATGTTAATTTGTACATAGCAATTTTTAATATACTTTAGTGCCTCATTAATACTAAAATCCACAAATATTGTTTTTTGAAAAATCTTGTGGCAAATACTTCTTTATATTGAACATTTTGTTGCTTCCTTTACCTTACTATGTCCCTCTTTATTTGGAAGGGATAAATATCCTATCTTCTGTATAATATATTATGGCATTTTGAGAATCAGGCTTTGTTGATAATCCTTGTAAAGCAAAGAAATGATATGATAACTTATATGTAGTTACGATAACTGAAGTAATTATAACTGAAGTTATGATAACTGAAGTAATTTGATTAGAGTTCCAGAATGTCATGATATAGGGTCTTGAAGGCCCCCCTCAACACACACATACAAGGATACTAGTGATAGAAATCAATTATCGCATGCCAGAATCCAAGTGGGCAGAGACTAGACAGGTACTCATTGGAAGAGAATAATTCTGAAAGGAATAAGAAGAATAGAAGAAGAAAAAATGTGCTGTGTTCCTATTTTTACTTGGAATGATGTGAGATGGAATCTTGCATGGAAAACTAGATTTTAGAAAACCGAGAGTTAGAAATCAGAGGTAGCAGCTCAATAAACTCCAAACGTTGATTTGTGAATCATTCATTTAGAAGTCTGATGTGTTTTTCCCACAACAGCAATGTAGTTCAAAATGGTTGTCCAAAAAATCCTATCAGAGCCTTCGAATAGCTGAAATTAAACTGATGGAAGCTCTGAGCCCTGGGTTCCCTAACTTCTCCTAAATCTTTCATGTTTGAACCCTGATCCAGAGCTTTAAGTATTGAATCTGAAGAAGCCTTGCAGTCCCATTTATCTCAAGGTGCCTGGAGGAAACAAGGCAGGAGGTCCTTGTCTGAAGCTAGTTTTGCAATTGTACAACAAAAGTGTTATGTTGGCGTCCTAGATCCTAATTCCATTTCTATGACCCACTAGTTGTGTAACCTTGTACAAGTCACTCAGTCTTTCTGAGTCTCAGTTTCTTGATCTGTAAAAGAAGGAAAATAATGTCTAACTCACAATTTCCCACATAGTCTAAAGGCTCCAACCTTCTGTCTCCCCCTCCCCCAGGCCTTAGGTGCAAGGTAAGTTCCAAAGATGTAGACATGTTGTCTGTCTTGCTTATCGCTGCATCCTTAGGACCTAGAATGGTAATTTGCATATAGTTGTATGTGGTACACTTCTGTTGATTATGTTGAATGGATAGATGCATGAATCAAAAGTGCTTCATAAATAACAGATGCCCTTTAATATTAATTCTCCCACCTTTTCCCATAAACTATGGCAGTTTAAGGGAGTGTTAGCAAAGGTATATCCTCTGGCGCTAGAAGACAGGATAACTGTGGCTATTCATTGGATGGGTCAGTTGTTAGCTGAGCATTCTTTGCTGGGGCTGTTTGTAAGGTAAATTACAGCTCACCAATGATACTGACATCTCCTTGTGACCTTTCCATTATGAGTATGCTTCTGGCCAAAATCCAGTAGGTTATTTCTCATGGTTTGGATTTTGTGGGACCACCACTCCTATTGTTATAGAGGGTCTGTTCAGGTTAAGCTTTCTTTACAATACGCTCATGTTAATATGCTTGATGTGATATTTCTGCTTAGCAAGGTTTAATTTGTTGGAATGAGGGCTGCCTGTATGTTTAGCAGTCAGACCTTCATAATAGCCATCTCAGGTAGAATTCACCAATTATGCTGAAATGTTTGTTTTTAAAATGTCAGGTGTCCAGATGGTTCCATGGCAATAGGGGTCATTAAAAATGCTTAGACACACAGAGAAGCTTAATAGAGAATGTTCTTGCTAGTTGTACAGGTCCATAGTAAAGGTAGATTTTTTTAAAATAAAGGTTAATAGGTTGAAGCTTCATAAAGTGAAGTTGAAACAAGCACCTTGAGATGAACCACAGTATGATTTTGCTTCTATGTGCTTGTTTTTTTTTTTCCATTTCTATGTCTCCTCTCTTCACTCCTCCCTGCCCGTCTTCATCCAGGGATCCGCCTCCCCATACTGTACATTAAATTGGATTTGCAAAAGAGATCATTTATGTTAATGAAGTCAAACAATCGTGCTATTGCTAGTTGGGATTTACCTAATTAAATACCTTTGCAGAGACTTGGATAGTAGCGAACTGCTGTTCTAGAAGGCTGTGCATCTGGAGTGATTCAGAACATAGCTCCACATCCAGAGCCAGTGGTGGAATTCAAAATGATCAGTGAAGACGGCTACATTTTCAACTTTGCTTGACACATTTCTTGCACAAAGACATTATTATTGATCCTGAAGTTACACACAGAGCCCCCGATTATCCATAAAAGAGACATTTGGCCAGAGTACAAATTAGCCACCAGCACTCTGGCATATGGGAACTAGTATTTCTGATCAGGAAATGAAACCCAGTGAAATATTTACTCCGCTTCTCAGATGCTTCAACTCTAGTATAGCCAGGATTTTGGAATAATTTGGGGAGGATTTATTTTTCTTTTAACTGTCAACGCTCCACTGCCTTGTTTCCCTCCACATAGCTTAATCTACAAATTTTGATCATCAAAACAGGAATGCAAAACATTTCTTAAAATTAACAAGATTACTTTAAGCATATTTTTCTTCTTTCATAGAATCTCCAAGTCCTGGTTCATAAGCAAAGTGGAATATCAATTGCATAGGACTGTCAAAATACTCCCAGCCATGTTAACACATCTGTAGAGGAAATAATACTGTTGATTATTTATTTTTATATTCAAGTTTATTTATAATAGTGAAAAGTAGAAAGACAGCTTAAATGCTCAAATGGAAAAATTGTTATGCCAATGACAGTTCATCCAAATGATGATATTATGTAGCTATTAAGCTTTTTCACAAATAAAGAAACAAGGAAAGAAATGAGAATCCGATGCAGGAAACTGGAGAAGGACTCTGAACTTTTTAATATCTCTTTCTCGTCAGGTTTATAGATATAAAATTCACCCTTTTTTAGTGTACATTCTGAATATCGACACAGTCATATATACAGACATGCAACCACTACCTCTACCAAGATATAAAACAATTCCATTATTCCCCAAAATTCCCTCATGCCCCTTTGTAGTGGTTGCCTCCCTCCACCTCTATCCCTTGGCAACAACTGCTTAGTTTTCTGTCTCTACAGTTTTCCAGAATCATATAAATCAATCATATACAACATATATGTCACATATATATCAATCATATAAATCATATAAATACAGTCATACAATATGCAGCCTTTGTGTCTGGCTTCTTTCACTTAGCACAATGCATCTGAGATCCAAGCATGTTGTTGTGGGTATCAGTAGTTTGTTCTCTTTTTTAACTAAGTGGTATTTCATATATGGATGCACCACAGTTCATTTTTCTGTTTACCAGTTGAAAGTCTTTTGTGTTGTTTTCAGTTTGAGATGATTATGAATTAAGGCTACTGTAGTATTTGAATATAGTTTTTTATGAGAACGTAAGTTTTCTTTTCTCTCGGGTAAACACTTAGAAGTGCTAGGAGTGGACTACGTAGTTGATTTGTACGATAAGTATATGTTTAACTTTATAAGAAGTTGCCAACTGTTTTCCAAAGAGGCTGCACCCTTAAATTTCAGCAGCCATGCTTGATGCCTCTAGTTTTTCTATATCTTCACCAGCAGTTGGTATTGTCCATTTTTTTTTTAATTTTAGCCATTCTGATAGCTATGTGGGTATCTCATTGTTATCATTTATTAACCAGGACAAATGTATTGAATTCATGTCTAGAAATATACATTTAATAAAAGGGATTTTGATATTTGAGGCCTCTCTATAATATCACATTGTATCAGTTTGCTCCATCAGCTCACAACATTTGCCTTTTATACTTCACAGCATTGAAAAATATAAACTAGTGTTGTGCATCCTAAAGAAAATTTTTAGGACTAGTATATATCACTACAAAACCTGAAACTTCCGTGAATTAGCCCTGCTTTGATTCTCTGGTATGAAAACTGAAGTCGATGGCACCCTTTGTTAGAGGACTCAGATTTCAGCTCTCTGTGTGAATATTCTGAGTATTAAGTGATATGGAAACACCATCTTGCTTAATGCTCTTCCAAGAGAGTAAGCAGAGACGTCATATCACTAAGACCCAATAAAAGCTTCATATCTCTTCATGTGTTGAGTTGAAGAACAGCTTAACTTGCTGTGGAAATTTTTAAACATCACGATAAGAAGAGAGAATAATGAAAATCACCATCCCAGCAGCAATTTTCACCACTATTGATATATTGCCAATCTTTTTTTCTTATCTTCAGTATGGAGGTATGGAAGAACATTATCCCTTTACAGTATATTCTAGATGTGATAACGTTTCACTTGTAAATACATCTCCGTGTCTCTCTCACAGATTATGATTTCTTAACATAACATAATGCCATTATGATACCTAATAAAACAGCATAATTATTTAACATTATCTAATGCCCAGTCCATGTTCAAATTTCCCTATCTAAAACATTGGATTTGGTTATTATGTCTGTTAAGTCTTTTAAGTTTCCTCTTGTTTTTTTAAAAATACCACATATGTATTGAAGAATATTATACAGAATTTCTCTCCTTACATCGTTGTGGTTTTGTTGAACATATTTCTCTACCCCCACATCTCCTCGATCTGGTAGTTAGATCTAGAGCGTCTCTTAATTGTTTTAACTACTTATAGCAGTAGAATGAGAGCAGATTTGGAGAGGTTTGAAAATTACACCACCACCTTCCCCCAACACAGTAGAATACCTGCAAGGTGTTTCCTTTAGCTTGATTTCGAGCTGTGGGATATAAGTAGAGCATATAAGACGAAAACCAATTTCTTTAGCTTGATGCTCCACAGTCCAGCACAGACCAGTGCTACCTTTCCAAATTTATTTCTCAGTATTACCCAAAATTACTTCACTCTTACTTATTCATCCTTTTTGCCTTGCCTTCTCTCGTTATCTCTCAGTAGAAACAAAGCTAGTTATACATGTCTTCAATATCTGCTCACTACTATGTCTGTTCTGATCTTCCATTATTGGTAAAATCCCTTTCCTGCTCTTCAGGCAAATAGTACATTCCTGCTACACTCTGTTTGCCTCAAATCCCCAACTTTGATACTAACATATTTTCTAACTATGTTTGATACTAATATATTTTCAATGGAATGCTTAATGGGGAAAACACTACACAGAGTAGAGAGAACACAAGACTCAGTCCTCATGTTTTCGCTTTATGATGATAACAGTGATAATTTGCTGCCTACTTCCTTATAAGCCAGTTACTTCTCCAAATTCTTCACATATATTAATTCTTTTAATCTCCAAAGCAATACAATGAGCTAGATACTATTATTAAACCCATTTTATAGATGAAGAAATGGAAGCATGGAAAAGTTAAGCAACCTGCCCTGGGACACACAGCTTGTAAGCAGTGGACAGAGATTCTAACCCCCAGCAGCCAGGTTCCCCAGATCAAGCATGTGGCCCCTGCTCCACACCTATGAAACTTTGAATAAGTCCCTTTCTGTGCTTTCAACATAATCCTTCTTCCTCTGATTGATTGCTGAGACAAGATTACCCAAGACTAGTCAGCCATACTCATTTTCGGTAGCCTGCTAATAACTTCCTACAGTTTTAGGAAAATCAAACTATAGGTCCTGTCCCCTATAATCTCAAAACCTGAGAGTGTGTTAAGTGAAAGAAGATCAAAGACCATAACCAGCCCCACCAACAAACATTTATAGGAATGCAGGCATGAAAACAGCCTATAACCTATAAGCTTGATGGAATCTCAAATGTCTTTTTGTGTGTGCATGTGTGTGTGTGAGGAAGATTGGCCCTGAGCTAACATCTGTGCCTATCTTTCCTCTATTTTGTATGTGGGTCACTGTCACAGCATGGCTTGATGAGTGTAGGTTTAGGTCTGAGCCCAGGATCCAAACCCATGAACCCTGGGCCGCTGAAGCAGAGTGAGCTGAGCTTAACCACCGTGACACCAACACTGGGCCGGCCCCTCAAATGTCTTTTTAGATCGTTTCACAGCACCGTTTGTTGAAGTTTCATTTGAGGTGTAGCATAAGTCAGCCAACTTTCTAGTCAGAATCGCGTAACAAAATCCTTCAATAAACATTTAAACAAAGGACTGGATCAGAATCTTAAACCCAGGGCAATATTCTGAAAGGCGTAGGCTCTTGGGCTCCAAGCGGCTGTATAATATTTCTAGCAATCCAGATATCTTGAAAACCACCCATGTCACCACAGGAGAATCATGTCTAACATCTTTTGTGCGTAATAACCAAACCTCTGCTGTTGATCAGAGGTAAAAATAGCTGCAAGTCTTAGAGTAGCAGTCTCTCTAGAGTTAGGGCTTCAGAGCAACCGTCCTGCTGGGAACATTCCCAATTAGGGTACTTCAAATGCTAACTAATCCGCCCCAGCCCCCCTCATCTCCAGCCTCCATACCAGGGTATAAATGAACTCGTAACAAATATTTATCACACTCATTATTTTAGTATTATAATATAAATTATAGACAAGATCACAAGTAAAAGTGTGGAAAAACCAGGATGAAAAAGTCTTTTTTTTAGAAAGGAGGGTGGCTTGTCAATTTTAGTTGCCCTTATTACAGTTTGATACATTGACACTTGGCATTTCAGAAAATTTCATTCTTTCTATCTCCATTCTGGGTTAGAGTTATATACACCAGCAAATTTGTATGTCATAAGAGTATTGACAGACATCAGATTCCTTGTTTGAGCCCCCAAACTGAAGACTGTTCATTAGAGGAAGATAAATGTGGAATGTAGGACAGTTTGAGCTATAAATTTACCATCCACCTTCTCTCTTTCCAGAACATTATTTATGGCTTTATCCTACCATTCTGAACACCACAACCCTGGATTACTATTGCAAATTTTTTTTCATGAAAATAACCTTAAAATTTAGTGTTGAGTCCTAGCTAACTACTATTTCTTTAGAAGTAGCCTAACAAATTAGATATTGAAGGACATATGTAATTATTTCTCTGAATTAAGAATATAGGCAGATTTCCAAAATCTTTATTATGAACCAGCAAATAGGTAATTAGCTCTTTTAAAATACTGTTGATCTGATGGACAGGGAAAAATTACCTTAATTAAATTACCCTAACAAGCATATTGCACAGAACTAATGTGTCCTCAAAGCCTTTCAATTAGAAAAAAAAAAAATTAAATAGTTTTCCCAAACCATTTTGTGGAATCTAAGCCTCCATTTGCCTGTGTTTTTCGTCTTACTCCCACACATACGAACCAGAAATATGCACACACACCAGCCCCTAACCCAGGGCTGAAGGTGTCTTGTGCTAAGCAAGTGCTCAATAAACACTAATAGATTACAATGAGGAAAAATTAAACCATGCTGGGTACTCTTTCAAATACTTACTGAGCGCCTACTATGTGTTGGGCACTCCTATGGGCACTGTTGATAAGTTCAAGGTCCCTGCTGTCTTTGAATTACATTTTAGGTGTTAAGCAGAAGCACATATTCTATAAACCTATGACCTTTTCTCTCGGGTGGATAATATCTCACCATATCCCATGGAACTGACACAGGATCACATAGCATTGGCTGTTTCTAAGGTATTCCATTACTTCTGTATTGTTTCACTATCTCTCCTCCCTCAATGGATCTTTAAGTCCACAGGCCAACTGAATTTGGTCAAGGGTTTGGTCAAGGGTCAAGCGTCAAGGGTTTGGTCAAGGATATGTAAACTTGTACTCAATGTGCATGGAAATGCTTGAAGATATTCTCTTGAATATATTTTGCACTGTTAAGTTCGCTTAACAAATACTTGCTTCGTAAATAATGGGAAAAAGATAAATCTAAACTTGTCCTTATTATCCCAAATTTTGAGTGAGGTCAAAATTAATATGGTTTTATTTAGTTCATTTTCAAATGTTTCTTTTATTTTTAGCCTTTGTATAAAGAACTGAATAAATACTGTAATTAAAAATGTAGAAGCAAATTCATATTAGCAATTTGATTTCATTTTAAGAGTGAACAGTGCTCTTAAACATTTGACTTTAGGTTTCTTCTTGTAAGGTTTCATGGTTTCTGGCATTATGGTCTTAGTTCTCAGGAGTACTTCATTTACCTTTTGAGTGTAAAGGAAACAAACTAAAACATATTACAAGTGAGAGTCACTTCTAATTTATTTATTTATTTATTTATTTTTTTTTTTTTTTTTTTTGTGAGGAGATCAGCCCTGAGCTAACATCCGCCAGTCCTCCTCTTTTTTTGCTGAGGAAGACGGCCCTGGGCTAACATCTGTGCCTATCTTCCTCCACTTTATATGGGACGCCGCCACAGCATGGCTTACCAAGCAGTGCGTCGGTGCGCGCCCGGGATCCGAACCAGCGAACCCCGGGCCGCCGCAGCGGAGCGCGCGCACTTAACCGCTTGCGCCACCGGGCCGGCCCCTCTAATTTATTTTTATAGGAGCGAGCTCTCTTTCATCGTCTTAAATATCGGTCATACCTTCTGCAACCCTTTAGAATCATGGAGTGTGATTTAATATCATTATTTTACAGATTAAGAAACTGAGATGTGACTGGTTAAAATCCAGAGTGATTCATAACATCCACTAATATTAATTATGAAATTCATGAGAATGTTATTAACAGAAATTGTATAAATATTCTTGTACTACAGAAAAAATTGAACTCAGTTTTCCCAATTCTGAACACAGCTATTTCCATTAATTCATGCCAATTTTCTTCTGAATTCATACCTCTAAGGACTGACTTCACTTCTTTGGAACAATTCTGTGTAGAAGAAAAGGTTGGTGTCTTCTTGTCTTCAAGAGAAAGGCACTTTAAATTTCCAATTACTGCCGCAAAAACAAACAAATGGAAACAAACCCCATACAATGAGAGATACGAAGAGCAAAATTTAACTCTTCTCATAAAACAATATGTTGGAGGAAAGACTAAAAAACAATTATTGCAATGTTAATGAAAATGGAGGGATTACACCGTTAAACCATGTCTATGTAAATTATTAAATGAGATTTCTTTTTTGGAAATAAAACCCGTCATCAGAGGGGCTCCTTGTATCTCCAGGAGCATAAAATTCAAGGCAACACAGACGAATATAGTCATTAAATAAAGCACTTTACAATCTGACCCTAAAAAAATGAACACATCAGGCCCAGCCTGGTGGTGTAGTGGTTGAGTTCGCACACTTCACTTCGGCGGCCTGGGGTTCGCGGGTTCGGAAGCCCGGGCACGGATGGACGCACCGCCTGTGAAGCCATGCTGTGGCCGCGTCCCATATAAAGTAGAGGAAGATGGGCACAGATGTTAGCCTAGGGCCAATGTTCCTCAGCAAAAAGAGGAGGATTGGCGACAGATGTTAGCTCAGGGCTAATCTTCCTCACGAAAAAAAAAAAAAAAGAAAAATGAGCACATCAAAGATACCATCCATAGCTTTAATTATAAAAGCCAGGATTTCTTACAGTTTTTCTAAAGAAAAATAGCTCTGATAGATGTCACTGGAACAATCAATAGGAGTTAAAGAAACATCCTAATTGGCCTTCATATTTATTTTAATATCTTACATATAACGATTCAGAGCCCATGGAAGTTTAATCACTTCATTTAAATATTAAATTACCTGCAGTCTAGTTTCTGATTCTTTTGCCCAGCCACCAAAGGCCATCTTTTCTTTGGCCAGGCCCTGGAGGAGACTGTGGTGGAATCTTTGATTTTTATGTGTTGACTATAACTACCTCCTTGAAATGATTTCCTATCTTAGCTATCATATACTGTATCTGCACTACCCTTGAGAAGCATCTGCATTTCCAATACTCTTTACAAGGGTCATTCAGTCCCATAGTTTTGGCTATTGTCTCCAGGCTGAGGAGTCCCAAGATAGACGTCCAATCCTGATGTACCTGAGATATACCTCCTTCCTATTAGACGTTTCCACTTACCTATTCACCATAGCAATCTAAATTTTACATTCCTCCACAAACCACTTCTTCCTCTCAACTGTTCTCTCATGAGCAATATCAATATCGTTCTTAAAAGCTGATTTGGTGATTCTTTTGATTCATCCCTCTGCCTCCCCTGTATTTATTTTGCCTCAAAATCTTGTCATTTCTTCCTTGAAAATGCCTTTTGTAGCCCTCTTTTTCTAAACTTTCCCACTGCTGCCATGTCAGCCAAACATTTCCACACATCTAGAATCTTTTCTGCCTTATCTTCTAAGTAGTTGTCCTGATTGTCATTACCTATATCAGTCTATCCTGTATAATTTTATTCTATTTTTACTTAAACACTACCTATATTGAGTAACTTCCCCACTTATGAAACTATAATCATCATCTTATTGTGAGTGTCACCCCACGTCTAAACCACTCGTCCGCATAAACACACGCATACATAAAGATCCACATACAAACTCACATGCTAGCATTTATTATTACCACTGGCACATATTGTGTGATCAGAAATTCTGGTGATTGAATCACACACACACACACACACACACACACACAACACCTTTTCTTTCTTTTCTCTACAGATGGTTACCACCATCTATATATACCTTCATATCCCATTCTAAAATTATGAGAAGAAGTGAGAAAATCTAGGACATAACTTGCACTGGAGTAGAAATCATTGTGTCAATGAACAAAAGTGTATACTCCTGGGGGAAATTTTCATGTTAGAGGGTGCAGTTAATAAAGCCAAGATACTGAGTTCTAGTAGGGTCCAATTTACCAAGTCCATTCTCCCCCCACCACAGACACACTCACACACACCTTCAGCCCTAGTCAGTCATCCTACGTCTGGTGAAATACGTCAGCAGAAACCTAATACCACTAATGGCAAAGAAATTCATAACAAGTTTCTTTCCTGGAATAATCCTTTTACTAAATGAGGAATACACTTTAAGCTCAGGTGATTTTTACAAAGGTTCTACAGGTGGATAAATCCCAGTGATGTCTTATTCTTCTAAGAGAAAAGGGTTCATGGTTTGTTTATTAGTGACTGTTTCTGGATTGCCAATAACTAATATAAATCAGAAAGCAAGCAATTCACAGGAAAAGAAATATTAATACCTAATATGCATATAAAAATATTTAACCTCTCTAGTCCTCAGAGACAGGCAAGTTTTAAAGTAATATGTTATTTTCAAATAAAAAATAGTGATGACTGAAAAAAAAACAAACTTCAATGACTGCAAGAGTGCCTTGAGGTGGGCACTTTCAGACTCTCCAAGTGGAAATAAAATGATTTAGTATTAGTGTACAAGAACCTTTAAAACACTAATACATATGGATCTGGTACTTCCCAAACTAGTTATCTAGTCTAAGAAGTAAGCAAATGATTATAAAACTTTTTACAAAATTTATGTTCTAAGATGTTTACCACAATTATTTATAAAGCTAAGTATCAGAATGCACCTAAATTTTAAAAACTATGAAAACATATGAAGGAATATTATTTAGCCAAATATTTTTTTTAATCAACAGCTTGGGTAATTTTTTATGATATGATATTAACGAAAAATGAGGACAATAAACTGTTTATAAGATATTACACAAAATGAGAAAAAAGTATATATAGATATATATATACTTATAAAATATGTATATATATCTATTTTAGATATTGGAAGAAAACTATACAAAATGAAACCAGCTGTTACTTCTTGATTTGTATTATAGGTAGTTTTGTTTTCTTTTCAACATTTTTTGATTCTTCTACAATGATTCTATGTCACTTTCATAAATAAAAAATAATATTTGTTTAAATTAAAAATGAAATAAAGTCTGGATATGGATCTCCAAAAGATAATAATGTTTGGATCTTTTGTGGAGAGTTCACAGAAAGTTGAGAGACAGACGTCTGTAGCAAAAGAAAAATAGTTCTGCGCTCAACCCATGCTGTCAAATCTAGTTTACTTGCAGAGCTCACTTTGAAGGTTGTTGCTGAAGACCTACATTTATATAACTGAATTGTAAAGATCCTCCCAAGCTCTTACCATCATACTCAAAGTGTTAGTTTTCTATTTTAAATCAACCACCATAAAAACAGTTATTATAGCTAATATTTGATGAAAACAGCAGAGCAAAAGAAATAATGGAAACAATAGAGCAAATATGTATCTTTTGCTAATGGAAGAAAATTATTTTGTTTTCCATATTTTCATGAGAATTTGCTTTAACTAGATGCATGTGAACATAGTGTTCTACCCAGTATTTTATTTAAACTAGGTCTTTGATAACTTCATTAACCCCAGGTTATAGGTGTACTATATATTGTTGAAAAACAGGAAATTTAATCAAAGCATACATAAGGTCTCAAGGCACTTTTTAAACACAATGGTTAGGAGTGTTGGTTCTGGAAACAGACTGGCAGGAGAGGCATCCCAGGTTCACCACCTAACATCTGTATCATTTTGAGCAAGTTGCTCAACCACACTGCACTTAGAATTGTTGGAAGATTAAATGATTTAAATAAGCCAGTGCTTAGAACAGTAAGTTCTACATGACTGTTACCTGTCATTGCTTTTTGCTGTTAGGACCTACATAAACCAATCTATGCTGGTCACAGTTACTCAATAATTTATTAAAGGTTGATTAAATATCAGAATCTATTTTAAAAATAAACTGTAATTCCACTGAAGGATATAAGAGAGAAAAATTTTTTATATTGAATAAAACATCCAATCATCCAGTTCTGCCACAAAATTGTATTTATCAGCAATAATTTACATATGTATACATATGTTTAGTGTATTCTTAGTATATAAGATAGTTGTTTTCCAAACTGCTTTTAAAAATCTAAATAAAATATATTCCAAATCTAAACTTTTTAAAGTAAATAGGACCGTGTTTACAATTTTGCATTTCTGATTACACAAAGGGAAAAAAATCTCCTTACTGATAGATTTATTCTTTCAGTCCATTGAACTAGGTTCTAAAAATTGAGCCTGCAGGAAGGGTTAGAATGAAATGGGTCAAACGTAAACCTTCATCCAACTCATTTCAATCATTTTGAAAGCCCAAATAAAGTAAGTCCTGAGTAAATAACGTTAAAAATACAAAACCATTAAATGAGTGACTTAGCGTACCCGACAGTAGAAAAAAGAATCCACATTAAAAAAATTAAAGAGATTTTATTTAATATATGATCCCTGCGTCCAAGCTTTTGTAAAATGAATGATTTTCAGAGGCACATTCTTATCATAGATAAATTCCCCAAGTGACACCATAAATACAGAGCCATTAAAGAAAGGACTAAGACCAAGGAGAAAGAAAACAGTTAAACTCAAGGCTGCAGATGACTTCTGTGACAAGAGTAAGAGGTTAAGTCGCCAATTGACCAGATTTATTTCTAGAATTAGCCTAATGTGGCTGCAAAGTCAGGAGAAAGATGGATTTTACCATTGCTTCCTTGCTTGTGCTTCTAAAAGTTTCACATCTCTAGGAATTTATTGTATGTTTCAGAACAGTTCATAATTTAGGTTTCAGTTTCCATCAGGATGGTGGTTTGTCATTTTTGTGTTAAACTTCAAATAACCTAAATGATTTTTTAGGTTGATAGATCTGGAGAGGAAGCATCGCCATCAAAACTGGAGGTTCATATTAAAATATTCATTGTATTTACTTATTTTTATGGAAATGATTCATATCTGCTCTTCACCTCTCCTCCTAGGACACACTTTATAACCCAGAACTCATTAAATATTGCTAATGATAGTATAAAATCTACACCACTTTTGATATTAGAATGTTAAAGTAGAATACCTATTTCACTTTAATAAAACCATTATTTTTATTGCATTCTTTTGTTTTTATTGTTGCAATTACTGCTTATGAAATGGACTTTTCAAACACACACGTACAATTTTTAACTGATATTCTATATTAAAGAGAACGCAAATATACTAAATATATGTTATAGTATAAGGATTGCCTGCCATTACTTTAAATATATTTACAGTTGAAAGATGTGTGTTTGGAACTTTAAAATATGGGTCTTTGAATTCAGACAGACCTTAGTTTGAGACTCAGGTATACATCTGATTAATGATATGCATTGCTTTCTTTGAACCTCTCTTTTTTCACATTAAAAAAAGCAATGATGATACCTAGCTTATATAGTTGTGGTAAAGATGAGATGAAGAAAGTACATAAGATAAATAACATGTCTCCTAAACACAAAAGAAGCATGGACACAATATCTTCTCTTAAAGAGACAGATGTACTGAACAGTAACAACTTGAGTTGAGACTTTGGTAATATTGCAAGAAAATATCATAATCCTTTTCTATGAGATAAGAGTGAAAAATTATGAATTGAGGAAATTTGCCACTGGCGTCACATTTTCTTCTATTTATCTGAAATTGTCATCAGTTACAATTCCTAATGAAACATTTTATTTTTCACCAGTTTGCTTAAAGCAAGAATAGCTCAATGAAATTCTCATGATGGAAAAAATGTAGATTTCATCTATTAGGTTAATTTTCACCATTCTAATCATTACTAGTCACAGTGTTACAGGTGTGATGGAAAGCCACCAAAGTATTAAATAACTCCTGATGAAAACAGACTAGATAAAATAAAAAATGATTCATGAAAAAAAGAAAAATTGTATCCCATCAAATAGATTTTTTCCACAGTACGTTACAGAGTAATAGAACATGGTGATTAGACTCATTGCAAGTGAGGTTAATTGATGATCCACTTCAACACTCTGAAATGTCAGTGCTAGAATGTATCCCTATCCAGAGACATTATCCTCTCCTCTCGAAGCCACCTTGTGAGACAAAAGCATAACGTTTATTAGCTGGAGATTTGCATGTAAATGGTCACACAAAAAAGCTTCTGAATACAAGTATTCCTGAACATTGTGAAACTTATGAGGAAAATGAATAATATTTGGTTATATTTACAATCTAAAGGCATGGTCATTGCTACACATGAATGGTAATTTAGAAGAGGAAAATGATGAACTTGCAGATAGGAATGAACTAGATTGGTGGGAAGGAAATAATTTTAGAAACATTTTATCCCATGAGCTATAGAATTGATGATAAAGATGATGATTCCTGAGTTTTTTTGTTTGTTTGTTTGTTTTCTGTCCTTTTCCTTTAAGTAGTATTTTCATTCTCTTAAAAATGAAGCATCATACTTAAATGTCATATTTGAAAACCATTTTACAAATGTGGGAGAACCCATTTATAATGATTAAAATGATTTCAGGATTGAATTGCCAGGGAAGCATTTGCTTAAGATAAAATGTCATTTTTGGCAAGACAACAGAGAGAAGGACTTCACTTATGAGGCCTATAGAAAGAAGCAAATCAAGGTTTAAAATCTATATGGTTTATACCCTAAAAAATGCTAATACATGGGATTTGGAGCAAACCCAGAACATACAATAGAAGGAAAGGTCATATAATTTCTATAATGAGCCATTGGGATATGTGCATTTCAATTAAACAGCATTCAATACTAACTCAATCAGATCATATGGGCAATTTGATAAAAGTGCATAGTAATATCTTCTTCTTTTAACTTCCCTCTTTTACAATGTGAAATTATTAGATTCAGTGTATTAATTTGACTATGAAATACCTTCATTTTACTGTCATTTTTGGCTTTTCACTATTTTCATTTGTTGACCTGTTTTTTTCTTACTCTGTCCCTGATGAATTACAAACTTTCTTAGTCAGACTTTAATTTTCATTTATAATAAGACTTTTAAAAATTGATCTACTTTTTTCCTCCAATGAGATTACATGATTCAGGAGAGTCAATGGAAAACCAGTGGAAAGAAAAGAAATTTCAAACATTAAAAAGACAAATGATTTTAACATTATTTCTCACTTAGTCTATTCCTTAACAAGAGGATTTTATTTTCCAAACTTGTAGAAAGTTAGAAAGCCAAATAATCACAGTATCTTCTCACATAGTATTTTATAATTATAGTAGATATAGTCACATGCATTATATTCTTTAGTCTTAAAAAAAAATCCTGTAAGCAAGCAGGAGAAAAAGAAATTGAAATTCAGAAACATAATTATGTGTGCCCAGCCCTATTTCCTTTTTGGACCATTATTTTTTCTAAATTAGCTATTATTTCTTCATTAATAGAGAACAGAAGCCCTGAATTGCTACATACAGTTGTGCCCCTTGGGCACTCCACACAGGTGCCCAGCCTAGTGGATGTCTTACAAATGTTCCCATGATTCTTTTCAAAATATTTGAAACCCAAATCCAATGGCTCCACGGAACTGCCTTGAAGAATGTCAGCACTTGACTTTACTAAATGATACTTGCTCAAAACAATTCAAAGTAAAGACCTGAATCATATAACAACATATACTTTGGAATAATTTTGAGCACACTAAGAAGTCACTACTATTTAGTGTGTAGACATCCCCCCTACATTAAAAAGTTTTCTTGGGCTGGCACGGTGGCCTAGCGGTTACATTCACCCACTCCGCTTCGGCGGCCCAGGTGCGCAGGTTCGGATCCCAGGCGGGGACTGATGCACTGCTTGTCAAGCCATGCTGTGGCGGCGTCCCATATAAAGTAGAAGAAGATGGGCATGGATGTTAGCCTAGGGCCTATCTTCCTCAGCAAAATGAGGAAACTTTTCTTTAAAAAATTATAATCCCATTAATGACAAGCAGCGAAGTCGGTAGTAATGAAAAATTCTATTTTCATTATGCTCAGCTGTTTATTAAGTACCCAGCACAGAAGTATGTGCTCATGGAGGAGCAGAATATATTTTATGTTTTATAAACTGATTTAGGTGACAGCCTACATATTAGATCAGGATCCTGAAAGCACTTGGCTCTTGAAAATAAAAGAATAGGAAATTCTGTTAGCAGGTTGATGGAGACAAGTAATTCAGCATGCTGCTCGAAGATTATGGGGAGCTTTCAGCTTTGAGTCCTAGGAGGCCTATACTTATAATACTGAGGTTGATGTTAATGTCAGTTTTATACCCATTACCTGCATACAAATCTACACAATGGAATTTTGGCCTGCAAAAACGCATATATTGTCGGTTCCTGGTCTCTTTTGTTTCCTGTTTGGATCCACCCTTTGCCCTGTATGTTTCATAAATCTACACCATGAGCCCCCAGAGATCTGCTTTGAGAAATAGCTATAAGCACAGAATTCACCTTCAGAAAGTTTAGCCTTTGTTATTGCCTGTAACTCAAGGTAGAGATTTGGGGCTACATATATTTAAGGTGATGTTCAGTCTCTTCTTAATGGAATGCCAGAGCCATTTTCTCTAATGGAAAAATTTCTTTTGTTTAGGAAAACATAACTCACAGTTTGTCCACAGGGAATTTCCTTAGATAATTTCAATATCTTTAAGAATGTTGATAAAATTTCTAGAAACCTAATGTTACTTTCCAATAGACTTTTATATCATGATATTATTATCTGTTAGATTTATTCTCCAGTCCTTTAGGAATACTTCAGAGAATGTTTGAATGCTTCAGAATAATTACATTAGCTGTAAAGGCTTTCAAAAGTCATCTAAAACTAATTATGAAAAATGATTTTTTGAACTTAAAGGACTTTGGGCTTATCTAGAGTGTGCCTGACCATGGGCAACTGAACTGCTTTTAACCTTTAAAAAGAAACAAACAAGAAATGAATTACAAGTCTGGGTTTATTGCCAAAGTTCAGATTTTCAACTTCACAAGAATCTGTAATCTAAAGTAACCACAACTATAAACATAAGAAAAAAGAAAGAAAAAAGATGACAGCCTTAGTGAATTGAAATTAATGTCGTTCAAAGCCAATCTAAAATAACTACATATGTACTGCCTTGCAAAGTGGTGGATATTGTGTGGAATCTTGAGCAGTGGAGTAGAGCAGGAAAAACACATTAGCTTTTGTTTCTCTCAAATCGGAAACTTTTCACTTTCTGAGTCTCATTTGCCAGGTCACTTAAGATTCCTTTTGGCAGCTACTCTTTCCTCCACTGCTCCTTGTGTCTGTCACTCCAAGCAGGGCTGGCACCTAAGGCTGTGCAGGTTATACCTGTGCCTGGAACAAGCCAAGGCAGGGCATGGGGAGGAGTATCGCCAAATTACAGCCAATGCTGCACCCACAAAACTCCCACCTTGAATCAGGTCTGTGTACGCCTGGACTTTTTACCAGTTAATGCTCATGGGCTGGGGCTGCCTAAAGAGGGCGCCTTTCTCAATTTTGCACAAAGGTAACTTAATGATCCTGACTCCACGTACCTAAATCTCCCTATACAGTTTCCCATTAATTCATTCAGAGGATATTTGTTGAGAGCCTACTATGTGAAAGCTATTGGGCTGGGCCGGCCTGTGGCTTAGCGGTTAAGTGTGCGCGCTCCACTGCTGGCGGCCGGGGTTCGGATCCGGGCACGCACCGACCCACCGCTTCTCCGGCCATGCTGAGGCCGTGTCCCACATACAGCAACTAGAAGGATGTGCAACTATGACATACAACTATCTACTGGGGCTTTGGGGAAAAATAAATAAATAAATAAAAATTATTAAAAAAAAAAAAAAGAAAGCTACTGGGCTAAACTTTTTTTTTTTTGTGAGGGAGATCAGCCTTGAGCTAACATCCATGCTAATCTTCCTCTTTTTGCTGAGGAAGACCCCCTCTGAGCTAACATCTATTGCCAATCCTCCTCCTTGTTTTCCCCCCAAAGCCCCAGTAGATAGTTGTATGTCATAGTTGCACATCCTTCTAGTTGCTGTATGTGGGACGTGGCCTCAGCGTGGCCAGAGAAGCGGTGCGTAGGTGCGCGCCCGGGATCCAGGCCCGTGCTGCCAGTAGCTGAGCTCGTGCACTTAACCACTAAGCCACGGGGCCGGCCCAACTGGGCTAAACTTTATGGAAGGTACAAGGGTGAGGTCTGCAAAGGTGAGCGTTTGTGCTCTAGAACTGATAAGGGACTTAGACATAACAACCACAATGCAAGCAGATAGTAAACTGGCTGTGAAAGATGTTGTCCATGCATCAGCTAAAGCCACTCCGCCCTTTGGGGTTTAGACAAATTCAATTCAACCATGTAGGAATTTCAAGGACACTCCCACTCCCCTGCCCCAAATTTAAGTTAATTACTGAGGACTTGTGGACTCAAATTCAGTTCTGGCTCCCAGTTTCTGCTTCCTCTGGATTTCATCTCACACGTCTCCACTCCCAGAATTGTTCCCCTCTCTCTGCTCCATGCCAACCCTTTCCTTGACTTACATTAAAATAAAGTAAAATGAAACACCCCAAGGCATTTAAGGTGTGTAAAAAACAATAATGTGAGCAACGTAAAACTGAACATTAGATATGTGTAACTAAGAATATTTTACTGGCCTCCTTTCTCTATAGGACCACTGCTTTTTTACATCTTCATCCTGGTTTTCTCCCTCCCTGCAGTCTTTTCCTGCCCCAAATGTCTATTCATTTCTTTGATAGGTTGGTTTAAATCTCTCTTTATTGTCTCCTTGCAAGGCGTGCCCTTGGAGCCTCACTTTCTATCTCTAAGTGGCCCACCAGAGTACTCTCCTAAACGAAGACAGTTCTCTTCCTAGGTGACAACTGAGGGCTAGCAGATAAAATAACATGTTTTTCACCTTGTTGCAGACTAGTATAGATAAAAAACGTTTTATGAATTTTGAAAACAGAATGAAATTTCTTTGGGATGACATTTAAACAGCACCTTGAGGGTTCAAAAGAATGACTATATGACAAGATAGAATGGCAGAGAATTTTTCAGAGAGAATAGATAGCTTGAACAAGGGCACTTAGAACGCTTATAGAAAACAGCCAATGGTTTACTTTAAATGGAGCCTAGATTAACTAATGTATGAAGAGAGCTAGAATGGAGAAATGTCTGTTCAGGTCTTTTGCCCAGTTTTTAATTGGGTTGGTAGTTTTTTTGTTGTTGAAATGCATGAGTTCTTTATATATTTTGGAGATTAAGCCCTTATCAGATGTATGGTTTGCAAATATCTTCTCCCAATTGTTAGGTTGTCTTTTCGTTTTGTTGATGGTTTCCTTTGCTGTGCAGAAGTTTTTAGTTTGATGTAGTCCCATTTGTTTATTTTTTCTATTGTTTCTCTTGCCCGGTCAGATGTGGTAGTAGATAATAACAACAATAAACAAACACATAGGGACAGAGATTGGATTGGTGGTTACCAGAGGGGAAGGGGGGAGGGAGGAGGGTGAAAGGGATAATTCGGTACATGTGTGTGGTGATGGGTTGTAATTAGTATTTTGGTGGTGAACATGATGTAATCTATGCAGAAATAGAAGTACAATGATGTACACCTGAAATTTTTACAATGTTATAAACCAATGTTACTGCAATAAACAAAAAATTAAAAAAAAAAAAAAGGTAAACAGCTTCAGATCATAAAAGGCCTCGAACTAATAAAATGCTGTTCACAAAAAAAAAAAAAAAAAGAGAGCTAGAATGAGAGAAATTGGAAATACCGGTAGAAGCACAGAGGGCAGTATATTCCAGGTCAGGTGTTTTGGAGAACCTGGGAGCTTTTAAAGTATCTTAATTAGGCAGCGATCTGATCCAAGTTGTACTTTAAAACTATGACTCTGACAAGAGTAAATGGGATATATTTTACAAAAGGTTAAAATTTGAGGAGGGTGGACTAGCCAAGTAAACCAGTGGGGAATAATAGAGACCGGAGTTTTTGAAGTTGCTGGGGGAATGGAGAAGAGGGATAGATATCAGAGATATTTCCAGTGCAGAATCAACAAGACTTGGTAATTGATCATTTTTGGAGGATGTGGAGAATAAGTAATAGAAGATGTCTCAGGGGAAGCATATTTGGGAAGTGAGAAAAAGAGCTCATTTGTGGATGCTCTTTCTTTGTAGAGCCAGAGACCATCTGGGTAGAGATGCCCAGCAGGCGATTGGGGAGGTAGGACTGAAGCTTGAAAGAAAAGTCAGGTTTAGAGATCAAAATGGGAACATTGTCCCTGTAGTGAAGATAGCATCTTTGCTTTCACCTTTATGGGCAAGTAAAATGTCCTGCTCTAACCATTCCACAAAATCAACAATCTTCACTTCCAGTTAAAGCAGAAGGATGGGAATACTGTCCAATCCCATTACTCTGGGGGGAAAAAGTCATATTTGGCTATTAAAAATCAGACTATGGATAGGATATAAGCAAAATACGGATCAAATGTTATCTATGGTTAGACTTTCCCAGTGCAGCAGAAGGAAGGGCACAAGTTCAAAACTAAATTAGACAAAACATTTCTTTACATTGACATCTTATACAGTTGTTTTAAGTCTGGGAATTACTTGATATAGTTCAGATTCAACAAATTTTTTTGGCTGCAGGAACACACTCTTACATTTTATTTATGGAAAGACGAGCTAAAATGCACTCCAAATTATTATCACTCAAATAGTCCTTTTGCATATTAACTTGGCTCTGCAAAACAGCGTATGGAGCCTAGTGTTTGATGGTGATTATTGAATCGTATTTGGAAGTCTGAATTAGATCCTAGTTCAATCACGAATTAATTCACTGATTCCACAAACATTTCTCCAGTACTTACCATGTGCAAAACACTGTACTAATTACCAGGGAAAGATTCAAAACTAATAGCAATGATTACCCTGGCTCTCAAAGAACCTAAACCCAACAAGACAGAGACAGTAACCCAAATAGGGCAAAAGAAAGTCAGTGCATAAAAAGAGAAACAACAAATAATGACATTCATATAAATCTTGTATTTATGAGAACTGTTCTGAAAAATACAACTTATTTGTGTCCCAAGCAAACAGTTGAAAGAAGGGCAAAATTTTATCTCATTGATATTTTTATAATAATGACAAATTGGAAGCAAACTAAATGTACAACTACAGAGGATTACTTAAGTGAATTATGGTATATCTATATAATAGATTATTAAACAACCACCGAAAATCATGTTTTTGAAGCACATGTTGTCATGATACAATACTAAGTAAAAAAGTAAATATAGACAAAATTTATCATTTGATATCAATTTTCGACGTACATATGTAGGTTTTTCCAGTATACTCTTCCATAATTTCTATCTTTTCTTCAAGGAAGATGTGAGACTCTAACGATTTTTTTACGACATTTAAAAAGCATCAGAGGGCCGGCCTGGTGGCGCAAGCGGTTAAGTGCACGCGCTCTGCTGCCTGGCCCAAGGGTCGCCCATTCGGATCCCAGGTGCACACCAACGCACCCCTTGTTAAGCCATACTGTGGCGGCGTCCCACATAGAGTAGAGGAAGATGGGCACAGATGTTAGTCCAGGGCCAGTCTTCCTCAGCAAAAAGAGGAGGATTGGCATTGGATGTTAGCTCAGGGCTGGTCCTCCTCACAAAAAAAAAAAAAAATCAGAGTCACACATTCATCCAAAATGTTTATTACACTGGATAAATACATACATTAAAGTAAATGATTTTGTGGGTCTTAATTTTAGTTTTATATGTATTCTTTGTAGGTTGAAAAAAACTTACTGAATTTTCCTGAAATTGTCATTAATATAACATTAATTTCAAATTTAAAAAAATCTAAACACTGGGAACATTTTGATATTGTATCTTATAATTAAATAGACTTCGTTAAGTTAGGACTTCATTCTAGAATTATATATTCATAGAAATTAATCTGTTGTTTTTCCTTTAAATGGAATAATAATACCTGCTTTAGACAAGTTATCTGATCTCCCTGGGGCTCAGTTTCTTTACCTGAAAGGCAGAGTTGAGAGTACTTTGCACCATTCTTAGAACAGAAGGTTTGCTCAATAATTATTAGCAATCGTCATCATCATCATCTGCCTTATGGTGTTTTCTGATGACTAAAATAGTTCATATAGGCAAAGTAGATACTTAATTATACACAAAGAATATATTCAATATATGTCCATTCACTTCATTACCTTTGTCATAGACTTGCTTTGATGAATGGCCTCCAAAAATCTTTCTTGGTACATAGAGTATGTCATCACATAGGCAATTTTCCTGTCTGCACCTTTATTCTTTTAATGTGATTCCAAAGTTGGTTATAAATGGCATAAAGTAAGCAAAGGGTTAAAAGGAACAAATAAATGAAAGCAATATACATGGTCAATCCAGATAATACAATGAAGGGAAATGGCTGTTCTCCAACTGATGGCAACAGGTGCCATCCTGAAAATAGCCCCTCTGATCTTGGGAAAGAGAAGATTGTAAGGAATATACTCAAGAGTCCATGTAGTAAGATAACCCTAATAAAAAAACACAATTTCCTTAATATGAATCATGATGCACATACTTCCCAGCAGTAAATTTCAGCTATGAGAAGGATTTTTTCCCCTAGGAATAGTCAGTGAAGAATAATATGCCTGCAAATTAAAGCAGAAAGAAACTTAAATTTCATCTGCTAGTCCACTAAAGATCTCTAAAACATTGGTCCATCCAAAAACAAGTTACTTAGAATGGGAATGTGTTTCCTACTTGGATGTTGTCACCATTTTATCTACAGTACATATTTATTTCTCAAGAGAGCATGCAAACATTAGTCGATTTTCACTCATTAAATGTCCTTGGGAAATTTACAGAATAGAACAGAAATCTGAACTTGATGGTGAGGCATCACGAAGTTTTTAACTTGTCTTGGTCTCAAAGTCCTTAGTCATAAAAAGGAAATCATTTGCATCAATGAAGGCTTGTTGTAAGGATTAAATGAGATGATAGTAATATCAAGATCATTGTTTAGCAGTTAGTTCTCAATAAATATTCATTTCCAGCTCCTTTTTTTATTCTTTTTTTTTTCATCCTTTCCTTCCTCTCTCCTCTCCTCTCCTGTCCTTTCTTCCTTTCCTTCCTTCCTTCCTTTCCTTCCTTCCTTCCTTCCTTCCTTCCATGTTACTCCTTCAACAGTAATCCTTCCCAATTGTGAATATAATATAATTAGTATGTATATATGCCTTTAAATATTTTCATCTTCATTCCTTTTGGGGGAAAAATGCTTTAAATCAAGATGTTTTACTTTTCCTTCATTCTATTTTTTCCCATTCTTTTGTATATTATTCATGTCTAACAGAGTTATTGACTCCGTTAAAGCTAATGGCTTTAGGAAATGTTATCAGTGGTCCCCAGCTAAAATTCTAACATTCATTCGGCACACATTTATTGAGTACCAGGCACTGTATTAGTCTGCTGAGAGAGACAGACATGTCAAGAATGTGTAGCTGGATATGCTAATTAGCTTGACTGTAGTAGTCATTTCGCTATATATATACATCAAAACATCATGTTGTATACCTTAAATAGATACAATTTTATTTTAAAAATAAAATAAAAACACTTTGAAAACTCAAAAAAAATGCATGAGATGAAGTATAACAAATGCTATCACAGAAGTACACGCGGGGTTAGTTGGTCGTTGAGTGAGACAGTCCCATCAGAACTGTGTCCTAGATTGGGTTGTTTCATGTTAGGCCGTTTAAATATCTTTTGTGTTTGTTTGCTTTTCTAAACTAGCTCGCCACAGAATTGTGTGCTGTTTAATATAACTGCATTGTATTTGAATAAAAAGAGATATGGAATGCAATGATTTCTTTGACTCAATTCTGGTATAGGATAAAATTAAAAATTAACTTTAATGAACTAGTATTAAGCTGGCAGGGGACAGTGTTCAAATCCCAACTCTACCACTTGCAAGTTAGGTGACTTTGAAAGTTGCTTATTTCTCAGGTCTCATTTTCTTATCTATAAAATGACAGAATAACAGTTCCTACTTCTCAGATTTTTATGAGGATTAAATGAGATAATACACATAAAAGTTTTGCTATATAGTAAATGTTCAATACAGGTATAGCCATTATTAATATTATTATTGGGGCCAGCCTGGTGGCATAGTGGTTAAGTTTGCGTGCTCTGCTTTAGCGGCCCAGAGTTTGCTGGTTCAGATCCCGGGTGCAGACCTGCAAACTGTTCATCAAGCTGTGCTGTGATGGCAGCCCACATATAAAGTAGAGGAGGATTGGCACAGATGTTAGCTCATGGACAACCTTCCTCAAGCAAAAAGAGGAAAATTGGCAACAGATGTTACTCAGGGCCAATCTCCTCACCAAAAAAAAAAAAAAAAATTAATATTATTATTATTTGATTTAAGCATCTGTCATCTCATTAATGCTGTTAGCTAGGATGGTTGCCCCACGAAAACTGGCCAAAGCAGAAAACTTTGCTGTACTTTCCCACTAGAATCTAAAAATATATTCTCAATATTTTTAATAATTACAGATCACATTCATTGAAATTTTACTGCATACAAGAAACCCTATCTGAAACACTTATACATATCAATTCATTTAATATTCACAATAACTCTGTGAAGTTGGCATTATTGTCCTTATCATCTCACAGATAAAGAAAATGAGATGCAAAGAAATTAAGTAATTACAGGAGCCAGGTCTGAACTCAAGACATCTGGCTCCGAAGCCAGTACGCTTAACCATTGAACCATAATATATTGACTTTTAACAGGCAAAAGGAGGTGGGAAGTTTTTTTGTTTTCTTTCAATTTATCATTTTTCTCAATAGTGAATTATTTATCTTTTTTTATGTCTTGGCCAGCTGTAGTATGTCTTTGACTAATGATTTTCAATAAAGATATACTTTCTGAACTGACACATCTAATAAAGTTTTTCTTTTGCTTTTATGCATAACAACAACTTGACTCAAGATAAATTACTTGAGTTTAAATACTTTTTGAAAAATTATATGGATATGAAAAAAAATCCTACAAATTTGAAGCATAATCCTCTGAGATTTTAAAGTTGTAGAAGAAAAGAATAGGGACAGCTTGATATTTCTTTGTTGATGACTTGAATTGCTATGAAGATGCTTTTAAGCTTTTTAAAAACCTTAGTAACTTAACGGCCCGGGTTCGGATCCTGGGCGCGCACCGACGCACTGCTTCTCCGGCCATGCTGAGGCCGCGTCTCACATACAACAACTAGAGGGATGTGCAACTATGACATACAACTATCTACTGGGGCTTTGGGGGAAAAAAAAGGAGGAGGATTGGCAATAGATGTTAGCTCAGAGCCGGTCTTCCTCAGCAAAAAGAGGAGGACTAGCATGGATGTTAGCTCAGGGCTGATCTTCCTCACACACACACACACAAAAACCTTAGTAACTTAAAAATATTGTAAGAACATATCTTTAATTGATTCTATATTCTTCTTTTATTTCACAGAGAGCACACTCAAGGCTTTCTCAAGAATATGTTTTCAGATAAGCTATTTTCATTATTGCATATTTTAGTTTTCTTCCATTCGTTTTAGTTTCATTTTGTTCTAGTTTCTCAAAAACAAATAAAATTTTTAAGTTGAACCTAGGTTTTCTATTTATAAGGTTCACTTTGAAAGAATTTCTAAGGTTTTTTTCCTTTACTTCACTGACTTGAGTCTCTGTAATGTCAATTTTTTTACTTCCAAAGCAAATTTTCACTTAGTTATTGTAACTGGGGTTTCTTTTATCATTTTTAATCTCTATATCTGTGTCCTTTTTAGTAGCCTATTGTTTCTCTTTAATTTTTTTCTCTGTTTCACAGAATTCATGAATTCGTGTATTTTATAATCACTTTTTAAATAATTTTATTCTGTCCTGAAATAAATAACTTTTGGATGCTTGACCTTTCATAATTTTTTGGAAGAATTTTTGGAAAAAATTCTTGCTTTTGCAGAATTTTTTCATAAGTCTGAATTCATCTCCAAACACAGCGAACCCACTGTTTTGAAAAGATACCATTTTCAGTTCCACTGTGTAGGGCTGTCATAGCATTCTGTAAATATACAAACAATAAGGCTTATGCTCTTTAATTTAATATTTAAATCATACCAATATGTCCCTAGAACTAGCCTAGAGAGTGAACAAGAGCACTCATGCTCAAATTACTTCATAACATATATTAAGTTCTTAGACAGATGTGATAAATGAGTCTAGAATTTCTAGTTAAACACTGAACACATGACAATTCCACACATCCTTCAGTTTTTAAAACCATAAGATTGACTATCTAACTCCTAGTCCAATTTCTTATATTATAAGAAACACTCATCTGTCTTTTACTTGACTGATATATGCTAATGTTCTCTTACACTTTACTATGCTCTCATAACACCTTATGCCTTCACCTATTATAGCACTTATCAAAATGGCAATTTAAAAAGCAATGTTGTAATTATAGTGTAATATCTCTCTTCTTCCTTAGAATGTAATTTCCATAAAGCCCAGGTCCTTGCTGGTCTTGCTTTTTGTTTATTTTTTCACCTTTTCATGAGGCTCAGGGGTAGAAGTATGACTTCAGATTTCTCTATTGGATGGCATAGTATCATCATTGGTTGATTTTATTTATCCATTTATTTATTCCTTTTTATTTCCATTCCTCATTCCCATTTCTGTCCCTCTGCCCATAGATAATCATTCTAATGTGTTTCATCTGTACAAATTCTTGTAAAATATACAAGAACTCATTATGTTTCTTACTATTTTTGTTCTACATTGATTTAAAATTTCATCCATATTATTGTATGTACATTGTCTATTGCTTCTATCTAGTTTCTAGTATTCTGTGGTATGAAACTATCACATTCACCTAGGTAACCTCTAACTCTTCACTAACACAAACTTACTGATGACCATCCACATATAGGAGCCCTTTTGTATTTGAGTGGCATTACTGGGTCATAGCCTGTGCATATTCTGAATTTGCCAAAGTACTACCAGATTGTTTTACAGAATATTCGTCTCAGTCCATAATATCTACAGGAATTTAATGACAGTTCTTGTATCACTGCCAAAACTTGGCATGATTCAGCTTTCTAATTTTTGTCAATACAATAAGTAAAAAGTGATGTCAGTGTTTTAATTTCCATTTCCCTACATGAATTTGGGCATAATTTTGTTGATTGCAAGGTCTTTTTTAAGGGGATTTCCTTTTACTTATTGAATGTCCTTTGTCCATTGCTTATTTTTCAATTGAGTTGCTATCTTTTTCTAATTTATTAGCAGCAGTTGCTTGATACTCTAACTATAAATCTTGTCAGTTTTAAGCGTTGCAAATTAAATTTTCTCTCCCAATTTGTCATCTGATTGTGAACTTTTACCATTCACTCTCCAGTGAATAAAAATCTTTAATTCTTATTTTATAAAATCCATTATTTCTTTGCCTTAGTGTCTGTGCTTTTGGAATTTTGTTTAAGTCCTTCCTCATATCTAGATCACAAAGATTTACTGTTACATTTATAGTTTTACCTTTATAGTATAGTAATTAAGACCAAAGTTACTGCAACTCACAATATTTGAACTCACAATCTTGGCTCCTTCACTTACTAATGAGGTGAATTTGGATAACTTAACCTCCATATGGCTGTTTTTGTATATAAAACAAGGCAATGATACTAATTGATTCATAGGATTGTTGTGAGAATTGAATGAACTAATATATTAAAAAGCGCTTAGAAAAATGCCACACTATACATACTAAGCACTATATATATGTTGCCATTATGGCAAATATGCTTGTATATGTTTCAGAAGGGATCCAGTTTTGTTTTTCTACATATTGTAAGCCAATTTTCTCAATAACATATACTAAAATACTCATTTATGTCCTATTGATGTTTTGATGCCAGGTTATCACGTATTGACTCTCCAGATATTCAAAGATCTGTTAGTAAACTGACTATTTTCATTGTTTCATTTGGATATTCCTGAACCAAAGCCATACTGGTTTTATTACCATGGCTTTTATCTTATTATCTGAGACAGCAAATATCTACTCTTTGCTCTTCTTTTTCAAAGAAGAATCAGCTATTTATTTGTCTGTATTCTTCCATATAAATTTTAGAATTATTGCACTGAGTTCTAAAAATCATCCACATGAAATTCTGCTTATGGTTACACTGAATTTATCTATTAATTTGCAAGGAATTAAACTTATTATTATTTAGTAATCCCAAATACCACAAAATTGTCTCATTTTTTCAGAATTTTTAATGCTCTTTATTAGAGAAAAGAATTTTTATCCATTGAAATCTTGGCCACTCATTGCTAAGTTTAAATCCATAGATACTATATAATTTTTGTTACTATTGAAATTAAATTTTCACTTTGGATAATGTTGACGTGAAAAAATGCTATTGGTTTTTGAATGTGATCTTGTATCCAAGAAGAAAACAAAAACAATACTCTGAATTTAATTGTGCTGACTTTTATTGGTAGATGTTCATATCATCCACCAACAGTGACAATTGTATCTCCAATATTCTCTTTTTTTCAATCTTTTAGTTATTTTGCTTTCCTTATAGTTAGCCAAGACCTCCAGGTCTGTGTTAAGCGGTTGTAATGACAATGAGTATCATTGTCTTGCTGCTGTTTGTAAAGGGAAAGCATCTAAGTTTTCCCCACAGGAGTATAAGGCTTACTGTAGGTTTTGGTACATAACATTTAACAAGTTTCCTACTTTGACAGGTGTTTCTTTTGTAATCATATATGGCTACTGAAATTTAGAGAATCCTATGTACATACCTGTGGAGATAATACATGATTTTTTCCTTGTAATCAATTTTTGTGACAAATTACCATGACAGATTTTCTACATTGAATGTTTCTTGCAATCTTGAGCTAAATCCATTTAATCATAATGCATTGCTTTGTTTTGTATATTTTTGCTGTGAAATATAACACACATCCAAAAAGTCCATCAAACATGTATAAACATAATTCTATGAATAACTATGAAGTGCACACCCAGTTCAAAAGTTAAAACATTATTAGCACCCTGAAGCCTTCCATGTGTTACTTCCTGATCTCAAACCACTCAAGCCCTCTTAGAAGTAACTACTATGTTAGCATTTCTGATGATCATTCTCTTGCTTTTCTTTGTTGTTTTACCAACTACCCCTAAATAACATCTTTTGATTTTGCTTTTTTAACCTATAAATGAATAGAATCATATTTTATGCATTTCTTGGGTCTAGCTTCTGTCACTCAACATTACAATAGTAAGATTGTACCATGTTCTTATATGTAGTTATAGTTCATTCATTTTTATTGATGAATGAATATTTATTTATGCATTTTACTCTTGGTAGATAGCAGTTGTTTCTAGCTTGATCTATTGCAAACAGTGCTGCTAGGAAATCTTTTGTGCATGTATGTTAATGTGCATATACATGAGTTCCTGAAAGTTGAATTGCGGACTCACAGAATATACCTGTCTCCTTGATTTTGCTGGATGATGCCACACTGTTTTTGAATGATGCTTGTACCAGTTTTTCAAAACTCTACCTTTGGTAGCCTGAGTCCTAAAATGTAATAGGTATAGATAAACTAGTTTCTTTCCTATAGCATAACCAAATTCCTCATAAAGAAGAGATGAATTCTTGTCTCCCCCCCCAACTAAGATAATTTGATATTTTAGGGTATGACACTTGCAACACTCCACATTCTGATATCAATTAAAGAAACTGACTTCTGATTAATTTCTAACTAAATTAGAATCAATTTTAAAAAAAGAGGCTGCAAGCATACTTGATACAAAGTTCAAATGATGTCATAAGGTTCGCTCCCTCCCTCCCTCCCCCTTCCTCCTTTTTTTCTCCCTCCCCCATCTCTTGGCTCTGGTCATTGTGTTGAGGGAGATGACTGCTGAAATGACATTCAGAATATCATCTTTCTACCTTAGACAAACTCTCCTGAATGTTTCGATGGCAAAGTCTCAAGGTGGCATATATTAGCCCCTCTGAATAATGCACCTTCCGTGATTGTGAGGGTTGTCAACGGACAAGGCACCCAGCCCAACCGCCTCATCAAGGCCACAGGGAGTGGTTCTCCAATGGAAATAATCCCTGTGCAGATACGTGACTTGTTCTCACCAAACAGTTATTTGTTCTCTTACGTCTTACCTGCCTTAAAGGAGTCTTTCATCTCTTTATTCCCATTGTTCAGCAGGATGGTGAGCACATAACAGGTGTTCACTAAAAGTTTGTTAAATGAATGAGAAATAAGAAATGTCTCTTTTTACGTTCTCCAATGTAAAAGGTACTTTATAAGAGCCCATCCTGATGTAAAGGGAGATGATCTAAAATTGCATAAAATGACATTTCTTTGACTAGACTTTTCCTCACACAATGCATTTTATATATATATATATATATATATTCTTACATAGTTATTTTTGCAGAATGTTTACTTTTCTTTATTTCGCCTTGTTTGGAAGCAGTGTTGGTGCTGTCATGGTAAGTGAATGTGTCCTAAACTGTCACAAGGCGTACGTAGAGAAATTGAAATCGCAGCCCTGGATTCTGTACGTTTCACACAGCGCCAGATGCCGTGAAGTCACACGCAGATGTCTTACATCTACAAAATTACAGGAACAGTTGGGTTTCTTCATCCGAGTATTTCTGCTTAGAAGGGTTAAGTGGCCTGGCAGGCAGTGGAAACTGAAACCTTCTGTTCAGCCATGGGGCAGTAATGACTCAATCAGCCACATCGGATGCTCGGTCAATATCTTCAACCTTGATGCGGAAGGGCCGCCTTGATGAATGTAGAACTTGTGCTTTGAGGAAGTCAGAGCACAGAGTGTGCTCACTGTTGGCTACTAGAGGCAATGATATTTGCAGGTGCAAGGCTAGCTCTGACCTAGTTGAGTGAATTACAGGGCCTAGCCAAACGGGAGGCACATTCCAGGATCAAGGTCAGTGATTCCCCAACGTAGTCTGCAACTGAAATGATCATGATGACACTGGAAAAGAATGTAGGACCTCAAGTAGCCTTTGGCTCGATTTACTTGCAACTTTTGTTTCAAATTCAATCCACGAAGATACCATTGTGCTTTGTGTACATTCTGCCCTTTCTTGTAGGAAGCTCTTTCCCTCCCCTGTCCACCTGGAAAGCTCCCAGTCATCCATCAAATATCAGCTCATGTTTTATCTCCTCTGTGAAGTCTTCCCTAAGTTCTCCTGGGCAGACTTGGCTGTTCCTTCCACATTAGGTTCTACAGAACCTTATGTACATCTTTGTGAAAGTTGGTATCTCATTATATTATATACTATTTAGTGTAATTGATTGTTCATACTTGACTCCTTAATAGATAGTGAGTGCCTTAAAGCAATAGACTATTTCTTTTCATCCTTGTACTGCAACCTCAGGAACAGGATGAAGATTCAACAAATACTGCTGAATGGATTTATTTGTGATTTGATGTAGTGCTTTAGAATTTGCCAAGTACTTTCTTATCCATTACCTCATTTAAACACCCCAACAATGCTGTGTAGGCAAAGCAGATATAATTATCCTTATTTTACTAATGAGGAAACTGAATCGTATAGATGATATGTAATTTGCTCAGAATCAATAGCTTAAGAGTGTCAGAATTAAACTAGAAAGCAGGTCTTCTAACTTTAGCCAGAGTCTAGGTCAAGCCTTTAATTCTCCCACAGACTGAGAGTCACTGCCTCAGGTCTACCACATCCTTGAAACGTAGCAAGGCCCGCTGGAATACTTTCTCTAATGTTTCAGTACCCCATCTCCTGCTCTTGTTTTCAGTACCTAGCATCTTCCTCCGTCTTCCAGCTGTATTTTGAATCTTGGATTTCAAGTCTCTGGGTACACATGATAGACTTTTCCTGGGTCCCTTTTACTGATCTTGCTGCCTGTCCAAAGCCCAATTTCCTAGCATGTATCCTGTCACTGGCTCCACTTCTCTTTTGAATACAACTGATATTCCAAGGTAGGGCAGCCCAGTGACCTTTCCATTCCACGGCTGCTCCATACAGATTGATATTACTATGTGTATTATGGATTAAATATAATGACTACTACTAGTAATTACTAATATTTCTAAGTGCTTGCTATGTTCCAGGCATAGTGTTCAATAAGTATTACCTCATTTGATCCCAAGAACGAAGTCATGACAGAGAACTAATATTATACTCACTTTACAAAGAAGGAAATTGTGGCTTAGAAAAGTTATATAACATGACTCCTGTGACACAGCTAGTACATTTCAAGAGGATTTTAATTAAACAGAATCTAATTCCTGAGGGATGTCTTTAACCCTACAATATTTGCAGATTTCTATAAAATCAACTATTATACAGAGTGGTTAAATGAACATGTGCATAACATGACTGGGAAAAAATAGGTGATGAAACCACTCCTCACCTGATAGGTGAGGTGCTCAATAAATACTGTTGGAATAAACTTTTGACCGCCAATCTCTCATTTGGTTAACTTTATAAAAGTGAGAGTGCTTTAGTGGCTTCATCTCCATGCCCCGGGGGCAAATACATGTTTTGAATATTCTAAAGCACTCAGAAGTTTTCAAGATCCTGAAACTTCATCCATCTGGCTTAGTGGAGGACTTGAAAGGAAACATATTTGCCTTCCCAAGGATATACTCATGTGATTCTTATATAAACGTGAATTCCCAATTTCATACATATAAACACAGACTTTCTTTTAAACAACTACAAAATGCAAATGGATGGAATAGTGTTAATCTTCTGACATTTACGTCTGATATTTGCACTTGTGATGTTTCAAGACTTTGGATGAAGCCCCAAATGCCTACCATGACTCTAAAGTTCTTTGGTTTCTCAGTGCTGCTCTCCTCTCATTTTCTCTACATCCCAGCTCTTCAGGTTCTCACAAGTACCATACTCCTTCTTTTGTCCAGGACTTCATATGTGCTCCTTCTGTTCCTACTCTTCCCCTAGCTCTCTTCTACTCATATCAGATCTTGGGGTAAAAGTGGATTTCTCAAGCATCTCTTCTCTGAGCCCTCACCTTAGGTCTGCTTCCCTAATATACCTTTTCTTAGCATCTTGCTCTCCTTCCTAACACTCATAGTGCTGATAAAACTTGTTCAATGTTCATCTTCTGGAATCTTTCACTGTATCTTGCACATAGTGGGTACTCAATGAATAGTTGATAAATTAATGAATGAAGACATTTCTGTCCTAAAGCCAGTGTTGTGTTCACCGTTATCAAAACAGGGCAATTTAAAGCAAATACATCTTGGCTTAGTGAGCCAGTTTGGCATTTGGAATCAGGTATGCCTTTCCTTTAGGATTTGTCTCAGTTGCCATGATCATCATATCACTTAAGGTACCTGGGACTGTAAATAATAGAAAACCCAACTCAAACTAACTTAAAACAGGACCCATTGGCTCCCATACTAGGAAGAGTGGGCTTTTGGGAAATCTGATCCATCTCACCTCTCAGAAACTAGCGATGGTGCTAGCTTCATCTCCAGTCCTGTTGCCTTATGGTTGTGGGGTGTGGTTTCCCAATTAAGGCTACATGCTTCCTCAGCCATGTCTATTGGGAGAGAGTAAGAGAGACTTTCTCGTCTACGAATCTCTCATAAGGAAGAAAACTTTTTTCCTGAAATAACTAGATTCACTGCTCTTTGTATCTTATTGGCTCTAATTCAGCCATGTACTTGTTTCTAAAATACTTTCTATCACTGGGGAAAGCTCATTGGCTTATGCCCTGGTTCCTGAGTCAACCATTGACATGGGGAGTGGGTTTATCATGCTTGGTTTCCTAGGCCTGCTCTTGCAGCGTCATATTGCTAATTCTAAATGGCAAGAGATGAGGGGAAAAGGTCCCCTACTTTCATATACTTAAAATTGCACCAATATTACTCTCAAAATCTTTGAGATTTTGAAAAAATCTAAAAAAAAAAAATCCTAAAAATCAAAATTCAATCAAATGTTATATCAAAACCAAGATTCATTCTGGGAGAAAGTTAGAAATTGTCCTTACAAGGGAGAAGTACAGAGAACATCTGTGACTCCACATTTTCCTTGCTTAGCCAGAGATGGAAGTGGTCAGCAGGACAGGGAAGAGAAGGCATCATGGGTCCCCAAATAAAGCAGTTTCTTCTGTGTGACAGCAAATCCTAGCACCCATCCCATATTCAAAAGAACACATTTAACACCAACAGGATGGAGGGATCTTAACTGGTCAGTCAGGGTGTTGAATTAAAACAAAGATTAAAGCTTCATTTAAGGAACATTTGATTAGCATTACGTTTTAAGGAGTGCAAAATAGATGGTTCTTCCATGCTGAAGTTTTACTTTCCATCCGTTTTTTGTGTGTGATCTTCTGGAGATCTAAATGCACTCTAAGGTTAAAAATGGTCTTCTTTTTCTGAGAATGATTTTTTTTTTTCTCTTTTGGACTGTAGCATTCCTCTCTATTTTGTCCTCCATATGTCCTCATAAATATAATTCTGGCACTGGAATCCAGACTGCACTTCCCAGCACTTGCATACTCAGCAGTAAGCCACTAGGATATGAGATCATGTTAGCTCTGTGCCATTTAATCATTTTTCATTTCTTTAACAAATGACTATTGAGTACCTACTATGTGTGAGACACTGTACCAGATGCTCAGAGCTATGATGAGATACATGTCTTGTCTTTGAAAAGCTTACAATAGCACTGGGAGCACAATTGAGCAAATGGAATGGGGCTGAAAATAAGAGCTAAAGAGAGTGAAAGAATGAGAGGTTTCTTGCATGGTTGAGAAATGCTTTAGGAAAGAATACTCAAGCTAGGACATAGAGTGGACAAGATTTGATTTGGGCTGAGCAGAAAGAGTCAGCATTTCAAGAAGAGAACAAAAGGAAAAATTCAAAAGGTAGGATTGAGTAAGGTGTTCAGAAAATATTGAATATAGACAAGGCTAGAAGGAGTTAAGGATCCCTGTCATGGAATGATGCACTCTCAACTTGCAAAGAAAATCTGGACCAGATTACAAAGGGCTTGGAATGCTCTATTTAAGAAATTTGAATGTTTTTCTGAAGGAGTAGGGAGTCTCAGAAAATTTGGGGGCTTTATATAGAGAATAAAATGATGAAAGTTATGTCTCCAGAAGATCCTTCTTGTGTGAAAAGACCCAGCTAGGAGAGAATCAAGACTGGAGAATATTATCATCATGCTATTACATCAAGGAAAGGATTTGACTGTGAAGGTGGCAAAGAAATTATTGAGGAAGGAAAGGATCAGAAAGAACCAAGAAGGAATGGGTGACCAGGGCTTAAGTTGTTAGCCTTTATAACTGAGTCACTCTTACTGCCATTAATAAAGTAGGGACACACAAGTGGGTGCCAATGGACTAATCAATAGTTCCCAGCCCTGGCTTCACATTAGAATTACATGCAGAGTTTTTTAAAATACTAATGCTT